>NC_084826.1:37742749-38471857 GCF_958449725.1 Rosa rugosa | reverse complement strand
CCTCGATACTTAAAAAAAAATACTTTTCTAGACCCAGATTGGATTTTCTCTAATTTCTTAATCCTTTTAATGGCCTCATAATCTTAATCTGATCTCGAATACATTCGTACCTTACGAATACGTAATTTCATACGTTATACGACAAATTAAAATAACAAGAAAAAGTACAAAGTTAAAATGTTCTCCTTTCAAATTTGCTTCGGCGATCTTTTTGCTGCAATGAACTTTAGTACCTTCTAGGCCCAAATGAAAGGACTTTGGCCCAAACTTAAATTGTCGGCCCAATAGGTGGTCTCGATACCAAAATAATTTCCAAAATAAATTCCTTCACTTAAATTACCTTGCGGAAAAATCTTATTGGCGAAAAATTACATTCTAAAAATTAAACAAAATTTTCGGGGGCTCACATCCTGCTCATTTGTTGTTCAGGTCGATGTTTAATTTTCTTACTACTATTATTTTGAAGTATAAGTAATTATCTTTGATATGATGATATCTATGTTATTCTGATAATTTTGACATATCTAGATATATTAGCGATGATTATATATCAGCCAATGGTGCATATGTCGGGTTAGCCCCGCCAGGAGACGTTGGGTCATGGCAAAGAGAGTGCAAGGTGACTGAATTTTGGACTGCATAATTTTAACATATTCTTAACTTTCTGCCGAAGGATGTGTTAATTTGACAAACTATCAGTCAAAATCATTAACCTATGGATTCTTGTATTAAGTTGAAGTCTAGATTGATGTAATTCTCACTTCAAAATGCATTAGTAATTGAAAAGTGAATTATCTTGATAAATAAATTGGAAGTGAGAGAAATGGCATATCGATCTATATGTTCTTCCATTTGATAGATCAACATGCATATTCGCAAATTTACTTTAATTTCCTCCTAATCTCATAGTTAGTTACTTATTTCCAGGACTATCAATTTTGGACAACAACAGACGAGGATGGCTACTTTTCTATCAATGACATACGGACTGGTGATTATATGCATGGGTAGTAAACATGGCTACACATGAATATATCTGATTGGTCATGGCACTAGCTGGGAATAAAGCAGATCTAGTAGAGTCAACTCTCGGTCAATATGCACTTGTTGCTTTATTTTAGCATTCTTACTATGGTGTTTGAAAGCTTTTAAATTTTTTATTTTATTCTTTTCTTATAAGGGAACACGTAAAGCCATGAAAGATGTTTGTTTGAAATATAATCGATGTCAAGATTTTGCTTCTAGTTAGTTTGTTAGTCATGAGGTATCATCTTGTTTCTTGCTATGTTCTTGCTCTAATTGGGCTCGTCGTTTGAAGGTTATTGTTGTTTTCTTGCAAGCTAATATGTTCTCTAATCTATTCTCTGATTTGCTTCAAAGGGCTGTAAGACATCATTTTGCTCTTTGTGCTGGCTTGCTGTAAGAAAATGGATCCTTATTTACTGGCTATCATTTTCATGGATGCCCACAATAGCAAAGACAAATTTAATCATGCTTTGGTAAGCTTTTTTCTTTTCTTTTCTTTGGTAAGGACACTTGAGTAATGTGGCTTGATGTTTTGCTATTTTGTTTATTATTCTGCTAAACTGCTTTGTCCTTGGTTGCATGATATCTGATCCAGCAAAACAAGGATATAACTTCATTCTATGTGCATATTATCTGCAGGGTTATGCATATATACTCACGCACCCCGGAATACCTTCCGTCTTCGATGACCACTTCTATGATTCGGGTGATTCCATTCATGATCAGATTGTGAAACTGGTACAGCAGTATGGCTAGCTAGTTCTTTTATTAACTTGTGTCTAGTAGAAATTCTTCCTTCTTTGAGCATTTGGACTTGTCTGCATGTCCAGATTAGTAGATATGGGTCATTTTGAATTGATATTCATGATTAGGTTTGTGTACATGAGACAATGGTGGATTAATGGAAATTGTAATGAATGATTTTGGATGTAGATTTTATGGTTTCGTACTTTCATGAATGGGCAATTTTAGTTTCCAGAATGTATGCATACCAATTGTAACGGGGGACAACTAATATGTGTTATCTCAAATTGCAAGCTACAACAAAAGCACACCAAAATGTGTGGTTGCAACTGCACACAAACAACACAAAAATCAATTAGAAGTGTATTGTCTTTTTGGCGTTCATACAACAGAAAATTGTAGTCTGAATGGAAAAACAACAGTCCCTTTGATATTCAGACCACAAATATTTGTCATGTTAATAACCTCAGACGACAGAAATATGTCTTGCAAATATGCTTCACACGTAGTTGTTTTGTTTCTCATACAACACAAAACTGTTGTGTGATTACGTTTAAAGATACATATCGCAATGGTCCTGAAATGCAAAACTCATCAGACGACACAAGATTTTTATTTGTTTATGTCGTCTGATTTTTTCAGACGACAGAAGTGTTCTGTCGTCTAATACCCCCAAGTTCTGTCGTCTGAAAAATCAGACGACAGAAGTGTTCTATCGTCTGATACTCCCAAGACACGACACCGTACTAGACGACATATTTTGGTTCATTCAGACGACAGAACTGTTCTGTCGTCTGAAGGCCTTTTTGGCATAGTGCTATGGCATAGAATGGTGTGCGTAGTCGCACTATCCGCGAGACATTGTAGTTCTCCAGAATCCATTCCTAAAAGAAAAGCTCGTAATTAAAAAGGAGTCATAAAGAAAAAGAACTCAACTTTTATTAATAAGCCAAACGGAATTACATCATTGTTTCTTTGACCAAAGGAAATCTAATCCAATAAACTAGCTAATGCAAAACAATGGTAGTCGTCTAACTTCTTTCGGTAATTCCAATGCAAACGTGACTAGGTGAGTAGAGAGATGTCGGTGGAGCGAGGCTCACTTAAGTACCACTGATCTCAAAACCTTCCTAGACATCACACTTACATTGAGTATGCCTACTTTGAAGAAAGACTAATACCATTGGCATCTACTATAAAAATAATATGGCAATTGCCTATACTGTATCTTACTAGTGTATGCATTACTCTTGATAAAGGTAGTTTTCATTTCATTTATATCTACATGGATCATGGGTCTAGATTGCTATGCTTTTATTTAAATTGATTTGGAGATCTTATCTGTATTGAAAGTATTTTCAAAACTCATATCGGATAAAGATTGTGATTGCACATAGTTAGTGAAGATTGATTACATATCAAGATCTGTTTTGAAAATCTTTCCTTGTTTATCTTGTTCTGTGATCAAAGAGATTTGAGAAAGGGGGAGTTTTGTACTCCTATAAAAGGTTTTGAAACTGGTTTTAGTTTTTGATCTAGTTGTTGTTCATTGTGTGTTGCATGGTCTTCACAAACTATTTTCTGGAAAAACTCTCTTTGATAGTTAATAACTTTGCTTGCTCATTACATTCATCTCATACATCATACTTGAGATCAATGAGTCCCTGATACAAGCAACTGAGGGGGAGATCGATCGTATAAAGTCTACATTTATGGTGTGAAATTGTCTTCTGGTTACGCAATTTAAGTGGGAAATTGACTATACTTGAAGTGCCCCAGGATATTATAGTGGGAAGAGAGGTCATGCCCCCAGGTGCAATATGTTAGCTATTGGTATAGCAGGCAGAGTATCTGCTACGTTCTGAAGCTCGATTATTCGTCGCACTTCAAGTTCGGACTGTGCTGGTACGAGGATCGAGATGAGACATAGTGGGGACAGACCACGACAATTCCTGTCGTTCCTGTTGAACATTTGTGTTCTTATCTCCCCCTAACGATGGGAAGACTGTCTCATCAAAGTGAAAATCCGCAAATCTAGCGGTAAAGAGATCGCCTGTCAAGGGTTCAAGATAGCGGATAATCGTTGGAGATTCATAGCCAACATAGATGCCCATTCGTCGTTGTGGACCCATCTTAGTACGCTGTGGCGGCGTAATAGGCACATAAATGGCACACCCAAAGATGCTTAAGTGCGAGATATCAGGATCGTACCCAATCACTAGCTGTAACGCAGAATAAGGTTGGGTGGCAGTGGGTCATAGACGAATTAGCATTGCTACATGCAATATTGCACATCCCCAAGCAGAATTAGGGAGACTGGTGCGCATAACCAATGTCCGTGCTATCATCTGTAGTCGTTTGATAGTGGCTTCCGCGAGACCATTTTGGGTATGAACATGGGGAACTGGATGCTCTACATCAATCCCCAGTGACATGCAATAGTCATCGAAAGTTTTCGATGTAAACTCCCCAGCATTATCAAGTCGAATTGACTTAATAGGATGGTCAGGGTAGTGAGCCCGTAGACGGATAATCTGGGTGAGGAGTTTAGCATAAGCAGCATTTCGAGTGGACAACAGCGCGACATGTGACCAGCGTGTCGACGCATCAACCAATACCATAAAGTATTTAAAAGGTTCGCATGATGGTTGAATTGGTCCACAGATATCCCCTTGGATTCTCTGTAAGAACGGAATGAGTATTTTAGGATCCTTTGCGTAGGACGGTCTCAGTCCTAATTTCCTGAAGGAACAGGCTTTGTAAAATGAGCGAGGGGCCTTAGAAGTAACCAATGAGGATTTTGGTTGGGCCTGAGCGTCTGTAGCACTATTGGAAGCAAAATGTGTGACTACATCACCCATCATGGCGTTGGAACCATGGAAAGTGGCATCCATGGCGTCTTGGCCATGGGGAGAAACATCCATGGCGTCATGACCATGGGGAGGGGCATCCATGGTGTCATGGCCATGGGTATCGCCATTTATGGCGTTGTCACAAGGGACTTGGGTGGCCCTATGGCGTCCCAAGACAGCTGCAGCGCCAGATGCTACGGTGGCTGCTGTCTTACTAAGTTCGGGAATCAATTTTCGATTCTTGCTTCTTCTCACTCTGAAGAATGGATGTCCGTGTGAAGTCTTTAGTATACGGAGCATCATATCACGACCAGAATGTCCTAGTCGATCATGCCAAAGCCAGTATGTGTCGGAATCCAAGAGATCTTCTCTTATCACATTATTGGATTCAATTGGTCGAATTGTAGTGACATAAATTCCACTAGATTGACACATAAGCTTCTCTAAGATGCGCTTCCGTCCGCAGTCATTAGAGGTAATGCAAAGGAACTCTTTTCCGTTCTCAGTATGCGTTTCCGCATGGAATCATTGGCTCTCATATCTTTGAAGCTCAAAAAGGTTCGATTTGCCTAAGGAGCGTAGAGAGCTTCTGCGACTTTAATCAAGGTGCCATTAGGCAATAGGAATTGGGCCATTCCATGTCCTTGAACTAAGCCTGATGGCCCGGCCATCGTAGTCACAGAGGAATATGTAGGCAACATCTCTAGGAATAATTGCCTATGGCATAGAATGGTGTGCGTAGTCGCACTATCCGCGAGACATTGTAGTTCTCCAGAATCCATTCCTAAAAGAAAAGCTCGTAATTAAAAAGAGTCATAAAGAAAAAGAACTCAACTTTTATTAATAAGCCAAACGGAATTACATCATTGTTTCTTTGACCAAATGAAATCTAATCCAATAAACTAGCTAATGCAAAACAATGGTAGTCGTCTAACTTCTTTCAGTAATTCCAATGCAAATGTGACCAGGTGAGTAGAGAGATGTCGGTGGAGCGAGGCTCACTTAAGTACCACTGATCTCAAAACCTTCCTAGACATCACACTTACATTGAGTATGCCTACTTTGAAGAAAGACTAATACCATTGGCATCTACTACAAAAATAATATGGCAATTGCCTACATCTCTTGGAAAATAAAAGGACTTAATCAAAATCGCCAGTTTCTTGGCCCTTGAAGTCGTCCACCCTAAGAGCAACGTTATCTTCTTGATCTTCTTGCTCCATGTAGTGTGCCTCCCTTGCTTCATGATACGCCTTGTATGCGTTTGCAACATTCTGGGATACTCTACATGCTTTGGCCCAATGTCCGGTTGATCCACATCGAAGACAAACATCATTATGGTCAGGCTCCCTTGATCGAGGCGCCTTTGGGGCGCGATTTGGACGACCATTGCTCTTGGTGGCGTCACCACCATGGCCGGAGGCTCCGCCTCTCTCTCTCTTCACACGTTGACCTCCACGGTTCCGTGCACGCCTCTCTTGGCGGTTTCCTTCCACTTTAGGGCGAGAATATGGACCAGAATGTCCAGAATTGTCCCTACTCTTAGGGTTTCGCTCCTTGCGTCCTCCCTTGGGGGCGCGACTATAGTTAGACTCCGGAATAGACTTGGTTTCCACGGGTATAGCATTATAGTTCTTCACAAGGATATTGTCGTGCTTCTCAGCTACGTTCATGGCCCCAATGAGCTCATGAAACCTTGTGATACGTCCTGCATTCACATCAATCCGATAATTCTTTGAAATCATCAGTGCAGAGACGGGGAAGGTAGAGAAAGTCTTCTCGATCAACATCGTATCAATTATGGTTTTGCCACAAAACTCCATCAAAGACTTGATACGAAGAGCTTCTGAGTTATAATCAAGCACAGACTTGAAATCACAAAAGTGGAGGCTATGCCATCTCACTTCTAAATCAGGAAGCAGGGAGTCACGAACGTTGCCAAATCGCTGCTCAAGTTCCACCCATAGTTTTCTGGGGTCTTCCTCATTGAGGTATTCACTTTGGAGTGCGTCGTTCATGTGCCTTGTCATGAGAATTATGGCTTTAGCTTGATTTGCCTCAAAAGTAGTAGCTTGCTCAATAGAGAGCACGTTCTGACTAGGCTCTTGGATGGTTTCCAGAAGTCCATCAGCCTTAAGATGTTGACGCACATCTCAGACCCACCTATAGTATCCTGCGGCAGTTGTCTTCAGCGGAACAAAGTTCAACTTGTTCAGGTTACTCATCCTGAAAAACAACACAAGATTAGGGTTAGTTTCGGAGCAAAAAAGGCTACCACGAAAAACTATAAAATTTCTGAGCGTAGTTGCTTCCAAGAAATTAGGGATTTCTGAGCGTTGTCTATTCCAAGAAAATGTGATTCCAAGAGTTGTTTTGGATTAGATCGAAACAACGATGTATGTGGTCAATCGTTTTCTTCTCAACAAACACTAAGTTTGGAGGACTCTACAAGCTCCAAGCTTGGAGTGAGCACGAACCCCCACAGTTCGGCTTTTGGTCTCCCCTATGAAGAAGAAAGGGGGGTAGAAGAAGGGAGGTTGCAAGTCCCCTAGAAAAGAAGAAAATAATGAAAAACTTCAAAAACGGGAACTTGACCTTGAAAAATTGCCTGAAATCTTGACCTGAAAAGTTGATGGAGATGGCCGGAAAAAGGTCGCCGGAAAAGTGGCCGAAAATTGGTGGCCGGCGGTGGTGGCCGGAGCTAGGCAGGGCAGTTGCGGGGGCTGTGCAGGGCAGTTGAGGAGGATGTGCAGGAGCTGTCGGCAGGTGTCGGCAGCAGGTGTGCAGGGGCTTGGTAGGTGTCTCGGCAGGTCTCGACAGGGGCCTGAGCAGGGCTCTCGGCAGATGTCGACATGTGTAGGCATAGGGGTGCGCGGGTCTCGGCAGGAGGCGTGCAGGGGCTGTCGGCAGATCTCGGCAGATGCAGGCACAGGGGTGCGCAAGACTCAGCAACTTCTCGCCAGGGCTCGCAGGGGGCAGGCACAAGGCAGGGGCCTGTTCGGATTTTCCGAGGGCTGGTTCAGGTGGATTCCGGCCGGTTCTGGTGGTTCCACCGCTGGTTCTGGGCTCCTTGGGACTAGGGCTTCGATGTGTGAGGCGGTGGTTGCAGGATTTTGAGGGTTACGAAATTAGGGTTTTCAGGGTTAGGGCTTCGTGCTCATAAAGTGTTTTAGAGAAACGGGAATTGAGAGAAAAACGCTGTGTATTCTCATTGATAATAGGGGCCTCTTTATATAGAGGATTACAATGCATAGAATCCGAATAATACAAGGAAAGGTAATCATACATTGAATATGAATATCTAGATCCTTCTAATTAAACCCTATTACCACTAGGTCAAGTAACCTAGGGTTTGGGCCAGACACACAAATAGGGATTTACTTGAACACAGAGTGAATTTTTATTTAGAGAAAACAACAATACATTATGATAAACACAATAGCACACTCTTCCTTTTAGCACAACAAAGACATAACATCTAAATAATTTTATTTACTCTATAGCAAAACTATTTAACGAAAAGGAGCAGAATTCTAGAACCACAGAAAATCAAAAGCTAAGAACTCATGATCTGAATTTTTTCATGTCGTTTCACCTCTCAAAGAAGAACCAGTAGCCCAAAATCTAAAACTAGCAATTTCCTAGATAGCACATAGCCACATCTTCTTCATTTGGACAAGAGGCAAAAGGTCAAGACATCTTTGAAGGACAGATAATCCAAAATGCCTGATCTAGCAGAACCCGAGAAAAATAAAACACCCCAATCACTAAAAGGAGAATCAGCTTCACATGAGTAGAAATACATTTGAATTTGTTCCTATCAAGCGTGCAGTCGGTTAGAGGCACTATAGATCACTAATGATACATTCAACCCAACGAGACACAATGAGAGCCTCAGGTAGGTTCAAGGAGCCAAACCATAACCTGAAAGCAAGAAAAATCGATCAATGGGTTCCCAAAAATGAAGGAACCACAATCGGATTCGAAATGGCAAAGACAATCCACCATATAGTTTGATCGGGGAAAACGAGTCAGATTAACCAATAGAAAGAAGAAATACCAGAGATGGTGGTGAGGAAGGAGAGAAGATAGAAAAAACCCCAAGGGTTTTTACAATTTTTTACAATTATTTTGCTATCCTTCTTTTCAAGGGTTCTTTTTCCCCTTGTGTTTTTTAATGATATTCCCCTTTGCTAAAAAAACAAAAATTTAAGTACTTCTATTCATACCTTCACATTTAGTATATGGACCTTCTCAAAGTTATGTTAAAATTTAGCCCGTCTAAAAATAAAAAGTCTTTTACTCTTATCTTCTTCTTTTGTTCTTTCTCACGTACTCCTTTCTCTAATGCTTCTTTTCTCTTTCTCTTTTTTGAGAGAGAAGAAAAAAAGAGAAGAAAACTTTTTGTATCTTCTTGTGGTTGATAGGAAGCTAGTACCTAACTATCAAAACAAATTGGAGGTTGCTTCCACAGCTCTCTTGGATGATATATATGATTTAAGTACTGCATTTGCTAAAATCGTATGCCATTCAGGACATAGTATAACTTGTTAATTGAAAAAGAATCCGGATATCAAATCAAAACACCAATTAATAAATAAAATTAAACCAAGGAACATACCTCTCCAATTAATAAAGATAAAATTAAACCAAGGAACATACCTCTCCAATTAATAAAGCTTTAACCTTATCCCCAGCCTGTTTTTATAGGGAGAAAGAGAAATTACCCAAATCTAAAAGGGAAAATTTTGCAAACAGTACACCAAGTAAAGGCCACTAATAATTTCTATACATAAAGTTCCAAACCAAACATTTTGGTACACGGAATTTGAAGACCGACCCGCTTTCCGTACACGACGTCAATGACGCCGTGAGATCTCTGCCAGCTGGCATACTTTTAGAGGTAAATTGGTCTCTACCTCTTTCCCTCTGACAGCTATATCCGATCAGTATTTCACGGGCGGCTGAAACAACACCACCACCACAACCACAAGTAGTAGCAGCGGTGGCGCCAGCATTCAATCCACCAAGAAGCAGCAGCTGGCTGCCATTTGCGACTGGTTAGTCACCGAGAAAAAGCACAACAAGCAGAGATCCAAACCCAACCATGTGAGCTCTTAACCTCTGGATATATCATCAAACTAATTACCTGATAGACGTGTTCGAAATAATCAAGATCAGAACAACCAGTGGCTTCAGAAACAACTAGTTTCCAAAATGGTATCCCATCTCCCTGATCATCCATACACAGAACAATGAGTCTCTACAATATTACGTGAACTAAATATAGAAATGAATATCGATTTTTGAGAAACCCTGCTTGATTTCAGCTGGAGTTGCAGTCACACCTATAACAAGAATCAAAATTAGATTATGTGATGAGATTTTCAATCGGGAATTGAAGTATTGTGGTATCGAAACGCACCTCTTCGACAAGGTTGGCTAGCTGCAAGAGAGTACCTCTGGCGTCCATCAACAATGCGTCGTAGGCTCCGGGAGGCGATCGGAAGGCTTCGCCGGAGCGAATTGGTGTTGAAGAGAAGAGATGGGCGTAGGGATTGTGGTGGTGATCGGTAAGATTGATCCAAACATGCGGTGGGTTTGGTGGGTGTGGATTTGGAAGGTGGAGGACATGCGATGGTTGCCGGGATTGAGCTTTTAACCAGGTTGACCCAAGTGAAAGTGAGAATCTTACAAACAATTAGGTGGAATCTTACCCAAAGTCCACATTCATGTGCTGGCTGCATGATCCAACAACCATAAAGGAACAAGATTATTAATTAGCTGCCGATGATCTCAGAACCCTCTACGACCCTGAGGTAATAATTGGAAGAAAATCGAACACCTGATCTAGCTTAGTCAATAATCTAATTATCTTATATTACTCTTTTGGCTTCTGAGGAAAATAAAAGAGATGGCTGGGATTGAGCTTGGTGGGTGTGGATTTGGAAGGTGGAGGACATGCGGTGGTCGCCGGGATTGAACTTTTTGGGTTTGGGTGTGGGGAGAGAGAGAGAGCCAAGGGAGATCTGTTTTTTTTTTTTTTACCAAAAAAATGAATCAGAGTATGAGAGTACTAAATTACCCTTTAACAAAAACGGCGTCATTGACGTCGTGTCTACATAGTGGGTCGGGCTCAAAAGTCCATGTACCAAAATGTTCGGTTTGGAACTTTATGTATGAAAATTATTAGTGGCCTTTACTTGGTGTATTGTTTGCAAAATTTTCCCAATCTAAAACCAAACCCTTGATATCTCTACACCTACCAAAATCAATTAACAAAATAACACATCAACCAAAGAGAGAAACAAAGAGAGGGGTAAGGCTATGATATGTTAATATTTTTCATACATCAACTATATTAACCACTTTTTTTTTTTTTTTAACAAGCCCAAATCGGGTGACTATCATTCATCTAAAGCCAGAAATGGCCATTACATATCCTCCCTCTACCATCTATGGGTAGATAAAGAGTTTGTGGTAGTAGCACAGTGATACATAGATTAGGTCCAATCATTTGACGGTTCCATGCTCGTAGAGGAAGCCTATAGACTATTAACTACTATATAGTAAATAGGCCGAGTAAACTAGACTCGATGACGCTAACTAAAACCTTAGAAGCATAGTTCCCTAACAAAGTAGGGAATTATTGTAATAAAAAAGACTAAATTGGAAAACTAAAGGCCCAAAACCTCTAGTCCAAAATAAAGGCCCAATGGGGTAGTACAGAAGGAGAAAGCCCACACCCGTTAAGGCCCAGCCGGATTTGAAGCCAGGCCCAACCATCTTCATCCGTGTGTGTCTGTTCGTGCAGCACCGCGCGCTACCACCAGGTCGCCATGTTCGCGCTGCGCCGCCCACGCCCCACCCAAGCCTCGCCGGCCCGACCTAGCGAAACGACGCACCACCGCACATGGCCAACTCCGCCACGCACCAATCCAGAGTTAGAAGACGCCGCCCAGATCCACTAGATCTTCACCACCGCACGACTCCTTAGAACAACACCGTCGCTCTCCATCGAAAACCCCTGCCCGTCTCCACTCAGCCCTGAAAAGGCGACACCGAAGCCTGTCACCGTGCACAACACCGACCACACCCAGAGAATTTTTCTGACCTCACCACCGCCATCGTCCAGAACCTGGAGTGTCAACGTCTCTCCCCAGACTACCCCGAGCAAATGGCAATCCCCGTCCAACAGCAGCCCATTTGCGGCGAGGCAAAACCTCACCGACTCCGAGCGCCGTCGGACGAGCAAAATTCTCAAACCTAGGTTTGTTGGGTGCTCCGGGTTTTGTGGAGCAGTCGGGTTTTTTGGAATATTGTTTTTTTTTACTATATTTACCACTTGGAGGACTCATTTTACCACTTTAATGACTCATTTTACCGCCTGAAGACTCATGTTACCACTTTGAGGACTAATATTACTATTTTGAGGACTCATTTCACCACTTTAAGGCAATTGTATGCATCTCATACGTTAACACATTTAAAATTTCCCCAAAGAGAGAGAGTGAGGGGAGCAAGAAGAAGAGGGAAGATGAAGGTTTTTTTTTTTTTTTTTAATTAGTTTATTAAGGGCAGAATAGAATAAAAGAAATTACAAGAATTTGAGAATCCACATACTTAATGTTTTCAATTTAAGGGTAGAAAGACTTTTATTCAAGAAACAATACATCATAATAGTATAGGAATACTGAGATGTTAATGATGACTTGATTCTGCATGAGACGCATCGTTCCACGGGTAGCACATATCTACCAAATGAGCCTCCCCTTCAATTAACCGGCACACACCACTTCCATTCTTTACAACAAACCAGTTACAGTTCTTTACGCATGAATGTTGGTCTCTGGTTTGTACGTAAATATCAAACCAGTGAGATCCATCCTTCCAGGTGAACTTGCAAAAGAATAGAGTGGAGTTCCAAAAGTTTGGTCGGAAGCTGAACGCATAGGAGCCTTGAGGAGGCAGTGTCTTAACACCGATATCGTTGTCCTTGGATTTACAATGAATAGTGAGCTCAGTCTCCATGTAATTAGAGATCTGGAGATGAGTTTTGTGCTTGACTATCTGTGCTTCACATGTAGTTTTTAACAGAAGAAGCACGGTTAAAAACAGAACATATCTAGTAGGTAAAGCCATGCTTGTTTGATTGTAGTTTTCTTTGTGGAGGATAAAATTTATATATATGGCACTGTGGCTGTACATACAACATACAAGGGCTCTTAATTGTGCCATAATAGCATTCACTATTTTCTTCTATAAAAAACCTATCTGATAATGATTATTTTGACCAAGTAGTTATGGTCAGTACACCTCATGGTTCATTGAATTTTGAATATGTTCGATTTATTGGTATTAATCTGTCATTACTGTCTTAGGTTCCATTTGGGATTGCTTCCCTTGTAAAAAAAAATTAACTTTTGTCTAAAATTTTAGATTTTATTGTGTTTGGTAAATAATTAAAAAGACTTTAATTGAAAATTATAGATCACTGACAAATTTTAGAAGGAAGCAACCCAAAGGTTACTTTTAGAAGTTGTTTTCAATCAAAACACGCTCTGAAGTTATTTTATGACAGAACTTTTAAAAGTATTGTTTACCAAACACAAAACTATTTTAATTGACAGCTGATTGTTTTCACAACACAGATGCAATTTTTATTTATTTATTTATTTTAAATCAGCAATCACAAACTAGCCCTTATACGGTTATATATTACCCCTCTCACTAAGGATGCATTTTGGATGTCATTTTGGATGTCATTAAGTGCATATTGATAATTGTTTTGAACTATTATAGAATTACAATCCTAGATATATATACCGGATAAATCGTTCGTTATGTTTTTATCATTTAATTTGATCGTTGGCTAACAGACTTTGTTTTTCCTCTTAAAAAAAGAAAAAAAAAACAATCCTAGTTATATATAGCAAAATGAAAAATCTTAAGGGGACATTTCTCACTCTGGATTCACCCGGACCGCCTTATCTAATACTAATATAATAATGTTAGGAGGGCTTATATTATTATTATTATTATTATTATTATTATTATTATTATTATTATTTTAAAGGGAGTTAGGAGCCCCATCAGATGTTTTTATTGATGGAATTATTATACTGCGAGGGGGACATGGTGCCATAGCAAGGAGGGTGTATTATATTTGGATTTTCATGGTGTTTCAAAGATTTCAGAAATTAAGGGTTATTCAATTAGGATTACGGTGCGATTATTGCCACCCTACTATTTTTTTTGTTCACCCTACTTGCGCATGACACCCTATATTTTAATTTCAATTATTAAATTTACTTATCTAACCTATTTCTCTTTCCAAGAATATCCTTATATGACATATCCAATTAAAAAAGAAATTCTTTTTAATGGAAATCTCTCATTTAATTTATTATACCAATAAGAAAACTATAGTATATTAAAATTTTCTAGTAAAATCATAATCTAATTAATTTTATTTTTTAATATTTTCTTTCTGTTTCAATGTTTGTCTATTTCAATCCATGTCAAAAGATTAGAACAATTGTGAGCAATAAAGAAGAGACTGACCTTTTTTTTCATGCTTTTAAATTTTTTTCTTTCGGTGTTCACAAGGGGTGTTGCAAAGATTTTGATGAAGTTTACACTAATGGTTTCGTGAATTAAATAACGAATTAATGATGAGGATGCAACAAAAAAACAAAAAATAGTAATAAATTCAAATTTGGGTGGAGGCTAATGGAGATTAATGTTATCCAATGAGAAATTAAGTAGTCTTTGTATTTAATTAATTGATTATGTATGAATTTTTCTTACAGATTTGGATTTTAGAAAGAGAAAATTATTCAAACAGTACTCGAACTTAGGCCCATTCTAAACATTAGTACCCGACTATGCAAAACTATCACTTTGGTACCCGAAGTTTGAAGTCTGACATAACATTCATACACGCCGTCCATGACGGTGTTAACTAACAATCCACGTGCTAAATTTAGAGGGATATTTTGGTCATTTCGTTAGGATTCAATTGTTGAGTGGTGGAAGAGCCAAACAAGTGGCTGACCTTGAGGCCTGCTTTTTAGTAACCCAGACAGATGTTGATCCCTAAATAAGCTTCCTCAGTTTGAAATTGAGCAAGACACTACCAACAAGACTATGGTAGTGTTCATTATGTTCTATATCCTAGAATCAATTGTGCCCCACTATTCATATTTCAATGAATATATAATTAGGCCAGTCATACCCTATGATGAATGAATATATAAGTTGGATGTACCAATTGTCTTCTGGTGACACAATTTAAGTGGGAACAGCACCACATTTAAAGCGTAACTCCCTAGTGGCGTGGCTCGGGGAGTGGGGGACTCCCTGGGGGGCCTAGCACGCCTTCCCAGCTTCTGATGCTTCAGTGAGGCTATCTTGGCGTGGCGCGTCAGCGGTGATCTGGGGATGAGCCGGGGCTCAGGTGATAGCCTGCTTGGCTGTGTTTCCGTAGGTCACACCGTTGGTGGTTGTTGGTACCGCTGGCGATGGTATGAGTGTGGCTCATTATAGATAATTATTCTTGGCAAATGCTTATGTAAGTACAAGTCCCCCAAGTCCCCAGTCAAGGAGGGCAATCTTGGTTGGGGAGTTGCCTAGCGGTTTGAAACGTTACTTCTGCTAGACTTACCAAAGCATAATTAGCGTCAGTGCGTTGTCAACCATGGATTTACTATGAGCAAACGCTTTATACCCTTTCGGGTGGGCCCCTGCTAGGCCCCCCAGGGAGTCCCCCACTCCCCGGCTAACATAGGACTCCGTTTGGCGGCGTATTATTTGTTGAGGGGGAGCTGCGCGGAGCAGAGGGTGTTGGGTAGCGAGCCCAATCTTTGGTACCCGAGTGTCGGGGGTTAATGTGCCTGATTAGGACAGTGGTAGACTGTGTTGACGTGTCCCCTTACTTGTCCCGGAGGAACAGGGCCTGACTGCAACTCCGCGTGGCGGTCGTTGTCATTATGAGGCGTTGCCTCTGGCGTCGCCATTGGCGGAAGTCCCTCCGCTGATGGTCAGCTGACAGAACCCGACCCAAGTTTCACCCCGAAACCCAGATACGAGCCTGTGGGGCCCACTTCAGACAAAATCCTACCGAAAAATCGGTAAAAGCTCCCCTAAAATAGGCTACCCAAAATTTCACAAAACCTGGACATGATTAAAACTAACTCACACTCATAGATACATTCCAATATTTACATTCCAAGTGTATATATATACATTCCGAAAGCACGAATGTCACCTTAACCTCAATACGATAACAGATTCTCAAGCATTAACATTCTCCAAAATAAGGTTATCAGAGCAGTACTACATAACTAAGCCGATATCATACAAGGTAGGTTAAGTATTAACCTACAGCCAAAACGGAAGCGCTAACTCCAATGCCTCTAGTTCCTGGACGCGATCTCGGCCAATCTGAAATCTGGGCATTTGAAAACGAAGGGCCCAGGGGAAAACATTTAAAAACCGTTAGAGTGAGTGGACAAAACTGAAACAAGTTATGAAACAATTAATTGAATGCTTCCCCATTTCTCTTGTTAACAAAACCAACATGCAGCGAGATTTCACAATGTTTCCAAATCATTCCTTTTCAAGAAAAACTCATTCGATGACTAGAAAGAACTGCTGTCTAGTTATCTCATGCCAACTGAGAGGGACTGCCACCCAGATGAAGCATCGGTAGGGACTGCCAACCGGAATAGGAGGCGGTGGTAGAAGGGACTGCCAACTAACCACAGGTAGTTAGAAGGGACTGCCAACTAACTACCTCATGTCATCTGGAAGGGACTGCCACCCAGATGACGCATCAGAAGGGACTGCCAACAGGGATATAGTCTGGAAGGGACTGCCAACCAGACTATTACCTAGAAGGGACTACCAACTAGGTAATATACGCATGCGTCAAAGATAGCCTCCTTGTCAACTGCTTTCTTTAAATTCTTTTCTTTCCACAAAAATCACATTTACTCACATAGTATTCTAATAAAAAATTAATACCATGCTGCATGCATTATTTAAATAAAATAAAGGGCTAAATACTGTTTACCACCCTGTGGTATGGACCTCGCATCAATTCAGTCCCTCTACTTTCAATTTCATCAAAAACACCCCTGCGGTATTATTTTCTCGTCCAATAGGTCCTTCCGATTCAATTACGTCAGTTTCTAACGTTAACTGCTGACGTGGCATTCCAACTCAGCAAAAGTGGGACCCACACGCATGTGAAATTCCCAAAATGACCCTGGGCAACAGAAAATGGAAAAATCCAAAATTAATTCCAGTTTTGAGGTTGAGGAGATTCGAACCCCTCCCAAAGCATATGCAAATGAATGGCCCAACCACCAAACCACTTGCATAGTTTTGATATATTGCAAACAAAAATAGTATATATCTACATAATAGTGTTTTTTTAAAAAAAAATATCCACCCACCTCTCTCCTCCTCTTCTTTCTCTTGGGGAAGTTGCAGTTGGCCACCATTGGGGAAGCTTCTCCCCGAAGCGAACCCAATTCTTAAACACTCTCTCCATCCCAACCACCATTGAGCTCTTCCTCACCGACGATAGGTGATTATCCAAAATCGCTAAACCCCTGTTCTTCTTGACTCTAACCTCCTCTGCTCTTGGCTTCTCTATCCTTGCTACCACAACCTCTTTCCCTCCAAGACTCCTATCCCTCCTCGTCACCACCTTCTCCCTTCCGTAACCCAACCCGCTCCCAAACCCTAACCTCACCAACCCAACCAAAACCCAGCACGACGGCGCAGGTCAACACGACGAATCGCAGCGTGGAGGGGCGGCAGGAGACGACTATCTTGCGGTCAACGTCGACGGAGACGAGGGTCTGGAGGTCGTCCGCGGCTTGGCGGCGGAGGCGAGGAAGTGGAAGAGGTAGGAGTGGGAGGAGTGGTAGAGGCTGTTAAGGTTGAAGGTGGCTTGGAAGTTTTCAGGGTCAGAAGAAGTGTAGAAGGCGGGCTTGGCGGTGGGGACGGTGGTGGTGGTGGTGGTGGTGGTGGTGCTGTTGGAGTTTCGTCTGCGGTTTCGGCGATTTCAATTTGGAGGGCGAGGCATGGAGCAGGAGAAGGAGGCTTTGGGAGCGCGGGTTGCGGAAGAAGAAGAGGAGAGGAGGAGAGAGGTGGGTGGATATTTTTTTTTTTAAAAACACTATTATGTATATATATACTATTTTTGTTTGCAATATACCAAAACTATGCAAGTGGTCTGGTGGTTGGGCCATTTATTTGCATATGCTTTGGGAGGGGTTCGAATCTCCTCAACCTCAAAACTGGAATTAATTTTGGATTTTTCCATATTCTGTTGCCCAGGGTCATTTTGGGAATTTCACATGCGTGTGGGTCCCACTTTTGCTGAGTTGGAATGCCACGTCAACAATTAACGTTAGAAACTGACGGAATTTAATCGGAAATACTTATTGGACGAGAAAATAATACCGCAGGGGTGTTTTTGATGAAATTGAAAGTCGAGGGACTGAATTGATGCGAGGTCCATACCACAGGGTGGTAAACAGTATTTAGCCCTAAAATAAAAGTCCACTCACGGTGAGTCTTGCAGCTAACCCTGCTGCCTGCCCGTGTCCTCCTCGCTCGAGGGATCAGTACGTCCTGTAGCAAAAGGACAGGATATAATTTAACCTCGATAAGAAATTAATCTAAGAGTCAAAGCTTAATCCTTTGGAAATTAATACTCATTACTTAAAAGAAATTCCCTCTAACAACCAATTCTTCAATTTAGGATGCAACTCTCGAATTTCGGAATTCCTTACAATTTCAACGCCCTCAAAAACTCTAATCTTCACAAGGATCGTTTCGATAACTTAACCAATTAAATTTCAATCTCTTAACTAAAACTAACCACCAAATTATAAATAATTCTCTTCCCAAAATCTCCAAATTCTCTCTTAATTTTTCCTTTTCAAAACACAATCTCCTCTCTAATTCCCAACAAAATAATTTAACAATAGCCTTTTACCAAGAGATTACACCCAAACATTATAAACCATAATAATCAAACAACCATATTCAACATCAAACTCCAAAGAAATCTCAATACCCAACAATCTCAAGTCTAACCCAAAACTCAAAGATTAAATCCAATTCCAGTCAACCTATTTAGTCCAAAATCATCTTCACAACACACCCAACAATCTCTATACCTGCAACAGCAACCAAAATCAAGCAGAAATGGCCGGAAAAATCAAACAACAACCAAGAACTCAACAGTTACTGTTCACATTACTGTTCACACTCTCAAACACCTTCAAATCTTCCTCCACCGATCAAAACAAGCTGCAACAAGGTTAAGAACACGTTCAGCACCTCACCAACAACCAAAACACTCAAAGAATCCGGCCGGAAACCACCGGAAATCGGAGATCAAAGTAAAACCCGATTTTCCCATTTCTGGAAATTTCCTCTTCAAATCTCAAAAACCAAAGCTACCCAAGGTGAAAAACTTACATGACTAGGTAGAGAAGGAGGAGAGGATCACGCCATGCCAAGCGGTTCGTCCTGGGGTGGCCGGACGGCGACGAAATCGCCTGAAAACCAGAAATGACGCAAAGGAGAAGAAAGGAGGAGGGGAAGGTCGGGTCTGTCCTTCCTTGGGCTGCTTTGACTTCTCTCTCCTCTATCCCAAAATAAAAACTTATTTAAAAACCTTACCAAGAATAGTAGTTTCCATTTTGGTAATAACTTTCCCGTAGAAAATCCGATTTAAACAAACTACGTGTCCACGAACTCGATTTTTCGTATACTACGGCATTCTAAAGGAAATTTCCTAATTTACCGGACTAAAGAAAAAGTCACTCTTCGGCCAATAACGGTAAAATGTAACTAGTAAAAATTCTAAGGTACGAGGCATTACAATCTCCCCTCCTTATAAAATTTCGTCCTCGAAATTGTACCTGTCAAGGAAATAGATGTGGATACTGTCGCCTCATATGCTCCTCCGGTTCCCATGTAGCTTCCTCAATGAGATGATTCCTCCACAGTACCTTAACCAAAGGTATAACCTTATTTCGGAGTACTTGCTCACGGCGATCAAGGATTTGTACAGGTTCTCCTTCATATGATAAATCTTCTCTAAGTGTAATGGGTTGAGCTGGTAATACATGAGAAGGATCAGCTATGTACTTGCGAAGCATGGATACGTGGAAGACATCATGTAATCTAGATAGTTGTGGGGGTAAGGCCAAGCGATAAGCAACAAGACCAATTCGTTCCACAATTTTATAGGGACCAATATACCTTGGACTAAGTTTCCCACGTTTACCAAACCTTACCACACCCTTCCAACGAGATAACTTCAAAAACACCCAATCACCAATTTGAAATTCAAGATGCTTCCTGCGGTTATCAGCGTAGCTCTTATGTCTGTTTTGAGCTGTCTTGAGCCTCTCTCTAATCACCTTAATTTTATCTGTTGTGATTTCAATAATTTCAGGACCAATAAGTTGTCTTTCTCCTACTTCATCCCAACACAAGGGAGTCCTACACTGTTTCCCATATAAAGCTTCGTAGGGAGCCATACCAATACTCGAGTGATAACTGTTGTTATAAGCAAACTCCATCAAAGCCAAGTGCTTATCCCAACTTCCTTTAAATTGTAGAGCACACGCCCTCAACATGTATAGTTCGCTCAGATTGCCCATCAGTTTGAGGGTGGAAAGCGGTGCTAAACTGTAGTTCTGTTCCCATAAACTTGTGAACCTTCCTCCAAAACTTTGATGTGAAGCGGGCATCGCGATCGGAAACAATGGACTCGGGCACACCATGAAGCCTCACAATCTCATCCACATATAGTCTTGCCAGCTTGTCTACACTAAAAGTTTCTTTAGCCGCCAGAAAATGAGCTGATTTGGTGAGTCGATCCACAATCATCCAAATACCATCATTACCATCCTGGGTACGAGGTAACTTATACAAAAAGTCCATGGTGAGATGTTCCCATTTCCATTCCGGAATTGGCAAAGGTTGTAACAAACCCAACGGCTTCTGCCTTTCCGCCTTCACTTGTTGGCACACAAAGCATTTACTCACAAAGGCTGCAATTTCTCTTTTCATGTTTGGCCACCAATAGTATTCCTTGAGAGTCCGGTACATTTTTGTACCACCAGGATGCAGAGCATATGCGGAATTATGAGCTTCATTAAGTATTTCTTGTTTAAGCGCTTCATCGTTAGGAACACAAAGTCTTTTTCCAAACACTAAAGTCCCATCTCTTCGAATAGAGAAATCAGGTTGCCAACCGCCACGAACACCTTCTTTAATCCCCTCAATTCTTGGGTCAAGAGATTGTGCTTCCCGTACTTTATCAATGAACACTGGTCTCACATGAAAACTAGCCACCAAAGCACCAACCTCATCCACCGATAACACAACCCCAGTAGACCTCAACTCTGACAATAGCGGTACTCGAGTGGCCCTTAAATATGACAAAGTCACAGAGGGGTTTCTACTGAATGCATCCGCCACCACATTCGCCTTACCGGGGTGGTACTCAATGGTACAATCATAGTCTTCGATCAATTCCATCCATCTTCGTTGTCTTAAATTTAAATTTGGTTGCGTAAACACATACTTGAGGCTTTTATGATCTGTGAAAATCTAGCATTTGGCTCCATACAGATAATGCCTCCACAACTTAAGAGCAAACACAATAGCTGCCAACTCTAAATCATGGGTTGGGTAATTCAACTCATGCGGTTTCAGCTGTCTAGAAGCATAAGTAATCACGTTACCATGCTGCATTAAGACACAACCCAAACCTTGTCTAGAGGCATCACTGTAAATTACATCCCACTATCATCAGGCAAGGGTAGAATTAGAGCACTAGTCAAACGATTCTTGAGTTCTTGAAAGCTCCGCTCACAATTTTCAGACCAAATAAATCTGACACCCTTCCTAGTTAACTTGGTAAGAGGAGCGGCGATTCTAGAAAAATTTTGCACAAAACGTCGATAATAACCAGCAAGACCCAAGAAACTACTAATTTCCGGCACACTGGTAGGTCTTTCCCAATTCAACACCGCCTCAACTTTTTGTGGATCAACGCTAATACCTGCAGCTGAAATAACATGACCCAAGAATGTCACATGGTCAAGCCAAAACTCACACTTACTAAATTCAGCATACAATTGATTTATCCTTAGAGTCTCCAACACAATACTCAAATGTTCAGCATGTAACTCCTCACTCTTAGAGTACACCAAAATGTTGTCAATGAACACAATTACAAAGCGGTCAAGGTACGGGCGAAACACCCTGTTCATGAGGTCCATAAAAGCAGCAGGTGCATTTGTCAACCCAAAAGGCATAACAAGGAACTCATAATGACCATAACGTGATCGAAAAGCAGTTTTGGCTACATCCTCCTCCTTAATCTGTAACTGATGATATCCAGACCTCAAATCAATCTTTGAGAATACTTTAGCACCCCTCAACTGGTCAAACAAATCATCAATGCAGGGCAAGGGATAATTATTCCTTATAGTCACCCTATTTAGTTTCCGATAATCAATACAAAGCCTTAAGGTACCATCTTTCTTCTTCACAAACAACACAGGTGCACCCTAGGGAGATACACTAGGTCGTATAAACCCTTTATCAGTTAACTCCTGCAACTGTATATACAACTCCTTCAATTCCGCCGGTGCCATTCTATAAGGTGCTTGAGAGATGGGTGTTGTACCAGGAAGTAAATCAATGGTAAAGTCTATCTCTCGCACCGGGGGCAAACCAGCCAATTCATCTGAAAATACATCTGGATAATTTCCAACAATCGGAATCTGGCTAAGGTCCATAACTTCTGCATCTGTATTCACCACATGTGCCAAATAAGCTTGGCAACCCTTACTCATCATCTTCTTAGCAGTTAAAGCTGAGATTATGCAAGATGGGAGAACCTCCCGTTCACCATAAAAGGTGACATTTGGCTTACCCGGACTCCAAAACAACACCATACTACAAAAATAATCCACTAAGGCATGATCCATCCGAAGCAAATCCATCCCCAGGATTACATCAAACTCCACTAACTCAAATGGAATCAAATCCGCCTCTAAACAAACTCCTTCTACAAACACTCCACAAAAACAATATACCCACTCAATTCTATGCATTTCTCCTGATGGTAAAACAACATGCCATTCTCCAAGAAGTAGAGATGAAGGCACATTAGCAAAGAAAGAAAACCTCCTAGACATAAAGGAATGAGAGGCTCCAGGATCAATTAAAATGAAAGCCGGTTGGCCAAAAACAATTAACGTACCCATAATGACGTTCGGTGCAGTGCGACCCTCCTGCTGGGTCATAGCATGAAGACGGGCCTGGGTCACTAAACGCCCCCTCTGTCCTCGACCCGGCTGAGTGCTGCTCCTGCCTGACAAACTGCCACGAGAACCATTACTAGCAGTGCCCACAATGGTCTGTCCCACAGTCTGATCAGATGTAGTAAGGACTCCCTGGGTCAACTGAGGGTAATCCCTCCTGTAGTGGCCCCACTGGCCACACTGGTAATAAGTCCCCACACCTGCCTGACACTGGCCCATATGGTGCCTACCACAAGTAGCACACAGGGGAAAGTCTCTCTGAATCGGCGCTTTACTAAAAACTCCACTGGAACCAGCAGTGCCACCCCTGGACTGTCTCCTACCTAACTGTCCAGGTCTCCTGAAGCGTCCCCTGAAGTGCTGACGAGAGCTAGAGTCTGAACTACTCGGTCTACTGCCTGATGATGATGCAGAACCCGAACTAGATGCAATTCTCTTGGATGGCCCCTGACTGGGACCGCCACTCTCCAAAGGTCGGGAACCATCTAGGTATCTGGCCTCACATCTCATAGCAGCCTCCACAGCTAATTTAAAAGTTGGGTAATCGTGAGGCGCCAACCAATCTCGATAAATACGTAGGAGACCATTAATAAACTGATCAACCTTCAATTTTTCTGTCGCCACCAACTCAGGGGCATACCGAGATAAAGCAATGAAACTCTCCTGATACTGCAACACAGTCATCTCTTCAGTCTGCTCCAACTGTATGAAACTAAGTCGTAGACGACGCTGGGATGCCTGATTAAAATACTGATTCGAGAACTCCGTCTTGAACTCTTCCCATGTCATGGTAGTTGGGTCAAAACCCATATTCCTGGTACCCTGCCACCACAGCCATGCATCCCCGTCTAAGAGATAAATAGCCAAAGGAACCCTCCTAGCAGCTGGACAACCCAAGGACTCAAATACTCTCTCCATACGAGTAATCCAATCTCCTGCTACGGACTCCGTAGGAGCACTGGAAAAAGTATACGCCCCATGGCGTCTGGCACGCTCCACTGTATAGTCAGTACTAGGATTAGGGAGTGCCGCGGCAAAACGCTCAAATAACCGCTCCACGGTCCGTAGCAACCCACGAGGGACCTGCTCATCATCACCCTCACCAGCGGGTGAAGGGTCCCTACCAGCACGAGATCTGCGTCCGCGTCTCATTCCACCTGAAATTTTCCATGATTTAGTTACACCAAGGTATTTACACCAACATCTATCATCTTACACACTTGATATGTACTTCAGCACCGAATAGTATATGATGGGGAACAGCTGCAGTCGGGCCATCACTCGGAAGGTACTGAATACAATCAAGTATGTAAGAAAACTACAACAAGATATCGGCCACAGAATCTCATAACTTAGTGCCCTGATACCAACTGACAGAACCCGACCCAAGTTTCACCCCGAAACCCAGATACGAGCCTGTGGGGCCCACTTCAGACGAAATCCTAGCGAAAAATCGGCAAAACCTCCCCTAAAATAGGCTACCCAAAATTTCACAAAACCTGAACATGATTAAAACTAACTCACACTCATAGATACATTCCAATATTTACATTCCAAGTGTATATATATACATTCCGAAAGCACGAATGTCACCTTAACCTCAATACGATAACAGATTCTCAAGCATTAACATTCTCCAAAATAAGGTTATCAGAGCAGTATACATAACTAAGCCGATATCATACAAGGTAGGTTAAGTATTAACCTACAACCAAAACGGAAGCGCTAACTCCAATGCCTCTAGTTCCTGGACGCGATCTCGGCCAATCTGAAATCTGGGCATTTGAAAATGAATGGCCCAGGGGAAAACATTTAAAAACCGTTAGAGTGAGTGGACAAAACTGAAACAAGTTATGAAACAATTAATTGAATGCTTCCCCATTTCTCTTGTTAACAAAACCAACATGCAGCGAGATTTCACAATGTTTCCAACTCATTCCTTTTCAAGAAAAACTCATTCGATGACTAGAAAGGACTGTTGTCTAGTCATCTCATGCCATCTGAGAGGGACTGCCACCCAGATGACGCATCGATAGGGACTGCCAACTGGAATAGGAGGCGGTGGTAGAAGGGACTGCCAACTAACCACAGGTAGTTAGAAGGGACTGCAACCTAACTACCTCATGTCATCTGGAAGGGACTGCCACCCAGATGACGCATCGGAAGGGACTGCCAACCGGGATATAGTCTGGAAGGGACTGCCAACCAGACTATTACCTAGAAGGGACTGCCAACTAGGTAATATACTCATGCGTCAAAGGTAGCCTCCTTGTCAACTGCTTTCTTTAAATTCTTTTCTTTCCACAAAAATCACATTTACTCACATAGTATTCTAATAAAAACTTAATACCATGCTGCATGCATTATTTAAATAAAATAAAAGTCCACTCACAGTGAGTCTCGCAGCTAACCCTGCTGCCTGCCCGTGTCCTCCTCGCTCGAGGGATCAGTACGTCCTGTAGCAAAAGGACAGGATATAATTTAACCTCGATAAGAAATTAATCTAAGAGTCAAAGCTTAATCCTTTGGAAATTAATACTCATTACTTAAAAAAAAAATTCCCTCTAACAACCAATTCTTCAATTTAGGATGCAACTCTCGAATTTCGGAATTCCTTACAATTTCAACGCCCTCAAAAACTCTAATCTTCACAAGGATCGTTTCGATAACTTAACCAATTAAATTTCAATCTCTTAACTAAAACTAACCATCAAATTATAAATAATTCTCTTCCCAAAATCTCCAAATTCTCTCTTAATTTTTCCTTTTCAAAACACAATCTCCTCTCTAATTCCCAACAAAATAATTTAACAATAGCCTTTTACCAAGAGATTACACCCAAACATTATAAACCATAATAATCAAACAACCATATTCAACATCAAACTCCAACGAAATCTCAATACCCAACAATCTCAAGTCTAACCCAAAACTCAAAGATTAAATCCAATTCCAGTCAACCTATTTAGTCCAAAATCATCTTCACAACACACCCAACAATCTCTATACCTGCAACAGCAACCAAAATCAAACGGAAATGGCCGGAAAAATCAAACAACAACCAAGAACTCTACAGTACTGTTCACATTACTGTTCACACTCTCAAACACCTTCAAATCTTCCTCCACCGATCAAAACAAGCTGCAACAAGGTTAAGAACACGTTCAGCACCTCACCAACAACCAAAACCCTCAAAGAATCCGGCCGGAAACCGCCGGAAATCGGAGATCAAAGTAAAACCCGATTTTCCCATTTCTGGAAATTTCCTCTTCAAATCTCAAAAACCAAAGCTACCCAAGGTGAAAAACTTACATGACTAGGTAGAGAAGGAGGAGAGGATCACGCCATGCCAAGCGGTTCGTCCTGGGGTGGCCGAACGGCGACGAAATCTCCGGAAAACCAGAAATGACGCAAAGGGGAAGAAAGGAGGAGGGGAAGGTCGGGTCTGTCCTTCCTTGGGCTGCTTTGACTTCTCTCTCCTCTATCCGAAAATAAAAACTTATTTAAAAACCTTTACCAAGAATAGTAGTTTCCATTTTGGTAATAACTTTCCCGTAGAAAATCCGATTTAAACAAACTACGTGTCCACGAACTCGATTTTTCGTATACTACGGCATTCTAAAGGAAATTTCCTAATTTACCGGACTAAAGAAAAAGTCACTCTTCGGTCAATAACGGTAAAATGTAACTAGTAAAAATTCTAAGGTACGGGGCATTACATCTGCGGTAAGAAGTGTCGCGGGGAGCTTCTTGCTTGCGAGATGGAGAAGTTCCGCGAGTCGGTGTTGCGTTCAGCAGAGACCGGGTTACTTTACAAGATGAGGGAGAAGTCCTGCTAGCGGTGTTGCGCTTAGCGGAGACTGTCTCGTTTGCAAGATGAGGAGAAGTCCCGCTAGCGGTGATGCGCTTAGCGGAGACTTTCTTGCTTGCAAGATGAGGAGAAGTCTCGCTAGCGGTGTTGCGCTTAGCGGAGACTGTCTCGTTTGCAAGATGAGGAGAAGTCCCGCCCGCTAGCGGTGTTGCGCTTAGCGGAGACTGTCTCGCTTGCAAGATGAGGAGAAGTCTCGCTAGCGGTGTTGTGCTTAGCGGAAACTGTCTAGTTTGCAAGATGAGGAGAAGTCCCGCTAGCGGTGTTGCGCTTAGCTGAGACTGTCTCGCCGATTGGTATGCCTACTTTTTTACGGTTACTTCGAATAGACGCTTCGTCTGACAGCTCCCGACACATGGCTGTCATGTATTGGGTTGGCGTGCGAGTGTACGCCTTCCTAGCACGGCCGTCTCTTCGTCATTAATGCAAGTAATTATCGCTTTTGTAACCGAGGCGACGCCTCGGTTAATCCGGAGAGTAAGTGCGATCGTGGGGCACGTGTACGGCTGTCGTGTGATGTCGTTTTTTAGCGGATGGCCTGGATCCAGTTGATGTTGACATAAAAGAGAGGGAAACCAAGTGGTTTAACACTTTCTGCACTTTGGACCAATATCGTCGTCTTCAAGCTTTTGCTTTGAGCATTGAGGAGAGGGTTCTGCAAATCGTGTGATGTTGTTAATCTTGGAGGATAGAGACCTCTCGAAGCGAAGACAAGCATCCCAAAGCGCATCAGAGTTCCCATACTTCAGGTTCGTAATCTGAGCCCCGTGTTTATTTTGTTGCTTCTTGTTTCTGTCAGTTGATGCTTATGCTTTTGCTGTTCGAAGTAATTTATGCTATTCTATGGTGTGTCTGAGGGTCTAGAAGGGTTTTGGGGGTGGGTTTGGGTGTTTGTGGCAGAGAGTTGATGTTTGTGTATTTGCTAGATGGTCGAATCTGGGTTTTTGGGTATGCATATGTTGTTTTCTTGTTTTGGTATCTTCTGGGTTTTCTGGGTATGATTATTCTTGGTGTTCTGGACTAAAATCTGACATAGGGATAGTTTAGATCAATTTGGAACTAACTTACTTGGGTTTTAGGGTGTTTGCGATGGCTAGCGTCATAGAGATCTCGAGCAGTGAGGATTCCGGGTCTGATGTGTCGCTCAGCAGTTTATATAGGATATTTATTGACTCGTTGCGTCCGTCTGCCCCTGCGGGAACCTCACTGTCCGAACCACCAGACATCGAGCCATTACAAACCATACCCTGGGAAATAGCCATGGGTCGCGCTGGGCATCTAGAGAGTTCGGCGGCAAGGGAAGAGCCTGCCGCCCGTAAGCAGCGCGAGGAGAGGCGAGTTTGTAACAGCGTTGCTAGCGGCTCCGCTGATGTGGGAGAGGCTGGCGGGAAGGAGATAGAGTCAACCTGGGTTCTCTGTGATGGTACCCCTGTTGATGAGGAGGGGGTCCAATAACCGTGTCGGCCGTGAATCGTCTGTGTAATGCCCCGTACCTTAAAATTTTTACGAGTTAAATTTTACCGTTATTTACCGAAGAGTGACTTTTTCTTTAGTCCGGTAAATTAGGAAATTTCCTTGAGAATGTCGTAGAATATGAAAAATCGAGTTCGTGGACACGTAGTTTTTTAAATCGGAGTTTCTACGGAAAAGTTATGACCAAAAATGGAAATTTACTATTATGGTTATTATTTTCCTATTATTTTAAAGGAAAGTGGGTAAAAAAGGAGAGAGAGAGAGAGTGAAATCGGGAGAACCCGATTCCAGCCCCCCCTCCTTCTTTCTTCTTTTTTTTTTCTCTTCTTTCTTTCCTTTCCTTGCTGCGAAACCGGAACCCATTTCCGGCGAAATCACCGCCACCGTCCGCACCACCGGCCATTAGAGGATCCTCTCTTCCTCCTCTTGCATCTAAGGTAAGATTTCTGATTTGGGTAGCCTTGATTTGAGAAGAAATTGGTGAGGGATTTCAAAAAAAGGGAAAATCGGGTTTTGCTTTGTTCTCCGGTTTCCGGCCGGATTCCTTGAGGGTTTTGGTTGTTGGTGAGGTGCTGAACGTGTTCCTAACCTTGTTGCAGCTTGTTTTAATCTATGGAGGAAGATTTGAAGGTGTTTGAGCGTGTGAACAGTACTGTGAACAGTAACTGTCGAGTTCTTGGTTTTTGTTTGATTTCTCTGGCCTTTTCTGCTTGATTTTGGTTGTTGTTGCAGGTATGGAAGTTGATGGGTGTGTTGTTGAGATTATTTTGAACTTGTTTTAGGCTTGAGGTTGTTTGGTTTGAGGTTTCTTGGAAATTTGATGTTGGTAAAGGTTGTTTTGAATATTGTGGGTTAAAATGCTCTTGGTTATAGTTTAGTATTGAATTAATGTGTTGGAAAGTTGGAAAAGTGATTGTGGATTGAAAAGGAAAATTATGAAAGAATGTGGAAATTTTGGAAAAGGAGTTGTGTTATAATTTGGTGGTTATTTATGGTTAAGGAATTGAAATTAAATTGACTAAGTTATCGAATCAATCCTTGCGATGATTTAAGATTTAGTGAGGATGTCGAATTGTTAAGGAATTTCCGTATTCAAGAATTTAATCCCAAATTGAAGTGTGGGATTTTATAAGAATTTATGAGTAACGAATACTAACTCCATAGGGAATGAGTTTTGATTTTGAGATTATTTCCTTACTATGGTTAATTATATCCTGTCCATTCGCTACAGGACGTATTGATCCCTTGAGCGAGGGGATACGGGTAGGCAGCAGGATTAGCTGCGAGACTCACCTGTGAGTGGACTTTTGTTTTAAATAATGATGCATGCGTTTATTTCTTGAATTAATTCTTTATTTAATTATCATATTACTTTTCAAGCATATTATTTGTTTCCGGAATTTGATTATTGGTTTATCTCATGGATTTGCTTTCAATAATGATTTTCTGAGATGGATTATGATTTACCTCGGTCATGAATTTCGGATATTAATTCGTTATGCTCAGATTCGAGTTTGTGATTTATGTTGATTTCCGGAGTTCCATATTTAATTTCATTCATCGATTTGAGATTTCTGAAAGATTTTCTAAATGGGATTTCGATGGAATTATTTCTTGTTTATTTATTCGATCTTTGGTTTTGGCATTGGGAATGCCTTAGTAATGATTTCGGTTTGAGAATTGTGATTTTGTTTGATCTCGCCTTTCTGCCATTGATTTGAGATACTTTTGGCGTGTGGGACACGTCGTTGGAAATTCTTTTACGAGAGTTGGGGGAAGCCTTATGTATTTTGGATTTACTGGATTTTCGGTTATGTTTCCCTGTGCCATACTGAGGGGTGATTTTATCATGCTAGCATTGATTTTCCGCCTTTGTGGCGCGGTGATGGGATCACCGTAGCCCTTCCGCCTTTGTGGCGCAGGTTACTGTCTCTGTGATAGTAATTCTGTAGCCCAGTATCCTATCGCTACACTTAGTGGCGTAAGGGTATATTACGGGAGTTATGGGAGTTCTTTAGCCTGGGAGGCTATCACCCAAGCCTGAGTGGCTTATTCGTATGGCTATCATCTTCCCCTACTTATACTATTTTTGACTAGCGGGGACTAGTCTGAGTTTTCTTAACCAGCGGGGCTGGACTTATATTTTCAAGTATTGAAATTTCAATCTTTTACTCTGTTGTTGTGACTAGCGGGGCTAGTCGGTTTTCTGGAGTTCAACGTTTTTCGGATTATTTTCGTAAGTGTTTTATAAATGTTGCATGCATCCGGATTTTATATATATCGAAAAATGTGGGAAAGTATGAAGTTTTATTTTGTTTTATTCATATTAAATTATTTATTTTTGTCCACTCACGCTAACGTGTTTTTCAATTACTTCCCCCTGGGCCCTTCGGTTTCAAATGCCCAGTTTGCAGGCGAAATTAGTTGAGGTCGGGCGTACATTGGAGTTGAGGCATAGTCAACAGCATGGCTTCCGCGGTTGCCTTTGAGTTAGGTTGTCCTTATTTACCTTTCTATTAGAATTGCTCTGATTACCTATGGGATTTATGTTTTTCAAGTTGAGGTTTGTGTTTTGTGAATTGGAGATTGGTGTTGAGTTGGGGAGCAGGGTGGCTCCAGATGTATAAGGATGATTTGATTTAGAAGTGTAAATGCTTTCTACAGGTTTTGGGTAGCCCATTTTAGGGGAAGTTTCGCCAAATTTTTGGTAGAATTTCTTATAAGGTGGGCCCCGCATGGCCACTTCGGATTTCAAGGTGAAATCCAGGGTGGGTCCTGTCAGTCTGAAGAGGGCGTTTCGCCTTCCTCGCGTGGTGAAGTTGAGTCCACCGACGAGGGACGAGAGAGCATCAATTCTGCCAGCGGGGTATGCCGCCGTTCACAAAGCTATCTTCCACCAGGGGTGACGTTTCCGCTACTACTAAATCTTCAGATTTTGGTATGCGAGTTCGACCTTGCCCTAATATGTGGAGATTGTTGATGGCGCTCAACTCACTCTGGCGGTTGTCCGGCTGCGAAGGTCCGACCGTGGCGGAGGTGCTGCACTTTTACGAGCTGGTTTACTTGAGTCGCCAGGGCTGTAGCGGCCAGGTGAATCTCACGCGTCGCCAGGCGGCGCCTAAGTTGATCGAGAATCTGAAGGATTTGATGTCCCCCTGGCGGTTGAGCTTCTGCATGGTGACCACAGGGTGGGAGTACGATGTAGGGGAGAACACACAAACCCCATCGTTTAGGATTAAATTGGAATTCCAACCTATCCGAGGTTGTCGCTAGTCTCCGCTGAGCCATTTTGGCGGTTATCTTTATAAATACCTTCCCCCCCCCCCCCTCTTTTTTTTATATCGTCTCAGTTTTCTTCTTTGTGCAGTGGGATTGCGGTTCACATTGACTTGTGACCAGCGGTGTCGTATTGCAAGGATTACGGGGTGTTGGAAGAATCGCAACCTTCTTGATCTTCGCCTGTTCACTGGTTGGGAGCTGTTGGTCGATTTGAAATTGACTCGCGCCCTTGGTGAGTGTCTGCCGCCAACTTGTGCTCTTATTTTTTTTATTTTTTTTTTTAAACTGTTCCACGCTAAGCTGTGTTGTGTGTTTGTTCATTCAGATCCCGTTCCCGGTAACAAAGCCAGCCGCGACACGTTTCATAAGGCCATGGATCGTGCAGAACTTGATAACTTTCTTAAGGGCATGTATGCCGCTGGGCTGAGCGCCAAGACGACTGTCGTTGACCCCCAGACCCAGGCGCTGAGTCAATCAGAGACGGAGGTGGTGATGCCGATGCCGCACCACTCCCATCTTGCCGGCGGTGGTCAGACCGTGGTGCAGGCTGAGTCTCGCGCTGAGCGTGGGACTGCTAGCGGGAGTAGGATCAATGTTATTCCCGAGAAAGCGAAGGAGAGAGTGCCAGCCAATCGGCGTGGGCCCCAGAGGGAGAGGGCGGTGCCGATGAAGGAGGCCGTTACCATTGCGGGGTTGGAGCCGCAGGCGCCTCCAAGGCCTACCGCGACATTTATCACACAGAGGCCTCCTCTGAGGAATAGACGGCAAAACGACGTCAGTGAGGGTGATGAGGAAGATGATGCGGAGACCATCAGGGCCCTCCAACAGAAGAGGGCAAAACAGGCATCGCAGCCGGTTACTGTGGCCGTCGATGGGGAAGTGCCGCCCAGCGGTCTAGACTCGTTTGCTGCTTATGCAGAGTTTCTGACCGATCCCGAGCGGGAGTTTCTGTTCCACCTTTGTGAACTGCTTGGGTTAGGTGGGATGGATGGGATGGTACGCCCGACGGCCCTCCAACAGTCGCCGTTCAGCTTGGCCTTTGGGCACCTGTCTGTCGGGCTCCACGAGTTGTTCATGGCGGCATCGAAGTGGTCTCCCGCTGAGGTGCAGCTGAGGGAGGAAGTTGAGGGCCTCCAAAAGGAGTTGGAGGAGACATCCAAGAGCCTGGCGGACACCTAGCGCCAACTGTCCAAGGCGGAGTGTGACCTGGTGGACGTGCGGGGCAAGCTGGATGTTGCCATCGAGCGGGACTTGGAGCGGAACAATAAAGTGATCAAGCTGGATCAAGACATGGCTTTGCTGCAAGAGCAGGCGGCGGCGAAGGGTAGGCGTTGTGAGACCCTTCAGAGGGAGTCTGCCGCGAAAACCGCTAAACTGAAGAAGCTGGAGGCTGAGGTTGCCCAACTGGGGGCTGCGAGGAGTCAGGCAGATGTCGCCGCTGTTGAGGCTTACAAGCAGTCTCCGGAGTTCAAGCACACTTTGACGGAGGAGGCGAAGGCTGGCGCTGCTGCCAACTTCGACATGCTGGATAAGAAGGGCGTCATCGACTGGAGCAAGGTGCCTCGGCCTAGGTCTTCTGATAAGAGGGAACCGCCAGCAAGCGAGCCAGTTGTCAGCCAACCTGAGGGTGTGAGGTCTGGCAGGGGTGAGAGTGGCCAGCGTGTGGCGGATGATTCCCAGTGGACACCGTTGCCCACTCCCTCAGACGTCTCCCGCGCCGAGTTTTTGGCCGCCCATACGCGGGAGGACGGCACGATGGTGACGCCGAGTCCCACTGCTCCGGGGTCCGATCAAACAAGCCGCTCGATCGCCCAAACTACCCAGGTTGGCGCTGAAGGCGTGACTGGTGCTTCCAACAACCCATGAAGACGCTGCCCTACTTTTTTTTGTTTGTACTTGGACAAATTTTTGGTTGGGGAGTCCCAACCTATATTTATAATGAAATGCCTTTTATGTTGAAATTATCCGTGTGGTTTCCGCTGATAATATGTTAGCGTTGTTTGAATGTTTGGATGCCGATAGAACTTTGACTTATGCTTTTGTTAATCAATGAAACATTAAAGGAATTAAGATTGTTCCAATTGCACAACGTGGCGGACGTGGTCCGCTGAATGTTGTTGGCGTTGCCAGTTAACTTTTGTGCTGTGGAGAACAATGGTTTGAATAATTCTTCGTTTCATTGATAGCTGATAGATCAACGTTTTACAAAAGTGGGGTTGTACCTGTTGGCATGGGTAGCTTCCCTTAGCTAAATATTGCACATGATGCTCTTGGGCAGCGGCATGACTATTTGTAATAATACCGAAGGTGTTCGGTATTCCAAGGATGGGTCGTTGTGATGCCATCCTTGTCCATTAAGTAGAAGGTGTCGGGGCTGACGACTTCCACTATTTTGTATGGTCCTTCCCAAGTAGGACGGTGTGCCGTTGGCAGGGGAATGACCTCCTTCATGACCCAGTCCCCAAGTTGGAGGTTCCGGGCTTTGACTCTGGCATTATAGAAACGTGATACCTGCTGTTTGTTTTGCAAGTTATGCAGATGGGCCTTGTGGTGCTTTTCCTCGAGGAGATCCTTGTCGAGGCTGATGCCCTCGCCGTTGGTCTCGGAACAGTAGCCCTCGACCCTAGCGGTAGGCTGGGTGACCTCGATGGGTAGGACGGCCTCAGTCCCAAACATCATATAGAATGGTGTTTCACCGGTAGCTGATGTTGGGGTAGTTCTGATGGCCCACAGAACTTCCGAGAGCTTCTCCGCCCATAAACCCTTGGCATCGTCGAGCTTCTTTTTTAGCAGCTTCTTGATTATCTTGTTTGCCTCTTCGACTTGGCCGTTGGTTTGGGGGCGAGCGACAGATGCAAAGCTCATCTTGGTGCCCAGGTTAGTGGTGAAAGATATGAGCTCTTTGTTGTTGAACTGTGTTCCGTTGTCTGTGATGATGGTATGGGGGACGCCGTAGCGGCAGTAGATGTTCTTCCAGAGGAATTGAGTTACCTTGGCGATAGTTATTGCTGTCAGCGGCTCTGCTTCTATCCATTTTTGTTGTAGTCTATGGTAACAATGATGTATTTGAACTGTCCTCTAGCGGTTGGGAACTTGCCAAGTAGGTCCAGGCCCCACATGGAGTGAATCCATGGGCCGATGATTATCGAAAGGGGCTCCGCCAGGGCATGGGGGAGGTCAGCGTATTGTTGACACTTGTGGTAGGATCTGGAAACCTTTCTGGCGTCGTCGCCGAGTGTGGGCCAGAAGTACCCTTGTCGCATTGTGCAATTGGCCAGAGATCTGGCGCCGGAGTGGTTTCCACATTCCCCGGCGTGTATCATTGCCAGAACGCCCTTTCCCTCATCTGGGGTCAGACACCGGAGGTTGGGATGGTGAACCCTTGGCGGTAAAGTTTGCCATTCGGGATATTATAGCGGGTTGCTCTCCGCTTAAGTTGCCTTGCCTCGACCTTGTCGGTTGGCAGCGTTCCACTACGCTTGTATTCGATCATTTCGTCCATCCAGTTGGGATTGACCTCAATGTTGAAGATTTCCGCTAGGGTTTTGGTGATGCTTGGCTTGTCAAGGCATTCCACCCTTGTGTCCGCTGGACTTTGGTGTGGTTGAGCAGTTGCTAGTCTTGCCAGTGAATCAGCCTTGGCGTTCTTTTCTCTGGGGATCTGCGTGATGGTGTGAAATTTGAATTTCCTGAGGAGCGTCTTGACGTATCCCAAGTATGCCGCTAACTGTTTGTCTTTGGCATAGAAGCTGTCGTTGACCTGATTGACGACTAGCTGGGAATCGCTGAATATGTTGACGCTGTCACCACCGGAGTCGATGGCAAGGAGTAAGCCTGCAATGAGCGCTTCATACTCCGCCATGTTGTTTGAGGCTGTGAAATTGAATTTCAGCGCGTACTCCACGTTCAATCCTCCTGGACCTGTCAGTATAACGCAGGCGCCACATGCCTTGGCGCAGGCGAAACCATCGACATGGAGATTCCAGTCTGACTGCTGTTTGGGCTCTGGCTCCTCAGCGGTTACTATTGCCGTGTTGGCTTCTTCTGCCCTGAGGTTGGGTTCATCCTGACATTCAGTGAGCTCGGCGATGAAGTCCGCGACCGCTTGGCCTTTCATAGCGGTTCTTGGCTTGTAGATAATGTCGAACTCGCTGAGTTCAATGGCCCATTTGCTGAGGCACCCGGAATGTTCAGGGTTCTGCATTACCTGTTTCAGCAGTTGGTTTGTCAAGACATGGATTGTATGAGCTTGAAGATATTGGTGGAGACGTCTAGCGGTGACAATTAGTGCAAGAGCGAGCTGCTCCAAGGGGGTGTATCTTGTCTCCGCCCCATTCATGCCTCTACCGGCATAGAATACTGGGAACTCCTCCTATTCTTCTCGTCGTACAATGGCGAAGCTTACCGCTGATGGGGATACCGCTAAATAGATGTAGAGTACCTCACCCTGTAAAGGAATGGAGAGAAGTGGGACTGCCGCCAAGTATTCCTTCAAGCTCTAGAACGCCGCTTCACAGTCTGGGGTCCAGTCAATTACTTTCTTGTGGGTCCTCTTCAGAACCTTGAAAAATGGGAGACATATGTCGGTGAGCCTGGAGATGAACCGAGAAAGGGTGGTTAGCTTGCCCTGGAGGCTCTGAACGTGTACTTTCCACACTGGAGACTTCATGTTGAGTATGGCTTGCACTTTGTCAAGGTTGGCCTCTATGCCTCGTTCGCTGACGATGTAACCCAGAAATTTGCTAGCGGTGACGCCAAAGAAACATTTTTCTGGGTTGAGGCGCATACCATAGGCGAAGAGAATGGCGAATATGATTCGGAGGTTTGCCACGTGTCTGCTGGCCTTGATGCTCTTGACTAGCATGTCGTCCACGTAGACCTCTATTATTTTGCCAAGGTGTTCCGCAAACATGGCGTTCATTAACCGCTGGTATGTTGCCCCAGCGTTCTTCAATCCGAAGGGCATGACTTGTAGCAGTATAGGCCCTTGTCGGTTGTGAAGGTGGTGCATTCTTGGTCGCTGGGGTGCATTTTGATTTGATTGTATCTTGAGAAGGCGTCCATCATGCTGAGCAACTCATGTCCTGCTGTAGCATCAACCAGTTGGTTGATGCGGGGTAGCGGGAAGCTATCTTTGGGGCATGCCTTGTTGAGACCCTTGAAGTCTACACACATCCGCCACTTTCCGCTAGGTTTCTTGACCATGACCAAGTTGGAAATCCACTGGGGATAATTTACCTGGCGGATGAACCCGATGCCCTGGAGTTTGGCGACTTCCTCCCAAATTGCACGATATCTTTCCCCGTCAAAGGCCCTTCGCCTCTGCTTGATAGGATAGAAAGACGGTTTTATGCTCAACTTGTGCTTGATGATCTTAGGGGAGATGCCCGACATATCAGCGTAAGACCATGCAAAGACGGCGGCGTTGTCTCGTAGAAACTGAGTGAGTTATGCCGCTATCTCTGGGGCTAGCTGAGCGCCGATGCAGACTGTCCGCTCAGGGTGCTCGTCGGAGATGCCGATAACCTTCAAGGATGTTTCTGGGTCAACAGGTTCCTTTTTTACATATTTGTCCTCGTCGTCCCTAGGATCTTCAATTGCATCCGTCAACGGCACATGGTTTCGCACCATTGGGATCTCATGGCGGTGCATTGACCGTGCCACAGTTGTTGAGTAACACTCTCGTGCTAGCTGTTGACTTCCCTTCACACAGCTTGTTCTGTTGGGTGTAGGGAACTTCATGAGAAGCATATACCCGGTTATGATGCACTTTAGTTTGTTGAGCGCCGGTCGACCAATGATGGCATTATATGAACTGAAGCAGTCGACAACGATGAACTCTGTATGTATCTCCGCTGTGCATGGGCTAGCACCGATGACTAGGCGCATGTAATCAGAACCTAGTGGTTGTGTGACGTTACCGGAGAAATTGAGCAAGGGCTCGTGATCTTGGAGTAATTTCCTATTCCGCTGGAGTTGGTTATAGCAGCCATTGAAGATGACATTGACAGCGGATCCGCTGTCAACGAGGACCCTTCCCACAGACCATTTATTGAGCATGGCGTCGATCAAGAATGGATCGTCGTGGGACAGATGTACTCCGTGCTCTTCTTCCTCTGAGAAGGTAATGGGTTCCCAAGCAGACTTTGGGAGTTTAGCGGATCTCTCATAGCAGATGTTGCAAATTTCTTTGGGGTGGTTAGCGCGTGCATAGCGCTTTCTTGCCCTGTGAGACATGTTGGTGATCGGAGCACCGCCGTCGATGGTGTTAATGCGGCGCATGGGCTCGATGTTGGCGACCACAGGTGGCGGTTGACGCACCCTGAACTGTTCCAACTTACCATCACGATACAAAGTCTCAATTGCCGTTTTGAGAGCATTGCAGTTGTTGGTGTTGTGACCGCTGTCTTCGTGGTATTTGCACCATTTGCCGGTGTTTCTTGGTTTTTCCACCCTTAGGTACTTTCTTGGGGGTGCCGGTGGGATCTGGTCTTTGCACTGGTCGTATATCTCTTCATACGAGGCTGTGAGGACTGTATGAAGGAATTGTGTCCTAAAACAATCATTTTGATGTAATTATTATTGTAATTATTATTAATCAAAAGGGCAAGTTTATTGTTCATTGCTTATATTTAATATTTGATTGAACAAGGTCCAAGGAATATGAGTTAAAGAGAAAGTAATCTAAAGAGTTAGATGTGTGAGACCTTTACTCTTTCACACTCTTATCCTAAAAGGTTCCTAGTCATAGGATTATCACTTGGACATTGATAATCCGGAAAGACTAGCACATACTTTGTATGCTCAATATGGAGGATGATATGTCTCTTGTCATTTGTGTAGAGACACTAATACAAGTATGTGGGTGCTCTTAACTTAAAGGGTACACTGAACGCGATCATTAGAGTTCTTGTATGGAGTCTTACTTACATGTCAAACTTGAACTCTAAATTGCAATAATACAAATTAGTCCTTTGACCTGAGACACCATAGTTGTCTTATGAGTGAATGGATTATCTCTTGATGATGCAATAATATTGTGTCCCTTAATGGATATAATAGATGCATTCATTGGTATAATCAATTCGGTCATGGAGACATGTGAGTGTACAACAAGGAATCTCTATCCTTAAGTAAATAAGGTGTATGTTCAAAGATGTGATTCAATGAGTCTTTGGCCAAAGCATTGAATGAGATTTAAAAAGGAGTTTTTAATCACATTCTAGGAATCACATAAGAATGAAAATCACATTAGGGGATTGACATATCAATTCCATACCCCGATGATGTGATTTAGAACATCGTGTTAGAGAAGGACCGTATTGTATTGTAATTCCAATTGAATAGGTTCTTTGTCATTCTACATTAACTAGGGTAGTCATGATATGTTGCAAGACGTCACTCATGACTTGTGAAGTCCCCGAGGATTAATAAACATTTATTATCCTAATAACAAGGGAGAATCAAAAATGGAGTTTTTGATTCGTAAACAAAATAGAATGGTTTCTATAAACTTCACTGCCTTGTTAATTAGAACCTAAGAGATCGCACACCATATAAGTGGATCCTTGAGATTGTATATGAAGAAGATTAAACAAGAGTTGGTTATGACCAAATAATTAATTAGATTTATTATTTGGACATAATTAGAATTTTCGGGTAAAACCGAACCTATTGAGCCTAAACGATTGTCGGGTTTTTGGTGTGGACTTGGGCTTCACTAAATGAGATTTAAATGAAAGCCCAAGACACATTTTTAGTGCCCAATAACATGTATGGACCAGCCAAAATATTGGCTTTATGAAAGTCAATATTTTCTTTTAGTAATTGGAGTTATTTCCTATTATATAAAAGTGAAAGCATAGACATCATAATGGTAGCATCTCTACACCATTATTTTCAGATTGTAGAGAGAGAAAAAGAGTTCTCTCTTGGTCCATTTTTTCAGAAATTAAAGGAAAGAAGAACACTTGCATAATTTCTTCTTTTCTTTCATCTTTCTTCATCTCTTGATTCACTTGCTGAAGATCCTTAGAGGCCATATATTTTTGTGGCTTTACTTGTTACATCAAGGAGGAGATTACAAGCACAAGAAGGAGTACAAGAAGGAGTTCATAATTCAAGGTGCTTCAAGGTGGAGGAAACACACACAAGGAGAGATCAAGGAGAGGAACTTTGGTGGTTCACTTGGATCGGATTAAAATCACGCTCCAAGGGTGAGTAGAACATAAACTCCCTCTTTGTTCTTCCTACTATGCATGCTATGTTTATATACATATCACAATAAGCCAAGATCATGGGTTAAAGGAATGGATTTTATGTTTAGTTAGTAGTTTAATTGTTAAACTTATTCCGCACTAATTAAAAAGTTTTGAAATCCATCCATTCCTTCACTGTAAACACTGCCTACCGCTGGGAGGACTCCGTCTGTTTGTTACGGTTATCCCCGTGGGATGAGCGGTTGCCCTTGTGGTAATGCTGGTCCTTTTACCGCTTGCGCTGGTAGTTGCCTTGTTGCCACTCTCTCTGGCGGCGTAACAGAGGTTTTGTTAGCGGTCTCCTGCTGGCTGGATGAGGGTTGAGTGGACTTTGCTGGCGTTGGCGGTGGTGGTGGGGTTTCTCTGTATGTGATAAACTTCGCCTGCGCGTGGATGACTACCTCGCTCATGACGTGGTCATACGCGGCGTTTGGATGATTGTAATTGAGATGATAGAGAAATGGTCCCTTTATGAATCCTTGCTTAAAGGCTGCCATCGCCATTGTTTTATCAAGATCGCGGCACTGAGATGCCGCCGCTCGCCACCTGGTGACAAATGCCTTCAATGTTTCCTCTGCGCCCTGCTTGACGTTGAACAACTGACTTGTGTTGTGATGTCCGGCGGCCAACAGGATGAACCGTGATAGGAAAGCGTTTAATAGTGCGTGGAATGAGTCGATGGATCCCAATGGGCACTCAAAGAACCAACTCATTTCCTCACGATCTAATGTTTCGCTGAACAAGTGGCAGAGGCTGGCGTCATCAAATTCCTTGTTGTTAGTGACTTTTTTGAAGGTGTCCATATGGACGAAGGGGTCAGTCATGCAGCTGTATTGTGGCATCTTTGGGGTCTTTGCATGTGCTGGTCGGACGACCTGCAGGATCCTGGCGGTGAATGGCCCTAGCCTGGACGCAAAGAGCGGATTTGGTATTGGCGCTGGGGCGCCTGCCTCTGCCCGGATTAGCCTTTGTTCTAATTGCTGCATCCTTTCCAGGATTAGGGCGGTTGCGTCGCCAGCGGGCCCCGCTTGGAGGTTCCGCTGCGCCAGCTCCCGCCTGGGGGCAGGTGGATTACCTTCAGTTCTAGCCCTAGCTGCGGAGCGGTTGGTGTGCGGCTGTTACTCTGCCTCTTGTTCTATCATTAGTCGGGGTGGGGGAGGTGGACCCATTCCCAGTAACTCTAATGGGTTCAGCGGTACCTGCATCTATATGATTGGTGCGGGACCAATCTACCGGCGGTGGGTCGACTACGCCTGGTACTTTGCGATTGCTCGCTCTGCGTTGGGTTAGCGTTTTCCTCCAGCGCCTTCTTCAATTCATCGAATCTTGACATCAGTGTGGCCACTTGCTTTTGGTCCTCGACCTTTTCCCTGCGCTCCTGCTCGTGCTCCATGTTTGCCTTGTGGAGGTCCGCCAATGCCAGTTCATACATAGCGGCGAGGTCCTGGCCTGGTCGGCGACTGCTGCTTGGTCGGGCCTCCGCTGCAGTTTGAGTCAGCGGGACCTGGGGAGTATCTTGGGGTTCCACGCTAGGGTTGACCGGAGTGTTGAATAATGCGCGGTTAACGTTACCCGCTGGGTTAACGTTAGTCGCGGGGTTGGTGGGATGGGGGTTGGCAGATTGGTCCGCCTGCTCTTTAGCGTTTCCCCCACTACCTTTAGTCATGGTGATTGTGGTGGGATGGCCTTTTGTTCAAGGGTTCCCACAGACGGCGCCAATGTTAATGTCGAAGATTGGGCGGTAGCCTAAATCTCGGTTAACGCTAGTTTGGTGGGCGGACCGCTAGTTGTGGTGTTCTCAGAGTTTCCGCTATCTGTCAAGTAAAATACAAAGGGCGTCAGAGGGAGACCGCGTTGAGCGGTCTTCTCTTCTCCGATGCCTAAGTTAGTCAATGTATTTATGTTGACAGAATAACAGTAGGTACGTAGTAAATGCGTAATTAATGAGGAGAGAGGAGTGGACCTTTTATAGGTGGGGAAGAGACTGGTCTCTTCCTTGTTTTTGATCTGGGACTGATATGCTTCAGTTCCCAGCTTCTGATGCTTCAGTGAGGCTATCTTGGCGCGGCGCGTGGCAGCGCGTCAGCGGTGATCTGGGGGTGAGCCGGGGCTCAGGTGATAGCCTGCTTGGCTGTGTTTCCGTAGGTCACACCGTTGGTGGTTGTTGGTACCGCTAGCGGTGGTATGAGCGTGGCTCATTACAGCTAATTATGCTTGGCAAATACTTATGTAAGCACACCTCTTAATTTATCTTGTTATTGAGATATATATGAAGCTCCAGACACCACGTGTCCAATGCCTTTAGGCAATGACCTGCTAGGCATGCTTTCTTTGCTTCTTTCATATCCTCATGTCATGTATATATCTATCACTTATAAACATGATACACTATCGGTTCATGATCAAGGACACCGCATCAACAGCATGGTCAAACGCAAAGCACATATAATTATTTATGCATGGTCAATTCATGTCGCTTCATAAATGCTCTTTTGCATATATGGCCTCAGGTCTCTACTTCATGGAGCATGACCTATTGACACATAAGCATACAGTTAATTGAGCTCATGCTTCTAAACATATATATGTTATGGGCAGGAACGTATTCACACATGTATAGGCTGCTGCATGCATATTTTAAAGTGATTATCTCACTTGTGCCATTTGACTAGTGCATTTACATATAAATGATACCGTCATGGCTATGTTCCATCGTTGCACGTAATGGGTTTCGTTCCCCACAAATTTGACACTCAAATTGATATGCACGCAAGTCATTTGTCATCAACTACTACATTTGCTTATACACTTTGCTTACAATTTTATCAAGGTATATATGCAAATTATTGATGTTGATTTTACAAATCCACATATTAATCATCTATTTTGTTTCAAGGAAATTTAACTATTTCTATCGAGCATTCAACCGCAACTACGAGTGGACGTACATTATCGGAACACTTTATCCGCCAAAGCAATGGAGTGTCATGCTTGGACAACTCCAACATGATTTGGGTACTTATATCAATTCCAACTCAAACTCACTCCAAATCGGCATAAGATAAGTAACTATATCTTCATTTTTTTACGCTCTTTCAATTTGAGCTAGTGCCATGCCAATGCCATGTTTCTATTTAATTACAATCTAATGAAATAAACATGTGACACTCACTTAAACAAACTATGCCATATCTAGATGCTTGTGACACTTATGACTTAATTAAACATGCTCGGATAACGACTTGCTTGGGTATCGAGCATGGCCATGACTTGCTTGGGCCACGCCCCACATGCTCACACAGCGCCTACCCGCTCAACTACACCCAACTTGCTCGAACACAACCTAACTCGCTCAAACATATCCAACATGCTTTAGTTAAGCTCTAGGTTCACAATGCTTCATAGCTTTCATCGAGAGCTACCCCCAAAATTTTATTTGGACACCAATCACACTTGTCACTATCTATTGTGCATGTTACATGGTCATAAGATCCACATAAATATCACTTGCTATTTTGTTGCCCATACAATTAGCAATATTTACATGTACTCTATGTGTAAATATATTGGCTAGCCTCCGGGCACCATATTTTGTCAAACTCTCCCTACGGGAAAAAGACCTAAACAGGTCTAGACTCCACGAGTCTATGGTCCACAACCAACCGCCAAGAGGTAAGGCAACGCCTCATAATGATAATGACCGCTACGTGGCATTGCAGTCAAGCTTTTCTCCTCCGGGAAAGAGTAAAGGGACCGGTTAACGCAGCCCACGACAGCCATTGATTTTTGTAGTTAACCCCCGACACTTAGGTATCAAAGATTAGGTTCGCTACCTAACGCCCACTGCTTTAACGCAGCTCCCCTCATCAAACAATTTTCTGACCATTCGGAGGTCTATAGCCAGGGGTGGGGGACTCCTTGGAGGGCCTAGTAGGGGACCACCCAAAAGGGCATAAGTGTTCGCTCCGACAAATTCTAGATGGACGACGCACTTGTACTAATTATGCTCGATATACGGCACAAAGCTACGCTTTGGTATCAACCTCGCAAGAAAGCCCTCCTTGACTGGGGACTTCGGGGACTTGCACATACAGCCCAGCATAGTTAGCAACGGTTACGCTCATGCCTCAGGGCATCAACTTCGAGTTACCTGTTAATGCATCATGGCATCCCTGAGCTCTCACGCTCATGCCTTCCCGACATCCCCGAGTTTTCATGCTCACGCCTCCCCGGCACCCTCGAGCTTTCACGCTTTTGCCTTCCAGGCAATCCTGAGCTTCACACTCACGACTTCCAGACATAATACACATTAATGGAATATTGAATTCTTCTACCATTTGTCATTTGCAACAAATCGAATTCTTTTCGCCTTCCATTAATACGAGCGACAACCAAACAAACACAAGCGTTCGCATATTCATCGTTCACGAATTACAAACGGTTGCCTTTATGGCACTCATGCAACTTACACCGAGCGTAACCTCGTCAACTCGACTCATTCGTTTTCTTGCGAGCACCACGCGCATCATATGCAATTCATATGCTTATTCGTGATGTGTTCACACAACCATACGCGTTGACAAGACCCGCCCCGAATTTCACCCTGAAATCCGAAGTGGCCCTGCGGGGCCCACCTTAGAAGAAATTCTACCAAAAATTTGGCGGAACTTCCCCTAAAATGGACAACCCAAAACCTGTAGAAAGAGAATTCACACTTCTAAATCACCCATCCTTATGCTCCTGGAGCCACCCTGCTCCCCAAATCAACATTCCCCAACTCGCAAAACACAAAACTCAACTTAACAATACAAATCCCAAAGGTTATCAGAGCAATACTAATTCACAAGGAAATAAAAAAGTAGAGTAAATGATCAAGGGATCCTACAATGCGGAAGTGGTGACAATTATGCCTCAAATGTCATGTACGCCCGACCTCCACTAATTCGCCTGCAAACTGGGCATTTGAAACCGAAGGGCCCAGGGGAAAGTACATAAAAACGTTAGCGTGAGTGGACAAAAATAAATAATTTAATATGAATAAAACAGAATAAAACTTCATACTTTCCCACATTTTTCGATATATAAAATCCGGATGCATGCAACATTTATAGAACACTTAAGAAAATAATCCGAAAAACGTTGAACTCTAGAAAACCGACTAGCCCCGCTAGTCACAACAACAGAGTAAAAGATTGAAATTTCAATACTCGAAAATATAAGTCCAGCCCCGCTGGTTAAGAAAACTCAGACTAGTCCCCGCTAGTCAAAAATAGTATAAGTAGGGGAAGATGATAGCCATACGAATAAGCCACTCAGGCTTGGTTGGGTGATAGCCTCCCAGGCTAAAGAACTCCCATAACTCCCGTAATATACCCTTACGCCACTAAGTGTAGCGATAGGATACTGGGCTACAGAATTACTGTCACAGAGACAGTAACCTGCGCCACAAAGGCGGAAGGGCTACGGTGATCCCATCACCGCGCCACAAAGGCGGAAAATCAATGCTAGCATGATAAAATCACCCCTCAGTATGGCACAGGGAAACATAACCGAAAATCCAGTAAATCCAAAATACATAAGGCTTCCCCCATCTCTCGTAAAAGAATTTCCAACGACGTGTCCCACACGCCAAGAATATCTCAAATCAATAGCAAAAATGCGAGAAATAATAATAAATCATAATCTCCATAATTCGAAACAAAACCAATTCCAAAATCATCATCAAGGCATTCCCAATGCCAAAATCCGAAAGTCGATAAATAAATAAGAAAGATCAATAAATTAACGGCGTGTCCCACACCAAAAATAAACTCATATTCAAAAAATAAATAAGAAATAATTCCATCGAAATCCCAATTCGAAAATCTTTCAGAAATCTCAAATCGATGAATGAAATTAAATATGAAACTCCGGAAATCAACATAAATCACAAACTCGAATCTGAGCATAACGAATTAATATCCGAAATTCATGACCGAGGTAAATCATAATCCATCTCAGAAAATCATTATTGAAAGCCAATCCATGAGATAAACCAATAATCAAATTCTGGAAACAAATAATACGCTTGACAAGTAATACGATAATTAAATAAAGAATTAATTCAAGAAATAAACGCATGCATCATTATTTAAAACAAAAGTCCACTCACAGTACTATTCCGACGATCACGTATACGAGTTCCTTCATCGAGCCAGGGCTCGGTACGACATCCTGTACACGATTATATTCCGTGAATAATTATTCAACAATTTAATATAATTCCTAAACTCAATTCCTCATAATTTACATCTCCCATTCTCCTCGGATTCAGCCCAAATTATACCATTAATACCAATTCGTTAATTTAAAGGTTCCAAAGCAGAACCGAGAGATATCCGACGGCCGGATTCTCGTAATTCGATAATCGAAACCCTAAACTTCAAAAATTCATAATTAATTCCAAGCTTCTCCAAAATTCACCAAATTTCATATACAAGCTCTACAATATTTATAGGATTTAATGGGCTAAAAACTGGAATTAAAACACAGCCCAACACGCCTCCACGCGCCACCCACAGTGGCGGCGCGTGGGGCTCACGCGCCGGTGGCCACCACCTCCAATGGCCACCAAATTTGGACAGTAGCTTCTACTCAACAAACCCAACCAACTTCCTAACTACAACATCATCCAATTTTACCTTGAAACAGTCGAAACCGGCTGATGAAGTTTTTCCAGAAAAACTCAAGAACCCTAGAATTTGAAATCGTCGATTCGACCTCCACACTGCAAATCGTGACTCAAGGCTAGGGGGGAAATGATCCTTGGCAAAAACCGCACCTTCGACGCCAGTTTGGTGGTCGGAGACGGCCGGAATCGGAAGATATTGCCGGAAATCCAAATCTGCTACAGTTTTCTTCAAGCCGTCGATTCTCACCTTTCCGGCCAAATCGCCGTGACTCAAGGGTACTAGCGTGTAGAGGAGAAGGAGGCGCGCCGGCGATGGCCTTCAACTCTTCCCCAGGTGGCCGGACGGCGGCAAAAAATGAAGGAGAAGGAGAGAGGCCGATGCGGGGGAGAATAGAGAGGAAGAGAGAGAAATCGGGGTAGGAGGGTAGGTTTCCCGAAATGGAAACTTACCCTGGTAACTTTCTATATATATAGAAAGTTACCGTGAACAGTAACTTCCACATTTTAAGGCATAACTTACGCATATGAATTCCGATTTTTACGTACCACATATGCCCGCGCTCGGGTTAACGTCCTCTACAACTTTCATGAAGGAAATTTTCTCAAATTTTGGCCCGATCAAAAAGTCAATTTTTAGGGCCACTAAAAGTACTTAAACGACAGTAAAAGTGGAAATAACGGTCGTTTACCGTCCAACTAACTTGTAAATTGGTAATTTAAGATACGGGACGTTACACGCGTTCTCGAGTTTATACGTCATAATCGATCGTACTCGGCGCCATTCACACATATACATTAACATGTATCATGCACCTCGTACATTCGTATATGCCAATGCATATCAATGAAACTCACATACGTTGCCCAATACAACAAGCATTCTACATGTACGCGCTTTTGTCTTTCTTGTGCAGGTTAAAGAGTCCTTTCTGGCTTGAGGAGTTCGGGGACTTGTAGGGGCTAGGCGCCTCTCGGACATTACTTATGCTTGATGACATCATGTGTATAACTCCCCAACCAAGAAGCTCCTCTTACTTGGGGACTTCGAGGACTTGTACATACCTCCAACAATATGGAGGATTTGCTACATCAACAAGCATAAGTAACACCCTCTTAGTGGGCCCACAAGTCATAGTGGGACCCGACCACGATATACACCTCATACCTCGACACTCAAGCTACCCCGTGGTAGTCGGAAGCAGCCAAGAGCTTACCGGGAAGCCACCTTCCCGGCCTTGCCAAGATGCCTCCATGATAAGCTTTCTACACTAGAATAGAGGTTTCTTGTCCCACATTGGAAAACATGTAAAGGAAAGAGCCTCCCTCCCCTATAAAAGGAGACTCCTTCCCACTTACTCAACATCCCATTACACCCTCATGTAATACCCTTGGGCCGCAAGGCCCAACACACATAGTTAAAAATTTAAGTGGACGTAGTCTCCCGCTAAGGCGGGAGACGAACCACTATACTTCTCGTGTCTCATTTTCTTTCTCTCTCTTTCTTTAACGTTAATTAGAGCCATCGGTTTCTAACATTAACATAGATATTGTTACATTTATTTATTATCAGAAAAATCACAAGCCCTTCAAGCTTTTAAAAATTTTAAAACTAAAGAGGAACTGCATCAAGAAACTAAAATTAAGATTGTGAGATCTAATAGGGGTGGGGAACTCTATGGAAAGTATACTGAGGCAGGCCAACAAAAGGGTCCTTTTGCATTATACCTTCAGGAACAAGGTATTAAAGCTCAGTATACTACTCCATATAATCCTCAACAGAATGGAGTAGCAGAAAGAAAAAATAGAACTTTCTTAAACATGGTGAGGAGCATGATGTGCACCTTTGTTTTGCCAAAATTTTTGTGGGGTGAAGCCTTAAGAACTGCAAATTACATTTGCAATAGAGCAGCTAGAAAGCTGTAGAGAAAACACCATTTGAGACTTGGTGTGGTAGACAACCAAGCTTGCATCACTGCCATGTGTGGGGATGCAAAGCTGAGGCAAAAATAGCAAATGCATTAACACAGAAACTAGAGTCAAAAACAGTGAGTTGCAATTTTATTGGATACTGTGAAAAATCTAAGGGTTTTAAATTTTATGCAACTCATCACACACCTAGGATTTTTGAAACACATCAAGCAAAATTCCTAGATGAGGTAGTGTGTAATTCATTTTTTGAAGATCTGTCTTCATATTTTGAAGAAATTGCAGATGATGAAATTTTAGAAAATTTCTTACCCTTGCTGCAGAACCAACCTATAACCACATAAACTACAATTTTGATCAAAATCTAGTTGATCCAGTAGATGAAGTACCACAAAATGTGCCATTAGCTGAACCAGTAGCTGAAATGCTTCATGACATGGACTTAGATCAAAATCCAAGATTAGAACAACCTGAGTTGAATAACCCCCAACCTAGGAGATCTCAGTGACAAAGAAAACCCACTTTTGGTGAAAACAGTGATTATGTTGTGTATCTGCAAGAAATTGACGATATTCTTGCAGAGGATCCTGATCCAACTACCTTCAAACAGGCTGTTGAAAGCATTGAATCTCAGCAGTGGCAGTTGGCCATGGAAGCTGAAAATGGATTCCATGAGTCAAAATTCAGTGTGGGAGTTAGTGAAACCAGATCCAAAACACAAGGCTATAGGCTGTAAGTAGGTCTTCAAGACCAAAAGAGATGAAAATGGAAATATAGAAAGACATAAAGCTAGGCTGGTAGCTAAGGGTTTTACACAAAAACAAGATTATACATAAACTTTTTCTCCTGTTTCCACTAAAGACTCCTTCAGAATTATAATGGCTCTTGTAGCTCATTATAATATGGATCTACATCAAATGGATGTAAAAATAACATTTTTAAATGGAGAACTAGATGAAGTAATCTACATGAAGCAGCTTGAAGGCTTTGTAAAACCTGGAAAGGAAGATCATGTATGCAGACTTAAAAAATCAATTTATGGACTTAAGCAAGCTTCTAGACAATGGTATAAGAAGTTTGATTCAGTGATTTCGTCTTTTGGTTTTACGGAAAATGTTGTAGATGAGTGTTTATTTTTAAAGATAGTTGGAAATAATTTCATTTTTCTTATACTGTATGTGGATGACATTCTGTTAGCTAGCACTCATATAAAATTATGAGGTTTTTGAATATAAGTCTAATTTCATTCCTTCATAATGGATGCAGTCCATAGATAATTTTCTTATCAATCTAGGTCCATTGACTTTTGTCATTATACCTTCATGCCCATTTTGCCCCTTGAGTTAAATATAGAAACAAATTAATTGCTTTTAAGCATTAATTTATTCATTTTTTTACAATTTGAATTTTGAACTCATGATGAATCTGCAAATAATTCAAAATATAATTAGTATTATAAAATTACTAAATAAAGATGGGAAATCAACCTAACTGGAATGTACAAAAAAAAAGTTCATCAAAACATTCTAGCTAAAAGATACTTATAACCTAAGTAAGAGATATAAATTTAAGGATTTCTTCTAGTGTAGGTATACTATAAGTAAGAGATACGTACCTAAGTAAGAGATATATGATTACGGATTAATGTTATTTGATTTCTATAATCGAGATATGTACCTAAGTTTAAGAGATACAAATTTACGGATTAGATTTCTTCTATTGTAGGTATATCATAAGTAAGAGATATGTACTTAAGTAAGAGATATATGTTTACGGATTAATGTTCTTCGATTACTATAATTGAGATATGTACCTAAGTAAGAGATATAAATTTACGAATTAGTTTTCTTCTATTGAAGGTATAAATATTAATTGAGATACATATGGTGAGAAAAATTACCTATATATGAAGTACATTGAGATGCTGAATTTTTGAGCTCTTAATACATCTACCACAAAAATTGTGTAATGTTTACCTTAGAACAAGGTTACAATAATGGTTTATCAACCTACAATATATATATATACACACACACAGAGATTTTATCCAGAGCAGAGCTCCGTTTTGAAATTAAAGTGCAAAGTTCGAGTTTAGGGTTACTTTTCAGTTGCATATCCACATCTCGACCGTTCAGTTTTTAGGTACTAATGTATAGATCATCTCTGTAAATCTTCAGCCAAATTGATGATCGTTAAGGTATCTAACTCGCTTAAACCAATGGACAAACTGAATCTGTCCAACCTGAACCATACTAGCTTTAAGACAGTTATCAATGTCTTAACGATCATCAATTTGGCTGAATATTGGTAGAAACGATCTATACATTAGTACCTAAAAACTTGAACGGTTGAGATGTGGATATGCGACCGAAAAGTGACCCTAAACTCGAACTCCACACTTTAATTTCAAAGCGGAGCTCCGCTCTGGATAAGATCTGTGTGTGTGTGTGTGTGTGTTTTCATTTCTAGGTTAAAGGTAAGTTAAGAACGAAATGTACAAAGAAAAAATGAAGAAAAAGAAGAAGATCAAAATAAACAAGAGCTACCATCCATGGATGGAAGGGGAAAAAAAATCGAACACCAAAATGATCACAATCGTATAGGGCCGACAAGAAAATACATTGACCATAGAAAGCTTAATGTTAAAGAAGAAGAACCACGTTCATAAAAAACATTACATTACATACAAGAGCCATAACAACCATAACCATAGAAGCTTTGGTGTTGAAGAAGAAAAGCATTATCAAAAAATTGCTTTAGAAAGATTCATAAGAGCAACTCCAACAGCTTCCCCATAATTTGATTTTTCTCTACTTTAGGGAAAAATGAGCTTCTTTTGCTCCAACAGATTCCCTATAATTATCTCTATTTTAGAGAAAGTGAGGAAAGAGAAAACCAATTTCTCTATATTTACAGCAATCTCTAAAATTTAAGGAAGAATATGGAGATTTTAGAGATTGCTGTAAAATAGAGAATCTGTTGGAGTTGGAGAAGAAAAAGATGCTAAAGCTTTGACTTTTGCTTCCCTATTATACAGAAATTATAGGGAAGCTGTTGGAGTTACTCTAAATGTTCAAGTAAATCCAGAATATGTGTCTGACCCAAACTCGAGGTTACTTGCTCTAGTTGAAATAGGGTTTATATTAGAGATATTCTCGGAGAATCTTAGGAGATATCCAATCAATGTATGATTAAGTTTCCATGTACAATTCTATCTCTACGTCTTGTAATCCTCTATATAAAGAGGCCCCTGTTATCAATGAAAGCACGACTCAATTATTTCCCAATTCAGTTTTCCTTAAACAATAACTTTATTAACTTATAGAAAACATCTATTAAATTAGAATAATTTTAGGAATGATTTTGTACTTACATGAGCATTTGCCAAGCATAATTAGCTAGAATGAGACACGCTCATGCTACCGCCAGCGGTACCAACTACCACCAACGGTGTGACCTACAGAAGCACAGCCAAGCAGGCTGCCGCCTGAGCCCCGGCTCACCCCAAGATCACCACTGACGCGCCGCCACGCGCCGTGCCAAGATAGTATCAGAAGCTCCAGAAGCTGGGAACTGAAGCATATCAGTCCCACATCGAAAACATGGAAGAGGTCAGCCTCTTCCTCACCTATAAAAGGTTCTCTCCTCTCTCCTCATTAAATACGCATTTACTACTTACCTACCGTTATTCTGTCAACACAAATACATTGACTAACTTAGGCATCGGAGAAGAGAAGACCGCCCAGCGCGGTCCCCCTTTGACGCCTGTTGTATTTTACTTGACAGGTAGCGGAAGTATCTATTACATCACAAGTAGCAGTCCGCCCATCGGACCAGCGTTAACCAAGGTTTAGTCACCACTGAATCTTAGACATTAACATTGGCGCCGTCTGTGGGAATCCTTGAACAAGAGGCCATCCCACCACAACAATCGCCATGTCTAACGGTAGCGGGGCAAACGCTGAAGAGCAGGCCGACCAATCCACCAACCCCCATCCCACCAACCCAACGACTAACGTTAACCCAGCGGTTAACGTTAACCGTGCACTATTCAGCACACCGGTCAACCCTAGCGTGGAACCCCAGATTACTCCCCAGGTCCCGCGAACTCAAACTACAGCGGTGGCTCGGCCGAGTAGCAGTCGCCCACCGGTGCAGGACCTTGCCACTCTGTATGAGCTGGCACTGGCAGACCTCCACAAGGCAAACAAGGAGCGCAGAGAAAAGGTCAAGGCCCAAAAGCAAGTGGCCACGCTGATGTCAAGATTCGATGAACTGAAGAAGGCGCTGGAAGCAAACGCTATCCCAGCGCAGAGCGAGCAATAGAGGAGCACCAGACGCAGTCGACCCAATACCGGCGGGTTGGTACCCGCACCAATCATACAGATGCAGGTACCGCTGAACCCACCAGAACTATTAGGAATGGGCCCACCTCCCCTGCCCCGACTAATGTTGGAGCAAGAAGCGGAGTCACAACCGCACACCAACCGCTCTGCAGCTAGAGCTAGAACTGAAGGTAATCCACCTGCCCCCAGACGAGAGCTGGCGCAGCGGAACCTCCAGGCGGGGCCCGCTGGCGACGTAACCGCCGTGATCCTGGAAAGGATGCAACAATTAGAACAAAGGCTAATCCGGGCGGAGGCCGGTGCCCCAGCGCAAATACCAAATCCGCTCTTTGCATCCAGGCCAAGACAATTTACCGCCAGGATCCTGCATGCCATCCGGCTGGCACATGCGAAGACACCAAAGATGTCACATTACAACAGCATGACTGACCCCTTTGTCCATATGGAGACCTTCAAAAAAGTCACTAACAACAAGGGATTTGATGACGCCACCCTCTGCCACTTGTTCAGCGAAACGTTAGATAGTGAGGCAATGAGCTGGTTCTTTGAATGCCCACCAGGATCCATCGACTCATTCCACACACTATCAAACGCTTTCCACTCTCGGTTCATCCTGTTGGCCGCCGGACACCACAACACAAGTCAGTTGTTCAACGTCAAATAGGGCGCAGAGGAAACATTGAAGGAATTTGTCACCAGGTGGCGAGCGGCGGCATCTCAGTGCCGAGATCTCGATAAAACAATGGCGCTGGCAGCGTTCAAGCAAGGACTCCTAAAGGGACCATTTCTCTATCATCTCAATTATAACCACCCAAATGCAGCATATGACCACGTCATGGGCGAGGCCGTCATCCATGCACAGGCAGAATTCATCACATATGGAGAAACCCCACCATCCCTACCAACACCAGCAAAGTCCACTCAACCCTCCTCCAGCCATCAGGAGACCGCTAACAAAACCTCTGCTACGCCCTCAACTGATAAGAAGAGAGAGTGGCAACAGTCTAACTACCAGAGCAAACGACAAAAGGACCAGCATTACCACAAGGGCAACCGCTCATCCCACGGGGATAACCGTAACAAACAGACCGAGTCCTCCCAGCAGTACGCAGTGTTTACGGTCCTCACAGCCTCGTACCCAAGAGTGGGAAAACCAAGAAACACTAGCAAGTGGTGTAAGTACCACGAGGACAGCGTTCACAACACCAACAATTGCAACGCTCTCAAAACGGCAATTGAGACTTTATATCGTGATGGTAAGTTGGAGCAATTCAAGGTGCATCACCGCCACCTGTGGTCGCCAACATCGAGCCCATGGGCCGCATCACACCATCGACGGCGGTGCTCCAATCACCAACATGTCTCATAGGGTAAGAAAGCGCTATGCACGCGCTAACCACCCCAAGGAAGTTTGCAACATCCGCTATGAGAGATCAGCTAAGCTCCCACGATCTGGTTGGGAACCCATTACCTTCTCGGAGGAAGAAGAGCGCGGAGTGCATCTACCACACGACGATCCATTCTTGATCGACGCCATGCTCGATAAATGGTCTGTGGGAAGGGTCCTTGTTGACAGCGGATCCGCTGTCAATGTCATCTTCAATGGCTGCTACAACCAACTCCAGCGGAACAGAAAGTTACTCTAGGATCATGAGCCACTGCTCAGCTTCTTCTGTGACGTCATACAACCGCTTGGTTCTGACTACATGCGCCTAGTCATCGGCGCTAGCCCATGCACGGCGAAAATACATACAGAGTTCATCGTTGTTGATTGCTTCAGCTCATACAATGCGATCATTGGTCGACCGGCGCTCAACAAACTAAAGTGCATCATAGCCGGGTACATGCTTCTCATCAAGTTCCCTACACCCAATGGGACAGGCTGTGTGAAAGGAAGTCAACAACTGGCACGAGAATGTTATTCAACGACGGTGTCACGATCGACGCGCCTCCATGAGATCTTAACGGTAGGAAGCCATGCACCAACACCAGATATTTTTGAGGACCTTAGGGATGACGAGGAGAAATATGTAAAAAATGAGCCTGTCAACCCCGAAACATCGTTGAAGGTTATAGAAGGTTCTCTCCTCTCTCCTCATTAAATACGCATTTACTACTTACCTACCGTTATTCTGTCAACACAAATACATTGACTGACTTAAGCATCGGAGAAGAGAAGACCGCCCAGCGCGGTCCCCCTTTGACTCCCGTTGTATTTTACTTGACAGGTAGCAGAAGTATCTATTACATCACAAGTAGCGGTCCGCCCATCGGACCAGCGTTAACCAAGGTTTAGCCACCACTGAATCTTAGACATTAACAGATTTACATTAAATATGGTATTCAATGTCATATAAATTCCATAATTTTATGCTAGATCAATAAGAATAATTTAAGAAATATATACATCAAATATGATATTAAATTACTAATCAAATTGCTAATTTTAATCCTATTAATTCTTGCCTTTTATGTGCAAAGACATTCAATAAGGGCATATTAGTCATGTAGAAAAAAAAAATTGATGTGAGTTGAGTCAGCAAGATGGAAAAGGAAATAAGTCTGAGATGGCAGCTGAGTCATTGGAGCGCAATTAACAAAAAAATTGATGCAAACTACAATCAATATAGGGTCTAGCTTTTGGACTATAATCAAATTAACTCTAAAATTATTAAAAGACACTAAAAGCTTTTCTGTCTAATAATTTTGATATAAAGGACCTAGGTGAAGCATATTATGTTTTGGGAATTGAAATTAAGAGGGACAGAACACAGGGTTTATTAGGTTTATCACAACATGCCTATATCTATAAAGTCTTGAAAAGGTTTGGTATGGAATCATGTGCACCTGGTGACATCCCTATGTCTAAAGAAGATAAGTTTTCTAAGAATTCTAAAAATGGGGGGAAGAGTGGTGACATGGAAAGCAGACCTTATGCTAGGCTCATTGGCAGTTTAATGTATGCACAGGTTTGTACAATACCTGATTTATCATTTGCAGTATGTATTCTCTCTAGGTTACAATCAAACTCTTCTCATCAGCATTGGGTTGCAGGCAAGAAGGTTCTTAGGTATTTACAGAGAACTAAGTCTCACGTGTTAGTTTACAGAAAAGTGGAAAATCTGAACCTACTTGGTTACACTGATTCAGACTTTGCAGGTAACTATCCTAGCTCCATGAAGTCCACTTGCGGCTATGTTTTTATGCTTGTTGGAGTTGCTGTAGCATGGAAAACCATGAAACAAAAATTGATTGCCACCTCCACAATGCAAGCAGAGTTCATAGCTGTATATGAAGGAGTCTATGAAGGCTTGTGGATTAAGAATTTTTTGATGCAAACTGAAGCCCTTAAGTCTATAGTCTCAGGAGCACTTAAAGCATTCTGTGATAATGAGTTTGCTGTCTATTTTTGCAAAGAACAGTAAAAGATTAAACAATTCTAAACATATTGACCTTAAGTACTATAGTGTGAGATAGAGAGTCAATTTTGGTGACATTGAAGTATTGAACATTGACACATAAGCTCAACTTGCAGATCGATTCACTAAGGCTTTAACAGTGGCAAGTTTTCAAAAGCACATCAAAAATTTGGGAATTCTATCTCAGTTGTATGCTTGAGTTCGGTGGGAGTTACATCTTATTTTTAGAATTTAAATTTCTATGATAAACTCTATTTCATAGTTGTTCTTCAATATTGAGCTCACTGTATTTTTTATCTTTATGAGTTATCAATAAAATTCAATTCCAGTTACGGTTTCTGTTTTGGTACCAAATTTCTGCTTTTTGGAACTATTGAAATATTGTATCTGTGTATTATCAAGTGAATCATTTTCAGGTTAAGAAGCAAGTGACAGATTCACTGATTTCAGTACTTGCTGATGAGATTTTGAATTCTTCAAAATCATTTTGTTGGACTCTAAGCAAGGAACCTTACAGGTAGACATATTATTTTCCAATTGCTCTTCTGTTTATCATTTTGAGCTTATGTGATGTACAACAATTAGTGTTAGTGATCTTTAACTAATTTGATCATGTTGATCAAAATCAGTTCGTGATTCTGCATCAGTTCTGCACATTGACCAAGCTGGATAAGTTACGAGTTTTGTCCTTGTATTTCAGTGCACACTTCATTTGTTGATTATTTTGTCATTATGGTTCAAATGCTATGCATAAAGATAATGTCAGTCCAAGTGGGAGAATGTTGGAAAACAATTTGGACTTGTCATTATCTAAATGTGTTGAGTTAATAGTTTTGATTTAATCTGAAATTAATTAACAAAAATACATCTCTATAACTCTATCTTGTTATCAAATTGAGGTATATGTCTCTCAATTGAAGTAGGAAACTTATTTGTCAAACACTTTTCTGTCGGTTATATATTTACTTATGCATCTTTCTTGATTAACCTGATTGACATTAAGTGTACATGATAAACATTAAGTTTCTGCTGATAAACTCTTAAGCAAATCTTGGACTCCTTACGGGATGAGCACAAGGTTAGTTCTAGGTCTCTATATATATCATATTAAAGTACCTATGTTAACTACGTTTTACATTAAGTTCAGTCCCATTCTAAAAGCTAAGAGTAGTATAACATAGAAGATTTTCTTCTTTTCTGTTCCGTGTTTATGGCTCGAGGCTCCTGGAGTTGCCGAGGCTTCTAGAGCTGTTGTGGTATCAAAGTGCAGCAGTAATTATCAAGCTATTGCTGAAGACCTTTTGCTGTTGAAGCTACAAGAGATGGCTGGACAAAGTGCAGATCACCTGAGCAATGTTAATCTCCTAGTTGTACTTAGAAACTCATGTTCTTCAGTTTTGCAGATTATTGTTTTGTGTTCTTGATCTGTGATTTAGGTTGATGTATTGGTTTGTTTTGCTGCATCATTTATTTTTTATCAAGGACATCGGCACAGGCCAACCCTTTGCCTTTAAGATTCTAGAGAAGAACAGAATTAACGACCTCAACACTGCCGACCAGGTTCTTGTTCTAACGTTTTTTTTTTTTTTCAATCTATTTGCTCAAAGTTTTGATCTTTTTTTTTTTTTGGAAAGTTTCAATCTTTCATTGATGGGGTTTCTAGGTAGCGTTGATGAATGGAAAAAAGTTTCAATCTTTCACTAATGGAGTTTCTTAATTGTTTTGTTTTCATCTTTTGGTTCAAAAGTTTTGATCTTTGGTTGTTTTCCTGAGCTGGAAAGTTTTGATGTTTCATCAATGCCTTAATGGCTTTTCTGGGTGGTGCTTATTGTTTTGATGGCATGGAGGAAACATTCAAGGTTTGATTGCATTGACCCTTCGTAAATCAATTGAGAATCCAACCGGAGTTGAATAAAGGAACAAAAAGAAGAAGAGGATAGAAGAGCGAAAGGGCGAGATTGTGCAACTAGCGATGTTCCCAATTCCAAATGGAGAGAGAATAGACGAGCTTGCAAGGAGTGTAACGGAGCTAACGGCTCCAGGTACGATTATTCGGTTGGGATTAGAACCTCAGGTACCTTTCTGATATTTTTGAAACTTGGGGTATGAAAGTTTATGTCACGCCCCGATTTTTAAACATAAATAAAAATCGATATATATAATCTCATAATTATACATGCGTGATGATTCAGCCATCAATACAAAATACCTGGAAAACTTTTTCCTTTTATACCAAGGATATACTGATGCCCTGAACCCACAAAGTCAATATATACTTGCTCCGCAGAGTTATATATTACACGAGTTACGAATTAAATTGCCACAACAAAATAATAAGTAAATGCTCCTCAGAGCTTACTACAAGCGGAAGTCTTAATAACGGTAAAGTCACAAAACTGGATTCCTACCGTAAAGATGCTAGCACGCTACCTCAATTTTCAGCCACGATTACCCTGACCTGCAGGATTAACCCCTGCACCATTGAATAGTGCACCGGGTTGCCACACAACAAACCCGGTAAGCTTATGAAAGCTCGTATGAGTAACTCAAAATAAAACTCCAAACAACTCACACAGATCACGGAAAAAACCTACACGAAATCACGGGATAAACCCACACAGAATCACGGGATAAACCTACACAAAATCACGGCGGATAGACTAGAGCTCTAACTGATCATAACTATACCCCAGCCAAGGGCATGGTTCCGATAACCCACCCACGGTCACATTCGCGACCTCGATCACATTTCATGATCCACGATCCTCAACTCTTAAGTCTTTGGATCCATGGTATAAATACCAAAACATTTAAAGGAGTCGCACTGGACCCAAAATGTTACACGAATCTAAAATAAAAGATTCCCCGTAATTGATCGCTATCAATTACTCCAGGTACAAGACCTACATTTAAATAAGATACCTGCGAACTAAAAATGTTCCACATTACACAACACTTTTCAAAACAATAGAAAACAACCCTTTCACAAAATATTGTTTCACGAAAAGCCACAACACAAAACAATAAAATGAACGCACCCACAATTATTGTTTTATCACAAAAAATCCACCAACACATATATATTTGACGTAAATATATATACGTAGACATTCACTCAGGAATGCTACTAATACCGACTATAGTTTGCAGTTAACTAAATAACTCCCAAAACGATAAGGTAAACCCGTTCGTAAATGAACATTGTGAGATTACTCACCTCGGAATCCTGCTGCGTCTTCTATACAGAACCGAACTAACACTCACACCAACAACTCGTCCAAATCACCTTGAGAAGCACCTAATCACCAATGGTCTCAAATCAGTATGCGAATCACCAATTGATTAAAGTTCGAATCCCCAAATCGAACAACCACTCTGAAGTAACGCCAATCGAGGCGAAACCTCATCCGAGACCACCCAAAGTCTCCGGAATTATTTTACGATCGATGTGACAAAACCACAAATCAATCTGATAGTCGGATCCTCACGAATCAATGACCGAAACTATCGAAATCACAAAAGCCCTAACATGCTCATACGATCTCCAAAAATTACGTATTCTGTATCGAAATGCTCGTATCAACGAGTAGATCGAAATCAGGAACAGAAACTATCCTTGAGGTGGCCGGAAACCGCTGGAAAACACCACCATAGTGGCGCCACCGCCGCCGGCTCAAAGTCAGAATTTGGCCAAACTTCCTAAACAAAAGATCTTCATCTTAACTCGAATTACAACTTTCCCAACTACATCAAAGTCAAATTACAAACCAATCAATCGAATTTTACCTTAGAACAAATCGGACCGATTGAAACCCTAGAATTTCAATTCCAAAATTCAACCTCCACGCTTTGAATCGATGCAAGCCACCTTGGGGAAAAGCATCTACGTCCTCTGGGCTCCAAAAGCCCTCAAGAATCACCGGCTATGGTGGCCGGAATCTCCAGTTCCGAAGAAGGCGATTACAGCTCCGCCGCGGCCTCTTCCAGTCGAGGTAGCTCCTTCCACAGCTCGAATCTCTCTTCAATCCTTCCACAGACTTCTAGAGGAGGATGAGACGAACATAACCCACTTTATTTGGCGTCCCATGGTGGCCAGACGGCGAAGAAATCGATCGGCGAAGGTGGCGGGGCGACTCGGGCTCGGGAGAGAGGAGAGAGAAAAACTTTCCAAAAACGGAAACTCTGATTTTTCTTATATTTTTCCAGAAATTTTCCTATTTAACCAAAATGGAAACTTTTTCCAATGGCCATAACCTCTTCATACGAACTCCGATTTTTGCGTTCCACATGTCCACGAACTTGTATCGACGCACTCTACGAATTTTGTGAATGAAGTTTTTGGAGAAATCCAATGTATAAAAAGTCAACCTTTGCACCCCCCCCCCCCCTAAAACCATATTCTTTGAATAATAATTCATCCGAAACACTTCCGCTCCGTCCACGAGCCACGAAACCTTACAATAACTACAAATTAGATTCCGGAAAATTCTCGAAAAATAATAACGAATTTCTGGGGTACTACAGTTTAGAATGGCGAAAAGGTCGGGTATTTTATGAGCCTTTTTTCCTTTAAATTTTGCTTGCTTTTGCATGTAACTTTATTTGCTAGCTCCATATGAATAGAGCTGTAGAAACTTTGTTTTCTTTTGCATGTAATTTTGAACTTTAGTGTGTGTCATCTAACCACAAACTCTAGAGATTGGCAAGCAAGCATAAAAAGAAGAAGAAAGGTACGTTAGAGAAGAATACATCTTAGTACTTACTCTCCCCTTGTAGAAATTTTCTAAGTATCAATAAAACTCCACGTTCTATTCATACTCTACTTATCATACTTCAAATACAACAACCATGAGTACATATCTGCAGTGTAATTAGGAGCCATAACCAAGCAAGAACACGAAGTGCAGTAGATGTTGGCGACTTCCTGTGTCCAAAGCATGTTCGTGTGAAGCATCTCACCACAAGCTTGTTGATATTTAGTTTTTTGTTGAACTTCCAAGAAAGACTATATGATTAGTACTAGCGCAATCAAGTAGGTCTCTTCCGCATTTTTATTTTTCTTGTAATACCCCGAAAATTTGTTATTAATTTCTGATGATTTTTTGAAAATAATTAAGTTGATTGTTAGGACGATTTCGTGGTTCGAGGGTGGAGTGAAAGTGTTTCGGATGAATAATTACTCGAAAACGTTTTTTTTCGAGGGGTCAAGGGGTTGACTTTTTATTCGTTGAGTTTCTCCAAAAACTTCATTCATGAAAGTTGTAGAGCGTGTCAATACGAGTTCTTAGATATGTGGAAAGCGGAAATCGGAGTTTGTATGAGAAAGTTATTCCAGAAATTTCTCTATAAATTGGATTTTTGGAAAAAAAATATTCACTTTCCCATTTTGGAAAGTTTCCGGAAAATTTCAGAACTTTCTCTCTCTCTCTCAGCCAACCCCAATCTGACCGAGAAACCCAATGACCCGACCTGGAATTATCTTCCGATTCCGGCGTCTTCCGGTGGTGAAACCAATGCCAACCGACTCAGAATCTTCTTCTCTCCATCCCCCAGCTCGTGGCTTGCTCCCAGATGCACCAGAGACAGCGGATCAAAAGGTGGAAGAACGAAGCGGAGCCAACAGGAGCGATCTCCCTCCTTCGGCCACGACGGGGCATGAAATTGGTCAAGTTTTGATGCTCTCCTCCTTCTTATCACAGCCATACAAGTCTTGAAGCTCGATTCAAAGTTTGGTGGTCAAAATCACAAATTAAAGTTCAGCGGCCTTAGTCCCAGGAATGAAAGTTGTTCCTCTCATAAAGCTCTTCATTTTGATCGGTTGGATCAACTTGGTTTGGAGGTTGATCCGGCGGTGCGTGGGGCCCACATGCGCCCACTGGTGGCGACGTGTGGTGGCGCGTTCGGCCTCCTTTAGGACAGTTTTTTGTCATTTTATCATCTACTCATCGATACGAGCGTTTTGATATATGATTTGTAGCATTTGGAGATCGTTTGAAATATTAGGGTTTTTCCGTAATTTAGATTATCTTGGTTTTCGATCCGTGAGGATCCGATCGTTGGATCGACTTGTCGTTTTGACATATTGATCCTAGGAGTGTTCCGGACACTTTGGGTGGTCTTGGGTAAAGTTTTGTCTTGATTGGCGTTACTTTCTGGTTTTAGTTCAAACAGGGGTTTCGAACTTTAATCGCTTTGTGTTTCGTGTACTGAGATGAGACCGTATGTGATTAGGTGCTTGACGAAGTCGCTTTGAGCGGAGTTGTTGGTTTTGAGCTTTATCTCGTGTGGTGTTTGAAGATGCAGCGGGATTTAGAGGTGAGTAAATCTCACGAGGTTCATTTATGAACGGAGTTACTTTATTATCCATTGTTATTTGATAAATCATGAAATCGTTTTCGGAAATAAATGTTTGTTTTAAATTATATGAACTTGATCGTCTACGGTTCATGGGTAAGTTAAAAATGAAGTTTTTATTATAAAAATAATTTTTCACTGGTTTTGTATTTGTGAACTAAGGTTGGTATTAGTAGCATTCCTGAGTGGATGACTACGTGTGTGTATGTGTGTGTGTGTGTGTATTGGTGTAGTTGTGTAGTGATCAGATAGAATTAGTATGTTTTGTGATATCGATCATGTTATTGTTGGAATTTGATGTTCTAAAGAAATAAATGAGTTTTGGATGTTAATGATTGTTTTATTGACTTACTATATATGAGAGTTATATGTGTCAATTCGTGCTGGGTATTAAGGTGTGAAAAAAATATTATTAAATTAATTTCTATATTGTTGGGAGATTGGAATTGAGTTTTGAAAACAATATTTTGGTTGCAGTCAATTATATTGTTTTGATTTGGTTTTAGATTGTAAAACCAGTTATTGTAAAGAGTACAATTTCGCTATGGTATTCATTGATGGCTTTGTGACATGATTTTTTAGGGAAAAAAATATACTTGAGAATATTGATTTATATTGTTTTGAAAGAGTACTTTGAGTTGTGGTGTAATATTTTGGGTCTTGTTTGACCTCTTTAAATGTTTTGGTCTTCATACCGAGGGAATCTTTTATAGAGATTGGTGTAGCATTTTTAGGTCTTGTGTGACCTCTTTAAATGTTTTGTTCTGAGGGATGAACGGCCTAAAATCCAGAGGTTATAGTGACAACCTCAGTGCAAGTAAATCGGGAACCACGCATTTGGCCGAGTGAGTGGTTACGATCAGTTAGAGCTCTAGTCTGTTTGCAAATGTACTATCATGGGGGTAACTTTGTGTTATTGTGACTCATGAGTACGTGTTTTTAAAAGATAGTTTCGAGTGTATTCTTTCTTTTGTTGTCCAAGAGGGACATGGGTTTCATATTTAATTGTGAGTTGTGTACTCGGTTGAGTTTTGAAAGGAATCAAGATGTGAGTTGCTTTCCTTGAGTTGAACGGGTGATTTCTTGGTTTTAGCGTGAGTTGTTTAGTTGTCTTATCCGATTTCTTGTTTTATTGAATTGTTTGATTTTAATGTAATCTCCTAAACTAAACAATATGCAGGGATTACTATGATTTCTATTTATTGATTTTAATGTAATCTCTTTAACTAAACTATATGTAGGGATTACTATGATTTTGGATTGTGTGTCTTTTAGGTGATCTTCTAAACTAAATCTTCTGATCTTTTTGGCCATATAGCCTTCCTGCCCTTCTCTCTTATTATGAACAAAATGAGCTACTTAGTTAGCCACTAATATGTTATTAGTGATTAGTCTTCCAGGCACAAAAGCACTTTGAAAAGGTGATATAATCTCATGTAAAAAGACTTTCAACCTATTTGCAGTTACCTTATAATAGAGCCTGTAAATCTCATTGAAAAGTGCAATAGGTCTTGAGTCCCCATTGTCTATGGTTGCTTCACTTTGGGAATCAAACATATTTGCGTAAAACTAATCTGCTTCAACAATGATCCCATATGCAAAAAGTTTTGAATAGCCCTAGTAACATCTCTTCCAATAGACTCCCAATAATGTTAGAAAAATAACGGAGGCATTCCATCTAGACTAGGAGATTTTGTCGGATACATTTGGAACAAATCCACTCTCACTTCCTCCTCTGTGTACGGTGCACACAAACTTTGATTCATGTCATTGCTAACACAAGGTTGAATTGCTGCCAAAGTTCTCTCCACAGCCTCTCATCAAGAGCTGTAGCAGTAAACATCTTTGAAAAATAAGCAGTCACCACCTTCTCCATGCCATCATCATCATCTCTCTAAGTACTCTTAAGCTCTAGCAGAGCATTCTTCCTCTTTCGGTTAGCAACTTTTCTATGAAAGAAACCGGAATTCATATCCCCCTCTTGTAACCATGTCACCTTGGCACGCTGTTTTCAAAAAAGTTCCTCTTGAGATAGTAAATCTTGTAATGAGACCATCAAGGCACGCTTCTCATCATGGGACTCCACTGTTATAGGCTAATTCATTAAAACCTTTAGTCTACTCACCTTCATCATCTGTTGTTGTCGAATTCTAAACGTGTTTTGTTGTGAAGACTCCAAAGCCTGTCTAGTGCTTATTATCTTCCGAGTTAGGGTTCAGACTACCAATTAGCCAACACCAAAGGGTCACATTCTTCATGTTGTAACCAAAATGATTCAAACTTGAGTCTATGTCTTTTCGGTCATTTAGGTAAGGCACACTACTTACTTGCAACAGAATAGGTGAATGATCTGAGTCGCTAGGAGGTAGATTCCTAACCCTAGAAAAACCAAATATGTCATTCCAGGTTGCCGTGCCAACTGCTCTATCTAGCCTCAATTCAATCTCCGAATTCCACCATGTCATCTTTGCACCTTGAAAGTCCAAACCAACCAATTCACTATATCCCAATGCATCTCTAAAGCCCCTCATTTGACGTTCAGGACGCATAGGACCATTCAGTTTCTCACTGTTGTTCAAAATATCATTGAAATCTCCTATGATAACCCAAGGTAGAGAGTCCAAATCGCATAAATCCTTGATCAATTGCCATGATAAATCTCGTTCGCAGGTACAAGCATATCCATAAAAGCCTGTTAGCCTCTAGTGTGGTTCCCCCGGCCCAGATCGTATCTCAATATCGACATGGTGAGCCAAAGATGTTCAAACCAGAACCTCCACATCATCTATCCAAAAAAGCCCTGGACCTCCAGCTTGTCCTTCACTCAAAACTGCTTTGGAATAAGCAAACCCCAATTCCCTTTGTAGCGCCTTAAACTCCTGCATCTGACTGATCTTTGTTTCCATGAGGAAAACGATTTGTGGCTGATTTTGAGCCACCAAATCCCTCAAAGCCTTGGTCGTCGTGGTATTACAGATCACCCTGCAATTCCAACTTAAGATATTCATGATCAAGGATAGATGGTAGATTAAACTTCTCATAGAGAGAAGAAACCCTAGTCACACGCCGCTAGGTCAGAAAATGAGTAACATTAATTGAGCTATCTCATAAAAAGATATAAGGCTCGAGAGTTAATTAAGCCAGAACCACTTGAGTTCTTTCCCCAAATTAACATACAACATTATAAAAGTGGAAACTTGATAGCTCTCTTCACGACAGAAATGACAGTTGATACATACACTAGAACAACGTGGCATGCAAGCATGAAATTTGAACATTGAAACGATAACAGATAATATAAGAATCTAAATAGTTGAAATTTGAAAAGAATAGCAACAAGTTTGTTTGGCTCTCCCAAGAAGGCAATGCAAACAATCTCTTTTATGTTTATGTGTTGCGCAGCGTGCCAGCACTGTGAGGTGCAAGTTGTTACAGGTAGTTCCTAACCTGACTTCTTCTATCAAGCTTGTGGACAGGGAGAGCACCAACCCTGTCACAAGGTTCTTCTACTGCCTTATAAGAGTAAGGACTTTTGGTTGACATGGGGTGTGTTAAGGCAATCCTTAACTTCTCAGGGTTCAACCATAATTAAGATAGTTGCTCTGGAGAGGCTTTTATATCTGAATAGATGATAAGTTGTGACGTTACTTTCTCCTAGAGCCTCCTATTTATACTGGCTCGCTGGCTCCTTATTGCTTAAGGATAATTAAGCACATTCCTTATAAAACTAATATACGTACTTGCAGTTGTACAAGGATTTCCTTTGCTTCTTAACACAGGCTTATGCGAAGCCCAACTCAAGAATGTGAACCGAATACTTTTAAGTCTCTAGCCTAGACTTTTGGGCTCAAACAAAGTTGATAGCAGGACAACGACTACAAGTGAGACGAAATATTGTTTTCAGAGTCCAGATTCACTTGAGAGAGGGATGGCGCTTTTTCTCTTTCTGTCGTCGGTGTGATTGGGCTTGGGCCCTATAGGCCCAAACAGAGAGGATAGGGGAGAATGAGAGTGAGGGAGAGGGAAATGGGGAACGGGCAACAGGTGTTGCACTCCTGCGTGCCCATACGAACGTGGCACTTCCTTAAAGAAACAAATACAACGCTGCCTCTCCTCTCTCCTCTCTGCTATTAAGTAAGAAGAAGAAGAAGAAGAATATACCGATAGAGCTATATATAATGTCGACAATGAGAATGAAACATCTCTCCTCCGTTGCCAAGGATGTTGTACAATTCTGCGCTGTGTAAGTCTTAGTATTATCTTAATTAGCTTTCAACAAACTCGCTATATATGATCATCATGATATTATTCTACGCACATCTCTCCAGGAAACTGAACACATCGGTGGATAAGTTAACGGAGGAATTTGAAGCGACCAGCTCATGGAACAACAAAACGGCGTCGTCGCCCGGTGGTGGTGGTGCTGCTGCTGTTGGCACTTACGCGAGGAAATTTATAGAATTTTGCAGTGCAAAGGGTGTGAATGAGTTATGCCAAAACAATATTGAGGAAAAGATTGCCGATGGAATCTTTAGTCGTTTCACATTCGACATGATGCTCGCCTGGGAGATTCCCTACTCTGCCCAAGAGGACTCTTTCACCGTAATTAATTTAACTTGCTTTCTTTTCTAAATTTCACCAATTTATTCTTCTGTATCTAGGTTTGTTTTTCTGCATATATATCTACATATATAATCAACCAAGAATACTTTCAGGACTTCAAAATATGTGCTACAGCTGCACTATGAGTGTGCAATATTCCTCAAGTGAATGATTAACCAATATATATATATATATATATATAACGTAGTCAGACCACTCTAACTTACACATGAAGCACATATAATCATTTTTTGCAACAACAGCAGTACGTACAACAATATAATGATCAAAGTTATTTGGAGCGACTTGGCTGGCTACATAAACTTCCTGGTCTTCATGCATATGTTGGGCTCTTATAAGTGAACAGACCTCCGCGCCTCAATCATTTTTAATCGGTCAATATTTTCATTTCATTGAACTTGCAATAATATTACATGCTATCGAGCATCCTTCCTACCTCCACCCATGTTATTTTTGGTCTTCCTTTTCTTCTTCCCCTACTGTATTCTGGTTATTATCTATGTATTAACCTTTGTATTTACATGGCATGCAGTTTACTATGTTCTTCTACCCTTCTTATTTATTTTTAAAGATTGAACTAATCTATCTCTTGACTTCTCTCTATAATTATATCCTCTTGTTTACTTGTGTCATATTTTTTGGGGTTTTCAGGAGTGTGTGGCAAAGGAGAAAGAAGACAAAAATGTAGTTGCAAAGTTTCCTCCAGAACAAGATGATGTTTCTTTGTTCTATACAGACCTCATGCCACTTCTAGTAAGCTCCATGAATTTTAGAGCTTCCATTCTATTACATAGTATGAGCAGGCATTGATTATGATCAAAGACTAGTGTTTTGTTTTTCCGGTAAGTATATGTTTTGTTTTGTTTTTTTTTTTTTCATGATTCTGTCTCGCAGGTTGATAATGAGCGGAACGTTGGAGAAGATGCATTTGTGTGGTTGGGATCACTTGTTCCATTAGTCACAGATGTTGTTAATGGAAGATTTACCTTTGAAACTTTAACAGCACCTACAGGATACCGGCTCCATTTTCCTGCATATGACAAATACCTCAAGGAAATCGACAAGTGAGCCCATTTTTCTGATGTGTAGATGACTGATTGATACAGCATCTGTACACAAATAGTTTCTGTCAAATTAATACCCTCAATCGGAAGAAAGCGTGGGAAAATCTAGTAGTTAAATTTTCTAGTGAAGCAGAGAAAATAATTCATTTGGCATGCCACAACTCATTCTTTGGCCTCTGAACAACACTTCAAAAAACTTAAGCTTGTGTGCCTTTTTTATTTTATTTTTGGTCAGGGAACCTCTTATAGTTCAATGATCAAGTAAACAACATCCACCTGCTTGCACAGTTGCTTTTGAGTGTGTTAAATCCAATACATACTGGGGTAATAGAAGAAGTGTAGCATAACTTATAAAGCATTAACATGTTAAATTCTGAAAAGTATATCTCTTTATTAACTGTTTTCCATTTTTAGATGTATAAAACATCTGCAAAAACAAGCAAAGCCAAAGGGTGTGGAGCTTGCAGATGATGAATTCATTTTACATGTGGAGGGAACTGCTAGCTCACAAAGAGTGGTACGCCACATCGGAGGAACAAGTTGGCCTGGTATGTTTAATACAGAAGGAAGTTGGTCATCTCTGAGTTTGGATTTTTTTTTTCTTCTGCCAGACATTAAATAATTGCGTCTCTATCTAATTATTCGTGAATATTTTTCATTTTAGGTAAGCTCACCCTGACCAATTACGCACTCTATTTTGAGGCCTCTGGTGTGATAACATATGAAGATGCTCTTAAAATAGACCTTTCAAAGGATAAGGAGCAGAGTGTCAAACCAGCCTCTACAGGACCATGGGGTGCCCCACTTTTTGACAAGGCTATTGTTATCGAGTCTCCGGAGTTGTAAGTGACATATACCATTGCTTATTAGAAATGAGTAAATAGTATCACAATTATGGTAAATATGCATCACATCTCTAGTTACAAGGGTTAATTTGACTCATTGGCATTGATTGCTCAAGTACATTTGGATAACACTAAATCTTAAAACATTGCAAGTCCTCCTTGTAGCCTTTGTAGGATGCCATATCCACAAATTAGAAAAACAGCTAGGAATTTGTGTGTTGTTGTTGAATGTCTCGTTTTACCAACTTTTTAGATCAGAGGGGATTGTGCTCGAGTTCCCCGAGGTAACAAGCTCCACAAGGCGTGACCATTGGCTTGCACTAACAAAGGAGATCATGTTGATGCACCAGTTTCTATCAAAATTCAAATTAGAATGTCCAATACAAGCATGGGAGATGCATGCAAGGACAATACTATCAATAATAAGGCTCCATGCAGCAAGGGAAATGCTACGAATATCTCCCCCTCAACCGACACGATTCTTAATCTTTTCCTTGTTTGAGGAGTTACCCAAGGGGGATTACATTCTAGAAGAGCTTGCTGAGAGTCTAAAGAAGGTCAATAGTGGACATCCATGTAGTGCAAGTTCAATCCTAAGGTGTATGATCATTTCTGAGTCAATTCACTCAAGTGTAGAGGTAACAGAAGTGGGTAAGGAAATTGCAGGTCCAAGTGGTCCAGTTGAAGACACATCCTTATTAGAAAGTGTAATTAATCAAGCAAGAGAGGAAGAGAAGGAAATTGCTATTGCCAAAGCGACCACAGAGGGACTGAAAGAAGAAGGCATCACTGAAAGCACTACTATTTTTATGGTAAGCATCTATAACCCATCCCTGTCAGGATATAGCAGTTGCTATGTAACATTGAAATTACTCATCTTGAGTAGAAAAGTTTCCAATACCATTGTGGGGGGTAGGCTATGTGAAGCACCTTCGTCCATTATGCTTCAGTTCTTTTGGCACTCTCTCTAACCAAATGCCACCAGTTATTTCTCAGCCTGCCTATTTTCCTTATTTTTCTTTCTCGATCTACAAATGCCCATCTTATTTCAATTTATGTTCTTACCACTTTCTCCAGGTATTGTCCTACAATCCTTGGGAATTCATCCTCTCTTTTCCGAGTAACAAATAAAATACTAAACGTCACTGTCATAGGAGATCCACCTGTAAATGCTATGAATGTACAGACCCTAATCCTAAAACATGTTTGTAATTGACAAATTGTACTGTACAATATTGCCCTTATTCCTAAAAAAAATTTCCCCAAAACTAAACTACCTTAGGGATCTTCATGCTTGAGCAGCATGTCTATTATATGACCATTTAAGTCATCCTTAGCTAGCTATCTGATATTCTGATATATAGTCCATGAGCTTTAAATGGTTGGCAGCTTCTTCTCATTGCTTCAGTTCTGTCACCTTTTCATTACATACTGATTAGAGGTGGATTTGGTTTTATCCTGTAGGAGCTACTAAAGCCCCTTAGAAATGAGTGGTCTTGGTTTGAAGAAGTCCTCACATGGGAAAGGCCAGCAACCACACTGATTGTGATTGGTGCGGCTCTAATTGTCACCTACAAGTAAGTTTCTTTTTTCACCTTGACTCATATTTTAACTGAACAAAAGACTTGTGGTGATATGTAAGTTTGCTGAGTTGTTCAATAATAAAGAACTTATATGTAGGGAGTGGGTGGGCAAAGCCATAGCAGCTTTCTTGGTTTGGGTGGTTGCGAAGATGATTAGAGCAAGACGGGAAAGAATTGATGAAAAGTGCAATGAGCTAGTTGTGTACACTGCATCTGAACAGACTACAGTTGAAAACATAGTGTCAGCTCAACACGGGGTGCAAACTGTGCACGAGATAGTGAAGAAAGCAAATGTATCGGTGTTGAAACTGTGGTCGATATTCATTTCAAAGGCCCACAAGGTATTCATAGTCATGCAATTTTACAATTCACTGCAAATTATTTTCTGAATCAATTGAAGTAATCCTTGAATGTTGCAGCATGCAAATACAGCAATGCTGGTGCTAAGTGCAGCCTCAATATTTTTAGCGGTGGTTCCGATGAAGGTGTTTATAATGGGAGCCTTGTTGTATTACTTCACAATGACATTAGTATCAAAGTTAGGTAAGAGTGAGGGAAACAACCAAGGATTTACTAGACGACTGAAAGAATGGTGGGATTCAATTCCAGTTATTCCTGTGCATGTTGTTGATGAGGTTCCCAACAGTCCAAATCGAATGAAATGCGTACAGGCGGAAGGCTAGATTGTTTGTGCAAATGTAAAAATCCTCACCAAAAATGTCTTTTCTTTTTGTTTTTTCTGTGGCAGAACAGAAACAGGTACACGTAATTGCATTGTGTAATCGACTAAGCATGTGTTGTTATAAATTCATCCTGTTTTATCACTAAAGTAAATGCATGAAAATTGGGATTTAAACATTGCAAAGGATGCACATAATCATCTCATCTAAGGTCTCTGTTGGTCTGTCAAAATAAATAAGGGGCATTTTCAAGCTTTGTAGAAAAGGTGTTGCATCTTTTGTACGATGGAGGATACCTGTTCTATCATAGAAGCAGAAGCTAACATGAACCAGTGCTAATTGGCAGTTTCCTCCACATTGCACTGAAAGACTGAAACGTTAATTGGCAGTTTCCTACTTCACATTGCACTGAAACGACCTACGACCTGTCCAATCCTTGAGTTGAAATGAAAACTAAAACAACAACAAAAAAGACTAAAGGAGAAAAGACAAAGGTCTGCACTACTAAGTTCAAAAGGCTGAGAATATAGTTACACGCATGTAACGTGCATAATTTGTAATAATTTGACCTTACAATAAGTAAACCTATTCTTATCTACCTAGTGAGAGCAGATGGTGGTTCCCTCGGTCCCTAGCTAACATGCCATGATGCTTATTTTTTTCGTGCCTTCTCCAGGTCGGGAAGATCTGCACCAGGATTTTATTTTAAAGTCAAATGAGAGACGGAGAGAGTAATGAGCAAAATAACTAGCATTTCCAAAAGGACACCATGGTTAACTGAATAATTTGCTCAAGCAAAAATTTACCATTATCTCAAAATGCATTGTACATGTTTCTACACCTTCAAAGACATCGACAAATTAAACTTTAAACTGCAATTACCTAAGACAACTTTTTGATTATTCAGAAAGAGTGCGCAAAAATGCAATGTTTACATTAGAGAAACAATTTGTGAACACAGTTTCTGATAAATACTGGAAATGATGTCAAATGACTGGATAATATCTGATGTTGCTGGAATTTCTACAATGGTCACATTTGAGTAGAGACCTAAAAATCAACAGCTCGGACCATTGAAACACTCCACAGAACTGTCTTACATATTTGCAAACCTCACAATGGAGACTGACAAAATGAATAAATCGGTCGTTCAACCACTTTGGAAGGTGGGATAAATTGCTAGGCTCTAATATGAGCTAATCTTATATGAAATGCAGACAGATTCTATTTTGTAAGGAGGAAACCCGACAAGCAATAAGAAAAATACTACACGCACAAGTTTACAAAATTTGGTTCAAAAAAGATCAGGGTAACAGTTCAGGTCACGACGTCACGTATGATCCCTAGCCAAACCCCTATGAACTTTTCAGTATCTAGTAACTAATAAAAAAAATCTCTCTTTCCTTTAACGTGGCAAAACAGTGGTTCTAATAATGCAATAGCTACAGGTGGTTAGAGAAGGAAAACCCTCTGCTTCCTGAGACCATGCCTAGGCCTTTTTGGTCCAAAGTTAAGTCTCCATGGTAGTCTAAGTGTCTGATTTAGTAAAATTATAATACATAAATAAACCAAGAGTGATTCTAGAAGTTACTATTCAGTTTTATTAAGGGTATTTATTTGAGTCTGATGTTATTTAAGAGTCCGTTTATGTCTTAGGATATGTACTATGTTTTAAGTACTTCAAGAGTTTTGTAATCTGGTATTCTAGGAGTCTGGGCTGATGTATTTGATATTAAATTTTATATATATGCCTATTGCAAGCCTAATGATGAGGACATCATAGCCAAACCTTTTAAGGTTTATGAGCGAAAGAAATGGAAAAAGAGAGCAGCTAGTCATTCCCTTTCCATATGGTTTGATTAATTGCTTTCATTCTAGAAGTCTCTAGGCAGGTGTCTTTCAGTTTCAGTTTGGGATTTTTAAGGTTTCTTTATTATTTCAGTTTCAATTAGGAGTTTAAATTCCTTTATTAGGTCTTTTATGCTTCAGTTTTGTGAAGTGTAACAGCCCTAGCTATGAAAGAGTCTTTTTAATAGGAGCTATCTGCTCAAATATAAATAAGTGTAAGTGCCAAGTGGCCAGACAGGTTGTGATGAATAAAAATTTCAGAGTGTTTCTGAGTTTTCCAGAGATTGGAGTGTTGGTGTGAAGCCTTGTGTGTGAGTGAGAAACCTAGGAGGGAATCCTAGTTCTTAGTTTTCACTTTCTACCCTACAAAACCTGTGTGTTAAAGCCCTATACCTTAGAGTTTGTTGATCCTGGTGTCTAGGCAGTGATTATACTGCATCAGTTTTGGTATCAGAGCTGGACAAGCTCTAGTGTCTCCTAGCTCCAGCCAAAAGAAACTTCATTTAGCCATGGACCTTGAAACTTTGGCTAAAGCGATAGAAGGTTTAGCCGCCCAAATTGGTCATCTTGAGACCCGAATACAAGATCAGGCAGTTGCTTCTGACCGTCGTTTGGCAGAGATTGAAGCTTCCATCTACAATGAAGAAGAAAGTGTACGTGGGGGGCCGAGGGTGCAACCTAGAAGGAATGTTCGCAGACAAAATGTTCGACGTAACAATGGGCAAGATGGACATGATCCTGAAGAAAAAGCAATGAAGTCTATGAAGATTGAAGCTCCTAGTTTTGATGGCCAGCTGAATGCAAAAGTTTTCTTGGATTGGTTGTCAGACATGGATCATTATTTTGAATGGTATGAGTTGTCTGAAGATCGCAGGATAAGATTTGCAAAGATGAAGTTGGTGGGCAAGGCTCGAGACTGGTGGTCTAATGTGGAAAGACGAATTGCGAGAGATGGTGAAGATCCTATTGCTTATTGGGATGAGATGAAAGAAAGGCTGAAGGAGAAGTATGTTCCTTTGTCTTACAAGGAACGCTTGCTTGACCAATGGCAATCTCTTCGTCAAGGAAGCATGACAGCTGCTGATTATATTGATAAGTTTGAAGAATTTATGGTGAGATGTAACATCACCGAAGACCCATCAGTAACTCTTGCTCGTTTCAGAACAGGTCTTCGTCCAGAACTTCAAAGAGAGCTGATTCCTCATGATGTACATTCATTAGAGCGAGCTTATCAATTAGTGCTGGAATTGGAGCGCTACTTGAAGACCCCTACAACCCCTGTGTACAAGCGGTTTGATCAGCGGAACTCTGAGTTTCGTCCTAGCACCTCTGGAACAAAACCGTCTCCATTCTCTAAAGGCTCCAATACTTCCAATTCGCTGGTGAAAGCTGAAAAGGGAAAAGGATTACAATCTGGTATGCGAGGAGGGGGATCTATAAGGTGCTATAGATGTCAAGGTTATGGTCACTATGCTGGTCAATGCCCAACAAAAGAGCAAACTCGAAGTTTGTTTGCAGCAAGCACAGAAGAAGAGGCTGATGCTCAAGGAGAATTGGAGGAAGAAGTTTATGAGCCTGAAATTCCAGCTACTGATGATGATATGGAAGGAGAACCTATAGACATTGTTCAACCAAGAATGGCTGTGGTTAGATGCACTTTGACTCAACCTAAGAGTACTGAAGATTGGCGGAGAACAAACATTTTTCACACTTATGTCAAGTGTGGAGACAAAAGTTATAAGGTCATCATTGACAACGGAAGCTGCATCAATGTTGTCTCCCCTCAAACCATCTCTAAACTGGGTTTGACCGCTGCTGATCATCCTCAACCTTATCGTGTGGCATGGATTGACAAGTCTTCCATTCCCGTGACACAGCGATGTCAAGTTCCTATTCAGTTTTCATCTTACAAGGATATTGTTTGGTGTGATGTTGTGCCGATGGATGTGGGACACATTCTTTTGGGCAGCCCATGGTTGTATGATCTGGATGTAACCATTTCGGGCCGTGCCAACTCATGCTCCTTTATTCATGAAGGAAAGCACATCAAGTTGAACCCGATCCAGCCCAGACCAGTACCCCAACCGACACTTAGCAAAGGAGGGCAGCAATCAAAATCCCTTAATATCATCAGTCCAAGACACTTTGCAAGGGAGACAACAGGTGATTCTGTTATTTTTATATTGATTGCAAAGGAATCTCACCCTTTGACAAGTTTGGAGTTGCCCACGAATGTGAAATCAATCCTTGAACAGTTTACTGATGTATTTGCCGAGGACCTTCCAAATGAACTTCCTCCTCTTCGGGATATTCAACATGCGATTGATCTGGTCCCTGGAGCAACATTACCGAATTTACCACATTATCGGATGAATCCAACCGAGCATGCAGAATTGAAAAGGCAGGTTGATGAGCTTCTTGCAAAAGGGTTCCTTCGGGAGAGCCTTAGCCCATGTGCTGTTCCTGCCCTTCTCACACCAAAAAAGGATGGCTCTTGGAGAATGTGTGTGGATAGCAGAGCCATCAACAAAATCACAGTCAAATATCAGTTTCCAATACCGAGACTTGATGACATGCTGGACATGATGGCAGGAGCTACTATCTTTTCTAAGATTGATTTGAAGAGTGGCTATCACCAGCTCCGCATCAGACCTAGAGATGAATGGAAAACAGCCTTCAAGACAAAGGATGGTTTGTATGAATGGTTAGTCATGCCATTTGGACTAACTAACGCACCCAGCACTTTCATGAGAGTTATGACACAAGTTTTGAGGCCGTTCATGGGTAAGTTCTTGGTTGTCTATTTTGACGATATTCTAATTTATAGCACATCCAAAGAGCAACACCTTAATCACTTAAAGCAAGTCTGCACAGCTCTTAGAAGAGAGAAGTTGTTTGCAAACCTTAAAAAGTGCTCATTCATGTCCAATGAAGTTATCTTTTTGGGATTTGTTGTGTCGTCAAAGGGAATGCAAGCAGATCCAGAGAAAGTCAAGGCTATTGCTGAATGGGCAGAACCAAAAAACATACATGAGGTGCGTAGTTTTCATGGATTGGCTACCTTTTATCGTTGATTCATAGCTGGGTTCAGTTCTATCATGGCTCCAATTACTAATTGCATAAAGAAATGGGAGTTTCGGTGGACAAATGCAGCTGCAAAGGCCTTTCAGGAGATCAAAACCAGAATGATTAATGCTCCTGTAATGCGCCTTCCTGATTTTACAAAGCCTTTTGAGGTTACATGTGATGCTTCAGGTGTTGGAATTGGTGGAGTTCTAAGTCAAGAGGGGCATCCTACAGGTTGTGATGAATAAAAATTTCAGAGTGTTTCTGAGTTTTCCAGAGATAGGAGTGTTGGTGTGAAGCCTTGTGTGTGAGTGAGAAACCTGGGAGGGAATCCTAGTTCTTAGTTTTCACTTTCTACCCTACAAAACCTGTGTGTTAAAGCCCTATACCTTAGAGTTTGTTGATCCTGGTGTCTAGGCAGTGATTATACTGCATCACCTAATCACATTGGAGTGAATAAAACCCGAGTTTTCTTGAAGGCTTGATGCCTCAGTATTTCTTCTTCTACTTTGTTCTCTCTTTCTCTTCCCTGTATCCTCTATTTCTCTGCAACCACAATAGCTAAAACCTTCCCTTCACTTAAATTTATATCCGTCTAAAAGGCAACATAACCATAATTCACCATATCTCAATCTTTCCTGCATCATATCATTACTAAAAAAAAAAAAAATGACTTATCTAAATGACAAGGACACTAATGGAGGCAATGCACAGTTCTGCCTGTACTCAAACGTATAATTAATCCTGACAGGTGAAATAGAAAGTTGGACTTACAGAGCATTCCTTCATCTTCGCTGCTTCCTTCATCTTCGCCGATATTCTGCAAAATACAAAATCCATTTTACCTGATTACGTGAACATAATCCATCATTTTAAATGATATAGGGGATGTGAATTTACCGCAGCATCAGCATCAGAATCATCATCATCAGAGGCCAAATTAGCTGCAAAGACAACACGAAAACAAAATACCATCAGAAGAAGCAGGAAAAACTCAGAGAAATTAAACTTGTATTGCAGAAAAGAGAAGGGAACATACAAGTGGAGTCTAGTTCGTCGTCCTCGTCGCACCAATTGTTCCAATCGACCTTAATGTAAGGGGCAGGTTTTTCTTGGGTCTTGAGAAGTCGTTGCCACCAAGCTTTGTGTAGTTTCTGGATGGAGCAGAGGATGTTCCTTGAGCCAGCCTTAGTTTTACAACCCTGCAACAACGAATTCCCGAGCTCCCATCTCTAAGAAGAAGAAAGATGACATTGACATATAATAAATAAACAAACAGAGTGAGAAGTCGAGAAGAGCTGACCTGAGGTAGTATCTGTCCGTAGAGCTCCAAAGTGAAGTGAAAGGACTCTCCTTGGACTCCGGTGGCGGAGAAGGCGAACAAGCCCTCGGGCTCACACTTGACGCTTATGTCTTTCGCATCCGGTAACGCCACCGTCAGGTATACTTTATCGGACCGCTGCGCCCAAAGAACCTCCGGGTGCCGACTGCCACCAACAACCAAATTAGATACCAAAAACTGAGAGTTGCAGCAAGCGAGAGAGAGAGAGAGAGAGACCTCATTTGGAGGAGAGCGAGAGAGAGAGAGATTGGCTCTGTGAAACTGAAACTGAAACTGATCGATTATCAACACTCAACCCTAGAATCAATTCCCACTGCTTTGTGGGAGGTTGTCAATTTACCCAAAAGTTTAACTTCCAATTTTACCCCTCGCGTCCCAAAAGCATCTCCAACAGACTAGCTAAATTCAATTTTTAGCTATATATAACTATTTTTAAAGCAAAAATTAACTCCAACAGACTAGCTATAGCCAAGTTAAATTTAGCTTTAGCTAAAATGGCTAGCTATATTTAGCTAGAGAATCTTGCATAGCTAAAGCAAAAGTTATATTTCTCTCTCCTCGTTTGTCCACATGTCAGTTTACGATTCGATAAAATTTAGTATATTATTTACAAATAGCTACTACTGCTGAAGCAACATTGTTAAATCAATAGCTATATTTCACATCTTTAGCTAAATTTAACTAAAAAGTAATTCCTACTGTTGGAGATGCTCTTATACCAACCATTAATCATCCAGATTCCAGATGCTAGGTGCTTGGGAAAGGACCGCATTCGCATGTGCGTTAAGTTTTTCTTTTTCTTTTTCTTTCTCTCTCTTTCTCTTTCTCTTTTTATTTTGCTTAGTATTATCATATTATGTTTTGGGAGAATATAAGAAACAGTCACTCAACTGTGAATACTTTAGTCACTCAACATTTCCTTCAAATATATTACTTTAGTCACTCAACTTATACATCCTCTTTTACTTTAATCATTGCTGTCAACTTTAACTTTGAATTCTCGTAAATAAAATCATATATCAAGGATATTTTAGTCAGATCGTTAACAAAATTGAATTATTCTTTTTACTTTTCTGCTCCAACTTAACTCTCTCTCTCTCTCTCTCTCTCATCAGCTCATAGAGTAATGATCAATTGGAAAGAAACCCATATATGAATTGCCTATCTTTTGCAGAATTCACGGTGAATCGATTTGGGTTTTCCAAAGCTTGAAATAGGGGGTCATCATGGGCCGGCCCTACCCTAAATTTTAGGGCTTAGGGTCGGGCCTAGTCAAAGTCAACAAAATTTAGGGCCGGGTAGGGTCGCGCCTGGGCTTAAATATGCTAACCCTTACCCGCCCGAAAAGCCCGATTCGCTAAGGCCGGCCTTCCGAATAGGGCCGAAATGGGCCTTATTTTGTATAACCAAAAAAAAAATACATTTTTTTTTCCTCAAAATGTGGCTCAATGATTATATAGGTAATACAAGACTCATTGTTTTTTGTTGATCATATTTAATACACACACACACACATATATATAGAAATTAACTTATAACATTTATTAATTTAGTTAAGGTGGTTATATTCAATTAACTATCTCTCTAAATCTATCAATATTAATTGTTGTGTAACAAGGAAAATAATAGTTAAAGAAAACAAAGCCTATGTAATAGAAAATAATAAAAATAATATATAAATTTTAGGGTTGGGCCGGGTAGGGCTTTTAGGGCCGGGCCGGGCTTGGCTCTTACGGGCTCAATTGGGTCGGGCCATAGGGTAGGGTCGGGCTTCATTTGCATGACCCTTACCCTACCCTATTTGAGAAAGGGTAGGGCCGGCCCACCCTAATGTAAGGGTCGGGTCGGACTTCGGCCCTACGGGCCGGGCGAGTTTAGGGCGGGCTTAGGGTCGAAGGGCTAAATGATGAGGTCTAGCTTGAAATATGGGAAGACTTAGCATAGGAATAGGCAGGAAAGATAGTCAACCCAGAATGGGGAATATTCGAGCCACATGGTATAATGGAATTCCATCATCTGTGCTTTTCTTCATCTTGGGATGATTAGTTTATGTTTTATTATTATTTGGCAATTGTTTATTTATCAATGCGTGCAATGTCTTTCTGTATTGTTTTTTCTATAATTCACTCCACATCTCTACTATTAGATATAGAGGCGTGATCTTTGGTATTAAAGGCTTCACCAAATTTTTGGATTGCTCAAAAATCAAGTTACAAAAAAAATCTTAAAGACATAAAAATAATAATTTCTGTTTCAAAAAAAAAAAAAGTTTCAAGGGGCGTGACCATATAATCCTACGCAAAACAATACCATCTAACCCACAACAATACTTTCTCAAGAACAAAAACTGTCACACGCACTATTTTAAAGAATTTAGACATCGTGGGAGATTAAGAGTGTAGATGGTTTCATTGGCAATACAGAAAATCAAACCTACAAAAAGGAAAAACGAAAAATCAAATTCAGGTATGAAAAGTACTTGAAGTTTAGCTTTTACAACTTGGAAGCTTTATCGGCTCTGGTGTGTGAGATCTTCTGTATTTTGAACCCACAAAAAGTACTGATGCGTTATTTCAACAAAAGATTAAGATCCAAAATCACATGATCCTACTTCAAGGTGTTCACTACAGTGACTAGTGGAGGGGTATACCAAGATGGTCTCTAGGCCTTAAGCTAATCAAGGTTATGTTTCGAATAAATTTAGTTGTGATACACCCCGTATCTGGTTCACCCATTTTACTGTATATAAGTTAATTACTTTAAGTTTTACTTTCTTCGATTTTCGTTTTACCAATTAGGGGTTCTAAGAGTTGACTTTTTATGGGATAACATTTTGAGAAAATTTCTACATGAAAGTTGTAGATGATGTTAAACCGAGTTTGTGGACACATGGCATGTATAAATCGGAGTTCGTATGCGAAAGTCATGATCAGAAAACTAAAGTTAATGTTGCAGAAAATTTTACTTAAGAAACTTACTATTCTCAGAAACCTACCCAATTACCATGTTCATCTTCTCTCTCCCCGACCCAATCTGCCGATGAACCACCGTCGTTTTCTAGTAATTTATCCTCCATTCAGTGATGGATTTGGGCGCCCTGGTGTTGTTGGAAAGCATTTTCTTCCTCTTCAAGTCTAGGGTGGTTTGGTGGCTCGGTTTGAGCCGTAGAAGGTGCAGCAAGGAAGAGAAGGCATCAACGCTGTCGTTTAGGGTTCTCGGTTGGAACTTGATTTTCCGGCCACCTCTAGCAGCAATCCTTGTTGGGCCTTGGAGCTCTTAGAACGCACATCAATCCCTCCAAGCCTCTTGATCCAATTTGAAGTGTGGAGGTTGAATTGAAGGAATGAAATTCTAAGGACCCTAGAATTGGACTTTGTGGTAGTTGTAAATGTTGTTTGGGATGGTGAGAGGAAGATTTTGGCATAGGTGTTGATTCCCGATTTGGGGGTTGACTCGGGTGTGCGTGGGGCCAACGTGTCGCCACTGTTAGCGGCGCGTGGAGGCACGTGGGGCTGATTCTGGCCTTTTGTTTTTGTAATGCCTCGGAAATTGGTTATTAATTTCTTGGAATTTCCTGGAATTAATAAAGTGTTCATTAGTAGGATTTCGTGGTTCGAGGGTGGAGCGAAAGTGTTTTGGACGAATAATTACTCGAAACGTTTTATTCTCAAGGAGTCAAAGGGTTGATTTTTTATTCATTGGGTTCTCCGAAAACTTCCTTCACAAAAGTCGTAGAGCGCGTTGATACGAGTTTGCGGATATGTTGACCGCGAAAATCGGAGTTCGTATGAGGAAGTTATGACCATCAGAAAAAGTTTCCATTTTGGGATAAATAGAAAAATTTGAAAAAAAAAATCAGAAAAAAACCCTACTTGCCAAAAAAGGAAAATCGGGATCCGATTAGCTCCCGAGTCGCCTCCGACCCAGATTTCTTCTTTCGACCATATCTCGGCCGTCCGGCCACCGTTGGCCGCGCCACCAATCCCATTTGCTTCGTCTCTCCTCCCTCTCCAAGTCTGTGGCAACATCGTCGCTCAATTCGAGCTGTGGAAGGTGCAACAAGGTTGAGAAACTCTATGGCGGCGTTGCGTCGGGGGCTTATTGGAACTCATGATTTCGGCCACCTCAGGCCACAATTCTTGAAAGCTTTTGGAGCCCAAAGGACGTAGATACTTCCCTCCAAGATGCTTGCAACGATTCAAAGTGTGGAGATTGAATTTTGGAATTGAAATTTCTAGGGTTTCAATCGGTTCTCTTCCTTTCAACGTAAATTTCAGCCAAATGGCTTTGATCCAGACTTTGTGCTAGTTGTGAAAGTTGTTGTACATGTTGAGATGAAAATTTTGGCATAGGTATCATGACCCAATTTGGGGGTTGCCGGCAGCGCGTGGACCCTACGCTCAGCCACTGCCGGTGGTGTGTGGACCCCACGCTCAGCCACTACCAGCGGCGTGTGGCGGCGCGTCCGAGCAGATTTTTGGGTTCTGTTTTCATGGTTGTGACCTGCTTGTCGATACGAGCTTCTTGATATTCCATGAGGTCATATTGTGATAAATTGAAGCATGCTAGATTTACGTAATTTTGGTTTTCTCGAATTGCGATCCATGAGGATCCGACCTTTGGATCATCTTATAATTTTGAGAAATTAATCCTAGAAGTGTTCCGAAGAGCTTGGGAGGTCTCGGAGGAAGTTTTGTCTCGATTGATGAAATCTTCAGTTTTTTGTTCAAGTGCACGGTTCGAACCGTAACCGCTTTCGTTTTAATCGTGTACTAAGTTGAGACCTTATTTTACTTAGGTGCTTGTTTGAGAGAGTTCTATACTTTATCTTGGCTGTGAGAGAAGACGCAGCTGGATTTAGAGGTGAGTAATCTCACATGGTTCATTTATGAACAGAGTCACTTTATTGTTCGGTTTAATCGCTAAATTGTGAAATTGTTTTCTGGAAATAAAGACTTGTTTTCAATTATATGAACTTGATAGACTACAATTCATAAGTAAGTAAAATGAGATTTTAATTATAAAAATAATTTTTCTCGAGTTTTGCGATTGTGTACTATAGTTGGTATTAGTGGCGTTCATGAGTGGATGACTATATATATACAGGTGGGTTCTGAAGCGGACGTCTGCACTTGGCTAAAGTGCGGACGGCGACGCAGCAGCGGCGTTTCAGGCTGCGACGGCTGCTCGGGGCTTGGCGGACGGAGGCCGGAGGCTTGGCGGATGGTTCTAGGCAGCGTTCGAGGTCGGAGGAGGTCGAGCTTGCCGGTTTCTGGGCAGTCACCTCACCTGCAGTTGCAGGTTCTGTGCAGCACCGCAGAACCGTCGCCGGCGACTCCACCGGACCGCAGACCCCTCCGCACGACCCTCAGCGTCCCTCCAGCAAGCCACGCCGCGCCGTCGCAGCTCGATCAAGGCCGGAGGCGCGACGTCCGCACTTTTTTTGGGTTGCGGACTTCCTCTTCAGAACATTTTCTGGGTTGCGAAATATATATCTTGATGGTGTGGCATTGTGATATGCATAATAGATTGTGATTTTATTGAGGTTAATGTTTTGAGCATTTACTCTTTGCGAGAATACAATATATCATGTAATTATTGATTTTATTGTGTTGAAAGAGTATTTGAGTTTTGGTGTAACATTTTGAGTCATGTGGGACTTTAAAATGTTTTCGGTCTACGGATCTGGTGTCACAGTAGTGACAGAGGCAAATATCAGATACCATAACCTTTGGGCGGGTGACGGGTTACGATTCAGTTAGAGCTCTAGTCTGCCATTGTACGTCATGGGGGTAACATGTAGGATACTTGCGACTCATGAAAGAGAGTGTCAGGTGATTTCTTTCTTTTATTGTCCATTGAGGGAATTGGTTTCATACTAATTTACTGAGTTGATTTTGGGTTGCTTAAATTATTCTTGAGTTGAGAAATTGTTAAGCATGTGTTGTTTGAGGTATTTAAATTGAGTTTACTCATACAATCTTAAAAAGCTTATCGGGTTTGTTGTTTGCAACGCAATGCACTATTTCATGGTGTAGGGGTTAATTCCTGCAGGTCAGGACAATCAGGGTTGAGATTGAGGCGTGTAGTTGCAGCAGTGTTAGGTTTAGAACCTATTTTGTTATCGTACTACTGTTTGTAGTATGCTCTTAGTGAGCTTTACATTTTTCTTTGATGCTTTTGTGTTGATGTAAACACTTGGTGATGTAATATTTGACTCTAGTGATTGAGTCTATATTAACATTACTGGTTTTAGTTTGCTTTGTTGCTTAGTTTAAATGAAAAAAATTTTAAGCTTTTGGGCGGTCTGTTGAGAGAAGTGGAAATGAGATTATGGGAATTTTAGATGACTTGTGCTCGAGGCTTGGGTTTTGAATTTGATTACGTTTGTGGGCTAATATTGATAAATGTTAAAGTATGTCTTTGATGGAACTTAGAAAGAATGAATGCAAGGGAGTGTGTGGTGTCCTATCATGGTATTCTTTTAACTTTCATAATCTATTTGAGAATGGGACTATCTAGGGTCTGATTTGATGTTGAACAATGATCTTATAGATATGTATATTAAATGTGTGGGAAATGTGTGGTAAATTGGGAAGTGCACGTGAGGTGTTTGATAGAATGTTTGAGAGAAAGGTGGTTTCCTAGATAGCCTTAATGTGTGGCTGCTTAAACAGTGGCAATGCCAAAGGGGTATGCTGATCATGGAATGCAAATTCACAGTATGTGCGCTAAGTCTGGTTATGAATGGGTTGCAGTTGTTTATACCTACACTAGCAAGCTAGTTCTCTCCATCACCAAGCATAAGTAACACCCTCTTTGGGACATCCACAAGCCATGGTGAGGCCCAACCGAGACTTGTATCTTGTAGCCCTATGTTCAAGCTACGCCACGGTATCCGGAAGTCACAAATCCGCCACCGGGAAGCCACCTTTCCGCCCTTGCCAAGATGCCACCACAACATAGCTTTCTACATGCTTCTAGGCTTTCTAGACTAGAAATATGTGGAAACTTGTCCCACATCGAAGAATAAGTAGAGGAAGGGCATTCATTCATCTATAAAAGGAATGCCTCCTCCCACAACTCAAGAGATTCATCGATCCCATTACATCTTTTGTAATCTCGTTGGGCCGCAAGGCTCGACACACTAGTACAACATTCAAGTGGACGTAGTCTCCCGCTCATGCGGAGGCGAACCACTATACATCTCGTGTCAATCTCTCTCTCTCTTACTTATCGTTAACTAGAGTCCCCCCGGATTCTAACATTAACATTTGGCGCCGTCTGTGGGAAGCCGTCACACAAAGGCTTCGTCACCTACCACAAGCTTTGGCCCGTCAGCGTCCGGTCAACGCTTGGTCAACGCCCATCAGGGGCTGGTCAACTCTGGTCACCGCCGAGCTAGCTTGGTCAACAACGTTCTGAGTCGGTCAACGCCAACTCAAGAAAAGTCAACGCTGGACTCCAAAAAAAAAAAAAAAAAAAAAGAGTGGCGGCAAACTTCTCTGGACACCCAGAAAATCTCTCTGGGCACCCAGAACCATTTTTAAAGTCTTCAGCGCTAGCTTTTCCCGCCAGACTTCAGCTCCGCCCGCTGCAACTGCTCCGCCAGCTGCAAATTTTCCGCTGAACTACACGACTCCACTGAGTCACCGCTCCTCAAGTCCGCTGACCAAAACCTCCACCACTGGCCGGGCAAGCTCCATCTCCGCCGAACTGGTTCTCCGCCGAACTGGTGCTCCGCCGACTCCACCAGCTTCAAACTAGCTTTGTGCTCCGCTGGCCTACTCCTCCGCCAAGCGAGTCTCCGCCGAACTCCAGCGAACTCAACCGGAGGCCCAGTCAGCGACTACGCTCCGCCCAGCTCAGTCGACTTCCGCTGACCGGTCCCGAGCTATGCAGCTCCAGTCCTCCGATGGGGACAGCTCCGCCCGACTCTCCTTCTCAGCGGCAGACCTCTCTCCGCCGGACTTCTGCAGCTCCGCCACACTGAAGGTTCCGCCGGCATGACTCCGCTAACTCGCTGCAGGTTCCGCCGGCCAACTCTCACACCGCCGAACAACCAGCTCCGTCAGCGGCACTACCGCCCAGCGTTGGTTGCCGGCACGAGCTCCGCCCAACTTTCGGACCGCGAAGGTTGCCCACAAGGGCTCCGCCTCCTCAGCTCCTCAGCTCCGCCCACTGCTGCAGTCTCCGCCCAACTCTTGCGGCACCGCCACACTGGGCCACCGCCGGACTGCTTCCCCCGCCGAACTTCTCCCCCCAGCACAGCTCCACATCCGCCAGAGCACCATCAGCGGCAATCCACCGCCAAGCTTCACCTGGGCTAAAAACAAGATAAGTTCACCTGGGTGTCATGTTTACATGTGGTCTGCTATGGACATGAGCAGCACGTCCATACTTATATATATGCTTGGCTACGTGTTCACACCTACAACACACATTTTAGCTACTTTAAACATATGGCAGCTCATAACATTGTGTTTAGCTTCTATGTACCTACCATCATGTTTGGGCTACTGCTCCTCACTTGTCAACATGACACTGCTTATTACTCACCTCCCATATTCATATATTGTTTCACCGCTGGGTATTCATGCATGCTTTGACACAAATCGCTAAACTCTTAATTGCACTTATATAATCCATTTTTGTTCCTTGATCGGTTTCTAAATATGGACAGAATGCTAATCGTTTACCTTATGTTAAGGGGATGCAACCGCCGCATATCGCCGGAGCAATGGACCGTCACGCTCGGCCAAACTCCGCTAGCCTCCACATTGGCACAAGATAAGTCACTATTTCTTATCTTTTCCGCTCTCGCAATTTGAGCTACCGCCGATGCCATGACTATACATGTCTCTATGACACTTAAGCATGCCTACAACATGTTATTAGCAGCTTTCCTACAAGTTCATGCTACACACATACATGCTTCAATTTCACTTTCATGTGACATTCATCTAGAACCTTGTGACACTTATAGCTCAATTAAACATGCTCGGATAAATGCTTGCGAAACGGTTATGACTCGCTTAGGTATCAAAGCATGGCCGCGACTCGCTGGGGCTACGCCCCACACGCTCATACAGCGCCTACACCTAACTTGCTCGAACACCTAACTCGCTACACTTATCCAACATGTTTTAGTTGCGCTCTCGGTTCACAATGCTTCTTACATGTGGTCTAGCCTCCGGGTGTAACTCCGATGTAACTACATATACGATTTTTTTTGGTCTTTTGTGATGCAGGATAGCGAGTCCCTTCTTGCTTGCGGAGCTCGGGGACTTGTAGGGGCCGTGCGCCTCTCGGATATTACTTATGCTTGATGACTTCATGATTTGAACTCCCCAACCAAGAAGCTACTCTTACTCGGGGACTTCGGGGACTTGTTTATACCTACACTAGCAAGCTAGTTCTCTCCATCACCAAGCATAAGTAACACCCTCTTTGGGACATCCACAAGCCATGGTGAGGCCCAACCGAGACTTGTATCTTGTAGCCCTATGTTCAAGCTACGCCACGGTATCCGAAAGTCACAAATCCGCCACCGGGAAGCCACCTTTCCGCCCTTGCCAAGATGCCACCACAACATAGCTTTCTACATGCTTCTAGGCTTTCTAGACTAGAAATATGTGGAAACTTGTCCCACATCGAAGAATAAGTAGAGGAAGGGCATTCCTTCATCTATAAAAGGAATGCCTCCTCCCACAACTCAAGAGATTCATCGATCCCATTACATCTTTTGTAATCTCGTTGGGCCGCAAGGCTCGACACACTAGTACAACATTCAAGTGGACGTAGTCTCCCGCTCATGCAGAGGCGAACCACTATACATCTCGTGTCAATCTCTCTCTCTCTTACTTATCGTTAACTAGAGTCCCCCCGGATTCTAACATTAACAGCAGTTGTGAGCAATTCTTTTGTATTATTTTGTAAACTAATCTCTAATGAAATTACTTGTTTTTTTTTTTTCAATATGATTTGAGATACTAAAACTTTTAAAATCAAGAATAATCTTCATTTTTCATTGTCCTTCAATAAACATTTATAGCCCCCAATTAAACCAGTGACCGGCCAACTGGCCGCCAGAATCGGATCTCCGGTCACCGGAGTCCCGTGAAGTCTCCAATGACTTCTTTCTCTTTAAGTGACAAAGAAAGAGGTGACAAAGAGGGAGAGAGCAAAATTGTCCTAAAAATAAATAAAAAACTGTTCAAGTAAATCCAGAATATGTGTCTGGCCCAAACTCTAGGTTACTTGACCTAGTGGTAATAGTGTTTTAATTAGAGATAATCTCAGAGAATCTTAGAGATATCCATTCAATGTATGATTACCTTTCCCTGTACAATTCAGATTCTATGCATTGTAATCCTCTATATAAAGAGACCCCTATTATAAATGAACGTACACAGCAATTCTCTCTCAAATATCGTTGTAAGACCCCGAAAATTCGTTATTAATTTCCAATGGTTTCCGGGAATTAGTAAAGTGTTCGTTTGTACGATTTCGTGGCTCGTGAATGGAGCGGAAGTGTTTCGGACGAATTATTAGTCGAAGAATATGGTTTTAGGGGGGTGGCAATGGTTGACTTTTTATACGTTGGGTTTCTCTGAAAACTTTCTTCACAAAAGTCGTAGAGCGCGTCGATACGAGTTCGTGGACATGTGGAACGCGAGAATCGGAGTTCGTATGAGAAAGTTATGAGCGATTGAAATTTGGGGAAATTTCTATAAATATAAGAAAATTCCGGATTTTTTCATAAATCCCAAAAGTTCCGAAAATCCCATTTTCCTCCCCAAATTCGCTCCGTTCTCTCTCCTCCCTACCCGCGCGACCCGACCCAAACCCGGTGTACCGACCCGGTTCGATCTCTTCCGTCCAACGTCCGCCGACGACGAGACCACTACAGACGACTTCGCCTTCTCCTCCCCGTCGTCCCCTTGGTGCTCGATCACGGCAGCAGCCACCGGAACTTGGAGATCGGAGCAACCACAGACCCTAAAACGGATCTGGCTGGATTTCACCGATTCCGGTATCCCCTTGGCCGATCCATTCCATTTTTTGGATCGTCTCTCCCCCCTGATCATCCTCATACCTACCTTGTAGGACGATTTTGCATGAGGAGTGATTGATCAAGGTCTGAAGCTTTTGACGGTTCTGGTTGGATCTGGAATCTTGATTAGACGGCAGAGATTAATCCAACTTCCAGGCTTGATCTAGGACGATCTAAGCCGATCCAGACTTAGCTTCAGGTATGAAAGTGGCTCATCTCTTCAGTTTGAACAAGTTTGTAGTTGACGACTTTTGCATCGGAAGTGGTTGACCCGGCATTGACCGCCGCCGTTGACCGCCTGCTGACCCGTCGCTTGTGGTGGCGCGTGGAGGCGCGTCAGACCATATTTTTGTGTTCTGTTTTCAGATTATGCATCTACGCATCGATACGGTCGTTTTGATATATTATAAGGTTATTTTGGAGAAGGTTGATCCATGCTAGGGTTTCGGTTTTACGCATTATCTTCGGTTTGCAATCCGCGAAGATCCAACCGTTGGATCTTCGTATAATTTTGATAGGATGATCCCAAGGGCGATCCGTGAGAATCTGACAGTTGGATCGTCGTTTAAGTGTGTTATGAATCAATTGCTAAGTTAGGATCGTATTTTGATTAGGTAATTGATGGTTTTGGTTGGGCGGACGGTTGTGATTGTGATTTTGGGCTGTATTGAAGACGCAGCAGGATTTGGAGGTGAGTAAATCTCACGGTGTTTCTGTTGATAATTAGTTATGTTTTATTTTAGTATATTTAATTGTTAGCATGAGAAATCGTATCTATCAAATGAAATTATTTGTTTTAAAATATACGAACTTGATCGACAACGGTTCATGGGTAAGTTAAAACAAGGTTTTGATATAAAATGATTTTCGAGAAGTATAATTTATAAAACTATAGTTGGTATTAGTGGTCATTCCTGCGTGAATGATTACGTATATATATATTTACGTGGAATATATATATATATATGGATGGTGTGACATTGTGATGTGCGTATGAACTGTGAATTATTCAGAATGTGGTTTTGTGCGTTTACTCTTTGTGGAAAATTCGTTATATCAGGGGCTTGTTGATTTGTCGTGTTGAAAGAGTAATTGAGTTGGGGTAACATTTTGAGTCATGTGGGATTCTTTGTAAATGTTTGCTGATCTTCGGATCTGGAGTTACTGTAGGTGACCGTTTGCTGATCTTCAGATCTGGAGTCACTGTAGGTGACCGTTTGCTGATCTTCGGATCTGAGTCACTGTGGGTGACCGTTTTCTGATCTTCGGATCTGGTGTTTGGAGTTGATGGGTGATCATCTACTTTAGTCAAAGTCGATGGGTGAACATCGACTATCGACTTTAGTTTGGAGTTGATGGGTGATTATTGACTTTAGTGTGAGTTGTTTGACTTCTTCATTTATTTTCCTTTTCCTTCTAATTGTTGAATTTTATGTAATCTCCTGAACTAAGTTATATGCAGGGATTACTGTCTTTTGAATTGTTTGTTTTAATGTAATCTCCTGAACTAAGTTATATGCAGGGATTACTGCCTTTTGTATTGTTTGCTTTATTGTAATCTCCTGAACTAAGTTATATGCAGGGATTACTGCTTTATGTATTGTTTGTTTTAATGTAAATTCCTGAACTAAACTCCATGCAGGGATTTATATGATTTCTTTTGTTTGTTTTCATGTGATCTCCTGAACTAAGTTTCTATGCAGGGATTATTGATTTTGCTTAATTCTTATTGTGGGTACAGTTGTGGGTTGTGATCTGTAGTGATTGATAAATGAGTTGGGGTGGCATGATTTTGGCAACCGCGTTATGTTGAGGGAAATGAGTATGATTTCTTGATTGTGCCGTTGAGGCAAAGGAATAGTGATCTAATAGATTGTGGGGACGTAAAATGAATTGAGAGACAGAGCATGTGGGTTTTTAGTTGGGTTGAAATTGTTGAGCATGTTATTGATTAATTTGAACTTGACGTTTTGTTGTGATAATTGCATATTGTTTTGTTAAGCTAAGATGGTGAAAGCATGTATTTTGTGGAATTAAATATTGTTGCTTTAATTATCTCACGAGCTGAGAAATTATAAGCATGAGTGACGTGAGTCACTTTAATTGAGTTTACTCATACGGGCTGAAAAGCTTACCGGGTTTGTTGTTTACATTCTTGGTGCACTATTCTATGGTGTAGGAGTTATTGTGCAGGTTAGAATATCGGGTGATCGCTATCGAAGCTGAGGTGGACTTTCCGTCACGTGGTGTAGAAGGGCGCTTATACTTGTAGTCTTCCGCTGTGTAGTGAGTTGGTGAGAGTGGTTACACGTTGAATTGATATTCAGTTTAATTTGTAAACTATTGTAATGTAATATGTGACTCTAAAGAACGAGTCGGTATTGACATTGTGAGCTCAGTTTGTTTAGTTGCTTAATTTATATGAAAAATTTTCTAAGTGTCTTCTTGTGATTGTTTGTTCTCGCATTTCGGATTTTGAATTCCTTTATTCAAAATTCGGGGTGTGACAATCGTTTCCCTAAAACACGTTATCAGCACGAGCACTAACCCTGAAACCCTAAATTTGTAGCCTTCAAATCCCAGAAACCTCCGCTACCCACCTTGAAGCTCTCAACTCTAGGAGTCCAGAACTGGCGGCGCCACCCCCAGAACCGGTCGAAAAATTACCGAACCAGTCCCCGAAAGTACCAGAAACTCCTCTGCTCGGTTCAAGGCTTTTTCCTCCGCCTTCGATAGCCATACTCCATCACCATAAGAGCCCTTATTCCAGACTCCTGGAACTGGAAAAATTATTTCCGGAACCAGCCAAAAAGCACCTTAACGGGCAACCAGAAGCTGTTCCACCTTGAACCGCCGGCAGCCCCTCCAAACCATTCCAGTCTCTGTCTCAGTTCGCTCAGACACCGAGCCCAGCCCAGAAGGATATAAGCCCTCGGCCCAGGAAAAAAAAAAAAACCTGAAGCCCAACAACGCGGCCCACTGACATTAGCCCAGAGTCACTGACACGCAAGCATCCAGTCAACCCTACCATGTCAGCAACAGATCCGCCACGTCAGCAACTCCGGCGACAGGTCACCACCGACCACTTTTTCCGGCAACGTATTTCGAGGTATTTTTTTCTAAAAGTTCCCCTTTTTTTAGAGTTTTTTAATTCAATTTCTCTTCTTTTTCGGGGACTTGCAACCTCCCTTCTTCTACCCCCCATCATCCAGGTCTTATTGTGAAACAAAAAAGCCGCTTTCTACATCATAGGGGAGAGCAAATTAAGCCGAATTGTGGGGGTTTGTGCTCACTCCAAGCTTGGAGCTTGTAGAGTCCTCCAAACTTAGAGTTTGTTGAGATAAAACGATCGACCACAAACATCATTGTTTCGATCTAATCCAACCCCTCTTGGAATCGAATTTCTTGGAAGAGACTACGCTCGGAAATTCCTAATTTCTTGGAAGCGACTACACTAAAAAAAATTTATTGTTTTCGTGGTAGCCTTTTTTTGCTCCAAAACTAACCCTAATCTTTTGTTATTTTTAAGGATGCGTAACCTGAACAAGTTGAGCTTCGCTCCACTAGAGACAACAAGCGTAGGATACCACAAGTGGGTCTGTGATATGTGCCAGCATCTTAAGGCTGATGGGATCCTAAATACGATCCAAGAGCCAAGTCAAAATGTGCTTACTCCTCAATAAGCTACCGCTTTTGAAGCAAATAGAGCTACGAGAGAGGCAAATGAAGCTAAAGCCATCATTCTCATGACAAGACACATGAATGACGCGCTCTAGAATGAGTACCTCAATGAGGAAGACCTAAGAAAACTATGGGTAGAACTTGAGCAGCCTTTTGGCAACGTTCGTGACTCCTTACTTCCAGACTTAGAAGTGAGATGGCATAGCCTCCGCTTCTGTGATTTCAAGTCTATACTTGACTACAATTCGGAAGCACTTCGTATCAAGTCTTTGATGGAATTCTATGGGCAGAAAATCAATGATACGATGTTGATAGAGAAGACTCTCTCTACCTTCCCCGTCTCTGCATTGATGATAGCCAAGAACTATCGGATTGATGTTAATGCCAGACGCATCACAAGATTTCATGAGCTTATTGGAGCCATGAATGTAGCTGAAAAGCACGACAACATACTTGTGAAGAACTATAACTCTAGACCCGTGGGAGAAAAGCCAATTCCAGAGTCTAATTATAGTCGCGGCCCTAAGGGAGGGCGCTACGAGTGAAACCCTAAGGAAAGGGATTATTCTGGACGTTCTGGTCCATATTCTCGCCCCAAAGAGGAAGGAAACTGCCAAGATAGAATTGCACAGAACTGTAGAGGTCAACGTGTGAATAGAGAGAGAGGAAGAGCCTTCGGCTATGGTGGTGGCGCCACCAAGGATCATAGCCGTCCCCAATGCGCTCTAGGCGTGCCTCGATCAAGGGAGCCTGACCATGATGATGCTTGTTTTCAGTGTGGAGCATCCGGACATTGGGCTAAAGCATGTAATGCACCCCAAAATGTTGCTAACGCGTACAAGACGTATCATGAAGCAAGGGAAACAAATTACATGGAGCAAGAAGATCAAGATGACGATCTCGCTCTAAGGGTTGAAGACTTCAAAGGCCAAGATCAAGAGACTGGCGATTTTGATTAAGTCTTTTTATTTTCTAAGAGATGTAATAGGCAATTGCCATATATTTTTGTAGTAGATGCCAGTGGTTTAGTCTTTCTTCAAAGTAGGCTCTCCCAAAGTAAGTGTGATGTCTAGGAAGGTTCTGAGATTAGTGGTACTTAAGCGAGCCTTGCTGTAACACCCCGACCCAGCTTAATCAATCTCATACCTGACCGGAGATGGAGTCGAGTCGACCGGTGTGCACAGGGGCGACGCCGGAAAAGTCAGAAAGCGCCGGTAAAGCTTCGAATCTCTCTCCAAAATCTAATCCAAGCCATCGGCGTGACGGGGACGAGTAGTCGGAGGGACTAGGGGGTCTAGCGTCGTCGACCGGTGGCCGGAGATCGACGTTGTGGATTGGTTTCCTCGGTCGGCGAGTGCTTCGGTCTGAGAGCACCGAGCTCTCCTATTCCCTCTCTCTCTCTCTCTCTAACTTTCTCCCTTTTTCCTCCCTGAGAGAGATCTGAGGCGGTCCTCCCCAAGTTTCTCCTTTTATCAAGAGACTTAGAGAGGGATGTAGAGAGTTCTCGAGAGTCCACGTGTTTCCCCCTCCCATCGATCTTATCTCCCCCTCCCCATTCTAGAACCTCCTTGATTGATCTGATCAAACACCATTTGTAAATAGATTGGTCCATTTAACAATGGATGGTCCTGATCAAGCGGTGAGTGGATCAATGGCTCACATCGCTCCATCAACTTTCCGTTTCTTGATTTAATTTCTTAAATTCCACAACTTCGAACAATCACCATAAATAGCTCGGGTACTCGGAAAATTCTCTGAAAATTTCCACGAACTCGTCGTGTCGTGTACTTAGTTATCCAACTCTTAAACTAGAGATTTCACTTTGTGAAAAGTTTTGAAAATATTCCCAGTACTTTAACGTTTATTGAGATCGATAAGTAAATTATCGAACTAGGTCACTTAAGCTCGATATCCGAGCTCACAGATTCTTTTATTAACGTCTCAATGCTGGGTATTACAAACTCACCCCCTTAAAAAATTTCATCCTCGAAATTTAAAGTAGGTCGACGAAAGTACATAACATATCATCTAATTATTCTTTACAATAATCAAATATCAACGAGCACCACGTTTGCATTTGTTCGGCATCCTTCGTTCGTTTTGGTATATTCTACACTTCTGTGTCAAAAGTTCTTAACATTCTTTTGTTAACATTCTGCTTACTGATAATCACCTCGCTATCAGATGTAGAGGTGATGAAATTTGTTTGTACAAGTCAAAATCCATTTTCACTCTAAATGAGGTAGAAAAGTTGTCCCCTACAAACATTTAAATTCCTGACCAAATACTATGTTTAATTCTTTCAAGGTAATCAAACTTGCCGTTTAGGCTACTTTGGTCAGGACTAAACGTTTATATATCTAATCGCTTCTCCCGAGTCAAAATATTATTCCCTCTCGTACTTCACCTTTGGACCATTACTAAACGTTTATATATCTAATCGCTTTTCCCGAGTCGAAATATTATTCCCTCTCGTACTTCACCTTTGGACCATTACTAAACATACTTTGGGTTTATTCTACTTACTAGTAGAGTTATGTCTATAATTTCAGACACTTGATCATATCAAAATTCACGTGCCCATATTTCTCAACTTTACATGACATGTCTGGTATCGTCTTCTGTTCACTCCAAATTTAATAAATACCACATAGATTGCAATTCAGATCAGACTTGACCATATCCGGTCTTGCTGTCCATAAACCGCAAAACCTCTAACCATGTCTGGTTTTTCAATGCAAACTGACCATTGCCATTCCTCAAGTCACAGATCTATTTTCATCGTTAATTTTTTTCTTGTCTTTCTCTTTTTCCTGGTTAGAGCCCATTGTTGTCAATTTTAATTTAGTACTCGCAAGTGCACGAATCAATTGTAGAATAGAGGTGCAAGCACGAGGTCATTCCCTCAAGGACTGATTGAGACAATTTTGTTATGACAAATGTGCTATACTTAAGTGAAACAAACTGATTTTTATGATGTGATTGAGGTTTAAACAGAAAATTAAAGAAAGAAAAACTAAAATTAAAGACAAGAATGAGCAATGAGATTTCTTTAAGTTTAAGAACAGATTATAAAGATGCTAAAGCATTGAATCCACCACCTAATACTTCTATCCAATTCTCTAGTTGATAACAATTGAATTCCCTAGATTTCATGCTAAAGATTTCCGTACATAAACTGTATTGATCCCAGACATATGCCAAAGTTCTTCTAACCTTTGAATTCCAACTTATTGATCCTGTATAGAACTCAAGTAGCCAAACTATAATTTACTCCACTTAATGATCAGGTTCAAGCAAACATGTTCAACTCCCTTAAGCACAAAAGAACTAGAAAATCATGCAAACAAGAATATCGACTATGATCAAGCACTTGTATTCTTAATTCACAACTCTTTAATCACAAGATTGAATTATCTTTTGGAACCCTAGAAAACATCTACTCATTGATCAAGCATCATGTTCTCCAACCAAATAACCAATAAACAAAACCTAGGTCTTATTGATCCCGAGCAAAGATTTTGAATAAAAGTTCTATTGAAACAGTGATTAAGAGTTTAACATAGAAATCCAGAAATTCAATAGCAAACCAACTAAATAAATAGAATAGTCATACTAGGGGCTTCATCTCAGCCCTAGCTTAGAAGTTTAGCAATCCATAACTATGAAAAGCATGACTAGAATCAAAGAAATCATGAAACAGACAATGGAAGAATTGAGGAACTTGGAACCAGCGTTGGTGAGAGCTTCTCTTCTCCTCGTTCTGTGCGGAATCTGCTGCCTCTTGTGTCTCTAGACGTTCTAGGTTTTCTGCCTTGTATGTCTCCCCCAATTCCTACTTGAATTGGGCTTCTTAGGTCTTCTAGTCCAACTTGGAATAGCTTTCTTCTCTCCAAAGAAACGCAGGGTTATTAAAGTCAATGCAAGAAATTACTCCAAGTATACCAGATACGTTCAGTCTTATCCCATTCAAGTACTAAGAGCAATGGATTTGGGCTTCACAAACCAGATTCTCAAAAGATATGCAAAATCCGTCAGAATCTGCCTTCCCGAACTAGGTTCACTTAAATCATCATAACTTGCTCCAAAAGAATGCGAATCCACTTCCGTAAAATTCCTCAGAAAGCTAACATCCGTATCTTTCCAATGGTATAAGGCTCGCTTGCTAATTCCTTGTGAGAAGGTACAGTTTAATCCGCGAAGTTGACGCACAGCAGAGACAATTCTGGACACTCAGGATAGCAAGCACCCTTTCAATCCTGCGTTTGACTTTAAGCTCCAAATCTTTCTTTTCTCCAATTTAACCTACAAAACACAAACACAAAGTAAATGACTCAAAAATGATAAGAACTAAGCCTAGAATCCTACATTTAAGGGTATAAAAATGTATGAAATTATGAACCTATCACCCATTGCTCGCATTAAGGCCACCGAGCACACCCCGTACTAAGCGGATTCCCGATTGGGTTTGGGGTCTTTCACCCTAGGGAAGCACAATCCCTACTTAATTATCCGCTCGTCCCACGAGCCCCAATCAGGTTTCGGGTCTTTCACCCAAGGGAACTCGATCCCTCCTTAATTATATCCCGGGCCTAACCAGATTCAGTCCATTTACTTGTTGCTTTTACATTCGTGCCACAAAATGAATCGCTTTTTATTCATAATGATTTGATGATTACATACAAATATGCAATCCTGTTCATTCATTCAAAATGTGCATATATATGAAAAGTGTGCATCAGTTGCAACCCCATCCAAATAAAGTAACTATGCAAGTAAATCCCATTTTAAGAATCTCAAGGCATATCACAATGGTAAAAGTAAATTGACCAAGTGAAAGTAGTTTACCTGATAAGTTACTTGCGGCCGAGATTAATAGGTCCTTCCCTGGCTTCGTTGATGGGACGGGATATGTATATAATTACATACACAAATGCACAGCGAAAAGAATACATTCGTACAAATAATATAGACAAATATGTACACTCCTCAAAATCACGTATGAAGGCTCATTTAGTTCCCTGTGAGCTGTTACTTCTGCACAACTTCTCTATAATAATATTAGTGGCCGGAAACTACCAATTTACCTTTAACTTTCCTGTAAGCCAATCAAAATGATTAAAACAGAATAATGTAAGAAGTATGGGATATACGTGCAGTAACATGTAAAGTAGGAAATTCTTATACATCTTTTCAAACTAAACACACGACTAAAAGTTAAAATTGTGCATCAATGGAGTTGATTTAAAGGCAATTAAGACCCAAACCAAAACTGATATCTTCTGAAAGTTTCACTCTAAGCACATATTGAATGACCAGAAGATCATGTGAGCAAATAAATGCACACCAAACCGAGCTATCACTGTAAGTACTACTACTTTTAGCTTCTTACTATTCACAGCAAAGATCAGCAGATCAATCATAAATTTGGATTACCCACAATCCAAATTTCAGTTCAGAGAAACACACTAGTGTGAAACAAAAAAAATAGCTCAAATTAAAGTGATCTGTGTATGACTCATCAGTTTAGTAAAACCCCATACCAGTTTGGGTGTATCACCATAGCAGATTACACAAACAAATGCAGCTACGCAACCCAAAAACTCCTCTAAAACCCACAATGAAGTCTCAAATGTGTCAACATTTAAACCCAGAGCAATCTTTCACAAACGAGCTGAGATGCCTCTTCCAACTCTTCAAACTTGCTCTAAAACTTCACAAAGCAGAATTACACTTGAACAATCTCACCAATTTCAACTAGAAATACACTAGGCACACAAAAAGTAAATCTTTCTTTAGTTCACAGAAAAGGGAAAGTAAAAACCCAGTTCAGCATGCAAACAACACCCAAATCAAGCAAAGATTCAAACTTTCCTGATCTCTCTTCACCCACATAAACCAAACCAAGCAACAAGAACCAAATGTCTCACAATAAAGCTTCAACAAATACAAAACCAGGAAAACAATATAATGAGAGCAAAAACTGAGTCGAGCTAACACAGAGAGATTCCAAAACTAAGCCCAAATAGTTCTCCTGGAGATTTGAGTCGAAACTGAGTAAAAGTAAAACAACCTCCAAACCAAAACATTGACGAACAATGATTCAAGGCAATCAGTTATGCATACCTTCAAAATTATGAAACTCATACCACAAATTCGTTTTAGCCCAAAGTTGAAACCCTAGAAATCATTTCCCCGCTCTGATACCATTTGTAACACCCCGACCCAGCTTAATCAATCTCATACCTGACCGGAGATGGAGTCGAGTCGACCGGTGTGCACAGGGGCGACGCCGGAAAAGTCAGAAAGCGCCGGTAAAGCTTCGAATCTCTCTCCAAAATCTAATCCAAGCCATCGGCGTGACGGGGACGAGTAGTCGGAGGGACTAGGGGGTCTAGCGTCGTCGACCGGTGGCCGGAGATCGACGTTGTGGATTGGTTTCCTCGGTCGGCGAGTGCTTCGGTCTGAGAGCACCGAGCTCTCCTATTCCCTCTCTCTCTCTCTCTCTAACTTTCTCCCTTTTTCCTCCCTGAGAGAGATCTGAGGCGGTCCTCCCCAAGTTTCTCCTTTTATCAAGAGACTTAGAGAGGGATGTAGAGAGTTCTCGAGAGTCCACGTGTTTCCCCCTCCCATCGATCTTATCTCCCCCTCCCCATTCTAGAACCTCCTTGATTGATCTGATCAAACACCATTTGTAAATAGATTGGTCCATTTAACAATGGATGGTCCTGATCAAGCGGTGAGTGGATCAATGGCTCACATCGCTCCATCAACTTTCCGTTTCTTGATTTAATTTCTTAAATTCCACAACTTCGAACAATCACCATAAATAGCTCGGGTACTCGGAAAATTCTCTGAAAATTTCCACGAACTCGTCGTGTCGTGTACTTAGTTATCCAACTCTTAAACTAGAGATTTCACTTTGTGAAAAGTTTTGAAAATATTCCCAGTACTTTAACGTTTATTGAGATCGATAAGTAAATTATCGAACTAGGTCACTTAAGCTCGATATCCGAGCTCACAGATTCTTTTATTAACGTCTCAATGCTGGGTATTACAAACTCACCCCCTTAAAAAATTTCATCCTCGAAATTTAAAGTAGGTCGACGAAAGTACATAACATATCATCTAATTATTCTTTACAATAATCAAATATCAACGAGCACCACGTTTGCATTTGTTCGGCATCCTTCGTTCGTTTTGGTATATTCTACACTTCTGTGTCAAAAGTTCTTAACATTCTTTTGTTAACATTCTGCTTACTGATAATCACCTCGCTATCAGATGTAGAGGTGATGAAATTTGTTTGTACAAGTCAAAATCCATTTTCACTCTAAATGAGGTAGAAAAGTTGTCCCCTACAAACATTTAAATTCCTGACCAAATACTATGTTTAATTCTTTCAAGGTAATCAAACTTGCCGTTTAGGCTACTTTGGTCAGGACTAAACGTTTATATATCTAATCGCTTCTCCCGAGTCAAAATATTATTCCCTCTCGTACTTCACCTTTGGACCATTACTAAACGTTTATATATCTAATCGCTTTTCCCGAGTCGAAATATTATTCCCTCTCGTACTTCACCTTTGGACCATTACTAAACATACTTTGGGTTTATTCTACTTACTAGTAGAGTTATGTCTATAATTTCAGACACTTGATCATATCAAAATTCACGTGCCCATATTTCTCAACTTTACATGACATGTCTGGTATCGTCTTCTGTTCACTCCAAATTTAATAAATACCACATAGATTGCAATTCAGATCAGACTTGACCATATCCGGTCTTGCTGTCCATAAACCGCAAAACCTCTAACCATGTCTGGTTTTTCAATGCAAACTGACCATTGCCATTCCTCAAGTCACAGATCTATTTTCATCGTTAATTTTTTTCTTGTCTTTCTCTTTTTCCTGGTTAGAGCCCATTGTTGTCAATTTTAATTTAGTACTCGCAAGTGCACGAATCAATTGTAGAATAGAGGTGCAAGCACGAGGTCATTCCCTCAAGGACTGATTGAGACAATTTTGTTATGACAAATGTGCTATACTTAAGTGAAACAAACTGATTTTTATGATGTGATTGAGGTTTAAACAGAAAATTAAAGAAAGAAAAACTAAAATTAAAGACAAGAATGAGCAATGAGATTTCTTTAAGTTTAAGAACAGATTATAAAGATGCTAAAGCATTGAATCCACCACCTAATACTTCTATCCAATTCTCTAGTTGATAACAATTGAATTCCCTAGATTTCATGCTAAAGATTTCCGTACATAAACTGTATTGATCCCAGACATATGCCAAAGTTCTTCTAACCTTTGAATTCCAACTTATTGATCCTGTATAGAACTCAAGTAGCCAAACTATAATTTACTCCACTTAATGATCAGGTTCAAGCAAACATGTTCAACTCCCTTAAGCACAAAAGAACTAGAAAATCATGCAAACAAGAATATCGACTATGATCAAGCACTTGTATTCTTAATTCACAACTCTTTAATCACAAGATTGAATTATCTTTTGGAACCCTAGAAAACATCTACTCATTGATCAAGCATCATGTTCTCCAACCAAATAACCAATAAACAAAACCTAGGTCTTATTGATCCCGAGCAAAGATTTTGAATAAAAGTTCTATTGAAACAGTGATTAAGAGTTTAACATAGAAATCCAGAAATTCAATAGCAAACCAACTAAATAAATAGAATAGTCATACTAGGGGCTTCATCTCAGCCCTAGCTTAGAAGTTTAGCAATCCATAACTATGAAAAGCATGACTAGAATCAAAGAAATCATGAAACAGACAATGGAAGAATTGAGGAACTTGGAACCAGCGTTGGTGAGAGCTTCTCTTCTCCTCGTTCTGTGCGGAATCTGCTGCCTCTTGTGTCTCTAGACGTTCTAGGTTTTCTGCCTTGTATGTCTCCCCCAATTCCTACTTGAATTGGGCTTCTTAGGTCTTCTAGTCCAACTTGGAATAGCTTTCTTCTCTCCAAAGAAACGCAGGGTTATTAAAGTCAATGCAAGAAATTACTCCAAGTATACCAGATACGTTCAGTCTTATCCCATTCAAGTACTAAGAGCAATGGATTTGGGCTTCACAAACCAGATTCTCAAAAGATATGCAAAATCCGTCAGAATCTGCCTTCCCGAACTAGGTTCACTTAAATCATCATAACTTGCTCCAAAAGAATGCGAATCCACTTCCGTAAAATTCCTCAGAAAGCTAACATCCGTATCTTTCCAATGGTATAAGGCTCGCTTGCTAATTCCTTGTGAGAAGGTACAGTTTAATCCGCGAAGTTGACGCACAGCAGAGACAATTCTGGACACTCAGGATAGCAAGCACCCTTTCAATCCTGCGTTTGACTTTAAGCTCCAAATCTTTCTTTTCTCCAATTTAACCTACAAAACACAAACACAAAGTAAATGACTCAAAAATGATAAGAACTAAGCCTAGAATCCTACATTTAAGGGTATAAAAATGTATGAAATTATGAACCTATCACCCATTGCTCGCATTAAGGCCACCGAGCACACCCCGTACTAAGCGGATTCCCGATTGGGTTTGGGGTCTTTCACCCTAGGGAAGCACAATCCCTACTTAATTATCCGCTCGTCCCACGAGCCCCAATCAGGTTTCGGGTCTTTCACCCAAGGGAACTCGATCCCTCCTTAATTATATCCCGGGCCTAACCAGATTCAGTCCATTTACTTGTTGCTTTTACATTCGTGCCACAAAATGAATCGCTTTTTATTCATAATGATTTGATGATTACATACAAATATGCAATCCTGTTCATTCATTCAAAATGTGCATATATATGAAAAGTGTGCATCAGTTGCAACCCCATCCAAATAAAGTAACTATGCAAGTAAATCCCATTTTAAGAATCTCAAGGCATATCACAATGGTAAAAGTAAATTGACCAAGTGAAAGTAGTTTACCTGATAAGTTACTTGCGGCCGAGATTAATAGGTCCTTCCCTGGCTTCGTTGATGGGACGGGATATGTATATAATTACATACACAAATGCACAGCGAAAAGAATACATTCGTACAAATAATATAGACAAATATGTACACTCCTCAAAATCACGTATGAAGGCTCATTTAGTTCCCTGTGAGCTGTTACTTCTGCACAACTTCTCTATAATAATATTAGTGGCCGGAAACTACCAATTTACCTTTAACTTTCCTGTAAGCCAATCAAAATGATTAAAACAGAATAATGTAAGAAGTATGGGATATACGTGCAGTAACATGTAAAGTAGGAAATTCTTATACATCTTTTCAAACTAAACACACGACTAAAAGTTAAAATTGTGCATCAATGGAGTTGATTTAAAGGCAATTAAGACCCAAACCAAAACTGATATCTTCTGAAAGTTTCACTCTAAGCACATATTGAATGACCAGAAGATCATGTGAGCAAATAAATGCACACCAAACCGAGCTATCACTGTAAGTACTACTACTTTTAGCTTCTTACTATTCACAGCAAAGATCAGCAGATCAATCATAAATTTGGATTACCCACAATCCAAATTTCAGTTCAGAGAAACACACTAGTGTGAAACAAAAAAAATAGCTCAAATTAAAGTGATCTGTGTATGACTCATCAGTTTAGTAAAACCCCATACCAGTTTGGGTGTATCACCATAGCAGATTACACAAACAAATGCAGCTACGCAACCCAAAAACTCCTCTAAAACCCACAATGAAGTCTCAAATGTGTCAACATTTAAACCCAGAGCAATCTTTCACAAACGAGCTGAGATGCCTCTTCCAACTCTTCAAACTTGCTCTAAAACTTCACAAAGCAGAATTACACTTGAACAATCTCACCAATTTCAACTAGAAATACACTAGGCACACAAAAAGTAAATCTTTCTTTAGTTCACAGAAAAGGGAAAGTAAAAACCCAGTTCAGCATGCAAACAACACCCAAATCAAGCAAAGATTCAAACTTTCCTGATCTCTCTTCACCCACATAAACCAAACCAAGCAACAAGAACCAAATGTCTCACAATAAAGCTTCAACAAATACAAAACCAGGAAAACAATATAATGAGAGCAAAAACTGAGTCGAGCTAACACAGAGAGATTCCAAAACTAAGCCCAAATAGTTCTCCTGGAGATTTGAGTCGAAACTGAGTAAAAGTAAAACAACCTCCAAACCAAAACATTGACGAACAATGATTCAAGGCAATCAGTTATGCATACCTTCAAAATTATGAAACTCATACCACAAATTCGTTTTAGCCCAAAGTTGAAACCCTAGAAATCATTTCCCCGCTCTGATACCATTTGTAACACCCCGACCCAGCTTAATCAATCTCATACCTGACCGGAGATGGAGTCGAGTCGACCGGTGTGCACAGGGGCGACGCCGGAAAAGTCAGAAAGCGCCGGTAAAGCTTCGAATCTCTCTCCAAAATCTAATCCAAGCCATCGGCGTGACGGGGACGAGTAGTCGGAGGGACTAGGGGGTCTAGCGTCGTCGACCGGTGGCCGGAGATCGACGTTGTGGATTGGTTTCCTCGGTCGGCGAGTGCTTCGGTCTGAGAGCACCGAGCTCTCCTATTCCCTCTCTCTCTCTCTCTCTAACTTTCTCCCTTTTTCCTCCCTGAGAGAGATCTGAGGCGGTCCTCCCCAAGTTTCTCCTTTTATCAAGAGACTTAGAGAGGGATGTAGAGAGTTCTCGAGAGTCCACGTGTTTCCCCCTCCCATCGATCTTATCTCCCCCTCCCCATTCTAGAACCTCCTTGATTGATCTGATCAAACACCATTTGTAAATAGATTGGTCCATTTAACAATGGATGGTCCTGATCAAGCGGTGAGTGGATCAATGGCTCACATCGCTCCATCAACTTTCCGTTTCTTGATTTAATTTCTTAAATTCCACAACTTCGAACAATCACCATAAATAGCTCGGGTACTCGGAAAATTCTCTGAAAATTTCCACGAACTCGTCGTGTCGTGTACTTAGTTATCCAACTCTTAAACTAGAGATTTCACTTTGTGAAAAGTTTTGAAAATATTCCCAGTACTTTAACGTTTATTGAGATCGATAAGTAAATTATCGAACTAGGTCACTTAAGCTCGATATCCGAGCTCACAGATTCTTTTATTAACGTCTCAATGCTGGGTATTACAAACTCACCCCCTTAAAAAATTTCATCCTCGAAATTTAAAGTAGGTCGACGAAAGTACATAACATATCATCTAATTATTCTTTACAATAATCAAATATCAACGAGCACCACGTTTGCATTTGTTCGGCATCCTTCGTTCGTTTTGGTATATTCTACACTTCTGTGTCAAAAGTTCTTAACATTCTTTTGTTAACATTCTGCTTACTGATAATCACCTCGCTATCAGATGTAGAGGTGATGAAATTTGTTTGTACAAGTCAAAATCCATTTTCACTCTAAATGAGGTAGAAAAGTTGTCCCCTACAAACATTTAAATTCCTGACCAAATACTATGTTTAATTCTTTCAAGGTAATCAAACTTGCCGTTTAGGCTACTTTGGTCAGGACTAAACGTTTATATATCTAATCGCTTCTCCCGAGTCAAAATATTATTCCCTCTCGTACTTCACCTTTGGACCATTACTAAACGTTTATATATCTAATCGCTTTTCCCGAGTCGAAATATTATTCCCTCTCGTACTTCACCTTTGGACCATTACTAAACATACTTTGGGTTTATTCTACTTACTAGTAGAGTTATGTCTATAATTTCAGACACTTGATCATATCAAAATTCACGTGCCCATATTTCTCAACTTTACATGACATGTCTGGTATCGTCTTCTGTTCACTCCAAATTTAATAAATACCACATAGATTGCAATTCAGATCAGACTTGACCATATCCGGTCTTGCTGTCCATAAACCGCAAAACCTCTAACCATGTCTGGTTTTTCAATGCAAACTGACCATTGCCATTCCTCAAGTCACAGATCTATTTTCATCGTTAATTTTTTTCTTGTCTTTCTCTTTTTCCTGGTTAGAGCCCATTGTTGTCAATTTTAATTTAGTACTCGCAAGTGCACGAATCAATTGTAGAATAGAGGTGCAAGCACGAGGTCATTCCCTCAAGGACTGATTGAGACAATTTTGTTATGACAAATGTGCTATACTTAAGTGAAACAAACTGATTTTTATGATGTGATTGAGGTTTAAACAGAAAATTAAAGAAAGAAAAACTAAAATTAAAGACAAGAATGAGCAATGAGATTTCTTTAAGTTTAAGAACAGATTATAAAGATGCTAAAGCATTGAATCCACCACCTAATACTTCTATCCAATTCTCTAGTTGATAACAATTGAATTCCCTAGATTTCATGCTAAAGATTTCCGTACATAAACTGTATTGATCCCAGACATATGCCAAAGTTCTTCTAACCTTTGAATTCCAACTTATTGATCCTGTATAGAACTCAAGTAGCCAAACTATAATTTACTCCACTTAATGATCAGGTTCAAGCAAACATGTTCAACTCCCTTAAGCACAAAAGAACTAGAAAATCATGCAAACAAGAATATCGACTATGATCAAGCACTTGTATTCTTAATTCACAACTCTTTAATCACAAGATTGAATTATCTTTTGGAACCCTAGAAAACATCTACTCATTGATCAAGCATCATGTTCTCCAACCAAATAACCAATAAACAAAACCTAGGTCTTATTGATCCCGAGCAAAGATTTTGAATAAAAGTTCTATTGAAACAGTGATTAAGAGTTTAACATAGAAATCCAGAAATTCAATAGCAAACCAACTAAATAAATAGAATAGTCATACTAGGGGCTTCATCTCAGCCCTAGCTTAGAAGTTTAGCAATCCATAACTATGAAAAGCATGACTAGAATCAAAGAAATCATGAAACAGACAATGGAAGAATTGAGGAACTTGGAACCAGCGTTGGTGAGAGCTTCTCTTCTCCTCGTTCTGTGCGGAATCTGCTGCCTCTTGTGTCTCTAGACGTTCTAGGTTTTCTGCCTTGTATGTCTCCCCCAATTCCTACTTGAATTGGGCTTCTTAGGTCTTCTAGTCCAACTTGGAATAGCTTTCTTCTCTCCAAAGAAACGCAGGGTTATTAAAGTCAATGCAAGAAATTACTCCAAGTATACCAGATACGTTCAGTCTTATCCCATTCAAGTACTAAGAGCAATGGATTTGGGCTTCACAAACCAGATTCTCAAAAGATATGCAAAATCCGTCAGAATCTGCCTTCCCGAACTAGGTTCACTTAAATCATCATAACTTGCTCCAAAAGAATGCGAATCCACTTCCGTAAAATTCCTCAGAAAGCTAACATCCGTATCTTTCCAATGGTATAAGGCTCGCTTGCTAATTCCTTGTGAGAAGGTACAGTTTAATCCGCGAAGTTGACGCACAGCAGAGACAATTCTGGACACTCAGGATAGCAAGTACCCTTTCAATCCTGCGTTTGACTTTAAGCTCCAAATCTTTCTTTTCTCCAATTTAACCTACAAAACACAAACACAAAGTAAATGACTCAAAAATGATAAGAACTAAGCCTAGAATCCTACATTTAAGGGTATAAAAATGTATGAAATTATGAACCTATCACCCATTGCTCGCATTAAGGCCACCGAGCACACCCCGTACTAAGCGGATTCCCGATTGGGTTTGGGGTCTTTCACCCTAGGGAAGCACAATCCCTACTTAATTATCCGCTCGTCCCACGAGCCCCAATCAGGTTTCGGGTCTTTCACCCAAGGGAACTCGATCCCTCCTTAATTATATCCCGGGCCTAACCAGATTCAGTCCATTTACTTGTTGCTTTTACATTCGTGCCACAAAATGAATCGCTTTTTATTCATAATGATTTGATGATTACATACAAATATGCAATCCTGTTCATTCATTCAAAATGTGCATATATATGAAAAGTGTGCATCAGTTGCAACCCCATCCAAATAAAGTAACTATGCAAGTAAATCCCATTTTAAGAATCTCAAGGCATATCACAATGGTAAAAGTAAATTGACCAAGTGAAAGTAGTTTACCTGATAAGTTACTTGCGGCCGAGATTAATAGGTCCTTCCCTGGCTTCGTTGATGGGACGGGATATGTATATAATTACATACACAAATGCACAGCGAAAAGAATACATTCGTACAAATAATATAGACAAATATGTACACTCCTCAAAATCACGTATGAAGGCTCATTTAGTTCCCTGTGAGCTGTTACTTCTGCACAACTTCTCTATAATAATATTAGTGGCCGGAAACTACCAATTTACCTTTAACTTTCCTGTAAGCCAATCAAAATGATTAAAACAGAATAATGTAAGAAGTATGGGATATACGTGCAGTAACATGTAAAGTAGGAAATTCTTATACATCTTTTCAAACTAAACACACGACTAAAAGTTAAAATTGTGCATCAATGGAGTTGATTTAAAGGCAATTAAGACCCAAACCAAAACTGATATCTTCTGAAAGTTTCACTCTAAGCACATATTGAATGACCAGAAGATCATGTGAGCAAATAAATGCACACCAAACCGAGCTATCACTGTAAGTACTACTACTTTTAGCTTCTTACTATTCACAGCAAAGATCAGCAGATCAATCATAAATTTGGATTACCCACAATCCAAATTTCAGTTCAGAGAAACACACTAGTGTGAAACAAAAAAAATAGCTCAAATTAAAGTGATCTGTGTATGACTCATCAGTTTAGTAAAACCCCATACCAGTTTGGGTGTATCACCATAGCAGATTACACAAACAAATGCAGCTACGCAACCCAAAAACTCCTCTAAAACCCACAATGAAGTCTCAAATGTGTCAACATTTAAACCCAGAGCAATCTTTCACAAACGAGCTGAGATGCCTCTTCCAACTCTTCAAACTTGCTCTAAAACTTCACAAAGCAGAATTACACTTGAACAATCTCACCAATTTCAACTAGAAATACACTAGGCACACAAAAAGTAAATCTTTCTTTAGTTCACAGAAAAGGGAAAGTAAAAACCCAGTTCAGCATGCAAACAACACCCAAATCAAGCAAAGATTCAAACTTTCCTGATCTCTCTTCACCCACATAAACCAAACCAAGCAACAAGAACCAAATGTCTCACAATAAAGCTTCAACAAATACAAAACCAGGAAAACAATATAATGAGAGCAAAAACTGAGTCGAGCTAACACAGAGAGATTCCAAAACTAAGCCCAAATAGTTCTCCTGGAGATTTGAGTCGAAACTGAGTAAAAGTAAAACAACCTCCAAACCAAAACATTGACGAACAATGATTCAAGGCAATCAGTTATGCATACCTTCAAAATTATGAAACTCATACCACAAATTCGTTTTAGCCCAAAGTTGAAACCCTAGAAATCATTTCCCCGCTCTGATACCATTTGTAACACCCCGACCCAGCTTAATCAATCTCATACCTGACCGGAGATGGAGTCGAGTCGACCGGTGTGCACAGGGGCGACGCCGGAAAAGTCAGAAAGCGCCGGTAAAGCTTCGAATCTCTCTCCAAAATCTAATCCAAGCCATCGGCGTGACGGGGACGAGTAGTCGGAGGGACTAGGGGGTCTAGCGTCGTCGACCGGTGGCCGGAGATCGACGTTGTGGATTGGTTTCCTCGGTCGGCGAGTGCTTCGGTCTGAGAGCACCGAGCTCTCCTATTCCCTCTCTCTCTCTCTCTAACTTTCTCCCTTTTTCCTCCCTGAGAGAGATCTGAGGCGGTCCTCCCCAAGTTTCTCCTTTTATCAAGAGACTTAGAGAGGGATGTAGAGAGTTCTCGAGAGTCCACGTGTTTCCCCCTCCCATCGATCTTATCTCCCCCTCCCCATTCTAGAACCTCCTTGATTGATCTGATCAAACACCATTTGTAAATAGATTGGTCCATTTAACAATGGATGGTCCTGATCAAGCGGTGAGTGGATCAATGGCTCACATCGCTCCATCAACTTTCCGTTTCTTGATTTAATTTCTTAAATTCCACAACTTCGAACAATCACCATAAATAGCTCGGGTACTCGGAAAATTCTCTGAAAATTTCCACGAACTCGTCGTGTCGTGTACTTAGTTATCCAACTCTTAAACTAGAGATTTCACTTTGTGAAAAGTTTTGAAAATATTCCCAGTACTTTAACGTTTATTGAGATCGATAAGTAAATTATCGAACTAGGTCACTTAAGCTCGATATCCGAGCTCACAGATTCTTTTATTAACGTCTCAATGCTGGGTATTACACTTGCTCCACCGACATCCCTTTACTCACCTGGTCACATTTATTTTGGAATTACCGAAAGAAGTTAGATGACTACCATTGTTTTGCATTAGCTAGCATTTTGGATTAGATTTTCTTTGGTCAAAAAGACAATGATGTAACTCCGTTGGCTTATGAATAAAATTTCGAGTTCTTTTCATTATGACTCCATTTTGATTCTGAGCATATTATTTTGTGACTATGATGGTTGGGCCATCAGTATTAATTCAAGGATATGGAATAGCCCAAGTTCCCCTTGCCAAATGACACCTTGATTACTGTCATAAAAACTCTCTACGCTCCTAGGGCAAATCGCACATATGAATAGCCAACGGATTCCATGCGAAAAAGCATGTAGAGAACGTAAGTGTGTTCCTTTGCAATACCTCTAATGATTGCGAACAAAGGCGCATCTTAGAGAAGTTTATGTACGTGTCTCTCTAGCGGACTCTATGTCACTATTCGAACTATTAAATCCAATAAAGTTACAAGAGAAGATCTCTTGGATTTAGACACATATTGTCTTTGTCACGACAGGATAGGTCATCCTGGTCATGATATGATGATCCGTCTATTAAAGACTTCACATGGACATTCTTTCTCTCGAGCGAAATGAAGCATGAATCAAAAGTTGATTTTTGGACTAAGTGTGACCGACGCTGCTGCCTAGCGCACCGCCTCCGTCCACCACCAGCCTAGGCTGGCGCAGTCCCTATCCATGACGCCATGGATGGCGTCCATCATGGTGATGGCGCCCTAGGTGATGCTGCAATCACCAACTTGCTTCAAATAGCGTTTCAGACGCTCATGCCCAACCAAAATTCTCATTGGTTGCTTCTAAAGCCTCTCGCTCGTTTTACAAAGCCCGTTCCTTAGGGAAAGTAGGACTGAAACCATCTTATGCAAAAGATATGAAAATACTCATTATGTTCTTACATAGAATCCGTGGGGATTCTGTGGACTAGTTCAACCAACTTGCGGACGTTTAAATATCTCATGATGTTGGTTGACACGCAAACACGTTGGTCACGTGTTGTGCCATTGTCCACTTGAAATGCTGCTTATGCTACACTCCTAGCACATATCATACAACAACAGGCTCACTCCCTGGATCATCCTATTTCGTCAATTGGACTTGACGATGCAAGAGAGTTTACATCGAAGACTTTCGATGGTTATTGCATTGGGACTGCTGTTGGACATTATATTCCCATGAACACACCCAAACGGTCTTGCGGAAACGACTACGATGGTAGTCCGGACATTGGTAATGCGCACCAATCTCCTTATATCCGCTTGGGGTGATGCAATATCGCATGCAGCTATGCTAATTCGTCTACGACCCACTGCCACTCAACCTACCTCTGCGTTACAGCTAGTGACTGGGTACAAATATCGTACTTACGCATACTTGAGTGTGTCGTTTATGTGCCAATTGCGCCGCCACAACGCTCTATGATAGGTCCTTACAGACGAATGGGCAACTCAGTTGAATTTGAGACTCCAACAATCGTCCGTCACTTAATGCCTTTACATGGTGATCTCCTTACCGCTAGATTTGCGGATGTCACTTTGATGAGACAGTCTTCCCGTCGTTAGGGGGAGATAAGAACACAGATGTTCAGCAGGAACGACAGGAATTGTCGTGGTTTGTCCCCACTATGTCTCATCTCGATCCCTACTAAAGTGACGAGATCACACATTTGCTGCAAATATGCCTGCAAGGAAGTACGTCCCTATGAGAGGACGTAGCGCCACCCTACACAGAGGTAGGCATGGCGCCAACGCCAAAGAGAGTGGCACTCTGGCGTCATAGGTCATTGCCCCAGCTAGGATGCGTGGGAGGCCCGTGGGTTCAAAGGATGCTTTGGCACAACCTAATCCTTGGATCATCGACACTCAAAATCCGTCTCATGAGAATCTTCCGGGTTATGGTTATCGTTGGGGGTCGCCTCAATGTCAGAACCTATTCCTAAGAATATAGAGCTCTTTGAAAATTACACTAGTATACATGAGACGTGGGATAGAAACTCCATCATAATTGATGATATAGTTGCACATGAGTTCGTTGAGTCCGATGATATTGAACCACGCTCCATTGATGAATGAATACCAACGTAGAGAAATTTGGCCTAAATGGAAAGATGCGATCCATGTTAAGTTGGATTCTCTAACGAAGAGGAAGATTTTTGAGCCATTGATGCCAACACCTCCTAACATAAAACCTATTGACTAGTGGGTCTTCGTTAGAAAGCGTGATGAGAAAAAGAGATGGCAATCTAACCTTCTGGCGCAAGGCTTCTCACAAAACGCCCTGGAATTGACTACGATGAGACATATTCTATCGTAATGGAGGTCATTGCACTCCAGTACCCTGTCAATTTGGTAGTTTCCAAATAACTAATCATGCAGCTTACGAATGTGGTCAATACGTATCTCTATGGGGATCTAGATACAGAATATACATGAAGGTTCATGGTGAACTTCATTTACCCAAGTCAAGTGGCTCTAGACCACGGAGCGCGTTTACAATAAGGTTGAAACACTCACTAAAATAACTACTTGATTGGGAAGGGATATGCCCGCGCGTTTCCATAACAAGCTTTGGATTCTATCGCGGTTCATGTTGGACATGATCTTCATTGGATGCCCTTAAAGAGTTAAGGGAAACCGCTAAACACTTGAAATCCGATTTTGAGATGAAGGATTTTGTGAGAACACGATTATATCTCAATTTGGAACTTGAGCATCGTGTTGATAGATGCTTAGGCATTTTGACAAGGTCAAACCTTCAAGCACCCCTATCACACACTAGGAACGCCGCCAACACTGGCCTGCGTCCTCTATCCCCATCCCAAAACGACATAAGTGTTTTGAAAGGTTTTGCTGATGTTGGGTATCTCTCTGATCCACACAAAAGTCATTCCCAAACTGGTTAAGTACGGTGATCACCATGGGTAAGACCGCGGTATCTTGGAAGTCTGCAGAATAGACCCTAGTCGCTATATCTTCGAACAATGCAGAGATTATTGCTCTTCACGAAGTGGTTCATGAATCTATATGGATTGGATCCATAGTTACGCATGTTCGAACAATTGTGGTTTGAAGTCTACCACAGATGAGCCTACGAGCATTTAGGATAATGTTGCTTGTTTTGAACAAATGAAGCAAGACTACATCAAAAGCGACAACACCAAGTATAATCAGCAACAACAGACTCTCCTCAAGATCAAAGTGAACTAGGTTCGATCTGAGGACAATGTGGCAGACTTGCTCACTAAGTCATTGCCTAGATTCCACTTTTGAGAAACATGTTGGTAGCATCATTTACGGAAGTTATCCGAACTCCCATGACCGTAGTCATCAGGGTGAGATGCAGACATCAGGGGGAGATGCAGACATCAGGGGGAGATGTCTACATGTATGGTCTCGAAACGTGAAAGGTGTGTTGTGCTCTTTTCTCCCTTCGACCGAGGTTATTTTTGTCCCACAAGGCTTTTGTTACTCGGCAAGGTTTTTAATGAGGCAACGAGAGGAGCACCACGTTTGGACGACACAAGGGGGACTGTTAAAGTAAATCCAGAATATGTGTCTGGCCCAAACTCTAGGTTACTTGACCTAGTGGTAATAGTGTTTTAATTAGAGATAATCTCAGAGAATCTTAGAGATATCCATTCAATGTATGATTACCTTTCCCTGTACAATTCAGATTTTATGCATTGTAATCCTCTATATAAAGAGACCCCTATTATCAATGAAAGTACACAGCAATTCTCTCTCAAATATCGTTTCTCTAAAACAAAAAAAAAACAAAAAAATACTTAATTGGGTATTAGGGTAAAAGATATGTAATTTATTGGGTAAGTAGACGATCTCATATGATGTTTGGGTAAGTGAGGTTAGTGTAGCTCAAATTTGGGTAAATTGACATTTTTTTTTTGAATGGTCATGCCATTTTTCTTGTACACATATTTGTTTAATTTTTTTGGGTAAATTTTATTTTATTTTTTTTTTATTTTTTTTTTTTTACAAGGAGGTCTTGTTTTTTTTACACATTTGATTGTTTGAGATGAAATTTGTCTTGTTTTTTTTTTTTTTGGTTGAGAAGAGGATATTTATGTGTCCTTGGCATATTTGTTTTGTGAAGATAGCAGCACAACATACGTGGGTTTCCAAAAGTCATGAAAATATTGACGGCACCTGCATACGGAAGTCACGTGACATCCCGTAACGAACTCCATTTTAACGAAACAACATTGCTTTACTGGCCACCGATATGAGCGGTAGGAGGGGGGGGGGGATGCAATTGAGAAAGTGAAAGTGAAACCCTAGCAAAACCCTAGAAGAGAAGAGAAGAGAAGAGAAGCATGAGCCATGAGCCGACTCCGCCACCGCCGGCGAGGGCCCAATTGCTCCAAAACCTAGCCACAGCCACAGCCAACCTCTCTGGCTCCTCGCGAGTCATACCTTCGGGAGAGGACTTCTACTACTACCGCAATTTCGACGAATTCAAACTCCCAATCGAAGAAATGGCAAAGCAATCTCAGTCCATGCTCGAATCGATTGGGTCGTCGGCAAGCCTCGGGATGGCTTTCCCCAAGGATTTGGATTTGGAGGACGCCTACGATTGGCTGGTCAATTTGAACGACGAGGTCCTCGAGAGGGTGGACGCGTCGGTGGACGAGTTTAAGAGGAGCAGGAGCAGGAAGGAGAAGGAAGACGACGAGGGGTTCCAGTTGGTGTGTGGGAAGAAGAAGAAGAAGGGGGATCAGACCTTGTCCAAGGACAACAAGACTATCAAGCCCAAGGTCTCCTTTCATGTTCCCTCCATTCGCAAGCCTCAGGAGGAGTTTAACATTCTCGTTAACAATTCAAACCAGCCCTTTGAGCATGTTTGGCTCGACGCTAGTGACGATGGTCACCGCTTTCTTCATCCCCTGGTAAGCAATTTCTTTGCCTATTTGAACTTGTATTTTCTATAAGTTAGTGATGCACAACAGAGCAACAGTGTGTGATTATTAGGGTTGAGAGATTAAGAGACCAGAATGGTTTTACAAGAAACAGAGGCTTTATGGAGACTTTCAATACAAATTGAGTTTATTTCATTCCAATCTCATCTGGGTTTACAAACCGTAGCTATATTTATAGTCTTAAAAAGACTCCTAGAACCCCGCAGGACTCAATTAATGACAAGACTCTTAAAAGCACTAGTCTTGCAAGTTGTTTCTTTTCTAACCAAGTTGTGGCTGTTGCATTAGTTAGGTTTTGCGTGCTAAAATAAAAAAAAAATTAAAAAATCTATCTATCTTTCTAATTATTGTTTTTTAATGATAAAGGAAAAGCTCTCAGTTCTTGATTTTATTGACGATGATATTGGGGGGATTGAGCCTGTAAAACCGCCAGAAATAGAGGCTACCCCATTCAAGCTTGTGGAGGAGGTCAAAGATCTCAAGGAGCTGGCAGCTAAGTTGCGTGGCGTTAATGAATTTGCGGTAAAGTTTGATTGTAATGATATAAATTATTGATTGTGTATCTACCTTTGATACACAGTTCAACTATATTGGCTCGAATGTGTATCAAAGTTAATTATATTTCGGAAAACATTCATTTCATGTTTTTTAACTTCTATATTTTGCTTTCTAGGTTGATTTGGAGCACAACCAATATCGATCCTTCCATGGATTGACTTGTTTGATGCAAATTTCTACAAGAACTGAAGATTTTATAGTAGATACTTTGAAGCTTAGAATTCATATCGGTCCATATCTTAGGGAAGTTTTCAAGGACCCTTCTAAGAGAAAGGTTTGTTTCTTGCATGTGGATATCTGGCTTTATAGCTACATTTTTCAGATAATATTTAATCAAATGTAATTAATTAGGTGATGCATGGAGCAGATCGAGATATTGTGTGGCTCCAACGTGATTTTGGCATTTATATCTGCAATTTGTTTGACACCGGCCAGGTAATGTACTTCGAACCACTGAGCAAATTGATTCTTTTTTATGTTAAAAATACTCTTTTTTTGGCTAGGTACTGTATCTGCAATTTGATTTGGAAGATTGTAGGGTTTATTTATTCCTTTTTTAATTTTTTTTTAGTGTCTTTCTTTCTGTATATATTTTTTTTCTTTCTAAAAGAATCTTATACTCTTCATTGTGTGCTTCTAATCAAATGAGGTGAATCTGTCTTAATTTTCAGGCCTCAAGGGTATTGAAATTGGAGAGAAATAGTTTGGAATATCTTTTGCATCACTTTTGTGATGTTTCTGCCAACAAAGAGTGAGTGTTTCAATCTGCTAAATTTGTTTCAATCCATTTGTATTTTAAGAAAATTGTTGCTTCTTTGACTACTCTTTCCTCTCATAGTAAACTTGACTAGTAAACTCTTTGCAGATACCAGAATGCAGACTGGAGATTCCGCCCTCTTACCAAAGAGATGGTCAGGTAAAAATATGTGTTATGATATATGTTTAAGTTGACAATACACAGGTAGTATTCAGTTAGTTGAGCTTATTCTACCTCAATTTTTTGCATAGAGTGAATATTGAGGCCCTGTTTGTTTTGCGGATTAGAGGCTTGGAATGGGTATGGAATTCCATTTTGTGTTTATGCCGCTTTACCACACACGACCTTTTTAGGATAATAGTGGATAACAGCTTCTAAACCCTTATTTGGTTTAGAACTTTAGATCACATCCAAATTGAACAATTGGATTGGAGTTATACAATATGAGAAGTTTTCATTAGAAACTTTGTTTTACATAATACTTGATTTATCTGAACAGATATGCCAGAGAAGATACACACTACCTGTTACACATATATGATTTAATGAGAGCGAAGTTATCTTCCATGCCAAAGGAATCTGAAAACTCCGATGCTCCTTTAGTAGAGGTACATACATTATTCTCGATGATGATATCATGTGTATTCTCTAAATTCCTGTACTATGTAGTATTGCTTTTTGGATTTTACATCTATTGTATCTGACTGCTAGTTTTATACTTTCCCATGTAAATAAGCATATTTTTTTTTCTATTGATCTTTTTTATTGCATTTTGGCACGGTTTTGATAGTTATAACTCATAATTATTTGCTGGCTGTTCCAGTTTTAGGAAGATAATTGACCATATGGATAAGCATTGTTTTGGGTAGTTATAATTCATATATATATTTTTTCTTGTAAAATAATATTATCAGTTGTATATGTGAAAATGTGTTGGAACTTGTTTAGAATGATTAGTTTGGTACATGAACTAGAATTTTTGCTGCAAGTGTTACTCACAGCTTGTTGATTTCATCTCAAATGAACTCTGGACAATTTTCATCAATGAACTGTCAAAGTGACATATGCTGCAAGTGCCATTCTTGATGGTTTTGTGATGAAAACTGTATGGAGTTACCAATTTGAGGAGAAATTGACAGAGTGTGGGTATCATTTGCTACTAGTTCAGGAAACCAAACTGATAAGGAAAAGATGAAGGAAAGTTATTTTTTGGGCCCATCTAGTAGAGATGTTCTGGAATCATGCCGGTTCTGGTGCTTTTTCTTGTGCATTTTGGCACTTTTGAAGGAAAATTCTTTTTATGTTTTGGTAGCTGCTTTGTTCTTGTCAATCTTGTGTGTTTGCCAAGGCTAAAGTTGTAAAAAAAAAAAACTCTATTCAGACATAGGAATTTTTATTTTTATAGGCTGTAGGCTGCAGCATTACTCATAGCAGTAAAAATCTCGTCTTACAGGTCTAGAAGAATTATAATAGACTCGGGAATCTGTTTTGAATGTGAGTCCTAATAATTGAAGGTTTCCATGTCTTCTTCTAAGTCTCATCGACTTAGGAATCCATCATGGGCTGACTAATAATTGAAGGTTTCCATGTCTTCTTCTAAGTCTCATCGACTTAGGAATCCATCATGGGCTGAAATACAACACTTATTTGGCGCTTTTAAGTTACAAACATGATGTTTTTAGTTTTTTTTTTTTCCTTTTTCTTTTTCTAGGTCCATTGGTAGAAGTAGTGTTTAAAGTAGGTTGTCTATAGGACAGTGCTAAATAGACCATATTTTCATGGACCTAATTTAGACCACATGTGGCATGTTATCATTGTTCAAACATCATCCAGTCTTTTTAGCATTATTCAATGTGTAAATGCCTCATCAGTTGCTATAATATGTCCTTTAAATGTGGTACAAGAAAATTTTATTGAAGATGGATGGCTATCTGAGTATATGTTTTTCTACTTTTGGTGTAGGTAGGTTAAATGTCTTCACTGATATAGTTTGGAAATGGTTCTTTTCAATTGTCATTATTATTGTCATAATGTTCTTCATTTGCTATAATTTAAACAGTTTTAATGAAGACTCTTATTTTTGACAGGTTTACAGGCGCAGTTATGATATATGCATGCATCTCTATGAGAAGGAAGTTTTCACTGAGAATTCCTATCTCCACATATATGGGTATGCTTCACTCTTGTTGAAGATGCATTCTGATAGATTAGAGCCGGCCTGTAAAAATCTCTATATTTTTGTATTTTAATGGCTTTCATTTATGCATTTTTTCTGGGGTTGGTTTTGATGCAGGTTGCAGGGTGCTTGTTTTAATTCTCAGCAGCTTGCCGTTGTTTCCGTAAGTTGCTTCTCTTATGGGAATTTTCTGTAATTCAAATATGTACATTGGGTTTATGTTGACCTGAATTTGAAAATACTGAAGATGTGCAAGATGCTTGTTTTTAATTCTTAACAGCTTGCCATTGTTTCCATAAGTTGCTTCCCTTATGGGAATCTTCATAATTCAAATATATACATTGCATTTATATTGACCTGAATTAAAAAATAGTGAAGATTTCGCATCTGCTTTACCAATACGATTCTAGTTGGATGGTTTAACTACATCATTTACCACCAATGAGCACACACGTAGGAGAGTAGTGTAAATGTTAAAAAATTAAAATGATAAAATGATTTTTTTTTTCTGTTTCTTTTTTGGGATTAGTTAGGATTTAAACTCAGAACCTAGCTTTTAGGAATGAATGTTCTTAAACCCCAAATGAGCAGCGTCTGTAAATACTTTGACACATTCATAAGTTGATAATCCTATTGTTTTCTTGTTATTGTTTATTAGCCATTTAAGTGTTAGGCTATTGCTAAGATGTTTGTATATAAATGGCTATACATGTCTACTTATTATAGATGAATTTATAATTTTTTTTTCATTTGTAGTATTGCCATATATTACTTACTGTAGATGCACTTGTAAATTTGTTATCAGGGTTTATATGAGTGGCGGGATGTTGTTGCTCGTACAGAGGATGAAAGTACTGGCTATATATTACCAAACAAAACTCTACTTGAACTTGGTAATGAGTTTTAGACATTCTATGTTCATCAAGCTCGATATTACTTTTTTTTTTTTTCTTTGCAGCAGTTTCTTCAGTAGACATTCAGCTAATTTCATTTCTCTCTCTCTCTCTCTCTCTCTCTCTCTCTTTTCGGGGGAAAAAGCTAAACAGATGCCTGACACAACTAACAAGTTAAGACGATTGGTGAAATCAAAGCATTCATACATTGAGCAACATCTTTCTTCTGTTGTTAGCGTCATTAGGCACTCTATGCAGAATGCTGCCTTTTTCGAAGCTGCAGCCGAACATCTGAAGGTGGGACGTGTGGAAATGGTAAGGTTGGTTTTTACTAGTCTGATGATCATGGTGGCTAAGCATTCTTGTTTACCTTTCCCTATTGCCGTTTGCATGCATTGCAGACCTGTGAAATGATTGAATTACATCATGTGCCATTTATGGGTTGTGGAGTTGTGATTGATAAAATAGTCCAAGTACTGCATGCCTTTGGTTTTGATGATCGATGTTATAAATAGCCGAGGCAGTTTTGTCTTTACCTTGTGCCTTGCAAGCCTTGAGGTGTAAGCTTTTCACATATCGTAGAAGAAGAGAATAAATGCTTAAACCAACTGAATTATGTAAAACCATACTTTTAGTGAGGTTTCCAACAATTTAAAGCCCCAAGCTCAAATTCTGAGGGTTCTGCATTTATAGAGTAAGGGAGGCTGTCTATGGTAAAACGATAAATAGGTCTGATAATTTCCATCAGATAATAACTCATAGTTTGTATCAAATATTTATCTTGTGTAGAACCAGGTCTTATAAGTTGTATTTATCACATGTCCATATCTAGAATATGTTGTCTGTATTGTCATTTAGCCTATAAAGAGTTGGCATGTTACAAGGACTTAGTCAGCCACATGTGCCAGACTTTACAATAATTTTCTTTTGTATTATCTCTTAGTTTGTATGGAGAGAGTCCTAAAAGGGTTTGTAGAGTTGCAATATGAAATAATATATAATTAAAAGAATAACAATAATTGGCGGCACGCCTCTCAGAAAACTTATATGCTCTCTAAGATTTATGTTAGATCTGAAGTAAAGTTAGAAAGCCACCCATATTTTTTTGGGAGTTAAAGAATGTCATGTACAGTATTTCTTCAGATTCTCTTCTAATTATTATTGTTCGTATTCTTATTATTTTGTTTTAATCCTGTTAACAGTTTGCATTCCTTTGTGCAGGCATCTGAAGAAAATGTGTTGGTCAGTGATCGATCTGAACCATTACCAGATGAATCTGGATGCAATTCAATTAATGGTGATGTATCTGCACCTTCACCAGCTGCTCCGCCTCATAAAGAGGAGTTTACAGAGCACGGATGTGGTGCCTCCAATGGAGAAGGAAAGGTTGGATTTGAAGTTCATCCTAGAGACAACATTGTAACAGGGAAAAGCAGGGAAGGAAGTAGCATTGGCTGTTCCTTAGAATCTGCAAAGGTTCAAACTGTTGTTCTTCTGGATGTTTAAATTGTTTTAGTTTCTCAACTCATAGATACTTGGTCTTAGCATGTATTGCTACTTCTGTTGCAGGTTACTGGAGCAACTGTTCAGGTGCAAAAGAAGCCTAGTCGTGCTTTCAGTGCACTCTTGGGGACTGCAGTTCCAAAAAGAAAATTTGATGCTGGTGTAAAGGTTAGTAGCGAAGAATATGTTTTTGGTTTTTGAATTTATACCATTTTCAATTTTTTTTTTGGAGGGGGCCTAGATTGACTTTTTATGCTGTATAACAACACCATTATGGAACTATTACAACTAGAAATGCTTTTTTCAGCTTCATTCTCTCTAACCCTAAAAAGAAAGGACAGTGGGTTGGGCTCTACTCATAGCTAGGCCGGGTATTTGGGCCCCGGTACCTGATTCCGTTCCACTAGTTTTACCAGAAATTTCCAAATCTCTCAGGATTCCAAAGTTTATTTCCATTTTGAAATTAGCTTCACAGAATCCTGACTTATATTTCTATTTTGAAATTTTGGGAAATTGTGGTTTTTGTATACCTGTTTCTGACTTTGAAATTTAAATCCTGGAAAATTAAATTAAGAGGCTATTGAATACATCTAAAAATCAATGGGAAATCCAAAACATGGTACTCATAGAAAAAGCCGAAGGGGAAAAGGAACAGACTTTTATAGATGAATAAGGCCAACTACTCCTTGTCTGTTTGAACTGACTTTTATAGATGAGGTAAGTGCTAACCTCAACTATGATCACCGATTCATGGAGCAGTATTCCATCTCGACATTAATATTATTGATATGAACTCTCTCTCTCTCTCTCCCCTACATTGGGGGAGTCGTCGATTTGAAATTCGGGATTATTGTTGCATTCTGACTCTGATCCTATTTCTTTTAGAACTTTTGGAGATTTGGATCAAGGTTGTTATTTGGGTGTCAATATTGGAAATTTAATTCTTCCATTGGAATCAAATTTTTTAATCCAACTTGTATCCTTTAGTGCATGCCAGTGGGAGGCTCATTAGTATTAGCTTTTCAGTGCTGAGCAAGTTGGATTTGCATTTGGCGCTTTCTGTGAACTTTTGCTGCTATTTGTATTTGGAATTTACTTTTTAATTCTTTCGTAGGGCGAGGAAGATAATAAGTTGGAGCAGATTAGATCTTCAGTCAATTTCCCATTCCACTCATTCTCAGGTGGGATGGAGCAATCAAATCCCAAGATTGAAGAACCAGGAAAAGGTTCTGAAAATCCCCATTCTGAAATGCCCGTTACTGTATCACCTACCAGGCGGAGTTTAGGAGATATTATAACATTAGAAAATGATTCACATGTACCTGAGCACAAGGAGGATAACTCGGTGGCTTCTGCTTTAGGCATGGATGGAGAAGATGATCCTATGTCTCTCTCAGAGTTGTCCTCAAGCTTCAAGAAATGCTTTCCGCCACCTAATCAAAATAGGAAAGCCAGAGAACTGGAGAAATCCCAGGAATCTGGTGGCTTGCAGGTGAAACCTTTTGACTATGAAGCGGCAAGGAGACAGGTCATATTTGGAGAAAAGACAGCCAAGGACGCCAGAGCTGGGGGAGAAGGCATGAAGGGCCTGGGTTCAAGGGCTAAGAAAAAAACTCTAGTTGATGGGGATGATGGGTCAAAAGAGCTACCACAAGGGAGACGACGTCAAGCTTTTCCAGCAACAGGAAATAGAAGTGCAACTTTCCGTTAAACTGTTGTCAAAGTAGTTCTTTTTAACAGAAATGACAAATGTTTAGCTTGCAAAAGAAATCTAATAGAATGAGAAAATTTAAAGAAATTTAGATATTTCAAGCCTAGCCTTGATGGTGCTGAAATTTTGAACCATTAGTATGCCAAGTTAAGGTTAAATTTTTAAAATACCTAAAATTGCCCTTTAATAATTAAGCACAAAATTTGTAATTTAATATGTATGAGGATAGAAAAGTAATTAAAATGAGACATTGAAAATAAGAAAGAAAAAGAGCAATACGTGCTTCAACAAAATAAACTAGCAGAGCTTACCTATTATGTGTGTGGAGAAAAGTTAAAGATAGTGAAAATTTTTCGTACAACTATCACATTGTCTGTTATTTTTTTTATGGGCAAATTACTGGTCACACCCTGTACTTTGGGTGCGTCGACAGTTCAGTCCCTAACATTTTAATTTTAACAAATAACTCCCTAGACATTCAAATCTCACACAATTCGGTCTAAAATGACCATTTTACCCCTCACTTCATTTTTTTTTTCCTCCTCTTTTCTCTCTCTCTCTCTTCTCTCTCACGATCTGGCCAGATCCATTGATATATCTCGGAGGGCAAGCCAATCTGAAACTGCCGCAAATGCTGCTGATTAGCATTAATCCACTTGATAAGAGGGTAGCTTTCACAAATAGTGACACAAGCTTTCCCCGTAACAGCATGATACAAAGTCTCCAAGTCAGTATCCACCACTATATTCTGCAAATCCTTTGAGACAACCCCTCAAAAGCAGCAAATGCCTTGAATTGCAGAGCAGTAACAGCTGCCATTCTATCAACCACCATAAAACTAGAATCTAGGGCATAGGAATTATCTCGTTCTGAATTCCAGTTGCTAGAAACTCAAAACTGCAGAAGAAACCGTATAAATGACCGCAACGGGATTGGGTAAGTACACTCACACACTCCCAATTAACTTTCCAGATGGTCCACAAAGTAAAAGCTAACCAACACTGAATCCACCTACAACACCATATCAGAAACCAACTAATTAAACACTTATCCCAACCAACTATCAAATGTAGTGATTTGAGCCAGTTTACTCTATAATTCATACGTAGACCAAACGAAACCCCCATTTTCCGAGGGAAAATAAAATAGCACATGCTCTGATGTTTCATGGTAATCCTTACAATCGCAACCCACGCATAGTTATGACTCGTATTCCACTTTAATTATAACTAAGTAGCTCAAGTTTGTATCATGATCATAAACACGAAAATTCAAAGTGAACTTCCCATTTGCAGAAACTAATCAGCTTGAAGAATCTAGACTGCAGAAATCAATCTCTCCCTAACAAGTAAATGGTCAACTGCAGCCAGTGGGACAGAGCATCACAAAAATTAAAGCTATTTTGAGCATTACAGATATGACCTTTCATTCTCAGTGAGGACTTTCAATGGTGGCTGGAGAGCAGACAAGCAAGATCGGAGTCATCCTATGCTCGGACGGGTCGTAGACGGCTCCGTGATTGGTTCGAGTTGGGGTCGCAGGATCGGGTGGCGGCTTCGCTGGGATCTACTGGTTTTCGTTCGGATCAGGTCGGTTTTCGCTCTGATCAGATCGTTCCGATCGAGATTGGGATGTATAGCTCCGATCTAGGGAGGGGTGGCGTGTCTGTGCCGGAATAGGGGGGATGATGGAGGGTGGAATGGTCGGATCGCGCTTCCACAACGTCAAGTTGGCAGCGGGACAACGAGGGAGGCTCAGGCGAGAGAAGAGAGAGAGAGAGAGGAGAGAGGAGAGAGGGTTTCGTCTTTCTGAGCCGAGAGAGAGAGAGAAGCAGAAAAAATAACCAAAAAAAAAAGAGGAAGTGAGGGTAAAATGGTCATTTTATACCAAATTGTGTGAAATTTAAATGTCTGAGGAGTTTTTTGTTAAAATTAGAATGTTAAGGACTGAACTGTCGACGCACCCAAAGTACAGGGTGTGAACAGTAATTTGCCCTTTTTTTATTTTTATTCTTTTGTTTTCTATTTTACAATTTACTATATTATTCCTATTGATTAATTATATTTCATAATTTTTTAAGGGGGGTGAATTCTGCACACCCCTCTTTACATTCTGCACACCCTTCTTAATTTTTTAATATTTTCTGATTTCCTCTTGTATTTGTTTCCCATATTACCCTTCTTCACCAACCAACTCAAAGCTGCATCTCATCCTCTCAATCAGAGAGAGAACATACCAGTTGCAGAGCCAAAGCTTCTGCAACAATCAGAGAGGGGGCCAAAGCATTCGAAGCACAGTGACACAGACTGATCGCCAAGCACAGTGAACTCCGACGACGACCGAAACAATCAAAACACCCATCCATCAAAACTCAATCAAAACTGAAAACCAATTATACCAGCGTGTAGAGCACAACGAGTAGAAGAAGGTTCATACCTCGAACAGCCCAGAAGATCGCTGGAAAACTTGCCGGCATCGAAGACAGCGACGGGGCCAAAGCAACCCCAAAACCAAAATCAGTCAAAATCGATCGAATTGAAAAGCTAAGTAGACTAACGTGAGAGCACGACGAGGGGATCAATTTTCATACCACATGCAGGTCATCGGTGGCTGGAATTCGATGATGACCGCCGGAGCTCCAAAAACTTCTCGTCGTTGATTCTTCCTCCACAGTCGACGATTGAACGAATTACCACAAGAAGTGTGACGGCGACATCGAGACGAAGAGAACGGCACTGGTGCGCCGCCATGGGGTGGCCGGACGCCGGAGTTGCCGGAACTTGCCCAAAAACCATCACAGAATCATGAACTTCGGGCCTTCGATTCTCTTTCTACAGCCAATGCCTAGATGATCCGAGACCACTAAGAGGTCGACGATGAAGAGACGCTTCGATTGATGGTGGTCCGCCGTCGTGTCGTGGCCGGACGGCGAAGATGGAATCGGTTCGCCGGTAGGAGGACGAGAGAGAGAGAGATGTTGGAGAAGAAGGGTAATATGGGAAACAAATACAAAAGGAGATTAGAAAATATTAAAAAATTAAGAAGGGTGTGCAGATTGTAAAGAGTGGTGTGCAAATTTCACCCCCCCTTTTTTAATAAATAAGGGTTAAATTAGTAAAAAATTTCAGTTCTAGAGAGCAAGCTCTATTCTCTTAATAATAGTATAGATAAACAAAAGTTTTTATAGACGACCTAAATAACATGTAAAATAAAATATAAAGAAATAAATAAAAAGAGTCAATTGACACGTGTAAGCGTGTATTAATAGGCTTGTGTTTTGTATGGGTGCAATTGAAATGGGTTTGATGATTATATGCTTAAGTTGTAGAACATTTTATGTCGGGTGTCAAGTATAATAATACCGGGGTTTATTTATTTTTTATTTTACTTTATGATAATAATTTAATTAAAAATTTGGTTAAAATGATAAAAGGCGTCACTTTTGATCAGGAAAAAACTTTTAAGGCTTATTTTTTTATAAATGCATTTCAAGTCCTAAGAGCAAGTCCACCCGTAGTCAAGAAATGTCAAGGCGTCGACCAGTCAAGTAAATGTTCACTGCCACTGGACATGGGTTTCCACCAGTTTTTTTCTTGACCAGTCAAGACTGTTCATTTTTCACTGTTCATCGATTTTTTCTTACATAAATGAAAAACTAGGAATAAGTACAATACAATGTTATTTAGTTGTTGTACGAGTAATTCGGTTTCTAATCGATTTTTATTTCCGAAACAAACGTTATTTAGGGGGTCGTGAAAATTGACTTTTTATACGTTAGGAATTTGGGAAAACTTCCTTCATGAAAGTTGTAGAGCTCGTCGATACGATTTCGTGCATATATGGAACACAATATTCGGAGTTCGTATGAATTTATTATGAATTTTTGAAATCTGAAAATTTTCTATAAATAGAAAAAAAAAATTCTGTTTTGTTTCAAAGGACGAAAAATTTTCTTTTTTCATTTCCCCCCTCTGGTTCTCTCTCTCTCGCGCGCCCCCAGACCTGGCCGGTTTCGTCCGACCCGACCCGCCTTTTTCTCCCTCCTCCAGCGTCTTTCGTCCACGGTCCCGGCTCCCCCGAGGTCGCCTCACCTCGTCCGGCCGCTCCGTGGCGTCAGCCCGCCCAGACGCTGCCCCCAGGCCGAGATCGAAGCAACCCCAAGCGGAGAAAATCGTCCTCCGGCGACAAACGCCTCCTCTCTTCCGCGTCTCTCTCTGCACGCACGCATGGATTTGCGGCGCCACGCGTCAGACGCTTGTCCTCCACTTCCGTCGATAAGCTCGTCTCCTTCTCTACTCATCCAGTGACGTCACCCACGTTTCCAGGCTGCGCCGAGCTGGCAGACGCCTTGGCTGGGTCAAGGAATTAGTCAGGGCCATGACTAAATTCTTGGCTTCGGTCAAGAAAGGCTGACTTTTGGTTGGGCAGAATACCTCTGGTGGAAACCTGATTTTCCCCTCCAAGGTCACCACATCAACTTTTCCTAGCTAGTGACCAGTCAAGAAGCAACCAGTGGAGTTGCTCTAATGCTGATGTAAGTAAAGTTTAAAATTTACTTTTTCTTAGGAAAATTTGTTCTAAGTTTTGAAATAAAAATAAACAAGCCTACATGCCACAACTTTACTTAACGGCCACATGCTTAACGGTTTCTAAAATGGGTGGAATCACTGCTAAAAGACTTTTAAGGCTTATTTTTTTTTTATAAATGTCTTTCCCATCCATTAGCTGACTAAGCAAAGTTTAAAATTTACTTTTTCTTAGGAAAACTTGTTCTAAGCTTTCAAATAAAAATAAACAAGCTTACATGCCACAACTTCACCTAACTGTTTCTAAAACGGGCGGAATCACTGCTGCTTGTTTTTAAAACAAAAAAAAAAGAAAGGTTTCCTTTAAAACAGAAACTTTAAACTTACTAGATAAAAATAGAATCTTACATAAAGATTAATTAATAAATAACAGAAAATTTAAAATTTGACAAAGTGGATGAGCAATCTGAATTAATTTATTTGAACATAATTACAGGCTAAGAATTCAGAGCCTCATTCTCAGGTAAACAGCTAAAAGCCGTTTAGCTATCCATAATTATAATTATAACTACGTACTTGAAACAAAAGCACACCACTCCACACGATCGTTACAGGAAAGAAGGCACACCACATGTACGCTACTAATTTGGTTATACCACAAGCGCACTTTCTATTCTGGCTATCTTACTTCTTGAGAGAGAGAGAGAGAGAGAGGAAGAGAGCTTCTATCTCAAGTTCTTGATGCATTCCTAGAGAATATTACAGCTCCTTATATAGGGATCGGACCTCAAAATAGAATTCAAAATATCCTAAAAGAAAGTGGAAGACAGGAGGAATGTTCCTTTTTAAAAAGAAAATAACTTTGTTTTTGAAAAAGTATAGTCTTTCATCTTGTTGCGTCAGCCACCGCTCACATCTCCATCATACTTTCGTCCTTTTGCATCAGCAACCACTACTTTTTTTATCATGTTTGTGTTTGAGTCTAAAAGTAATTTTGGCAATATCCTTTAAGAAGGTTGAGCGTAGCGGGCCGATACCTGCGGCCCAAAAATAAGTCTACTTGGTTTTGGGTTATAGCTTCGCCCATTCCGGAGTCCATAAGGAAAACAAGCCCTTATAAGATTCGAGTAGTAGAGACCGATTAAGAATCTTCAATCAATAGTCCTTCTATGGCAAGGAACAGCCGAATCTTCAATCAATAGTCCTTTTATGGCAAGGAACAACCGAAACCCTAGGTATAAATACCAGGTTTCAAGGGACAACAAGACACAACTCTTCAATCAACTAATCTCTTAGATTATCCAAAGTCTCTTCAGAGCAAACCTACCTTCAATCTAGTTGAAACCAGAGAAGCAAGGGTAATGCCCTCGCAACCCAGAGAAGCTAAAGTCACGCTTTAGCAAAACCCGTGCTTTCTCCTACTTCCTGGTGATTGCTCTGCTCAACCTACAACATTGAGTATGGACTCGGTGACGCAAGAGATCACAATACAAGTCCTTATCCGTAAGGCAGAGAAAAGAACTTGGTGACGAGGTTGGTGCTCTCCTCGTCCACAACGTTTGGTTTAGAAGTCAGGTCTAGGGATGTCTCGACGACTACATCGCACGGTGTTGGCACGCTCCTGCATTCAAAAGAGACTGTTTGCTAGCCAGATTAGTTTTGGAGCCAAACATTTTGGCACACCCAGTGGGACGTAGCATTAGAGTTTCTTCACGTTAGCCACCATTGGAAAGTCAGATGGTAATCCTTACCAGAAGGTTTACATGAATTGCCCAAAGCATAAGACCTCCAGTTACAGACCGCACCCTCGTGCTGACTGTCGTGGTCTTTCCGAAGAACAAGTTGTTGAAAGATTTTCTCTCGACCCGCCATCAACTGTGATGTCGAATCCTCAATAGGGAGGAAATCACAGCCCGCCACTGAGGCTAAAACGCTACTGTTATCCGACCTACGGAGGTTGTTGATGCTTCTGTCGCCACCAATACTATTGTTGCTGGCGAGGTTACTAAACCTGATTAGTTCGCTCCTCTCCCCATTCAAGAAGATGTGAGCATAGAGGAGCAGCTAGCCATCATAAAAGTTAACAATGATAGATTCTGGGAGAAGATGACTAGATCGTTCGCGGAGTCGAAACATGCTACTCGCGAACTGGCTCAATGGATTAGAGGACACTGACACAAATGATAAACAAGACCAGCATTTGGATGATGCAGATCTTGAAGCCGATGACCAGGATGATGAGGGCCTATTGGAGGAAGATAACGGCCTATTGGATGAAGATATGGGGGATTATGATGACATAGGGGATTATGAGGAACATGTTGACTACAACGATGACGGTCTAGTTTCTGATAACGTCCTAACCTCTAATCCGCAGGCTGACGCCACCATGAATGCTTTGGTCGAGACAGGCCAAGACAAGTATACAACCTTCGACCAGGGAGGCTGAGGAAACCGCTGTTCTAGTGACCCAGGACATGAGTAAATTACTGTGAATATGATCAGCGTTTGGCCATCAACCAAGAATGAGTCCAACCAGGTGTAGAAAGGAAGAGATTCGGCCGGAATATATTTTTCTCGACCGAGCGAGTCCATGACCCAAGTCAAAGACCCCATCCTCATTAATACTTACATAGGTGGATACTGATTTTTGAGGGTTTTAGTGGATGAGGGATCGGCTGTCAACATCCTTCCTTGCTCCATAGTACGTCAACTCCACCCTGCTTGGTACGGTTTTGTTCCAACTGATATTTCTATCTACAACTATACAGGGGAGGAGGTCGAAGTCAGAGGAGCTTTGCCATTGACGGTAATTGTAGGAAGGAAAAGATCTACGACTTGTTTCTTTGTCATTCCGATTGATAACTCATGCATTGCCATACTAGGTCGTGACTGGATCCACCAGAATACTTGTATCCCGTCTTCAGTACACCAACTTCTTGTTTTGTGGAATGAGAACGAGGTTGAGGTCGTACAGTCAGCTCAGACAGAAGATAAAGAAGATACAACCATCGTTATGGTGTATGTGCTTCCTTCCGAGTTTCAAGCTCAGCTAGGACAATTGAATGGAATGGAAGGGGATGTGCGAGAGGAAGTTGAATGCCAAGCTCCAATCCAAGACTTAGCCAAAGCCTACTTTCCAAAGCCAACACCAGCTATGTCTAAGCACATTAAGCCATTGTATATCACGACTCATTTTTAAGGACACCCGATCTCTCGAGTGTTGGTAGATGGTGGAGCGACCATGAATGTTATACCTCTTTTGGTCGCTGGTAAGTTTAAGAAGACTGACAAAGATATTGTATCTTCAGAAATTGCTATCCGCGATTTTTCAGGTGGCATGAAGCAAACCAAGGGAATTTTACCCTTAGAGGCCACGGTAGGCAACAAGAGCATGATGACCGGTTTCTTTGTCATAGATTCCAAACCTTGTTATAATGCTATCCTAGGGAGAGACTGGATACATAAGATTATGTGTATCCTATCGTCCATGCATCAGCTTTTGATATTCTGGAATGGGGACACCGTAGAAGTAGTGGAAGCTGATTCTCAACCATTGAAAGCTTCGGCCAATGCAATTCATGCCCAATACTATGAGGAAGAAATTGGGTGCTCTGAAATTCAAAGGGAAGATGGTACCGACCGAATTACAAGGATAATGATGCGAAGAGCACTAGCTCTAGGCGCTGAGAAAGTCCACGAGGACTCGGAGTGGCCAACATTGGCAGACTTGTTTGATCCCATTATCCATGGATAGAGGTCTAGAGAGTGGGACACCGTTGGCCGCATCAACAATGAGGAAACTGCTGGCCCATTGGGCCGAAAACTCTCTTAAGAGTGATTCAGCCATGAATTTGTTAGAATTTATTATAGAAGGAGCACCAGAGGACGAACTGAAGCTAAAAGACATCGGCCGAGTTGGAAGACGACCTTACTGAAACTCAAGAACCACTGGAAGAACTGAACTTAGGGACCACTGACGAGCCTTGGATAGTCTGGATTAGCAAGCTTCTGCCACCCAAGATGAAGGAAGAATTGAAGGCTTTGCTGACTGAGTTTCAAGATTGTTTTGCATGGAGTTACCATGAAATGCCAGGTTTAGATAGAAGTATAGTAGAACACAGGTTGCCAATCAATCCCAATTGTAAACCTTACAAGCAACCTCCTCGGCGATGTGTCGCCGAGGTTTTGCTCGAAATTAAAGAAGAAATGGAACGTTTATTAAAGGTCGGTTTTATTCAAACAGCCAGGTATGTTGAATGGTTATCTAATATTGTGCCAGTAAGGAAAATGATACGCTAAAAGCAAGCGCATAATTTAACCCTGAAAATGTCATTGTTAGTACACAGTAAATAGGGATCGTTCTAATCCGGGGATTGAGGGTACACCTGTCAATAAAAATACAAAGACAGTTATTTACAAAAAAATAAAACAAAGTATAAACATATTTACGAAAAGGGGGGGTTTTTGGATTTAGGTTTTCGAAAATTAACTAAGTAAAGAAGATAATTGAAACATAAAAACATAACTACACGAATGGAATGAGAGAAGCAAAGGTCAAAACCAAAACCATAATCAAATTCGATTCAACCCTAATATTGTTTATCTAAATCATGAGAAAGGAGTTGATCATGTGAAATATTCAAAGCAAATAATTTCCCATATTTTACTTTTCAATGCTAATTAACCTAAGTGAAAGCACAAAGATTAATCCTATCAAACATGCATTCAAGCTCTAGAAAGCTAGACAATCATAACATGTTTAACGCATGAAACACATAGAAAGGCTATCAACTCAAGTGTGCAACTTAGTATGAAAAAGCCCACCTAATTGCAATCCTTTTCAATTAAATTCGGTTTTTGTCCAAAACCTTTACTACTTTTGATTCAAGTTCACAAAACAATAAGTTTCATCATGTTCTTAAATCTAGCACCACTCATACATAAACCCTAAAAGTTTTGAACCAATTAGAATCAACATACAAGAGATATCAATCAATCAAATTTATTTGAACAAAACTCACATAAGCAATATTAGAATCACAATATAGGAATCGAAAATTCTCATTCAATCATATAAATTTCAGAATTAATAACTTTGTTCAAACATCAATGTCAACTAGACACAAACGAACCAAAATCAAACAAGGTTACAAAGTAGAGGTCGAATTACACCGTGGATGGAGGATGATGATGGATGATTAACATTGGAATCCTTGAATCTCGAAAGCATGCTTCAAAGGTGGTTGATGAATGAATGGCTCACGGCTCCTTCTTCTCTTCTTTGGCCTTGCTTGAAATCTGTGGCTTGCACTTAGAGGGTGGAGAGAGGAAGAGAAAAGCTCAAGGCAACAAGGTAGATTTTCTGAATTTTTCTATGTGTAAAGTGTGTAGAGAGGAACCCTAGACGTCTAGAATGAGAGAGTATATATAGGGGACGGCCTCCTTGCTCTCCAAGCAGTTTATTTCTCCTTTATTTCCCATGGAATTAATTTAATAATTCCACATAGCTTCCACCAATGAGAACTTGCCAAGTAAGCCCTATGATGTGGTTCAACCAATCAAAATTCTCTAAAATACTTCCCTATCATTTAGTTGCCGAAATATGAGAGATATTTTCTGATTTTATACTTCAATTTCGGCCAAAACTCTTTAGAGAAAGTAGGGAGTGTATCTAGACTTGTTTTGAGATTTTCTTGTTGTCCACACTTCTTCTTTCCTTAAAACTCTCCCTAGAATCTCTCTTGACGTCTTCTCCTTGATAATTGCTTGATTTTCACGTTGCTTCCTTCTTTTCCTCTAGGTATTTCACGGCAAACACTTCAGACATGGTTCTTTGCGTCACAAAACCCTAGTTTTCATGGGCTTTTGTCCATTGCCAAAAATCCACAAAGGTCTTGAGAGTTCTTGGGCCTTCTTGCGTCACCTCTTTGCCATGTCATCTTCTAGTGTCTTCAAGAAGCTTCTCTCATGCCATGACACTTCATTATTTCGGTCACACTTCTTGGACGGCCTAGGAGTCATTTCCTTTCCAGGACAGGATTTCCTGGTGGAAACAGGAAAACTTTTTTTTTTCATTTCAGCTCATTTATGCAGCCCTTTGTATCTCCCTCCAACGTTGGTTAGCTCATCTTTCCATTTATGAGCTCATTTCAGCTCATTTATTCCAAGGACCTGAAAATAGAAACTATTACCAAAAATAGAAACTTTCCTAAAATAAGAAACGGCAACTTCCCTAAACTAAAATGGGAAACTTTCTAAAAATGAAAAATAGAAACTACAAAACGGAAACTTTCTACAATTAGGAACTTTCCCAATCGAAGAATGGAAACTTTCCTAAACAGAGTTTTATTAAGGAAATAACGCAGGAAATGTAGGAAAATAGTAGTTAAAACGTCGCATTAAAATGCTCCTATCAGAAAAAGAATGGCAAAATGTGCATATGTGTTGATTTTCGAAATCTAAACTTGGCCACACCTAAGGATGAATACCCAATGCCCGTGGCCGACTTGCTCGTGGATGGTGCGGCCAAACATGAAATCCTCTCTTTCATGGAAGGGCATGCTGGATACAACCAAATTTTTATAGCCAAGAAAGACGTTCACAAAACGGCGTTCAGATGCCCAGGTGCAATAGGAACATTTGAGTGGCTCGTTATGCCATTTGAGCTCAAAAACGCCGGAGCAACATATCAAAGGGCCATGAATATGATCTTTCACGACCTTATTGACCACATAGTCGAAGTATACATTGATGACATTGTGGTAAAGTCGGCCAAGAAACAAAATCATTTGGCCGACCTTCAACAGACATTCGTATGGATGCGAGCACAAAAACTAAAAATGAATCCCGACAAATGCCTTTTTGGAGTATCAACCGGTATGTTCCTTGGTTTTGTAGTTCACAGAAAGGGAATTGAAATTGACAAAAACAAAGCCAAGGCAATTATGGATGCACCTGCTCCTAGCACAAAAAAGGAGCTCCAATCATTCCTAGGGAAAGTAAATTTCCTAAGACGTTTCATCTCTAACTCGGCTGGCAAGATTCAGCCATTCTCTTCGCTTTTGAGAATCAAGGCCGAAGATGAGTTTGTTTGGAGAGCAGACCACCAAGCGGCATTCGACCAACTCACACAATACTTATCAAACCCACTCGTCTTGGTACCCCCCAGTACGCGGAAGGCCTTTGAAGTTATACATATCGGCATCAAATCACTCAATAGGAAGCCTACTGGCGCAAGACAACTACAACGACAAGGAATGTGCTGTGCATTACCTGAGCCGGATCCTCACTGACGTGGAAACTCGGTACACGCCCATTGAGAGGCTTTGTCTTGCATTGTTCTTTTCAGCAATCAGGCTTCGGCACTACATATTACCCTTAGTCATCCAAGTCATATCTAAAACTAATTTAGTAAAGTACATGCTGACTCGGCCTATCATACGAGGCCGAATTGGAAAATGGACCATGGAGTTGTCTGGAGGCCGAATTGGAAAATGGACCATGGAGTTGTCTGAGTTCACGTTTCAGTACGTATCTCAAAAGTCGGTAAAGGGCCAAGCATTGGCCGATTTTCTAGCTCATCACCCTTCAACCGAGTTTGAAGGAGCCGAGGAGGTTGATATTGGGATGGTATACGTGGCGTCTATGACCAACAACTATTGGACCATGTATTTTGATGGGTCTAGTATTGAGTTTTCAGTTGGAGTCGGTATTGTCGTTGAAACTCCTGAAGGACAAAAGTTTTAGTTTGCCTTCCAATTAGACTTTACATGTACAAACAATCAGGCAGAATATGAGGCTCTTATTGTTGGTTTGGAGATTCTCCAAGAGATGGGGACATGGCGAGTTCTGGTGTTCGGCGATTCTCAACTGGTCATTAACCAAATGAATAAGGAGTTCAAATGTACAAGTTGGGGACTTTTATCTTATCATGCTTTAGCTGACCAGCTCGCCAACACGTTCGACCGAATTTCCTTCGCCCACCTCCCTAGGAGACAGAACACAGAGGCCAACGAGATGACCCAACTAGCCTCAGGGTTACGGATTCCTGAAGGAGTCGATTCCCGAGTCATCAAGATCGCCAAACGTACCCTCCTAGCTTTAGAAGAGAGAGGTGCCGAATGATAGGAGATTCCCCATCATCACGTTCCACAAAAATCCTCAAGGTAATCATGATCAGAAGACTCGGTACTTGGCTGGGCATTTCGTTATATACAAATAAGCAGTATACCGTAAAAGCTCTGATGATCTACTCCTTCTTTGTATGGAGGGGGGGGGACAAGAGACTTTAGAAGTCATGAGAGACATCCATGAAGGGATATGTGGTGCACACCAGGCCGGAATAAAAATGAAATGGTTAATTCGAAGACACAGCTTCTATTGGCCGACAATTTTGAAGGATTGCATTGAATTCGCTAAAAGCTGCAAAAAATGTCAAATTCATGCACTTGTTCAAAGAGTTCCGGCCGACGTCCTCCATCCAATTGTTAAGCCTTGGCCGTTTCGAGGTTGGGTCATGGATATCATAGGGAGCATTAGACCACCATCATCAAAACAACACGTATGGATTTTGGTCGCCGTTGATTATTTCACCAAATGGGTTGAGGCCAAACCATATGTTACCATTTTGAGTCAAACTGTGATCAAGTTCGTAGAGGAACACATCGTACATAGGTTTGGGATACCTGAAACCATAACGGCCGACAGGGGTTCGGTTTTCATAGCCGAAACAATGCATGAACTCACAGATAGTTTGGGTATCAAGTTAACTCACTCGACACCTTACTATGCCCAAGCAAATGGCCAAGCCGAAGCTAGTAATAAAGGCATTATAAACATACTCAAGAAGATGGTTCAAGATAATCCCAGAGACTGGCACAACCTACTATCCAAAACATTGTGCGCCTTTCGGACGTCCAAACGCACAGCCACAGGGACAACGCCGTTCGTGCTAACTTATGGACACGATGCTATGTTACCTGTTGAGGTGAAATTGAAGTCACTTAGATTCGCTGCTCAAAATGAAATGGTGGCTGAAGACTACACTTAGGCAATGATTCAGAAGCTTCAAGAACTTGACCAAGGGCGAATAGACGCTTGCAACCAAATGGAAGCACAGAAAAGAGCTGTGGCTCGTGCGTACAACAAGCGAGTTAAGTCTAAATCATTTGCTGAGGAAGATTTAGTTTGGAAAGACGTTTTACCTATCGAAACTAAAGACAGGCGTTTAGGAAAGTGGTCGCCAAGGTGGAAAGGCCCATTTATCATCGATAAAGTGTTAGGAAAATGTGCATATCAACTAAGGGATCAAGATGGAGAGCTGCATGCAATGCCTATCAACGGACGATTCCTTAAGAAATATTACCCCACTACCTAGGAGATGAAGGAGCAAGAATTGTAGTACACCATTTACAAGACATCGGCCTAATGTTGGATTTGTGAGCTCGGCCTCCTATGTTATTTTGTATGTTTTTGCATAAACAACATTTTAGTGTCTTTTAACATCCCTTTATTTACAATTTTGAAATTTACTTTTACCTTTGTCAGCCAAAGCTACATAAGAGGTATCGGCCGAATCAACCAAAATTGTATTGGCCGAAGTCAAGTAATTCATTTGGCCAAGTTAAACAAGAAGTGTCGGCCGAGACGACTCAGGTAATCTCGGCTGAAGTGAACAAGAGTTTCAGTCGAGTTTAAGATGTTGATTTGGCTGAGCTCAAAATAATGTGCAAGACAAGAAATAGGATTTAGTTGGCCGAAATATACGAAGTCAAAAGAGGCCGAGTCAATTGAAAAAATAACGGCCAGATGATCAATCGGTCACATACGCAAAATTAGAGTTTGAGTCATACAAATAAGGTCGGTTAGACTCTACAAAAATAAGAAAACCGGCTGAATTATGGTCCTAGGGCCATGTACAAAATATAAGTCGAGCTGAATATCAAATCCTACAGTAACTACATATCAGAGGGTAGAAGAGACCGAAGAGCTTCCTTAACATTTTCCAAGTCTTGCATACCTTGATCAACCTTTCGCTTCAAGATATCTCTCCTCTTGTTATATGACTTGGTCGATGTCAAAATCAAGCTATACTTGGTAAGATCTTGTTGGGAGCAATATTTCAGATGGTGGTCGAAGTAACATTGACTTGTTCTTCAGCTTCGGCCCATGCATATGCAGATGCATTTACCTGTGATTCTCTGAGATCAGTAAAGGGATTTTGTCACAACTTTGTATGGGAATGCCAACACGACCTGTACAAGAATTGTACCTACAATCTCCCCCTTTGGCATTCCTATACAAAACATATCTAATCAATGCAAACTCCCCCTCAACAAGTACAGGAGGAGAGAATCACAATCCATACTTTTCCTGAAACACTTATCACGTACACATTGGTAAAAAGCATAAGAAAGAATAACGTTATCACAGTCACACATCTAATTTCTTCCCCTTTTTAAATAGGAATGACAAAGGTAACGTACGTAGCGGAAGCTATGTAGAAGAAGGATCACCATTAGATGTTGCGCAATAGACACCATCCCAAGAAGAATCGATTAGAGAAAGATAGTCCAAGTATCAATACTCCCCCTAAGTGTGATCATGTGATGAGAGATGCAAGAATGAAATGCACACACACAATGAGTGGGTTGTATCCAAATGCTAAGAACAGATTTAATTCGCATAGCTTTTCCAACAAGAGCAATACCACTTAACCATAAATAAGGGTGCAACAAAATAAGTTCACACATGCGAATCGATTCAGACAACCACAGGGTAAGAGAGAGGATGATCGAGTATTCTATACCTCTTGGTGTGTAGAGTGAACATATCTCAAGATGCGGTGTGTAATATTTGTGGAAACCTGAAATGCAAAGCTCACATACGAAACACATTTAAGCACATAAACTTTATTCCCCCTTATAACACCGTGTGGGCATGATTTAGAATTTTTCTTTTTGCCTTTCACACAACATAACTAATTTTTTTTTTTTTTAAAGAAAACTACGACCCATGTAACGAGTATTATGCCAGCAGCTCCCAAGTCAGATGACTTTAGGGTACTAGATATAAGGGATAAAATCTGTTTAGTCCTTATAGTTTACCTCTCTCATCGTTTCAGTCCCTGAAATTCTAATTTAATCTAAAAACTCCCCGACCTCACAATTTCCCTTCAATAGGTCCCTTCCGCGTCAAATTAGGAGTTGGTCTTGGATGAAATGTCCATTATACCCCTCGGTTATTTCTTTTTCCTTTTTAATTTCTTTTTTTCCTTTTAATTTCTTTCTTTTTTCTTTTTAATTTCTTTTTTTGCTTTTTCTTCTTTTCTTCTTTTTTTCTTGTTTCTTTTTAATTTCTTTTTTCCTTTTTTTTTCTTTTCGTTCTGCCTACTTTCTCCTTCCTCAACCCACCAATCTCATTCCGATCAAACTCCACAACCCATCTGTTTCTCTCCCCAAATTGAAACCAAACCCAGCAAAGACCTAGCTTGGCGGTGTATAGATGGACATCGAGCAAAAGCAAGAGGCTAGGAGCTGATCGATCACTTCTTCACCTTCTCTGAAGCCATCTCCCTTCGTTATCTCTTAGCGGATCCGCCCTCGTCTCCATCGTCGCCGACGCCATCTCTCAAACATTCGTAGATCCCAATCAACTCGGAAATTTGCCGCTCAACCACTCCCCTCTTGTTTTCACAGCCTACTTCTCTCTCTCCCACTCAAATCCCACTTTCTCTCTCCACATCAGGCCTCAATTTGAAAACTTTTCACTGAAAACTACCATTTTTTCAGACCCTGAGGTTTTTGGGTCTTGCTCAAAATGGTGATTTGGATTTTGGGTCTGGTTGAAATGGTGGTTTTTGATGGCCAAGTTAACCAAAACCAGAAGTGAAGAAGAAGAATTGTAATGGAAAAGAAAAATGGCTGCCGGCGTGGAGAACAATAATTGGGGTTTCGGATCGATCTGGATTAGTTCGCCGACGTGGCGCTACTGATGCAACAGGATATGATGGTCATTAAAAAGGAAAAAGAAAAAAGAAAAAAAGGAAAAAAAAATTAAAAAGGAAAAAAGAAAAATACAAAAAGGAAAAAAGAAATTAAAAAGGAAAAAAGAAAAATACAAAAAGGAAAAAAGAAATTAAAAGGGAAAAAAGAAAAATAAAAAAAGAAAAAAAGAAATTAAAAAGGAAAAAGAAAAAAAAAGAAATTAAATAGGAAAAAAAGAAATTAAAAAGGAAAAAGAAAAAAAGAAATTAAAAAGGAAAAAAGGAAAAAGAAATAATAGAGGGGTATATTGGACATTTCACCAAAGGTCAACTCTTAATTTGATGCGGAAGGGACCTATTAGAGGGAAATTGTGAGATCAGGGAGTTTTTAGATTAAATTAGAATGTCAGGGACTGAAACGATGAGAGAGACAAAGTATAGGGACTAAACAAGGACATCCCAAAGAGCACATCTACTCGAGTCAATAGTTTCACAGTCCACCGGGGTGACCAAACCATTCCCGTTTCTTCCCAATCCTCATATCGTTCGTCACGACCGAGGCCTGTTTACTTTGGGAATAGCCTGGCCATGCTCCATAAATCAGTCATTCAACATTTTTTTTTTTTAATCAAGGAGCAACAAAAAATAAAAAGAATAATTTCGAACATGAGAATTGAGCACAGGCCAACCAACAAATATGACTTACCACCACTTAGAGTATGTGTGCATGTGAGGATTGAAAGTGATAGAGAATATGTTGTTCAAGCTCACAATTACAGAGTGATGCAAGAGCAAATTCAAAACATGCTAGGCACCTCATTGCACACAGATTTAAGGAAAAGAGTATGGCCCTTGTCAATCTAAGTTCAAAATAATCTGTCAGACACTCAGGGATACAAACCACCATTTTTCAATCCTGAATTTCCAGAAACTGAATCTAACAATGCAGAAACGTAAAGAAAATGCACCTATACTATCATGAAGACATACACCATGAATGCATGCAAAATAGATCAAATGAAGTGAGAGTATCAATACTTAGAGCATCCACCAACAGTGCTTCTAAGTAATTCAAATTGAGTTCTGTCTAACGGCCTAGTAAATGAATTAGCCAATTTGTGTTAAGTAGGAACGAAAGCAAGCTCAAGCATATTATCAAGATTATCCGTATGAGCAGAAAAATGATTATTTGAACCTTTTTTAATCTTGATTTGCTTATGCTTTGTTTTTGTTTCCAGATCCACGGGGATTGAAGCCAGCTTTGCAATCTTGGCGATCAGATTCAGACCCTCTTTCAACTCAGCTTGCAACGAGGTAGGTGAGTTAATTCTCAACGTTTTCCTCTGATTTTGAGTAACCTTGCGAAGCATATTGCACCTAGGACGAATGTGTCCTAATTTTCCACAATAATGACAAGTAGGAACAAAGTTTTTTGGAGTTGTGAATATACCTGGGTTGACGCACAGAAGTGTGCATGTCAGAACTTACCAAAAAGCCTTTCTGATGTGATTGAATGGTTTTATGAGGTTCTGGTCTTACATTCAATTCGGTGGCAGACTTGTTGTTACTAGAGCTTTGTTCCTGACTTGAGGAATTCTCACCTCCCACACTTTTTACAAACACCAAGGGTTTGCAGGACTCACCATTATAACCTAATCCTTCTTTATTACCATGATCAGCTTTGCCAATTCCCATCATCTTAGAGACTTTTTCAGACCCTATAGAGAATTTGCTAAAGCTTTCCTTGGCCCTCAATAATTCTTCCTGCAATTTTTCATTCTCAAGGGTTAGAGAAACATTTAAGGTGGATTGAGCCTTAATTTCAACCTGCAAAACTTTGATTTTGTTAGTAATCTCATCATGCTCCTTGTTCCAATCTTGAGACTTGACCTTACCTTGCAAAACTTTAATCTTATCAACAAGGTCAGTACGCTCATCTTCCCATTCTTTCAAAGATATTTCAATTTTTTGCTTGATTTTTTCTTTCTCACCCCTTAAGAATTCAATTTCTTCTTCAAGTTTATTATTTTTCTTAAGAACACTTCTTGAGGCATTATACGATTGCTTGCATTTTTCATTTGTTTCTTCATCAAAAGTATCATCTTATAAATCAGAAACATCAGATAATTCAGAATTAAAGGAGGAAGTAAGAGCAAGATTTACCTCTTCGCCATCGGATTGAATACCCTCATCACTGTCACTCCAAGTGGACTTTAAAGCCTTATTTCCACACAAATTGTACCTCTTATTGCCAGAATCGGCAGCAAGGTGTCCAATTCCACCACACTCAAAGCATTTAGGTTTGTTAGGAACAATTTTCGAAGTGTTTCCAAAGGATTTTTTGTTTTTCAAAAAATTTTTGAACTCTTTTGTCAACAACGATAAATCCACAAAATCATCATCAACATCATCTTTCTTTTTAACAGAAGAGAAAACAATATTTTTTACCTTTTTCTCGGGCTTGATCCTCATCTCAAAGGTTTTGAGATTACCTATAAGTTCGTCAAGAGAATAGGTGTCCAGGTCTTGAGTCTCCTCTATAGCTGTCTGTTTGGATTGAAACTTTGATGAAAGAGACCTAAGAATTTTCTTGACAATCCGATGCTCTTCAAAATGATCACCAAGACTGTGACACTGACTTGTCACTTTCATAAGACGAGCATGAAAGTCATCTATTGATTCATCCTCCCCCATTTGCATGTTCTCAAACTCCAAGACAAGTCTCTGAAGCTTCTGACCTCTAACATTTTTATTTCCTTCATAAGTGACCTGAAGAAGATCCCATGCTTGTTTAGCCGTGTCACAATGGATGATTCTCACCCTCTCCTTCTTGGATAAATCTGTGTATAAGGAATTTCGTGCCTTGAAATCACAACTTCTATTCCGAACCTCCTCTTCTGTCCATTCCTTCCTAGGTTTAAGAATTCTTGCAGATGACCCTTCTGTTTTCTTCGATTCTTCAGCCTTGGTTGGGTGTTCCCATCCATTCTCAACAACGTTCCACATGTTTTCATCCTGAGAGTAGAGAAAAGCCCTCATCATAATCTTCCATTGTGAATAGTCTTCACCATCAAACAAGGGCGGGCAATTTATAGAACTAGAGGCTCTGTCACGTTCTATCCTTGACCACGGATCAACTAAAAAAAAAGCTTTAGAACCTGCTCTGATGCCAAATGAAAATACAAGGATGAAATGTTTTTCTGGAAAATAGGGATTGCAGTGCACTGATCAATCCTTACTGGGCAGCAGAAACCAAAATAACAAATAGAACACGGATTTTGGTTACACAGTGAAAACCTCAAATATGAGATTAAAAACACTGCGGGTTCTTACTCTTGAGAACCCAAAATAAAGATCATCGTATTAAAAAAGATATGTTCTTTTACAAACTTGAATAGCACTAGCTCGGCTACAATGTTTAGACAAAATCTAATCACCAAGTTTGTCTTCCTTCTAGAACTCCTTCACTTGAATTATCACCAAATCTCGCTCTTCTTTCTTCACCGTCTCTCTACTGATCTCAAGAGAGTTTTTATGCATATGAAGACACAATCAATAACACTTATACATGGACCAAGCGTTTGTATTTTTTGTGAAGACTTAACCTCAAGAAAACATGCAAGACTCTATCAATATTCTTGCGTCTCCAGTTCCACACCTATGACCGTGTGTGTCTCTTAATATATGATGGACTGACGGCAACCAACTCTCCACAAAAAGATTCTACCCTAATTCCCATTTAATTAGGAAAGAAACTTCCCATATATGAACTCCAACAAATCTTAAGGAAAATCAATTAGGAATAGACACAACCTAAAAACCCTAGGACATCAACACCACGATTTTAACAATCAAAAGAATCTTAAAAAAAAACGTAGAAACATAAAATCCAAACCCTACTTTCCAAAATCGGACTCCACATGAGACTGACTGCTGACTCGGGGATTGCAACACACGTTTCAATCCCATGCATATGCAGATGCATTTACCTGTGATTCTCCGAGATCAGTAAAGGGATTTTGTCACAACTTTGTATGGGAATGCCAACACGACCTGTACAAGAATTGTACCTACACTGTCGAGGGATATGAAAGGACACTACCATCTCAAAACAATCAATCATAGCATGGTTCGGCCTCAACCAACCAATACCCAAGATCACATCGTACTTGTGGTCCAGAATTATAATTAAAGCTGCGGAGAACTTTCTACCACAAATCACAATAGGGCATGCATCACAAATCATACTAAGCTCAAGAGAAACACCGAGAGGCAATGCAACACACAAAGATCTAGCAAGAGACATAGAAGTCAAACCCAACCCATCTACCACAGAACTAGATATGAAAGAATGAGTCGCTCCTGTATGAAACAATACTCTAGCAAGATAGCTAAAAACAGATAAGGTACCTTCCACCTTGGAACCTCGCTGACCAATATCGAATACCCTAACCTGACCCGGAGGCAACTGTCTCTGCTGGGTCCTCTGCCCACCATCCTGAGGTTATGTACACTCCTTGGCGACATGCCCTGCCTATCCACAAGTAAAGCATACTCGGGTCCTCGTCTTCGGGTACACTTTGGAAACATGACCCACCTCACCGCAGTTGAACACATCTCAATGGCGCTGCCTGCCTGATAGGTGCAGCTGCAACCCTAGTTGGAGCCTGATGATGAGTCCGCTGTCTCATCCAAGACCCGTCCCGATAACCCGTCGAACTACTGCTCCAGGCAACCGCCTTCCCCTTCCCCTAGGAATCTCTCGAAGTTGAAGCCGCAAACTCATCCTGGTGAGTCTGGGTATCCTGCTCAAGCTAGCGCCATGGCCTTAGCCAAGATGAGTGCAGTAGTAGGCAACTCCAGAGGTACCACGTCATGCTTGAGAGAAGCATTCAGCCCCCGCTGAAACTTCTTGGCCAAACTCAAAGCATCCCACGGTCTCACAAAATGATACAACTGTGAGAACTTCGCCTCATATTCCCTAACACTCATAGTTCCCTGAACTAGAGTGAGGAACTCTACCTCCAACTACTCAAACACTGAAGCCAAGAAGTACTTCTCCCTGAAGAGTCTCACAAAATCCACCCAGGTCATGGTGGTCACATCCCTAGCCCCCTCTATGCCCTCCCACCATACTCATGCCTCATCCTGGAACAGATAGGTAACTATCTCCCTCTTATCAAGGTCAGTGCATACGACTATCCGAAAGTAGTTCTCCATGTTCCTGATCCATTGATCAGCCAACATGTGGTCTGTACCCCCCTGAAAAGGGACTGCTCCAAGCCTAGTAACCTCCTTCGCCAATCTCGCCAGCCGAGTGGCATCCATCACATCCACAACAGGTGGAACAGGCACAACATAAGGCATCTCCACCTCCTCCTCATAGAACTCCTCCACAGGAGGAACCCTGCCTCTACCCCTAGCTTTGCCCCCTCCTCGGGGCCTACCTCGGCCTCTAGCTCTACTTCTCGGAGGATCCATCACCTGAGAAGCATAGCAACACTTGGTTAATTACTACTTGTATAAAACTTAAACACAAGTATAAGTTAAATACAAGAGCGCATTAACCAAGACACGAATACAAGGAGGGCATTCAAAGCTCCTATGACTACCAAACATTCAAGACGACACCTAACACTCCCACATACCCAATGATTATATCAATACCGAAGAGTATAGGATGGGGATCCGCTGCAGATGGGGTATCACTTGAGTGATACTGATTATCACAAAATATTTACCTTATGCTCTGATACCAAACTGTCACGCCTCGAATTTTGAATAAAGAAATTCAAATCCGAAACGCGAAAACTCAACCAGATTTTTTTTTTCATTTAAACTAAGTAACGAAATAACTGAAAACATAATGTCAATAAAGACTCAATCATTATAGTCGAATATAACATCAACAAGTGTTTACAAAGCTCGAAAGAATGAAATACAAAAGTAGCGCTCGCTAGGAGCATACTACATACAGCAGTACGATACAAAAATGGGTCCTGAACCTAACGCTGCTGAACTACACCCCACGATCTCCACCCTGGTGGTCCTGACATGCAAGAATAACCGCTACACCATGGAATAGTGCACCAAGTTGCAACCAACAACCCGGTAAGCTTTTTAAGCTCGTATGAGTAAACTCAATTTAAAAGACACGAATCCCACATACTTAACAATTCCCCAAATCATGAATGAATCAAGCCATACAAATCAATACCACAAATCAATAATGATTCAAGTCCCTCATGGACAATCAAAGAAAGAAACACTCAAAACTCTCTTTTACAAACATTTACTCAAGAGCACGATAACACAAAGTTATCCCCCAAGCAGTACAATGTACTCATGAGCACGATAACGCAAAGTTATCCCCCAAGCAGTACATTAGCAGACACTCTAGAGCTCTAACTGAATTATAGCCTGTCACCTCGGCCAAGGTTCAAGAATACGATGTATATAATTGCCTCGATCACCAATGTGACAAAAGGTCCACAGACCGAACATTTAAAAGTCCACATGACTCAAATGTTACCAAAACTTGATTACTCTTTCAACATGACAAAATAAACAATCCCATGATATAACGTATTTCCACAAAGAGTAAACGCACAAAACAACATTCTGAATAATTAACAGTTCATACGCACATCACAATGTCACGCCGTCCATATATATATATATATATATATACAGATTTTATCCAGAGCGGAGGTCCGCTTTGAAATTACGGAGTGAACTTTGAGTTTTGGGTCGCTTTTAGGTCGCATATCCACATCTCGGCCGTTCCATTTTTAGGTACTATTGTACAGATTGTCCCTGCAAATTTTCAGCCAAATTGACGATAGTTAAGGTATCTAACTCGCTTAAACCAATCGACGGACTGAATCTGTCCAACCTGAACCGTACTAGCTTTAAGGCAGTTATCAATGCCTTAACGGTAATCAATTTGGCTAAAAATTTGCAGAGACGATCTATACACTAGTACCTAAAAACGGAACGGTTGAGATGTGGATATGCGACCTAAAAGCGACCCAAAACTCCAAGTTCACTCCGTAATTTCAAAGCGGAACTCCGCTCTGGATAGGATCTGATATACAGATTATATATATATATATATATATATATATATATATATATATATATATATATATATATATATCCACTCAGGAATGCCACTAATACCAATTATAGTTCACAATCACAAAACTCGAAAAAATCATTTTTATACTTAAAACTCATTTTCCATGCAGTCCTATGAACCCGTAGTCGATCGAGTTCATATCATTTAAAACAAATATCCATTTTCGAAAACGATTCACAATTTATCATTTAATTCCGCAATTAAGTAAATTCGTTTGTAAATGAACCACGTGAGATTTACTCACCTCTAAATTCTGTTGCGTCTTCTCTTACAGCAGAGATAAGGTATCGAATACGCTCACTTAATCACCTAAGTAATATACGTCACAATTTAGTACACGAATCAAAAGCGATTAAGTTTCGAACCCCCGTTTGAACTAAAACCTCAAAAGTAATGCCGATCGAGGCAAAACTTAACCCAAGACCACTCAAGGTCTCCGAAATACTTATACGATCAATATATCAAAGCTACAAGTCGATCGAACGGCCGGATCCTCACGAATCGAAAACCGAAACGATTGAAAATGTAAAATTCCTAACAAATTCATGCGATCTCCAAAAATTATGTATTGTACATCGACATGTTCGTATCGATGTGTAGATTGAAAAGAGGAACAGAAACTGTCCCTGGAGTGGCCAGAAGTTGCTGGAAACCACCGAGTTAGGTGGTGAAACCTACATGAAACTCTTCCTCAAAATATTCCCAACAACTGTCACAACTAGCATCAAGCCTAAATCAAAGCGTAAAGGGTCAAAAACTACCTCGTAAGACACTGAGATCGGATTTTGCCCAGTTTTCCGGCGAGCTTCAGTTCTCCCTCCATGCTTCACTTCAGCTCAAGCCACATCAGAAGCATGATCAGCAACTTCAGAGGATTCCAAAATGCCAAGTGGCTCAAGCTATGGTGGCCGGAGATGGAAGATATTGGCGTTGACTTAAATCGGGGTTTGGATGGTGTTCTCCTCGTAACTCTGTGTAGCGGCGGTGATAGACCAAGTTGCTGTCACTGACAGCTGCGCAAGGATGAGACGAAGCTAATGGATGTGGTTTTACGTCCAGATATGGCCGGAGGAGGAAGATATGGCCGGTGGAAGGAAAATGACGATTTCCAGTGAGAGGAGAGAGAAGAGAGCTCGGGTTTCCTTTTTTGGAAACCTAGGGTTTTTCCCAAAAATTCTGAAATTTTTCTACTTAACCTAAATGGAAACTTTTTCCATTAGCCATAACTTCTTCATACGAGCTCCGATTTTCGCGTTTTGCATGTCCACGAACTCGTATCGACGCGCTCTACGATTTCTGTTAAGGAAGTTTTCATAAAATCAAAATGTACAAAAAGTCAACCGTTGAATTGAAGCATTTCATGTGAATAATGGTTCGAAATAATATCTATTTCTCGAATAACCAAAAGAACAAGGCATCGAAACCATAATTTGTACTAACTGGGACATTTATTAATTTCAAGAAAAATACGAGAAATTAATATGAAAATTCAGGTAATTACAATGAGACTCGTAGTGAGTTGAGAAATGTTTTGTCATGTCATTGTGGTGATAAATGCTTCTTGTCGAGAGGAAAAAGAAGAGTGAATTCTTGGTTTGTTGTTGAGATCTTAAATGATTTGGTTTATCAACGGTGGTGACTTGCATTTTTCTTAAAAACAAAATGATTTTGGTTTTAGAAATAATCAATGTTGATTTGTTGTCCTTGAGTCGGAAAGGTGTTTTGTGGTTTTAGGGTTTACTCACAAGAGCTTGCAAAACCTTACCGGGTTTGTTGTTTCAACCCAGTGCACTATTCCATGGTATAAGGGTTATTGTGCATGTCAGAGTAACTGTGGTCGAAGCTGAGGTTTGTTGCTGTCGTAGCTTGGACATGGGAGTGTACCTTTGGTTTTAGTCTTCCGCTGTGTAGTGAGTGTGTTTACTTATTAAATTGTTATTCAGTTTAATTTGTAAACTCTCTGTAATGTAATATGTGACTCTAAACAATGAGTCAATATTGACATTTGTGAGCTTGGTTTGTTTTGTTGCTTAGTTTAAATGAAAAAATTTTAGAGTGTTCTTTTGCTTGTTAAGTTATCGCGTTTTGGATTCAAATTTCTTTATTCGAAATTCGGGGAGTGACAATAACCCCTACACCATGGAATAGCACACCGGATTGAAACAACAAACCCAGTAAGCTTTTGCAAGCTCGTGTGAGTAAACCCAAATAACCACAACTGCACTCACAATAAACTAAATAAAATCAGTAATCCTTGCATACAAAATTAGTTCAAAGGATCACCAAAAAGCACACATTCCAAAACCATAGTAATTCCTGCATATAGTTTAGTTCAGTAGATTACATTAAAATCAACCAATAGAATGAAAAAGGAAAATAAATAAGGAAGTCAAACAACTCACGCGAATAACGAGGAAAATTTTTCAACCCGAAGAAAATAACTCACCCCAAAATCACGAGGAATCCGCCGATTCAATTTAAGAAAGCAACACACAAATCCCGAGGAAAACCTTTCAACTCAAGGTAAAGAAACACACACCATGATTCCTTAAAAACCCAATATTCTTATCCCAAAGAAACAATACAAGTCACACCGTGACAAAATTATATAAAATGTTAACCTAACAAGTCAATATGAAAATCCGGTCCAACCTAGACAATAAAACTGAAAGAAGCAACTCACGCAATGAATCCTTCCAAAACTCAACACCTTTTCCCAAAATGACATTACAACAAGTCACCCTGTGACAAAATCATATAAAATGTTAACCTAACAAATTAAATATGATACTTTGGTCCAACCTGCACAAAATGTGTACCCAAGAGTCGAAGTAACCTACTTAGATCCATGAGATACGATGACAGACAAACTAGAGCTCTAACTGATCGTAATCACTCACCCGATATATTTGCCTGAGGTCACAACCTGCAACCCATGATCCTTAGGCCAACTTGGCCCTTAGATCAAAACATCAAATGAGTCACATTGGACCCAAAATGTTACCCAAATCTCAAAAGAAGAAATCACAACCTGTGACTCCCAAATCCTTAGACCACTAGTCGTCAGATCAAAACATTTAAAATGGTCACACCGAACTTGAAAATGTTACCCTAAACTCAAACAAGAAATCACAACCTATGACTCCCAAATCCTCAAACATTTTTCAAAATAATAGAAAATCCCATTTCCCACAATAATTGTTTCTCGAAAAGTCACATCATAATACAATAATGAACTTACTCACACATATTGCTTGTATCACAACAAAACCACCAAAACATATATATTTCACGTATACACACACACACACACACACACACATAGTCATTCACTCAGGAATGTCACAAATACCAACTATAGTTTGCAGTTAAATAAATAACTCTCAAAACGTAAGGTAACTTTGTTCGTAAATGAACATTGTGAGATTACTCACCTCTGAATCTCGCTACGTCTTCTTACAGAATTGAGATAATAAGGTCACAGAATATCAATCCAAGAATACTTCGTCAAGTACCTAATCACATACGGTCTCATCTCAGTACAAGAAACATAAAGCGATAAGAGTTCGAACCCCCGTTTAAACTAAAACCTTGAAAGTAATGCCAATAGAGCTGAAACTTCATCCGAGACCACCCAAAGTCTCTGGAATACTTCTAAAATCAATTTCTCAAAATTATAAGACGATCCAAAGGTCGGATCCTCACGGATTGCAAATCGAGAAAACTGAAATTACGTAAATGTAGCATGCTTCGAATAATCACAATATGACCCCATGATATATCAACAAACTCGTATCGACGAGTAGGTGACAACCATGAAAACAGAACCCAAAAACCTGGCCGGATGGGTCATGAAACCTATGCCACAATCTTCCTCACAACATGTACAACAACTTTCACAACTATACTGAAGTCATATTGTAAGCCATTTTGCTGGAATTTATCTCGAAACAAAAGGGGCCGATTGAAACCCTAGAATTTCAAATCCTCAATTCGATCTCCAGCTTCAAATCATTGCAAGTCATTTGGAGGGAAGCATCTACATCTCCTGGGCTTCAAAAGCTCTCAAGAATCGTCGTCGTAGGAGGCCGGAATCGTGAGTTCCGATCCGATTAGGCCCCGACACAGCGCCGCCAGAAAGTTTCTCCGCCTTGCTGTGCCTTCTACAGCTCGAATCGTGCAACGAAGCAACCATAGACTTGGAGAGGGAGAAGAAACGAAGCGATTAGGACCGATGGCGCGGCCAACGGTGGCCGGATTGCGGAGATACAGTTGGAAGAAGAAATCTGGGTCGGAGGCGGGTCGGGAGCAAATCGGATCCGGATTTTGCTTTTTTGGCAAGTAGGGTTTTTCTGATTTTTTTTCCCAAATTTTTTCGATTTAACCAAAATGAAAACTTTTTTCGATGGCCATAACTTCATTGTACGAACTCCGATTTTTGCATTCCACTTATCTATGAACTCGTATCGACGCACTCTACGACTTTTGTGAATGAAGTTTTTGGAGAAACTCAACAAATAAAAAATCAACTCATTGACTCCTCGAAAATAAAACGTTTCGAGTAATTATTCGTCCGAAACACTTTCGCTCCACCCTCGCACCACAAAATCCTTCTAATGAATACTTTATTTGTCACGCCCCCAAATCCAAGGCCAATATTGTACTGAAATATGGCTCGTGAATTTGTGACGTGAGTCAAAACGAATAAAATTTTCTTCTTGAATAAATCAACAAGAAGTAAAAGAAAATATATACATGTTTGAATAGTACTTTTATTAGGAATTGAAATTATTATTTTTACAATACTGAAGTTGAACAAAATATTTCTTTTGAGATAGTAGTAGAAAAACATTCTTTTATCTAGTAGGTTCATCCCGTTTCCCCAAGCATCTACTCAATACCTGAAAACAAGAAGGTGTAGCATCATGAGCAACACAAGCCCAGTAAGTACATATACCACCATCTTATATTAATTTGCCTTACAAAATGATGCAAATTGAATAACAAAGTAAAAATGATCGGCAGTCTTCTGTCAACGCACTTTGTAATAAATACTAATATCATCGTACCATCTCCTTATTGAATCGACAAGTAATGCATCACTAATAGATGAAAATAACCTCAAAACAATGTATGCTCAATTATCTTTTCACTTAGCACCGTAACATATTAATAATATATATCGCAGACAGATATTTGATCAAAATAATATAAGTACACTTCTCTTCTTAGTGAATTTTCAGATTAACTGGTAACAATTCATAAATACAAGTGCTAGGGTCCAACGTACTATACCCAAAGCACAAGTAAGCCAGGTTGACTGGTAACAAATCACAAATCCACGTACTAGGGTCCAACGTACTATACCCAAAGCACGGGAAAGCCGCAGCATACTAGGGTCCAACGTACTATACCCAAGTATGTATACTCAAAGTAAGCACCCTTCCTAAGAGTATAATAGTGCACTATCTGTAGGGACTAGGGCCCAAGGCTAACTTCCACATAACACCAAAACACGTTTACCAGTAATTCACTTAAGCACGGGGTAGTACTAATCACCCGGCTTCACAACTGTACTTCTCAAACATAATCAAATTCACAACATACAATCTTTATGAATTATAGATCATAATATATGTATATGTACTCACACATATAGATACATATACTTAGGAATAATCTCATATGAAAACATGTGTAACATAATTGTATATCACAAACAAGTAAATTCACTAGCAAACAACATAATTAAAAAGAAGCTTATACATAATTGAAATAAAGTAAAATAGGTAATAATAAAGCACAAGTATTAAATAAGTAACTATAAACAATTTAACAAAATTATATTATAGTTAGTATTTCAGTCCTTATGTCCAAATCCATTGAAGTTCATCAACCGTATTCATGTTTCTCCGATTAGAGTCATCAAACTTCAAAATGTGTTACGTTGTCCATCACAAGTCCGAATTAGTCAAATGAGTACACCGTTTCAAAGGGTTTTTCACAAGGAATTCAATAATACAGTCCATGTAAACATGTGCAATGTGTCCAAGTCCAAAAATGAAGATTTTCCAGAACAGTACAGTAATCGTCACTCTTTACTTTAACCTTAATTTCATATATTAATTCGTCCTGTAGTTTTGACTACTGCTCTTGATACTCTCCAGATTTAAAGTTCAGATTATAAGCTTCGTTTTGATATAAAGAACATTGAAAACGGATAAGAAATGAGTGAGATATGATAGTTTGAAGTTATGAACATCATATGAGTTTTCCGGTGAAACCAACCGGAAAAGTTTTGAAAGATTCATTGTTTAATGCTTTAAAAATCATTTAAAATGTAAAATTAAGATACAAAATCAATTAGAAATCATCTATATGAACTTGATTAGATAAAACAAGAGTAAGACCAGAATTTTAGTATTTCCGGCAGCCGGAAAATGCATGAACTCACCGGTTTCTGGAAAAAGTTGCCGGATTCTGGAAAAAAATGGAAAGTAACAATTTTCTTTTAACCATAACTTCTTCGTTTCTTAACCTTTTTCAGTGATTCAAAATCCCAAAATGAGCCATTTTTCATGTAGATTAAGGTAGCATAACTTTCATCAGCAAATACATAAGTTTTATGCACGAAAAATTGGATTATGCAGCAGTGACGTTTTTACACCATTTTATTCTTGGTTCTTCAAATTGATCAAAATTTAAGGCAAAAGACTATAAGAGAGTTTTCATATACTTACATGAATATCTTTTGAAGTGATCAACAGGTGATTGGAGGCTTGGCCACGAAATTGAGCTTCACAACTTAAAGAACCTAAGAGCTTAAGCTAACTTTCTTTAACTAAAGATTTCTTTCTTTCCAATGAGTTTCTAAGTGAAATTCCTATATGAATGAGAATGGGATGAAGTTAGAGCAGGAAGTAGTGCTCTTTTATAGACCCAAAACAACATCTAACCTTAGTCAAGTTAGTTTCTAAGCTAGCTACTTACCCTTGGTGAATAGGAGTGTGGTTAAGCTCCAAGTGAATAAACAAAGACTTTTAGGCTAGATTTTTATGTGTTAGAGATGATGAGATCAGCTGCTAGAAGCTGCTTTCATCACAAAGTCATCTTCACTTTCTTTTTATGTTCTTGAAAAATGCATGTAAAGCTTGTCATTTAGTTCTAAGATTTAATTTCAAAATGAATAAAACTAATCAACTCAAATTAAAATGCTTAGGAATTGAAATGATTTAGAGAAGTGTAATCTATAGGCATCTACACGAATTATAAATGTTGAGATGATCCAACACTCAAAAAGGTATTTTCGTAATAAACTCATGAGTTAGAAAGTCATGAGATGAGCTTTTTGAATTATCAAAATCTTCACACAAAAAAAATGTTTTCTAAGATATATGAACTGTCGAGATCATAAAAAAAAATGCAATATAATTATTCCTAAAAGTTCGGGTTATTACAGTCTACCCACCTTAAAAGAAAATTCGTCCTCGAATTTTACGTAGGTTTCTCAATCCAATACAGGTGGTGGTTCGTACTTAGACTATATCATGACATCCCTAATAGTACTTGAAATCTTAAGGTATTATACCATTCCGATCTATTTTGCTACCATGTTGATATATTAGACGAATATATAAATCTAACTTTAACCTCTTGGTTTTCTCCCAAAAAGTATTCACCAAAAGTATTTGTGTATTTCCATTCCGATCCCCTTGAATGAAAACTGAACTTCACATGGTGAGCATAACTTCCTCTTAAATCCTATATTGTTTGGTGTGCATACTCTTTCTCAATATAGCAGTCTGGTGCTAATGTAGAGGTGTCATCTTTCATGTATACATAGTTTATGAGTTCTCACCTTGAGTTCAAAATATTCGGTAGGCTATATACTTAAATCTTGAATGATCTATACCTATAGCAGTCGAGGATCTAAACTCGTATCTTTCTAATATTCTAAAAGGTTGGAAGTTTCCTAAAGCATTAGGTCAAGATGTTGCAATGTAGCTAGGTTTTGGATTCTGCATAACAACCAAGCAAGTTTTCTTCTTCTAGCTAACACTATCGCAAAACAATAAATGAGTTTATCTCTCTTCTTCAATGTTGTTCAAATCTTTCTCAAATAAAAGTTTCATCAAGTAGTTCCCAACTAAAAACACTCAACTGAACAAATCTTATATCTAAGAACTTTTCACCAAGCCTATTGTATCCCTTGGTTCGATTCTTTAGGTTGTAGAGAATACTAATCGACCTTTAAGCAATGGGTAGATACTAAGCTTATCTTCATAGTGGTAGTATGCAAGTGCGAGGGCACTAGAAATACCGAACTTTCGGGACCATAATGTTGGAATGGTTGAGACCTAAAATATATTCATCAAGAATCTGGACAAGGTAATTATCCGCATGCAAGGCATTGCATAAAACATTCTTTTCTTTCGGCAATTTACTGTCTTGCTGATAGCTATGGATGTATTTAGCCAGTCCAAAGGCTATAGTTTCTTTCAATTTTGACAAGAAAGAAAATTCTAGTGACAAGCATGTTGATGCTTAACTTATTTATGGCTCTAACTCTCTTACTCTCAGCTGTGTAGGAAACTTCAAGAATAAGGATTCTTCCAAAATTGTACATCAAACATTCTAATTCAAGGAACTTAAGGTAGCCTAGAACAACAGCATCATGAATTTTCAAATCATTCCTACCTTAGATTATATCTTATTAGGTCACACTAAACTTATAAAGGCTACGAAAAGTTACACCGGCCTCAAACAAGTTTATGGATAGTAGCTCACATACTGCTAGGGCTAGAATTTTTGAACTTTGAAAGGGAATAATTATTGTTAAGACCTATTCTTAATCATCCAAATAAAATCATGATTCTAAACTTTCAACAAGAGCTAGAGTTTCAAGACGTACCTTTCACCTTTCAGATCAATATCCTTCAATACTTGGGAATATATTTGAGTGTAAGGAATTCTTGTGCATCCAATTGTTTGAGCAATAGTCTTTTACCATAATTGACCAATGCTTAAAGATCTCCCAAATGCACTAGGACCAATATTGCTAGTCTTGTTCACATATATTTTTCACTAAATACTCCTCAAAATTTCTTCTCTCTGTAGCCTACTCAGCAATCGTTTCGACTAATAATTCTGGAGCATTCTAGGAACCACTTAATCTACTATCATAATGAACCCCTTTTTCTTTCTCTCACCAGACTACTCTAAAGATCCGAAATTTTCCTAAAATAAGTTTAACTTCCAAATAAAAGGATCTCTTCAATATCAATTTACCATAGGGATATCAAGCTAGCCCTAAACTGTTACTAGATCCTGGTTAAGCAATTCAACAACTATCTTATATGCTAAGCTCTTTTAGTATCTTGCGAATGCTTAACAATTCTATCAAGGCTTTAGTACTCATACTTCCATAATAGTCACGAGTACATCTAAACGAATCATTTTACTCTACTCATACTAAAGCATATAACTTCCACTTACTGTATATCTAATGTTATCCAAAACCACTTAGTCTCAAAAACTTGTGTCACAAAATCATATGCATAAATTACCATATTGACAAAAGCGTAAACATGGCATTATCACTGCTTGATCTATACAAAAAAACAAAGGATCGATCAAACCTACTAGCCATATTGACTATAATAGTTTGATTAATAGAAGAACATTAGACAAATGATTCTTGATAATTAATCTCTTCTTTTCAATGAAACAAAACCCAAACAAATCACTATATCATCTCCTAACTTGATAAAGTCAGCATATAAAATATAACTGCAATCAAAGAATAGGGACACATAATACTCATCAAAGCTTTCGATAGCCTAAAATGCATGTATATGCTACATATATAGTACCCACCCCGTTTATATATTTTTATTTATAGAAAGCAAAACTTAAAAGGAACTTTTGCTCTGATACCAATCTGTCACGCCCCCAAATCCAAGGCCAATATTGTACTGAAATATGGCTCGTGAATTTGTGACGTGAGTCAAAACGAATAAAATTTTCTTCTTGAATAAATCAACAAGAAGTAAAAGAAAATATATACATGTTTGAATAGTACTTTTATTAGGAATTGAAATTATTATTTTTACAATACTGAAGTTGAACAAAATATTTCTTTTGAGATAGTAGTAGAAAAACATTCTTTTATCTAGTAGGTTCATCCCGTTTCCCCAAGCATCTACTCAATACCTGAAAACAAGAAGGTGTAGCATCATGAGCAACACAAGCCCAGTAAGTACATATACCACCATCTTATATTAATTTGCCTTACAAAATGATGCAAATTGAATAACAAAGTAAAAATGATCGGCAGTCTTCTGTCAACGCACTTTGTAATAAATACTAATATCATCGTACCATCTCCTTATTGAATCGACAAGTAATGCATCACTAATAGATGAAAATAACCTCAAAACAATGTATGCTCAATTATCTTTTCACTTAGCACCGTAACATATTAATAATATATATCGCAGACAGATATTTGATCAAAATAATATAAGTACACTTCTCTTCTTAGTGAATTTTCAGATTAACTGGTAACAATTCATAAATACAAGTGCTAGGGTCCAACGTACTATACCCAAAGCACAAGTAAGCCAGGTTGACTGGTAACAAATCACAAATCCACGTACTAGGGTCCAACGTACTATACCCAAAGCACGGGAAAGCCGCAGCATACTAGGGTCCAACGTACTATACCCAAGTATGTATACTCAAAGTAAGCACCCTTCCTAAGAGTATAATAGTGCACTATCTGTAGGGACTAGGGCCCAAGGCTAACTTCCACATAACACCAAAACACGTTTACCAGTAATTCACTTAAGCACGGGGTAGTACTAATCACCCGGCTTCACAACTGTACTTCTCAAACATAATCAAATTCACAACATACAATCTTTATGAATTATAGATCATAATATATGTATATGTACTCACACATATAGATACATATACTTAGGAATAATCTCATATGAAAACATGTGTAACATAATTGTATATCACAAACAAGTAAATTCACTAGCAAACAACATAATTAAAAAGAAGCTTATACATAATTGAAATAAAGTAAAATAGGTAATAATAAAGCACAAGTATTAAATAAGTAACTATAAACAATTTAACAAAATTATATTATAGTTAGTATTTCAGTCCTTATGTCCAAATCCATTGAAGTTCATCAACCGTATTCATGTTTCTCCGATTAGAGTCATCAAACTTCAAAATGTGTTACGTTGTCCATCACAAGTCCGAATTAGTCAAATGAGTACACCGTTTCAAAGGGTTTTTCACAAGGAATTCAATAATACAGTCCATGTAAACATGTGCAATGTGTCCAAGTCCAAAAATGAAGATTTTCCAGAACAGTACAGTAATCGTCACTCTTTACTTTAACCTTAATTTCATATATTAATTCGTCCTGTAGTTTTGACTACTGCTCTTGATACTCTCCAGATTTAAAGTTCAGATTATAAGCTTCGTTTTGATATAAAGAACATTGAAAACGGATAAGAAATGAGTGAGATATGATAGTTTGAAGTTATGAACATCATATGAGTTTTCCGGTGAAACCAACCGGAAAAGTTTTGAAAGATTCATTGTTTAATGCTTTAAAAATCATTTAAAATGTAAAATTAAGATACAAAATCAATTAGAAATCATCTATATGAACTTGATTAGATAAAACAAGAGTAAGACCAGAATTTTAGTATTTCCGGCAGCCGGAAAATGCATGAACTCACCGGTTTCTGGAAAAAGTTGCCGGATTCTGGAAAAAAATGGAAAGTAACAATTTTCTTTTAACCATAACTTCTTCGTTTCTTAACCTTTTTCAGTGATTCAAAATCCCAAAATGAGCCATTTTTCATGTAGATTAAGGTAGCATAACTTTCATCAGCAAATACATAAGTTTTATGCACGAAAAATTGGATTATGCAGCAGTGACGTTTTTACACCATTTTATTCTTGGTTCTTCAAATTGATCAAAATTTAAGGCAAAAGACTATAAGAGAGTTTTCATATACTTACATGAATATCTTTTGAAGTGATCAACAGGTGATTGGAGGCTTGGCCACGAAATTGAGCTTCACAACTTAAAGAACCTAAGAGCTTAAGCTAACTTTCTTTAACTAAAGATTTCTTTCTTTCCAATGAGTTTCTAAGTGAAATTCCTATATGAATGAGAATGGGATGAAGTTAGAGCAGGAAGTAGTGCTCTTTTATAGACCCAAAACAACATCTAACCTTAGTCAAGTTAGTTTCTAAGCTAGCTACTTACCCTTGGTGAATAGGAGTGTGGTTAAGCTCCAAGTGAATAAACAAAGACTTTTAGGCTAGATTTTTATGTGTTAGAGATGATGAGATCAGCTGCTAGAAGCTGCTTTCATCACAAAGTCATCTTCACTTTCTTTTTATGTTCTTGAAAAATGCATGTAAAGCTTGTCATTTAGTTCTAAGATTTAATTTCAAAATGAATAAAACTAATCAACTCAAATTAAAATGCTTAGGAATTGAAATGATTTAGAGAAGTGTAATCTATAGGCATCTACACGAATTATAAATGTTGAGATGATCCAACACTCAAAAAGGTATTTTCGTAATAAACTCATGAGTTAGAAAGTCATGAGATGAGCTTTTTGAATTATCAAAATCTTCACACAAAAAAAATGTTTTCTAAGATATATGAACTGTCGAGATCATAAAAAAAAATGCAATATAATTATTCCTAAAAGTTCGGGTTATTACATTATTAATTCCAGGAAATTTCAAGAAATTAATAACGAACTTTCGGGGTATTACATCAATGCTTAAATAATCAAGAGGTTCTTGCTCTTCCTCAAGAGTTTCTTTGATATTAAATAATATCTTCCTCAACTTTGTAGATTCTTCTCTGGATTCGAAAGATAATATCCCAATAATTGGGAATATTTCTATCAAGCTTTGATCTAAAAACTTTCAGAGTTTTCAACTTTTTTTGTTCTTCTAGCAATTCTTTACTAGTTTCTTGCAAATAGTAATTAGTTATACTCTAATTATGATTGAAATTATGAACTATAAAAATGGGGAGTGAAATTTAAACTCCCCAAATTGTAAACCCACACTCCTAACTTCTAAATTTTGTATTTTTATAATTTTCTTTACATATCTTTCTTTCTCGAACTTCTCTTTCCATATGCATGTTTTCCAAAGAGAAGATAATTCTATTCTCAAATCTCAATCTCTAATTCAACCTCTAAATGAAATGGATTCTTTTTGGGTCTACACCAAAGTGGAATGTTAACAAAACCCATAATTATTGAGCAAAACATTCAAAGATTGATGGGCATGAATTTGGGTATTTTGGGCATGAAGCTGGACGATTGTATTAGCTAACAAATTTTGCTTTTGAAGATGGTTGTTTGGCAAGAGAGAGTGGTAGAATTGGAGGTGTTAGAGTTAGACCCATCTTTGCCGAGAACGCGATTTGACAGATACGTAATCGAATCTGTGTTTTTCTTTCTATATTTTCAAATTTCAATTTCAAGCAAAGTATAATTCTTTAAGCGGGTCGATTTGCTAGCTATACATATGGAGACCTCCAATTCTACGTATCTGTCATCGACCCGTCTTTGCAAAGCCATCACCCTCTTGGGAAGAGTAGCCGCGCATTTGCTTTATGAGGAATCTATTCCCAACGAGCTTTAGCAAAAAGAAGAGCCCATGTCAGGCACTTTTCCTGTGAAAGAATTCTTACCCAAATCCAATTCCTACAAATTAGTAGACTTGATCAAATCCTCAGTGAGACTTCCATGTAGGAAATTTGGCCCAAAAGAAAGCTTTTCTTGTTGTGGGAGCGAGGATATTGCGTCAAAAGGAAGATACCCACAAAGGATTTGTTGAGAAAGATTGATTTCTGACCATTTGAGTTGCAGACAATCCCAGTTAAGTTGCATGTGGGAGTCTCTTGATTCCAAGAACTGAACAGAGATGAGTGAGGAAAAAAGTCAAAAACGAGTCATTTTTGGAAGTTTCGCTGCATGTTTTTCGGTGAAGAGAAAAAAACTTGGTCTTATTTCTTGGATGCTTGTTCCGTCCGGCAGAGCGTCCACCAAACGTTGTCGTCGTCGGAGTAGGTTTCGATTGGCAGTCCATAACTGAAGGTTTAAGGCGGCACGAGGAGGAGCGATGATGGAGTTCTGGTATCCTAAGGAGCAATCTGCAACAGGCGAATTGCAACAACGGAGCGGGGATCGCCCTCTGTTGTAGGGTGCTCTGAACTCGATTGCGGGGGTTCAGGCTTTGGTTGCTGGGTTGTGCTAGTGGAAGTGGAGCGCCGACCTCTATTGCCGAGTAGCCCAGCCACTATTACGGCCATTACAAGGTGGCGGCGGGGTTTAACGATGGTGTGGTCCGGCAAATAGATCGGTTGAGGAGTGGCGTGTCTGTAGCATTGGTCCGTCTCCGACAAAACGAGGTGGAGGCTGGAAATTCTGGGTCGTGGGCCGTTCTTGGGTATTTGGGCCTTCAATTGTGGGTCTGTCTTAGGTTCTATGTATTTCTAATATTTGTTTTCACTTTTAGGTGTTTTATTTAGGGGGGTGAAATTTGCACCCCCTAATTTACAAACCACACCCCCCTTTTATTTTTTTAATAATATTTCATGCACCTCTTTTTGAACTTCCCAAAACACCCTCAAAGTCAGATATTCTTTTTGAGTCTTTTCTTCTCTTCCCCCCCCTCCTTCCAGACCACCATCAAGGTCCACTCTCTCTCTCTCTCACTCACACACACACGCACTGTTCTCTGCAACCAAAATTACCCAAGTTGGGTTCCTCTTCTGCGGCGCGGTCACCGTCGCTCAGCCCTCGGCGGTGCTCACCCTCCCCTGGCCCGAGCCCCGTGACCAGCGATTTCTCTCTCTCTCTCTCTCAATCCCCAAATTTGAAAAAACTCAATACCTTCTCTCCCTGCTTCTACAAAATTGCATTAGGATCATTCTACCTTAGGTTTAATAACCACCATGTCGCCTTCTGAGACTTAAAAAAACAAAGCTCTATGCTCCACCAACAATTGAGATTATATACACAAATTCAACCTGTCCAGAATGAGATCCTGTTAAGTCCAACATCACATTGTCAGCATCACCTCTCTTCCAAATTGTAAATTCCTCAACACAAACCCACAAATTCCCTCAACAAGATTCAAACTTTATCACTCAAATCCCCCAAATTAATTGCTAAATTCCCAATTTAAGTACCAAAACCCAAACCCAAAAAAAAAAAAAAATCACCAGTAAACAGATTCAAGGCTAGCATCTTTCTTACACTCAACTTAAAATTTCACTGCATTCAGCTCCCAATCAAATCATGAATTCACAAAATCCAATCTTTTTCCTTGACTAGACAGAAAACCAAAACATGCTAAAGAAGAAGGGAAACGAAAGGAAGACGGATAAGGGCAAAAGAGATAAAGAATGTATGGATTCCGGCGAGAGAGGGCTTTGAATTTGCAGAGGTTTGGCGGTTGTCGGCGAACCCAAAATGGATAAAACCAAGATTAAATATGCCGCCGTCCCTCTCATCGTCGACCACGACGCCGCCCGCTCGCACTCTCTCAAAGCCTGCTTCAACCTCACCAAGCCTCCAAGCGCCCCAGCCTCTCCATCTCGATCTACACTGGCAGCCGCGACGCCACCTGCGGCCTCAACTCTGCCAAGCTCCTGGGCCGGGTTACCCGTGGTGTACTAGAACGGCTGGATTGGGATTGGTGGGAAGAACGGGTCCGGGTTGGCTCAGTCGCAGTTCTTCTTGAGCGTCCGGGCCCAACCCGACCGGAGATTCGTGTTCAAGTTCAATGGAGAGCCCGAGTGTAGCCCACAAGTTTTTCAGGAAGATCGGGAAGAAGAGGGAGAGAAAGGACCTTGGTGGTGGTCTGAAAGAGAGAGAGAGAAGAGGGGGGAGAAGAAAAGACCCAAAAAGAAAAAGAAAAAAGAAAATCTGATTTTGAGGGTGTTTTGGGAAGTACCAAAAGAGGTGCATGAAATATTATTAAAAAAATAAAAAGGGGTGTGGTTTGTAAATTTGGGGGTGCAAATTTCACCCCCCTTTATTTACAATAAATCCTTACCCCTTCTTGGCAAGAACATGTGGGCTTTGTCCACCTATGCATACTCAGTATACCTTGTCTGCCCTAGCGCAGCGGCGGATCATGAATTGGTTGCACCTCTTGGTGGTAGGATAAAACGACGTGTTGTCAAATTAATATCTGGTCTTGGGAAAACTATTTTATTGGTTTTATGGCATTACTTTAACTTTCCGTTATGTTACTGTTATTGTAAAGCAAATGAAGTAGTCAGTATGACACTCTTGGCTTATTGGTGCATGTTTAAATACATTATAATTGTAGAGCCTCATGTTATTATTCGGGAGGTCTTCTCGAGCTGTATTGTAATTTGAAGTTTAGGCACTATGTCTCCCCCTGTGTATTCATCAGTTTCATTAATCAAGACTTGAGGGTAGCCGCACAACCCTTATTTCAAAAAAAAAAAAAAAAAAACTGAATAGAGATGGATTTGAATTGAAAGGGGAATCCATTCCCAACGGCATTACATACCTTTCGTCTGATCTCTTTTAGCTGACGGAAATCTAAGAGGAAGTTAACCAAGTAGAAATGACCTTGGGTAATATTGGAAAATCATATGCCACAAACATAAAAAAAAAAAAATTAAAAAATAAGGAGGGAGTGTGGTTTACAATTTGGGAATTGCAAATTTCACTCTCTATGAAAATTAACTATTTATCTTCGAATATAGAAGATGAATTCTAACTACAGTAAGTGTTGAAAATCACAAATTCAAAATTTAGACCCATGACGCTGTGTTGGAAAAAGATTTTTTTTTTAATACTGTTCACAGTAAAAATAAAAGTGAAACGATAAAAAGTAAAAAGGATAAATAATAATAAAAAGAGCAATAGTGAAAATATTAAAACTTTTGCATCTTATAGAATATTTTTTTTTTTTTTTTTTTCAGAAGTTATGGGCAATTAGGACTATTTACAGTGGTGAGGCAGCCAGCGTTTTTCATGTTGGCTTGAGAAAACCAGGGGTTGGATAATCGCCAGTTTTCAACTGAAACTATGGGGCAGCACTTACCTCTGTTTGACAGTTTCCTTGGTTTTATCTCGAAACTGTGCGTTTCCTACCGTCCGAAATTATAAATGATCATGTAGCCCCTGGTTTTGGTTTTGGTTTTGCTCTCTCCCTCTTTCTCGATCCCCACTTTTCCATGTGGCTATTTATATACAATACAATACCAAATCTCCCACTCCTGTTCCTAGAGTCAGCCATACTGTACTGACTTATTCTCCATCTCTCTGATCTCTTCAGTTTCTTGCTTGTTTATTCCTGTTTGGTTTGGTTTCTACGTCTTAAGAGACATCTCATTCTCTTTCGCATTTCAACAAACACCATCCTGACCACTCAGATCAATTAATAACCCAGAAAAGAAGAAGCTAGCTAGCTAGACTTGTTTTTCTTTTTCTGTTGTTTTGTTACCATATCTATCTATCTGGGCTGCTGCAGTGAATTATTCTTGTTGTAGATCGATCCATCAGTTTGTGTTCTGTGGTGTTGAAAGTTGGAGAGAGATCGATTGATATGGGAATAGAGGCTGGTGGTTTGGTAGAGCGGGGTAAAGATCGTCATCACGACAAGGTTAATGTTGTTGGGCATCATCATCATGTTGGTTATATGAAAAATAAGGTTATGAGGAAAAGAAAGTACTGCAGCAAGAACAGGAAGGTTAAGCATTCTTCTTCTGATTCTGCTCTGCAACGACTCTTTGTTTCGTGTAGAGACGTTTTCAAAGGCCTTGGAACACTTCCTTCGCCTCACCATGTGCAGGAATTGTGCAGCGTTCTTGGTACGTTTTATTCTATTCAACTCTAATTATATATCTCTCTAGCTTTTCTATGAGTCTATTTTGGGCTACACTCCAATTTTGGTATTATTCAATTGCTTTAATATATAAATTTTGCACTGAGAAACAAACCCAGAATTTTTTTTTTTTTTTTTGGGTCTCAATTTTCAACAACTACAGAGAATTAATAAAAGTTTGGAATTGAAACTGCCCTTAACAGTTTTTGGATTGAAATGTTTCTCATCCGCTTTTCTTTTCTTTTCTAATTTTTATTTATTTAATTTTGGTAGGTTACCGTGATAACAATTTAGAGAGCTAAATTTATTTTATTCAAAGAGTATTTATGGTAATCCAAAATTTGGTGAAGGAAATGTAGCTAGAACAACTAATTATAAGTGGATATAGCATTTTTTTTTCTTTGCTTCTTGTTTTGTTAATTATGAGGGTCAAAATGGCTCCATCTCAGATTCTTAGTCTTAGCCTCTGTTGTCCACTCTTACTACATTAGTCATTGTTAGGTCCATTGCACCGGGCTCGGTACTTTGGTTTGTGTCGAGTTTGGACCTAGCTACTTTTGATTTGCTTGTTTTAAAAATATGCATGAGTAGTACTAGTAATTGTTTTATACATTTGGTGAAGTGTGCATACAGGTAACGTGCCAAAGATGGTAGTATTTTGATATCAGCTAGATAAATAAAAAAAACTTTCCTCTTCTGTATAGGCCAGGCATGCTTTGGTGGTTTAGAAATGGGAGAGGATCCTCTCCTGAGCAAATTAAACACCTGAGCTACCTGAGCTTTTCATAATAAGCTGCCACGTGTTCAAATACACATCTAACGGCTCTAATTTTCTGATTGATTATGCACATATTCCATGTCTGATGGAGACATAATTTTTTTTTTTTGATGACCCCCATTGATTGTTGCCCACTTGCCCTCGACCTCATTGGCTTAATGATATATAGTTGGTTGCGTAGTTAGTGACACTGTTTCATAATGTTAATGTAGATAAATTTAGGCCTGAAGATGTTGGGCTAAGCAGTGATTTGCAGTTCTTCAAGCCTGAAACTGAGGTCAAAGGCACTCCAAGGGTTGCATATACGACCATATACAAGTGCAATAACTTTTCGGTAAATCTAGTGTATTCTATTGCTTCCTTCTTTGCAATGTGCTCTTAAATCCCAATTATATATTCTGCACGTACATGTGCACATATTTGGTTCTTGAGTTTAATTTGCTTCCCTTAATTTTATTGTATGTGCATGCAGTTGTGCTGTTTCTTTATTCCAGCAACTGGTGTCATCCCTCTCCATAACCATCCCGGAATGACTGTTTTCAGTAAGCTTCTACTGGGCAAGATGCACATCAAATCATATGATGTGGTCGATCCTATCAAGAATTCAGATGCTTCTCAAGGTGAGCCTCTTAATTTCTTATACCTCTGTGTACATGTGAGTGTGGACTATGAAGAGATGGAATAAGTACCATAAACATTATTGTCACTTGGATTTACAGATGATTTTATTAATTTGCAGTGAGATTGGCAAAGTTGAAAGCTGATAGCGTATTCACTGCCCCTTGCAAAACATCAGTACTATATCCAACAACAGGTGGCAACATCCACGCCTTCACCGCCATAACTCCTTGTGCGGTGCTTGATGTGATCGGGCCTCCCTATTCTAAAGAAGATGGCCGGGACTGCTCATATTACAAAGATCATCCCTATGCTTCGTATTCAGGTAATTAATTAGTCAATTTATTAACAAACTCTTAATTTATTGCCCATCTTATAAATGTTGATCAGCAGCTAGAGTAGATGACCAGCCTGGTCTAGAAATCATGGTCAAGTCTACAATTAACATGGAATTACTCTGTCCATGTTTGAATGCAGATGCAAAAGTAACTGAAGGGGAAGGTGATCATTATGGGTGGTTGGAAGAGATTGAGATGCCTGATAACTCAGAAATGGATGGAATCGAGTACTTGGGTCCGCAGATTATTGAGACTATCTAGTTTCATCTCTTTTTTCTTTTGGTCAAATGAATACTTCAGTAAAGAGGGCCCCCAAGGCCAGCAGAAACAAGGAAAGACAAGCCAACAAAAGAAGGCTCAAGAAAAGCATAGGTTAAAAAGATAATGCTGGTTTTTGTTGATCGGTTGTGAGCTTTCAGTTCATTTTATTTATTATTTTTTGCTCTTGATGTAACATAGTTTTACATACTAGATATATGGATCAGCACTACGCTACCTTGTTGGCTCTTTGTTTTGTGAATCGGCTAGAAAGAAGACCATCCGAATATACTAGTAATACTACGAGGGGTCCACAATTTTACTCGAATCAGAAAGTATTAACCAACGAGGCTTCGATCAAATTGTATGGATCGAAGAAGTTAGAGAAGCTATGCATCTAGCCTACACATTCCCATTGCAGGACATTTTCATTTCTTCATCAGCACCTCTCTTGGACGAAATGACCCTATTTCGGATCGGACAATGATAAATATTCTCTCTCAAGTCCAGTATCTCTTTTTAATTGGTTGTAGACCAGCAGAAAGGCCGAAAAACCAGCTCATATTGTTGCTTCGTTGGTCTATAACGGGATTCAGCACCCTCCTTCCCCCCTTAATTAGCTGAAGTTTTTGTGTTTGATGGGTTACCTGATCCACTTCCTTGTAGAGGCTTACCTGTTCCACGTGACTTGTAGAGGCTTAAGTTATTTGTGTACTTTTGTTTGTTGTCTCTGAGGGTTCTTTTTCCTCTGTCATTACCCTTTGCCAAAAAAGATAAAAAAAAAAATAGAAAAATAAAGAAGAAGACTCGAGTGCCAGAAAGACCTCGACAATGTCTGATGGATTTTCTATTGGGCTACTTTTCAAAACAGTGACCCAACTGTTTAGTCCCACTTACTCTAGGGAGGCCCAATGTGGTGTAGCAAACCTTTATCATCTAATGCAGCCTATACGCAAAAGGTTACATGATGTTACAAGCCTTTAGGTTATAGAGGTCTAAAAAAACACGTATAGCGGAACTGTGTTTCGGTCCGACGGGGTCCGCCCCCCCCCCCAAAAACTTATTGTTTTCCACCGGTCTTGTTTTGACCGACCTCCAGCAAGGATTAATGAGGTGGTGACCGGCCACAAGGAAAAACTGCATCCACCGGCCCAATTTTGCCCAGCCAAGCTTTGGCTTTTCATGACCGAGTCCAAAAAAAACAGGCAAGCCCCTGACTAAAATCTTGACCCAAACTGACTGGCTGCCAACTCGGCCCAGAAGAAATCGTGGCTGACGTCAGCCACTGACGCGCAAAGAGAGATGCGGAAGAGAGGAGGCATGGTCGCTGGGTCCGATTTACTCCGCCTGGGGTTGCTTCGATCTCGGCCTGGGGGCAGCAGCTGGGCGGGCTGACGCTACGGAGCGGCTGGGCGAGGCGACCTCGGGGGCGCCGGGACAGTGGCCGGAGGACGCCGGAGGAGGGAGAAAAAGCCGGGTCGGGTTGGACGAGACCCGCCGGGTCTGGGGGCGCGAGCGAGAGAGAGAGAAACGGAGGGGGGGAATGAAAAAAAGAAAAATTTTCGTCCTTTGAAACAAAAAAGAATTTTTTTTTGCTATTTATAGAAAATTTCCAGATTTCAAAAATTCATAATAAATTCATACAAACTCCGAATATTGCATTCTGTATATGCATGAGATTGCATCGACGAGTTCTACAACCTTCATGAAGGAAGTTTTCCCAAATTCCGAACGTATAAAAAGTCAATTTTAACGACCCCCTAAATAACGTTCGTTTAGAAAATAAAAATCGATTCGAAACCGAATTTCTCGTACAAAACATATGTAAGAAAAAATCAATGAACAGTAAAACTGACTGGTCAAGAAACGGAACGGGTGGAAACCCATGTCCAGTGGCAGTGAACAGTTTCTTGACTGGTCGACCCCTTGACTTTTCGACCTTGACATTTCTTGACAACGGGTGGACTTGCTCTTAGATATATTGTTGTTAACCAATCTAAGAAAAACCTTCCATTCATGAAGACAAGGACCCCCCTCCTCCTCCCAAATCCACGTGATATTGAAAGTTTAATAAAACAATCACTAATAATAAGAATACAGTAATATTAAATAAAACCAAGTTGCTTTTTGTTTTTTTTTTGAAACGAGAGTTATCTATCGGTTTGTTTCAAATTTATTGTTTATTTATGGATTGAATATGATTTTTAATTTATTTTCGGTGTAGGTTTTTTAAATTTTTTATTCATTTATTTATTTATTAATTTATGTCTCGACCCCCCCCCCCCCCCCAATGTTTAAATTCTGGTTCCGCCCCTCCTGCGTATAAGATAGAAAAACAAAAGGAAAACTGAAGATTTAAAAAGTTGACAGGTGGGGATCAAACCTTGGTAGTCAAGGAGTGACAAAAATAATTGAACCAATACACTAACACACACTAATGATAAGAACAACACAAATGTTGTATATATTATATAAAAATAATATTTAAATTCATGTCTAATATTTAAATTCATGTCTTTCGAAGCCCACCAGAAACTGGTGGCCTAAGGTGGCTGTCTCAGGTGCCACCCCTAAGGATCGGCTCTGGTTAAAGCAAGGAAGAAGAAACTAGATGAAATAGAAAAGATCCATTTTTTCCTCGTAGCTATCTCTCCCAGATACAGTCACCAAATGGGTCCCACGATCTATTATTTTTGTTAGAGCGTGGCATCCATAGGGCTGGGAATAGTTATGTTAGGAAGCGTATTAAGCAGCCCAATCTACAATGCCGTTGCAATATGCCCAACTTGCCTCTCCAAGTTCTTGATAGACTGAGCATACCGCAACACTTAAGTATCATTTTCCTTGAGTAGAGCCTTAATCTCTTGAATGAAATGTGTTCAATGTGCTCTGCAAGTTATACATAGTGCGTTGCAATGTTGTTACTTGCCATCTCCTTGAGGATATCCTCCAACAATTTGTTTGAAGATTGTTGAGGTAGAGCTTGTTGATATGCTTGTTGCCTAGAGCCTTGTCAAAATCCTGGTGGAGCATTTTATACACCTTGAGATGGTCGAACCACATTATCATTGTTGTTCCAACGAAAGTTTGGATGATCCTTCCATCCAGGATTGTATGTGTTTGAGTATTGGTCATACTTCAACCTTTGTTATCCCACAAAGCTCACATGTTCCTTTAAAAGAGAAGACGTAGGAAACCTATCAGTAGTATGATTAGAATAAGAAGTATGTTGAGGTGATGCCTTAGACCCAATACCTTAAGAGAAGACATTCACCAACATGTCAAGCTTTCTCTCGATGGCCACAATTTGGTTCTGACCCGTTGGAAAGTATATCTTGACATTCAATTAGATTGATAGTCTATCTAGGTATATAATTAGGATTGATTTGTTAGAATACTTTGTATCAATTTGTATTCAATTGTAATTGTATAGTTGTCATTCCTTTTGGTCTCCTGACTTGTTGGAGAACCTTAGTTGTACAAGTAGATCTTCTGTATATATTTCTTACGAAAGAATACAATCAATTATTCTGCCTCAATATCTTTTCCTATATGGTTTCAGAGCGGGTCCTTCTTCAATTGCGTCTCCAATGTCATGGGCCCGAATTTAGGTTCCTTGTATTGCCATTGAAATATTCCAATTGGATTGTTACCAAGTGTCCGATGTGGGCCTTGGATTGTTATATTGACCAAGTCTCTGATATGAGACTTATGTCCCAATTTCCACATTGGAAATTGGATTGTTAATTAATTTCACGTGCAGACCTAGAGCTAGGTTGCACGTGAAGGGGCGTATTGGAGAGGTAAGATTCCACATTGCAAAAGTGACAAATAAATTATAACTTATAAATGGGTGGATCACATCCAATTGTACCGAGGCCTTTTGTGATTAAAACCCAACACCTAACGAGTGGTTAAGTTGGGACAATATTAGTAATGGTGATTTGTTGGAAGAAATTTATATGTCTCCTCCTCCTGGTATTCAGCGACAGGGGGAGAACCTTGTGTGTCACCTTCACAAGTCGTTATACGGACTGAAACAAGCCTCTCGTCAATGGTTTTCTAAGTTCACAGAGACCATTCTTGCTGCTGGTTTTTCTCAGTCCAAAGTCAACTATTCTTTATTTGTCCGCAAGAATGGTACATCTCTCACTGTCTTGTTGATCTATGTGGACGATATTCTGATCACAGAGAACAATATGGAGTCTATTAATGCCATGAAGCAGTTTCTTCATACTCGTTTTCGTATCAAGGACCTTGGTGATCTTAAATTTTTCCTAGGCATTGAAATAGCTCATTCCAAGAAAGGGATTTACATATCTCAACGTAAATATGCCTTGGAGATTATCAAAGATAGTGGCTACTTGGGTGCTAAGCTGATTGAGTTCCCTATGGAGGAATCCAAGCTTTCAAATAAAGGAGAACCACTCAAAGATCCTGTTGCATACATGCGTTTAGTTGGTCGACTTATATTTCTTACAATTACCAGACATGACATCACATACTCTGTTCATATTCTTAGTAGATTCATGCATGAGCCACGTCAACCTCACATGGCTGCTGCACTTCGAGTTGTCAGATATTTGACATCTTCTCCTGGCCAAGGTTTGCTTTTACGTTCTAATAATAATCTGAACTTAAGAGCATTTTGTGATTCTGATTGGGTGGGTTGTCCTATCACTCGTCGATCTACTATTGGCTATTGTGTGTTCTTGGGAGATTCTCTTATCTCATGGCGTACCAAGAGACAAAAGACAGTATCATTATCAAGCACAGAAGCTGAATATAGAGCTATGGCAGGTACATGTTGTGAGCTTACTTGGTTGCGATACTTATTGGCTGATTTACATATGCCTATTTCAAGTCCTGCTATTTTACATTGTGATAATCAAGCAACCTTACATATTGCTGCGAATCCTTTATTTCATGAAAGAACACCACATATTGAAATGGATTGCCATTTCATTCGGGATAAAATTTTACAAGGTGAAGTTGTCACTCGACATGTGATTTCTTCACAGCAATTGGCAGATGTGTTCACTAAGGCTTCGAGGAAAGAGAAGTTTAAATCGCTCATGTGCAAGTTGGAAAGTATATCTTGACATTCAATTAGATTGATAGTCAGTCTATCTTGGCATATAATTAGGATTGATTTGTTAGAATACTCTGTATCAATTGGTATTCAATTGTAATTGTATAGTTGTCATTCCTTTTTGGTCTCCTGACTTGTTGGAGAACCTTAGATGTACAAGTAGACGTTCTATATATATTTCATACGAATGAATACAATCAATTATTCTACCTCAATATCTTTTCCTATATGACCTCCATTCTTCATCTCAAGCTCATAAACTCCTTTGCTTTTACTCATCTCTCCCTTGTATTAAATTGACAATTGTTGTCACTCAGGTTCTCAAAGAGATCATAGGCTTGTTAACCGGTCTTATCCATTAACACACTGCCACATGCTGAGTCCACCATGCTCCTACTGACATAATCCAATCCGTCCTAGAAGTATTGGACTAGGACTTCAAAACTATATGCATGGTGTGGACACTTGAGTTGCAACGTTTGAAATTCCTTACACACCTCATAAAATTGATTTCCATTCTTTTGTTGGAAATTCTGAATTTCCATCCTCAATTTTTAAGTTAGTTGGGCAGGAAAGAATTGCTTTCAGAACTTAGCGTCCAGCCCATCCCACGTTGTGATGACACATGCAGGCAAAGCTTACTACTAGTGTTTAGCCTCATCCTTTAAAGAAAAGGGAAATAAAATTAACCTGAGGCCTTCAGCAGGCAAATGTTGAATGCTTTGAAGCTTGCGTATATCCAAAAACTCCCTAATGTGAACATTAGGGTCCTCAGATACCAGCCCTCTGTATGTAGGCAGCGAATTGTGCAATGTTGGTGGAATGGAGAATGAGTTCTTGTTGGGTGGAGTGTAGCTATGCACAAAGGTGAATCCTGATTCGTTGGAATGAATGAAGACTTCAATGGTCTCAGTTCATCCATCTCAACTATCGATCCTTCTTGATTTTCTTCTTCGTCCTCGTATACTGAAGGTTGTGGTGACGGCGGTGGTGCGTTCTTAGGTGATGGTGGTGGTGTTTGCTCTCAATCTTCTCCTTGTGAAGATGTAGAACTCTCCATTATGTGGATTTTTGAGTGAGCATACACCTAAAAAACAAAAACAAAACTATGTTGTAAAACATAAAGTGAGAGTTTGAGAGAAGAGAGAGATGACGCAGAAAATGGGATGTGTTTTTATTCATCTCACTATGAGGTTTATATAGAACTACCTCAGGTATACAAAAGGTAACTATACAACGATTACACCAATCACTCGTCTGATTACAAATCAATCAATCGCTAATTATATTTTGTTAATCACCAATCAATCCTAATTAGCGTATATCACGCAACACTAATTGGTATTACATGAATAGCCACATTAATATTTACAACACTCCCCCTTGGATATTCCATGTCAATAGTGTTCCCCCTGCTGTGCACTTCTAAGTTGCCTCATCAAAAACCTTGCCAAGTAATAAAAACCATGTGGGAAAAAAACAACCTTGGTCGAAGGAGAAAACTAGCACAACTCGCGTGAGTGTGGAGTAGTAGTATCACAGTTTTAGAGATAGGTGAAGTCTTCTTATCAGCATCATAAGTTGGTAGTATGTCTACAAGAGGGATGCATTAGAGTTGCTACACCAAAACCTTGCTCGGTAAACCTAGTGGGAGAAACCCATGGTCGAAGGGAAAAGATGAGCAAATGCGTATTTGTCGAATCAAAGCATCTTCAGGATGTAGTATAAGTGGGGTGAACATGCCAAAGATGTGTCTCGTTAAAACCTTGCCAGGTAACAAAACCCAATGGGACAAAATAACCCTAGATGAAGGACAAAAAGAGCACACGATGGTTGACCTGCACAAAGTCAGTGCTCAATTTAAAACTCTATCAATGTAGTAAGAGTAAGTAAGGTATCATTCTCAACCGGGGATTAGGGACTTATTAATTCCTGAAAAATAAAAAGTTAGAAAAACAAAACTAAATATTATAAACATTATTTACGAAAATTAGATGTAAAGGGGATTTATGATTTTTATTTTCTAATTTAACAACTAATTAAATATATACATGTGACACATCAAAACACAGAATCAAGTAGAATTAAATGAATGGAACGATTTTTAGATGTAATTAACTACTACTAACACGTTGGCAAGGTTTTTTAAAAATCAAATCACGAATCAAAATATGTCATAGCAAAGAATCAATCAAGAACAAAGATGAACACATACAAAGTTCTTTTTACTTCCCTTAATTAAATTAACTAGATAAACTCATCATAATTAACCCTATTAAGCATGCAATTACTAGTGGTAGCTAATCACTAACAAGAACACTTTTAACGCATTAAACACATATGGAATTTTGATCAATTCAAGCCAAGAACACAAGTTAGAACGCTAATCAAGTATGCAAGACTCATTGTTAATTTACCTAAGTAATTATATGTTTTCCACTTAAACAATTAAAGCCTAGAACGCTAGCACCTTAATATGGATTCAATTACATGTTCATGAACCTCAGTATGCATCCAAAGATGAATTAACACATAAAAGATGAGATTGAAGCTCGAAATTAACAATCATGCTCACATATGATGAAATTGCAATTTTCAATTAGAAAACCTAAAACCTAAAACATGCTTCATAGTATTCGAAAATTACATATCTAAAATCAACACTTCATCATCACAAGAAATCGCATAACACAATCCAAGAACATAAAACAAAATCGCAATTTATTCAAAACCCGAAATCGTTTTACATAGCAAAACTGAAAACAAGATAGAGTGTTCGTGGTTACACTTTTTAATCTTCATGGACGCAAGAAGCTTCAAAAGGTGGTGGAGTGGATGAGGATCATGGAAAGGATGCTTGAATGGAGAGGAGAATTGCTCACGGCCTTGAACTTGGAATTTCTTGAAATTGCCAAAACTTGGAAGAGAAGGGGAAGTGTTTGTGGCTTTTGATTCTGAATTTTGTGGTGTATAGAATGACTTTACAAACCTCCTTTATATAGTGATCGGCAAGGTCTAGGGTATCAAGGTTGAAATCTACTTGTGACATCATCCGGCCAATGAAAATATTTCTTGAGAATTGGAGAGCAAGTCACCTTGTTAATTGCTGAAATCTTCTTTGAACCTAGATCTTATTTCAGCCTCCAAGTATATAGAATGGAATCAGGAATCCGAATTCAATATTTATTCCTTTATTTTCTTCTCCAAAATTCCATAGAAATCCAAAACTATCCCAAAATGGATTTTGCCAAAATCTTCTAGTATTTTCCTTTAATTCTCATGGAAAAAAGCAATAATAATGGGCCATGGACTCCTCAAGACGTCATGGATGATTCTAGAGACTCATGTGCAAGTCACATGCTTCAATCTTCGGGTCAGACTTCTCAAAATGATCCAATTCGAACGTCCATCACATAATTGCCGAAATTTCTTCATTATTCTAGAACATTCTTGAACAATCTTGAGTCATTTTCAAGACACATCATCTCCTAGTCTCACCAGGTCTCCTAACAGCATCAAGACTCCTAGTGTGATCAAGTTTCCTAGTCCAACTGGGACTCTGTCATTTCTTCATTTCCAAACATCATTTTTCCGAGCTCACTCCTAGTTGAATTAGGATTCCTACTTCGACTAGGATTCCTTTTCCTGGTAGAACTGGAAAAACTTCATTTCTCAATTTCTTCTCATTTCTGCGCTCTTTACTCCTTGCCTTCCATTTCCATACTCAAAACTACCTAAAAACATAAAACAAGTTAGAAATGACATTGTTAAGGAAATAACTAAGTAAAATGTAGAGAGAAATGCACTAGTGGGTATGCTTCGGGATACTCCCCTTGAAAATTACATGTTAGATAATTCAAATAATTTACGTAGACCAATACCTTGTACATGCTTCTGGAATGTAGACTTTTGGTAGTGACTTGGTAGAGAGATCTGCACGATTGTCTTCAGTTCGAATTTTCTTCACTTCAATCTTCTGGTGCTCCTGTTGTTGCGTATTGAAGAACTTTGGTGCAATATGTTTGGTGTTGTCTCCTTTGATGAAACTCATGTTTATTTGCTCGATGTAAGCAACATTATCCTCGTAGATAATGGTCCGTTCATCAGTGGTTGAATGCAGTCCACATGTGCTTCGAACATGCTTTGTAAAAGCTCTTACCCATATACATTCACATACTGCTTCATGAAGAGCTAGAATCCCAGCATTATTCGAAGAGGTAGCAACAAGGGTCTGTTTCGTAGACCTCCAAGAAATTGTAATAATCCCAATAGTAAAGACATAACCAGTTTGGGAATACGCCTTGTGCGGGTTTGATAGATAGCTCGTGTTAGCATATCTAACAAGGCGAGCATCATTCCAAGGATCAAGGGGGTTTAATCCATTCCTTGATGCATAGGGATATAATAAGCTCATATCTGTTGCACTCTTAAGGTAGCGAAAAATGTCTTTTATGCCATTCAGTGGTGGCATGTTGGCGTAGAGCTATATCTAGCTAACAAGTTCACATCAAATGAGATGTCTTATCTAGGGCATTAAGCCAAGTATTATAATGTGCCTATTGCACTTAGATATGGGACTTCTGGCACCAATATCTCTTCGTTATCATCTGCAGGACAATACGGTTCTCTCTAAACTTCGGACGACCATGGGTGTGCTTACTTTTATCCACATTAAAGCGTCTTAACATCTTCTGGATGTAATTTGGTTGATGGACCAAAATTTCATCTACACTGTGCTCTGGCTCCAGGTCGAGACAATAATTTGTTCACCCAAGGTCATTCATCTCAAATTCTGACTTCAGGTGCTTTGCAGTTTCCTTGATCTCTTCAGGAGTATTAATCAAATTCATGTCATTGACATAGACCGCCACAATTCCAAACTAGGAACTTGTTTCCTTAATAAACACTCACAGGCATAGTTTATTATTCACATATCCCATCCTGATCAAATATTCACTTAGATAGTTATACCACCTCCGTCTACATTGTTTCAATCCATAAAGTGAACGCCTCAAAACTAATGGAGAGCATGTTCCGTGGTCTAGAACTATTTGCATCGGGTATCATAACTCCTTCAGGAACTTTCATGTATATCTCTGTATTATGATCCACATAGAGATAAGTTGTGACCACATTCATAAGCTGCATATTCAGTTTTTCGAAAAATACCAAACTGAAAAGGTAGTGGAACATTATGACCTCCATTACTGGAGAATACGTCTCCTCGTAATCAATCACAGAGCGTTGAGAAAATCCTTGCGCTACTAGCCGAGCCTTGTATATCACAATCTCGTTTTTCTCAGTACGCTTCCTTACAAATACCCATTTAAATTCTACAAGTTTAACATGGGGAGGTGTAGGAACAACATCCCCAAAACACCTTTCTCTTTGTCAAGGAATCTGATTCGACCTGGATTGTTTCTTTCCATTTTAGCCAGTCGTCTCTTCATTGACATTCATCAACGGAGCAAAGTTCAATGTCATCGCTTATTATAGTTTTGGTGGCCACTGCAAATACAAATATATCATCGATGATAATCTCATTCCGATTCCAAACCTCACTAAATTTATCGAGATTTCTCTATTCTCAGATGTAGGTTCAAATGTTGGGGCGTCCCCCAACATGGTTTCTTCTAGGACGTATCCATAATCCGGATTTATCTCGTGAGATGAATCGGTTTGAGATTGCGATGTCAAGAGGATTCGTTTGTGCCAAGTTTACCCTCTTCTGGGGATAAAAATCCTTCGAACCTAATGGTCTACCTCGCTTCTGGGCAGGGACATATGACTGGTTAGTCGCCATGGTCGTATCTCGTCCATCTGGGACGACATATCCTACAAGGACGTCTATCCTTGCAGACACATTTGCAGCAGGTATATATGATCTTGTCACTTTAGCTAGATCAGAGAAAGTGTCTTGCATATTGTATTCTATACTCTATAGATCTAGAATTGTCTGCACTTCACTATTTTCGTGCGGTTTGGGGATCAAGATGAGACATTGTGGAGACATTTAATGTTAATTCACACCGTTCATCAGGAACGGTAATGTTCTTATCTCCCCCTAACGGCAGGAAGATAGTCTCATTAGAGTGAAAATCCGCAAATCTAATGGTAAAAAGATCGCCTGTCATGGGCTCTAAAGAGCACATAATGGATGAAATTCTTAATTGACATACATGCCCATTTTTTGTTGAGGACCCAATTTTATACATTGTGGTGGCACAAGGACTGCATACCCAAATGCTCGTAAGTGCAAAACGTTAGGTTCGTACCCAGTCACCAGCTGTAACGCAGAGTAAGGTTGGGTAGCAGTGGGCCTCGACGGGACCAACATGGTTGCATGCAAGATTGCATAGCCCCACGCAAAAACTAGAAGCTTGGTGCGCATTACCAAGATTCTATCTGCGAGACCATCTTAGGTGTGAACATAGGGATCCATATGTTCAACATCAATCCTAAGGGATATGCAATAATCATCAAAAGACTTCGATGTAAACTCTCCGACATTATCAAGTCTTATGGACTTTATGGGATAATCTGAGTGGTGAACCCTTAATTTTGTGAGCTGGGTGAGAGTTTAGCGAAAGCATCATTTTCTTATGGACAGTAGTGTAACATGTGATCACTTTGTTGATACATAAACTAAAACCATTAATATTTAACTGGTCTGCATAGTGGTTGGATATGTCCACAAATTTATCTTGCATTCTGTGCAGAAAAATGGTGGTGTATGTACTAGTCTTTGCATATGATGGTCTAGTATTAAATTTTCCTAACTAATAAGCTTGGCATAATGTGTCATTAACCCTTATTCAGAAAAGGATGCAAGTGTGATAAGTTGAGGATACGGTGCATCATACTTTGACCTGGGTGTCCCAAACAGTCATGCCATAGCAAGTAATTGCTCGAATTTGTTAGCTTCTAGCTAACAGATTTCAATTTCTCCAATGTATGCTTCTGGCCGCACACTCGAAGGTTATGCAAAGATATTCCACTCTTTTTTCTCAGTGGTTTCAACGTGATAACCGTTGGTTCAAATATCCTTAATACTCAATAACATTCTTCTGGAATGTAGAGAATATAAGGCCTCATTAATGGTAATTTCAGTACCATTGGACAACATAAAGTGGGCTTTGACATAGCCCTCTATCAGGTTGGATTGGCTTGATATGGTTGTCACAGAAGTATGAATAAGCAATAAGTTTGAAAAATATCTCCGATCTGGGAGTATGGTGTGTGTAATAGCACTTTTAGCCAGACAGCAAACTTCACCACATAATATGTCTATTCATTTATTTAATTTAATAGATCACATGTATAAATAAGTTTACTGAATTAAATATATTCAAACATTACCACATTTCCATAATCCAAAATAATTGAAAACACAAATCACCAAAATCTAAAGACTGAAACATCATTCATTAAGATGAAATAGATATGGCACAAGGGGCCAATCATACCCATGTCTTCGAGTTTCTAATCCTCGGTATGTTTAGTAACTGCCTGAAAATCCATGATCTCTAGTGTGGAATCTATAGAAAATGACCCTTCAACAAAGTTGGTATTTCGAGTTCCGCGACCGGCAAAATACTCATCTACTGCTTAGGCTATCGCACAGCAGGTGCGGGACCAGCAGTCAATTTCTCCATATCGATAACAAAGATCATGCTGATTTTGGTGGCAGCGGGCCGAACCAATGTTCCTTTCCACTTTGGCTTGTTGGGCAGGGGCACTATAACATGGGGCCGTGTTTTGGGCCGGTTATATTGGCCATTTCTAGGCCTACCTCTCTTTCCTCGTCTCGAAAAATCAGACTTTTTGTCCCTTCCACAGCTGTAATTTCTCCTTTCGCGATGAGTAACATCATTTGCTTCAAGCAAAAGTGCTGCTCGGGTACCAATGGGCTTGGCTTGATCATTCCTCAACAGGAGGTTGTTGTTCATTTCAGTGAGCAACAAGATAGTGATCAATTCTGAGAATTAGTAAAGTGCCTCTCCTTGTATTGTTTTTGGCAGATGACTTGTTCAATTTCTTGTCAATCATGTCTTGCTTCAGGCAAGAAAGCATGCCAACTTTAGATAATTTCTTCCAGAAACTTTCAATTGCTAAAATTTGACATTAAATCGTGGATATTACTTAACCATTTCGGTAACTCCAATTGAATACGACCATGTAAGGAATGATGAGGTTTTGGTGGAGTGAGGCTCGCTCAAGTACACAGCCTCATCTGAACCTTACCTAGACATCGCATCCAATTGGATGAGCCTACTTGGAGAAGATTCATAACATTTCGTGACTCATTAATGGGAACTTCAGGTTCTATAACATGGCTTGAGAAATCGGATTAAACATGTAAAATCTTCTGGCCTTATCATGTATGGTGAATTTATGTAGGAAATTAAACTTCAAGTTCCTTCTATGGTTTTATCGAAACTACGGGTTCAATATTTATGTATAAACTTCTGGTTCATTAAGTACCTACATTTTCTACACATACATTCTAGTGTGAAAATTTAAACAAGTAACAAAAACAATTATGAACAAAACAAGTTGGAATAACATCTCACAATTCCATAAAAAGAATTCATAAATTAAATGTCACAATTGGAATAAATGCTGCTGGCACCCAATATATATATATAATATGGTTCATGAATACTAATGTGCTTAAATAGCGCAGCGGAAAGGCAGCTGTGTTGCATATAGTGCAGTGGAAAGGCAGCTGTGTTGCATATAGCCATGCTTGGGTTCGAATCCCAGAGATACCAGTCATTTTTTGCCTTTTATTTGGTGGCTCTTCTAGACCAAAGATGGGCTGGGCTCGTCCACTTGATGGTGAAATCTGAATATGCGCAAGACCAAACAAATAGTGGGCTTGCTAGGCTCTGCCTGGCTTACTTGTACATGAGGCAAGGACAAGGTGGCGCGTAAGGGCTGCTTGGGCCTGAGCTTCTTATACGGCCTATATTTCTGCAGGAATAATAAGCGGCTTAGGCCTGAGCTTCTGGCTTGGCTCAGATGGATCTGGGCTTTTAACCTGGGTCCTATATTGCCTAGGACCAGAGCGTGTCAAAGGGTTGCTGGGCCTTCTGGGAGAGTCATTCATAGTTGATGGAGTTCTCCCATGACAACAGTTGTCACTACAGTAATGGCATGGCCCCATATGAAGTTGTTATGGTAGGCCATGTAGACCTCCTGTCTGTTGAGCAGAGGTTGGAGATGAGGAATTGGTGGAGTCCTAAGTTTGTTCAGGAGACTACTGAGAAGAATCTCTAATCTTCAGAGGCAGGATTCGAATGGATCTGTATAGACAGAAGGGTTTATGCATATTTGAAAAGGGGAGATAGGTTGAATTTTACGTGAGTGACTATATGTTCTTGAAGGTCTCACCCATGAAGGGTGTGGTGAGATTTGGCAAGAAAGGAAGGTTATCACCAAGGTTGTCGAACCTTTTGAGATTCCTGTAAAAAGGTGTGGAGATTCAGTGTTTAGGTCAGTCCTATCTCCAAGATTTTCTGTGATGTGACATATTTTCTTATGTCTTTGCCGATAATGAAGTCTACAATGGGTCTGGTGTGGTTGATCGTAGTAATGTTGAAGTAAAAGAAGTGGCGATCATTGTTAGTGTTGGATTGCATTCTGTATGGACTACAGGGAAACCTTGATCGAGGATGATTGACTAGTTCAATATCTTGTGGAGGCTTCAAAGGGAGTGCTTTTCTTGCTGGGGAGCAAGAACTGGATTTTGAAGATGAGTTTATCTGTACTTGTTGGTGTGTAGTACGTTTAAATTTCAGGACGAAATTTCTTTAAGGAGGGTAGAATGTAATACCCCAGAAATTCGTTATTATTTTCCGAGGATTTTCCAGAATTAATTTAGTGGTTGTTGGTACTAGTATGTGGTTCGTGGATGGAGCAGATGTGTTTCAGACGAATTTTTATTCGAAAAGTATGCTTTTAGGGGGGAAGTGCAAAGGTTGACTTTTTATACGTTGGGTTTCTCCGAAAACTTTCTTCACGAAAGTCGTAGAGCACCTCGATACGAGTTGGTGGACATGCGGCATGCGAAAATCGGAGTTCGTATAAGAAAGTTATGAGCGATTGAAAATTGAGAAAATTCTATAAAAAGAACAAAATTACGGATTTTTTATACATGAATAGCCACATTAATATTTACAACAAACTAAACTAGGAGTCTAGTGTGACCGAGGATCATAGTAGTGATTGAGGACAAGAAATCTTTTGATGGTTTTGTGAAACCTTTTGGGTCTAGTGTGACCGTTGCGAGTAAGTTAGTGACATGTGCGGCGAATTAAAAGAAGTCTCAGAGTATTCTTCCTTTATCGTCCAAGAAGGACTTTGTTGTCTCAAATGGACTATGATGTAGGCAACATGTGTGGTGATTGTTGTTGTAAAGTGTGTCAGTGGTGGTGGAGTTAATTGTTTTCATCGTAATCTCCTGAACTAAATTATATGCAGGGATTACGAACTTTCTAAATTGTTTGATTTTAATGTAATCTCCTGTACTAAATTATATGCAGGGATTACTATGATATTTAATTGTGTGATTTAATGTAATCTCCTGAACTAAATTATATGCATGGATTACATTATGTTTATATTACTTGATTTCGGATTGTGTGCTTTGTGATGATCTCCTGAACTAATTTTCTATGCAGGGATTACTGGTTTTATTTAATTTAAGAGTTAATTACTGTTTACTCCCTATACTTATAGGGTTTCGTCGTTTCAGTCCCTGACCTTCGAATTTCACCTAAAAAGTCCTTGAACTCTCAATTTCCTCCCAATTGGTCCCTGCCGTCAAGCTCCGTCCAAATTGTCCGTTAAATTGCTGACATGGCGTCCATTTCACGTCAAAATGTCTATTTTACCCTCATCATTGATTTTATTATTATTATTTTTTAAAATTTCTCTCTGTTTTTTTTTTTTTTCCTTTTTTATTTTTACCCTTGCTCTCCCACCATGTGGAGATGCAAATGGAGCAGCTGCTAAGCATGGGCTTCCCCAACGACCTCGCCACCGGCGGCAACTCAGCTCTCAAAACCACCGATTGGATTCTCAACTGCAATTCCTCCACCACCACCTCCACTCCCACCGCCACCTCTCAACCTAAACTCGATCGCTTCTTTCTCTCCCAATCCACAAATTCACAATCCCAAGACAAACAAGAACCAGAAGAACAACAGTCCACCCCAACCTCCCAACTCCCCAAGCGCTGCAAACTTCTCGTCCCGGAAACCCCGCCGCCCACTACCTCGAATAAACCCGCAACCACCGCGGCCCACTACCAGCCCTTGTCGGAGCGCATGCGGCCCAGGACCCTAAACGACGTAATCGGCCAAGACTTTCTCTTGCTCCTCTCTAATCTCCTCTCTGTAATTCGACCTCATTACTTCTTTGATTCGACCTCTTCAAGCTCAACACCAAAACCAACAACATCCACATCGCAGTACTTGACCCACTTTCTTAACCAAATCCCACAACCCAGATTCTTAACCAAATCCCACAACCCAGATTGGTGAGGAGGAGGCTTTCTCGGCAACCGGCTCAGGCATCGGCCGTGTGGATCGAGTCAATGTCCACCTTGAAACTCTAGGCAAATGGCCGATCGACGACTCTAGTCTTTCCACCACGACCTCCACGTCCCCCGCCGCGACTCAGATCGCTTCGGTCGCCTCCCCTACAAAGACATATCGGAATCGAGATTGGGCTGGACCGATTCGTGAAGGTAAGAATCTGAGGAGTTGTAAAGATTTGGACTTTGTTGGATTTGATCAATTTGGTTTAGGTTGAGGTTGGTATTGATAGGGATTTGATTTGGTTTAGGGGAAGGTAAGAATCTGAAGATGGTTTGGTTTGGATTTTCGCTGATTTCATAATCGTCGGTGATGAGGATGGTGAAGCATCCAACATCTTCGAGCTCCATGAGGTTATGGCGAGCAAGTCCAGATTCTCCTCCTTCTTCAGTTTGAAAGAAGAAGATGGAGAGAGAGTTGGGTAAAGACGGAGAGGGGGAGAGAGAGAAAAAAGAAAAAAGAAAAAAGAAAAAAAAAAAAAAACATAGAAAAAAAAAACTGAAAAAAAAAAAACCGTGAGGGTAAAATAGACATTTTGACGTGAAATGGATGCCACATCAGCAATTTAACGGACAATTTAGACGGAGCTTGACGGCAGGGACTAATTGGGAGGAAATTGAGAGTTCGAGGAGTTTTTAGGTGAAATTCGAACGTCAGGGACTGAAACGATGAAACCCTATAAGTATAGGGAGTAAATAGTATTTAACTCTTAATTTAATTTGTGAGTGCGGTTGTGGTTGAGACTTGTAATGAGTTGAAAAATGTTTTATCATGTCATTGTGGTGATAAATGCTTCTTGTCGAGAGGAAAGAAGAGTGAATTCTTGATTTGTTGTTGAGATCTCAAATGATTTGGTTTGTCACGGTGGTAACTTGTGTTTTCCTTAAAAATAAAAGAATTTTGATTTCGGAAATAATCATTGTGTTTATTTGTTTCCCTTGAGTAAAAAAGGTGTTTGTTGTGGTTATTTGAGTTTACTCACACGAGCTTGCAAAAGCTTACCGGGTTTGTTGTTTCAACTCGGTGCACTATTCCATGGTGTAGGGGTTATTGTGCAAGTCAGAGTAACCGTCGTCGAAGCTGAGGTTTTGTTGATGTCATAGCTTGGATGTAGATGTGTACTTTTGGTTTTAGTCTTCCACTGTGTAATGAGTGTGGTGGGTATGTTACTTATTGAATTGTTGTTCAGTTTAATTTGTAAACACTTGGTGATATAATATGTGACTCTAGAGAACGAGTCGGTATTGACATTTGTGAGTTCGATTTGTTTTATTGCTTTCTTTAAATGAAAAATTTTATGAGTGTTCTTTTTGGGCTTGTTAGGTTGTCGCGTTTCGGATTCGAATTTCTTTATTCGAAATTCGGGGCGTGACACTAGTCCAAATAGGTTTATGTATCCTAGTTGGAATAGGGGCAAAATCTTCTAGATATCCTAGTCTGAATTAGAATACGATTGCTTGTACTCAATGATATTGTGCTTGTAATCCTCTATCAGTAGAGACCCCTATTATCAATGGAATACATAACAAACAACTTATCTTGAATCTCTCTTCTCCCTTTTCCCTTCATTCTACAGCACTTACTATGTATTATGAAATTTCATACACTATTTTTTTTATGTATTTTCTCAATTATTAATATTTTTTATGTGTCATTTCTTTTATGTAGCTTATTAATTATTAATTACATATTGGCTAGGTACTAAGAGATGTCTAGAAAATTTATTATCTTATCATTTAGCGAGGTTATTATTTTAGTACACAATAAAATTTTATTTATTTAGTCAAGATTATTAATTTATCGAACGTTCATTTATCAATGTTTTACTATATATTTATTTTAATTATATTAGACAATCATTTAACTACAATATGAATTTATATATCATAAATAAATATATGATAACGTATCTTCAATAATTGAAATTTTCAAATAAATTAATAGGTCCTACATTTATCTTAATTATTTTAGACAATCATTTAACTATAATAGGTAGGAGACAGAGAGCTCCTCCTGTCCTTTTCAGGTTAGGAAAATCATAAAAACTTGCATGTAGAATGGTTATGGCAGTCTAATCACATGGACATTAGAAATGGCCCTAATTATTGATCGAACCACCACCCCACCACCTAGCTTAAACTCATGCATCCATCCATATATCATAAATAATTAACTTACGTAATCAATTGTTAATAAATTATTTTATTATTTTATCTTGTGAATTAGACTAAAAAAATTAAATATATATTTTATATTTTTATTTTCAGAATGCATGAATCTAAGTTAAGCATTTTGAATCAAAAGAATCTAGGCATTTCATTTTTAGTTGGATCAATGTCTTTTTCCAGCCACACAAGTTGGGTCTCGTGGCTGGTTCACAGTGTCAATTTGGCTTTCGAATTTGGATTCAGTCTCATTTTGAGACTGATTTTGAGCCCAAAGTCATTTTGAGATTGATTTAAAATAGGTTGGGGATCCATTTTTCAGGACCAAGTCCCATTTTTGCTTTTAACTTTAGGATTGGAGATGCCCTAATAATGCAGCACACATTGTAGCAAGGAAGGCTTTAAATGGTTGTGACTTCATCTTTTACTCTTTTAGAAGGAGGTCGGACCACCTTGGTTTCATGAGGCTTTGTTAGTGGATTGTCATGTTTAATGTAACAGAGCGGTACTCTTTTTTATTTGCTCCTATTGAGATCACCTTTAGTTGTAATTGACCACGTTTAATAGTGAAAGTTTTATTCGATAAAGCTGTTTTTTTTTTTTTGTTCCCGGCCAAATTATGATGGAAGAGAACTTACTGTTAGCAGAAGAGAGAGAAGGAAAAGGCTGCAAAAGTGGGCCAGACGGCATCACAAAGTGACAAGACAATGGAAAGCCAAAGCTTGCCAGTTGCCAGATGATGTCTTCTGGTTGGTAGTGAGAAGACTCTTAGTACCCAGGCACACATTACATTCTGTGCCTGCCTAAGTGCCTAGCTTCCTTTATTAATTCCTATAGTGCACTCCACAATCAGAGCATTATAGATTTCTCAGGCAGTGAAATAAAGCTACCCTTGTTCCCTGTCAGAATCTCTCTTTTCTCTTTTGCTTTTAGTTCCAGTCCAACTATGGCTTACCTTTAGTCTTTACAAGAAGCATATCAGAAAATAAAGAGAGAAGAATGATGGCCTTGTGGAGGTTTAATCTTGAAAGAAAAAGAAAATAGCATGTGGGACTGTTTGTTGGAACCTTGTTTGTCACTGTATACATTGTCTTGTTGTGACTGTGATGCAAACAGAAAATGACTTCTGGAGAAGGAACCCGGCTTATGTGTCAGCAGCTAGGAAGATATTGAGGCATATCTGAAACAGGTCGTCAATTGAATGAGTGGTTCAAATATTATTTGGGTTTGACTAAAGCTGTTAATTTTTCTTTTTCTCTAGTGGTGGTTTTAGAGTTTTTCTTTTCTTTCAATTCAGGGATTCTAGAAATTTGCTTCCGGTGGTCAGTAAGTACTAACTACATTTGCAAGTCACAATCGTTAGTTTACCAGAGAGGCTTTGGCAAATGCTTCTGGAGGTGTAATTGGCCAATTCATTGAGGTAAACCTTCATGAATCCTTAATAGCTATGTCCGGTCAGTTGTGAAATTAATACGAGGCTACTCTAAAGAAACAGACACGGGCAGACGCACAATACTAATTGCTTTCATTAGTTCTGGTACAAATCTTGGTAGAAATATGTTGACATCAAGTTGTTGATAATGTCAAGTTACTTTTGGCACGTACTTTGTTCTCACTGATCTTGGTCCAATACTGACTTAAATACTGAAATCTGACTATATAGAACTACTTACACATCGAAAATCTTTATATATGATGCTAATATGATTGCAGGGGTTTCATATTACAATATTTGAATTTCATTCTTCAGACATATTAAAAATGATTACATATGATGCTGATATGATTGCAGGGGTCTGTTATGCTATATATGAAGCAGAGCTGTAGTAATTGGGATCAACAATGCAGAGGATAGTCTCTCATTGAGGTTATCCCCGCAGCTCGTCCAAACTGGAAGCTTGGCCCCTCCATCTGGTTCTGCCTGTAGTGCTATGGCAAGAGTATCTCCCCGTTTGATGCATTTGGTTCTTGTTATCATTCTATTTTCAGTTAGTCATGCCAAAAATAATTCATCCTCCCAAGCTCTGACCCTTTTCAGAATTCAGCGACTTCTAAACCTTCCTGCTGTTTTGAGTAGATCATATAACTACACAGATTTTTGCAACATCGAACCAAGTTTGTCTTTGACCGTCATATGCTATGAAGAAAAAATAACCCAGCTGCATATCATTGGTGAAAAAACTGCTCCTCTTTTGCCTCGAAACTTTTCAATTGATTTGTTCGTAACGACTCTTGTCAGACTTCCTAGCTTGAAGGTCCTCACATTGGTCTCTCTTGGTTTATGGGGACCTTTGCCTGGTAAAATCTCACAATTATCAGCACTGGAAATACTTAATGTGACTTCAAATTTCTTTTATGGTGTCATCCCTCAAGAGCTTTCATCACTATCAAGCCTCCAAACGCTTATACTTGATGATAACATGTTTTCTGGACCACTTCAAGATTGGATGAGTTCATTCCCTCTTCTGGCTGTTTTTAGTGCAAAGAAGAATTTGTTGAATGCATCTTTGCCCAACTCATTGAGTGGTTTGGTAAGTCTTAGAGTTCTTGGACTTTCTCATAACCACTTCTTTGGGGAAGTTCCTGATCTTAGTAGTTTGACAAACCTTCAAGTTCTTGAATTGGAAGATAATGCTTTAGGTCCTCAGTTTCCTAAACTTGGCAAGAAGTTGGTGACCCTTGTACTGAGTAAGAATAAATTTAGGTCTGGCATCCCTGCTGAAGTGAGCTCTTATCATCAGTTAGAACGGCTTGATCTTTCTTTCAATATGTTTGTCGGGCCATTTCCACCATCATTGCTATCTCTACCTTCCATAACTAATCTTAATGTTTCACGAAACAAATTCACAGGAATGCTTTTTGAAAATTTGTCTTGCAATGCTGAGCTTCAGTCTGTCGATTTGTCCTCAAATCTGTTGTCTGGAAGCTTACCTACATGTCTTCTGTCAGATTCTAAGGACAGTGTTGTCCTGTATGCTAGGAATTGTTTATCTACTGGAAATCAAAATCAACATCCACTTCCATTTTGCCGCAACGAAGCATTAGCTGTTGGAATCATCCCTGACAGAAGCAAGCAAAAAAGAGCTTCTAAATCGATTCTGGCAGTAGGTATAATTGGAGGAATTTTCGGAGGGGTTGTACTTGTCGGCCTAATTTTCTTCGTATATAGAAGAATGAAGACCAACAAGACAATGAAGAAGTCTCCAGCAAGATCAATAACAGAAAATGCATCAACTGGATATACCTCAAAGTTATTATCAGACGCAAGTAATCTCTCTCTCTCTCTCTCTCTCTCTCTCTCTCTCTCTCTCTCTCTCTCTCTCTCTCTCTATATATATATATATATATATATATATATATATATATATATATATAACACACACACATGGGGACACTAGTAGGCTAAGTGTAATTAGTTTATTCCTACTCAAATTTGTTCTTGAAAATTTGAATCTCGTTAGCTTAGCTATATTAATAGTTATGGCTGTAGATTGAAGTTAGAAACGCTCTGATAGTAGGAATACAAATTTAATGATATGAGTGAGACACTTATAAATTTCTCACCTTTTTCCAAGTTATTTATGTTCGACAACTTATAGGCCTCTGAGACTGAAAATTCGGTTAACATTATATTTCCTTTCACCTGAAGGATATATATCACAAACAATGAAGCTGGGAGCGCTTGGCCTACCAAGCTATCGAACGTTTTCGCTGGATGAACTTGAGGAGGCGACAAATAACTTTGATACATCTACGTTCATGGGTGAAGGCTCGCATGGACAGGTATATATTATAAATCTTTGACTTCTGTGTTGAAGCAGCATATGGTACTGATGAGTTTTTTATGCTGTTGAGTGCTATTTGGCCCATCAGTTTCTAAAAACTTTCAAGAATAAACATTCCTCATAAACCTCAAATAACTTTGATACAACTACACTCAGCTACTGATCACAATATAGAATTTCTTTACAGCTTCATAAATGACCATCCCCTGTCCCCTGTGCTGTTTTTCTTCTTCTATGTTTAAATTTATTCAGATGCAGATTTTCATAGTCTAAAAAGGATTACTGATTTTGATTTTGAAAAATTAATTAGTTTTATCATTTGTTTCATTCTGGTGAAGAGATAATTTTGTTACAAGTCCTTTACCCTTTTTCATTTTTTAAGCTTTTCATCATCTAAGATTATGTTATTCATGGAGTGTATCCGGAAAGCATCCATTCTTCTGGTTTGGACTACCAGAACTATCTTTAGATTTCTACTATAGGAAAAATAAAATAAATTGTTGAAACTTGAGAGTAGTAGCTCATTAGAGTATAACTCCATGTTTTGTTCGTCTGATTTTCGCAGATGTACAGAGGCCAGTTAAAGGATGGTTCTTTTGTTGCCATCAGATGCTTAAAAATGAAAACAAGTCACAGTACTCAAAATTTCATGCACCATATAGAGCTCATTTTGAAACTAAGGCATCGTCATTTGGTCAGTGCTCTTGGACACTGCTTTGAGTGTTACTTGGATGATTCTAGTGTCAGCAGAATATTTCTTGTTTTCGAATATGTACCAAATGGCACACTAAGAAGCTGGATCTCTGGTAATTCATGAACTCTTTCATTCATATTATCAGATAAAGGATACTGATTGAAGTGACTACCTGTAATAACTGTCATAAAATATTTAAGATTTTCTTTTCTGTTTTCCTTTTTTTTTTTTTCCTGAACATTTCATACGTCTTCCTTGGAGTAATATTCTGTTTATATCTCTAGAGATCATTTATTTGATAGGAAATTGTGCTACTTCCTAGGCGATAGTTAAGACACGCAAACTCTGATTTTTCTCCAGATAACAAATGGTTCTTATGTTTTTTGTAAGAATACACAGCAAGTGACAACTAAACACCACTTGTCTCATCCATCCTGAAACTTTTCCCATCTGTTTCATACATTTTTTGTTGAACTTATCTACTTATGTCATATTTTATTATGTAGAGGGACATCCCAGACGATCACTTACTTGGACTCAACGCATCTCAGCTGCAATAGGCATAGCAAATGGCATTCAGTTTTTGCAGACAGGGATCATCCCCGGTGTATATTCAAATAAACTTAAAATAACAGATATTTTACTGGATCAGAATCTTGTTGCAAAGATTAGCAGTTATAACCTTCCGCTCCTAGAAGAAAATATGGAGCAGGTGAGCAGAAAGCTGTACTGCATTGGGTTTTGAATTCAATTTCTCGAAGCAATTATTTGAAATTGGATTTCAGTCCTCTTCATCTTTGCAGGTTGGTGAAGGAGTTTCTTCAGGTGGATCCACAAGTTCCCATGTTGGTGCAAGGTCTGCAATGGAAATTTTAAATGACTCAAGTTACATAGGAAACTAGTTTAATACATACTAATGCATGGTCTTGAAAACATATATAACTTTAAAATCTCTGTTAGGCAGGCAATCATCAGTGTATTTATATGTGCTATGATAGGTCTGGAGGTTTAATCATGTGTCCACAATAGTTGAATCTTATTACTTTTGATGATGATCTTTGCTTCTGTTAATGTTGAGATGTTGTTACCTCTTGCCTTTCTGAGAGAGCTCTTGACCCCACATCTAGTCACTCTACACTACAGGACCATATATTAATTATTTCGCTAACATGTATGTGTTATATGTAGTATTGTAATCACAATAATATGTTGTTTATTAGGATGAAACATGAGGATGCAACTGATGTTCACGATTTTGGAGTAATATTGCTGGAAATGATCAAGGGAAGACCAGTCAAGTCTATGACTCAAGTGGGAGTTTTGAAAGATCAGGTAATAGAACTCTGATTCGTTCTTATATTTTCTTTAGAAACTCCATTTCCCATTTTGGAAAACAAAAAAGAAATATTTATAACTGACAGTCTGGGGTGATGAACTTCGCTAAGCTGTTGCCATAAAAATAAACCAAATATCAGTCCTAGATGTTTGGATCCGAAATCCAACTATAATTTGGAACACCAAAACAGGGTTGTGTGGTGTATATTTTTGAATGAAAACTAATTCCTGTCTTTTCTACATTTTTTAACCTCGTGCAGCTACAAGTGGTTATTGCAGCTGATGATGCAGCTCGAAGAAGCATGGTTGATCCACGAGTTAAGCAGACATGCTTGGATCAATCATTGAAGACAATGATGGAAATTTGTGTCAGGTGTCTGCACAACGAGCCGGCAGATAGACCTTCTTTCGATGATGTTCTGTGGAACTTGCAGTATGCTGCACAGGTTCAGGATGCATGGCAGCTGGGAGAATGCTTGAGCAGTGATGGTTCCCCAGTTTCACCTTCACAACCTCCACGTCTCACCTTTTAGTATGTAGCAAGTTGCAGGTTCCAATTATCATGTTTCTGGTATTCATATATATGCACCTCACTTGTTAGCTCCTTGTGTAACTGATGAACATATACCTATAATTTTTAAAAGTATAGATCGGGTATCATTTGGCTACTAAACTTCTCCTAGTCTTAAGACTACAAACCTCCATCCAATGTAAAGGGGAGGAAAACAAAAAACAAAAAAACAAAAACAAAGACAAAGACAAAACTAGAACATATATAATTATTGCACTGCAGAAAGAGCAGTTTCCTACATTCCACAAAGAGATGGCTTCATTTTCCTCATGCCCAATGCCCCACTAGTTTTGCCTAAATGTTTATTCTCCTTACCCGTGTGTTTATTTTCCTCATCCGTGCTAGAACGTTACCTTATCCTCACATCCAGCATGATATATTATTGGAAGACCCTAGGGATCGATTCAATTAAATGACGAGACATAGGGGCTTTGTACTGCAGCTATCAGACTAGATTTCATGGTAGTACAGGATCTCTTTCGATCTCTCAAAAGTCTTGTTACGGTCTCAATTTTGTTTCTAATGATTTTTTTTTTTTTTTGAATAAAACTAATGATTTTCTTTAAATCATCGCATATTAGATTCACAATGCTAGAATTTTGCGTTCTTCAATGGGGCTCCTAGTGCATGGTTTCCAGAATTTCTTCTTCGGAGGATTGTACATGTTTTCTGTAAGGGGAGCTAAATTTCTGTAAACCAACTAGAAAACATTGTTGGTGTATTCGCTAGATGTGGGTGGATGATATATAAATTAGTCGAGTCGATTCATGTCTCATGAGATGGTGCATATTGATAGTGTTGTACAAAGATTGCTAGGTAGCAGCTACTTGAGTGTGAGGGTGAGGGTGAGCCATTGCCAGGCCATGCACTTTGAGTCGTTTCTATTTCGATCGCTTCCCACACGCCACGGGCAATACAAATCTTGTGCCCTTTCCATCAACAATACACAACACAACACAACCAACCTTGTGCAAGTTCCATCCATACATGGCTCATTATTATATATACTCTGCTCAAAACTAACACCCATTAGTACAATATTTAATTATAATTAAAAGAATAATTAATACATTGCTCTCATGAGTCATGAGACATGGCCTTTGCACGTGCAGTTGACACCATGAAATTGCAGACTCTTCACATATTTCATCACTCCCCCAACTTCACCAACCTCATAACGTCTCTCTCTCTCTCTCTCTCTCTGCGTTGCCAACGGTTTCACGAGACTAGTGTGCACTTCTTTCCCTCCAGTAAAATGCTGCTGCTACATATGTATCTATATATAAAGGGACTAAGCAGCAGGCAGCTAGAAAACCACCACCAGCATATATGCACTCATCTGTTTTGTTCCCTCTTAATTAATTAACAACAAGGCTCCATCTATATAGCTGCTAGACATTCTTGTTTCTAGCAAGCTAGCTAGGCTTCCAATGGCTGATCAGCCACAACCACAAGGGAATCATCGTGGCACTTCTGAAAGCTGCCGTCGAAAGGCCACATCCGCAGCCACTGGAAAGCAGCAGCAGCAGCGAACAGAGGTAGATCATCATCTTCATCATCATCAATCCAGTAGTACTGCAGCTTCAGCTCCGTGTGGGGCATGCAAGTTTTTGAGAAGGAAGTGCATTAGTGGTTGCATCTTTGCTCCCCATTTTGGATCAGACCAGGGAGCCGCGAGGTTTGCTGCGGTGCACAAGGTGTTTGGCGCAAGTAATGTCTCAAAGCTTTTGCTGCACATACCTTTGAACCGCAGGAATGATACTGTCGTTACAATATCCTACGAGGCTCAAGCTCGCCTCTCCGACCCGGTTTATGGTTGTGTATCCACCATTCTTGCTTTACAACAACAGGTTAAAAAATAATATATTATTAATTAGTTACACCAACTCGTTCTGATCGATAATATTATTGACACTAGTTAATTTTTAGGTTGCATCTTTACAAACCGAGCTCGCAATGGTGCAAACTCAGCTGATAAACAGTAGATTTGCATTTGCAAATGCCATTCAAAGCTCGCAGCATCAGGAACAACAGCAAAACATGGCATTGCTGCAGCCTGCCTACTCCAACAACTCATCTGCTTCAACTAACCCGATCAACATGAGCAGCTTCACCTCCAATTTTAATCATGACCTCGCAGCTGAGACAGCACCATGTTCCCACAGCTTGGAGCCTCTTCTGCTCTCAAGGCCTTCTCAAGATGAAGAAGAAGATGAGCAACAAAGTCAAGTGCCCCACCATTTTGCTAGTGATCGATATACTTAATGTCCACAAAATAGTATTTGCTTCCTTCTTTCTTTTTTATTTTCTTTTATCTCTTAGCATACAAATATCCTGACAATATACAGTTATACTTTTAAGTCACCCATTGCTAAGTGATTTGCACTGGATGCTCGTAAACACCGGAGCTAAATAAAAACTGTTACAAGTATAAAATAAACTATGAAAATAGCATACAACAATGCACCTATATATCTATTTTCCTTATTCTCTCTTAAAATTGCAGTTTTTTTTTTTTTTTATGAAAGGCGTTTGGAACCCAGCCAAAAGAAGATGAAATTGCATGTTAAGAGAGAATAAGTAAGATATTTGATATAATCAAAAGAAAATAACAAAGCTGACAACAGTCTTTTACTCTAGTAATTAAGCTACTGAATGATATTTTTTTTTGTTTTTTTTGGCCAGAATAGTAAGCTACTGAATGATAAGTTACCAGACATCTAAAACTGCAGACTGCTCTCCAGTTAATTTTATTTGAACTTTTGAAAGGGCATCTCGAATGGATGCGGGTGAGGGTCGAAATTTCGAGAATTATGATCAGCGTTGTTGTGCAGTCGGCTTGATCACCTACGCCGTCGAAAAGGAACTCGATCAATCCAAGGTGACAGACGTGGAGATGCTAGAAAAATTTATTAAGTTCCATAGAAGTCTGAATATGAAGTTTAGTAGTCTTATGCCCCCATTAAGATAAAGGTTAAATCATATTCGGACCCCATTAAGTTTCTAAAAAAAATAAAAAATAAAAAAAATAAAAGATAAAAAAGTTGTATCTACATGTCATTTAATGAATGGATAAAGTTATTTTTTTAAATGTACTAGTACTGTAATCCTCATTGCTAGTGGCATTTACCAGGCTGACTGCATATTCAATATCAGACTTCAGATTTTCAGAGGCATCGCCTTACACTATGAATCAGGTAAAATTTACTTCTTTCAGAGTTTCAGATATAAATACATCAAAATATGCTGACAAGACCTATACCTAGCTCCTCTGCAAGCTCATCCCATACCGGAAGGAGCGTCAGCACCACAAGGAAAATAGCCACTGTAACAATTGTTTTCCTCCATGTTCCAACCTCCGTTACATCATTTAGGCAAGGTTTCTCTGGAGTCCTCTGAGCATATAGTTCAAATACTATCATGAGATAGAAGATTGTTGAATCATGTAAACCAAATGTATAATTCTTATCTGCAAACCTGGCATATGAGCACGTAGAGTCCCCATGGAAGTGACAAAGGTCCACCGAGCTGAAAGGAAAGAGCAAATAACAAGATCAAATTTTAAAAAGGAAGTAGGAACAAATACTAACAAAGGCTATGTAAGTCGGAGGTAGGAGTAACTAGGGACACGAAAAACATCACATGCTTGATTACCAAATTTAACAGCTTCTATAGTGGGAAATAACTGAAGAATTGTAATATTTGTGGAAACCCAGTATTGGAAACAAAGATAATATGTATTTGTGGAAACCCAGATTGGAAACAAGGATAATATGTTATGCTGAAGTTGTAAAAATTGGACATACCACTCCCAATCCGAGCAATGTGTAAGTTGTCAAACCAAACGCAATCAGTGCATTTTTTCCAAAAGCACCCTGCAGGTATATGTCATTAAATTTCCGTAGAAGTCATACATGCAACAACAACAATAATAATTAAAATAAAAAAATAAAAAATAAAAATAGGTTTTTGCCAACAAGAGAATCCCGCAACCATCACCGTATCACATTACTAAAAGACTAAATAAATTTAAATGAAGATTTTGTGAAGTCATCATAATCAAACTGGGGAAAAGATCGCTGCACAATCTTGCAAAACAAGATTTCATAAGCTCCATCTTACACTTTGCTTCTTCAGCCTCAAAGATGTAATTTTACCAGTTCAAATCATAAGGGAGAAAATCATCACCTGCACAGCTCTTCCACCATCAAGACAGCCCACTGGAAGCATATTAAAAGCCGTAGTTGTCAACCCACACCTGCAGTTGTTGAACTTGTCACAGGCATGTTACACATTGCAATAAAGCTAATAACTATCAGTTAGAAATAGTAAGTTACCAGCCAGCAATCATAAGAGGATGAATTGCAACAGTCGCAGCATGCATTGATCTGCATGTGTTCACACTACCATGTCAACTACGAATATCATGAAGAGAAATAAATTGAAACTAATTTTAAAGAGATAAATGAGGCTTAGATGTGAGAAAATAGTCCTCTATTAATTCCAACTAGTTTATATCTGCCTTCTAGGTCATGTACAAACAAAAATCTTGATTCAATAGTGCTACAGAAGCAAAGAAAGGACATACGCATAACCAAGAGTAGCTCTACTGATGAGTCCTAGAAGCAAAGAACCTTGAAACAGCATGCTTGGAACCTGCACCAGCTCTTCTGTGGCATTGGGATTAGATGAGAGCAGCAGACCTACACTAAACATTGACAATGACAGTGCAAAACCAGCAAACGGGCCTGCAAGTGAAATGTCGACTTGTGTGCTCCGATCGGGAAGAATGGATTTAAACTACAAAACCAAACTTAACTATCAGAAGATCATAAGAAATATGGGTCTAGACGCACACGTTATGAATATTCAAGCAAAGGAAGCCACGACTATTCATCAAACTAATGCATCAATTATGGTAAACACAAAAAATCACAATTATGACAAGAGTATAACAACTTTTAATCTAGAATTCCTTCCAGATCAATTGTAAGGAATTTCTCCCATGTATACTGAAATCCCTAATATAGCGATTTCTTAACCAAATTATTAAGCGAACCAGGTCAATTAAACCAACACTGCCAATTCAGGGAATTCACTCCTACATAGATTCTCTAATGCAGTATTAAAGATACTTTCAAACAAGTGCCATTACATGTTTTGAATTGCTATACATGGATAATTAGGATACCTGAGTGATTGCGCCAAAGCTGCCAAGTGTAATATTAGGAATGAAGTAAGGAATGCTAAGTTTTACTTTCTTTGGAAAAGCAGCCAGAAGATGCCCAACTTCCTGCAAGTAATCAACTAATCTGACTCCATCATAATCATATTTATATAAATCCAAACATAAAATTAATTGGAATCAGATATGAAATATGGATTTGGAGTAAGGCTTAGTATAGGGATACATTTCTGTTTTTTTTTTTTTGTTTTTTTTTTAATAGAATCAAACTGTTATTATCAAAGGAGGAAGAAGAAAATTGGGGACAAGGTGTCGACTGGATATAGAAAGCTAACGACAGGTAGAGAAAACATTAAAAAAGAAAATGAATGAGAGGACACAGTGTAGAGCATATAAATTTCTTTCTTTCTTGTTTTTTTTTTTTTTAATTTATTTTTATATAAAATACATAAAGGTATATCTTAAAAGGAAAAAGTTGACAAATGAATAACTTATGATTATCGTGGCAGTCACTCAAACAACCTGCCGAATAAGAGATCTCCACTTCATGCTGCTAGCCCATTATGGAAATTTTTCAGATTCTCTCTCACTTTTAGACACACTAGTTGGCAAAGAAGTGAAGGACAGAAATAAATGTACTCTATAATTAAGTGTGAATTGATGCTTTTAGTTCAGAGGAGTCATAACCAACAAAATTTCTACAACATTTTGCAATCACTCATATTTTCACTAAATTTTTACACATATTTTCACTATTTTAATAGAGTAAGTCAATTAATTTGAATGTCTCATCTGACAGGCTTCCAATGTAAGATCCGACGCACTTACTATAGAAAAAATATTAAATGTCAAAGTGCCATAAACTGAAAACAACAAACAAATAGGCTAAATAAAGTAAATTTCAATTTTTTCTGCTGGTTGCTTCCAGATGATATAGATTTTTGTGTGAAGTATACATATGATTAAGCTCATCAGTCAACTTGAACAACAGACATGAGCATATAATTACCACCAAATCTCACATCAGCCATAACAACGTAAAGCACTATTAGTCAGCTTTGTCTTATCTTAGGCCTCAGCATAACGGAGGGTACCAAACGGATAACTATGATCTATAACAGGGACAAAAAGAAGATCATAAAAAATTAATGAAAAACTTGGCTAAAAAGCCTAGAAGAATAGCCATTTTATACATATAAACATGCTATTGATCTACTTACATGAAATAGCAAAACCCCAAGAACACCATAGGCTAAGGGCAAAGCTGACTCCACAAACGGGAATAGCAGCTCCATTTCTGGTGGGTCAATAGCATTTGGATCTGTAAAATACTTGACAACCTCTGGTGGAAGTCTATTTATCTGTTTGATAAATACAGGAAAGCACATAGTTACTTTAAAAATGAGAAAGAAATCAATTGCTGAAGAAGAAGTTGAAAAATAAGGAGGAGAACTTTAGCATACCTGAGATGCAATTCCTAACTCTACAGATGATCCAATTGTTAGAAGAAATAACAAGAGCGCAATTACATATTGCCAAAGTGTTGTTGGGCCTGGTTCCGAGACCTCTTTCCGGAGCAGACCAAAGCTAACACGAGGCCCACCACGCGGATCTAGATCTTCTGAATTGGGTTCCTCCACCATAAAAAGGTTGTACTTATTACCTGTAACCTCAGCTAGCAGAGTCTGGAATTTGGCAAATACGTCTTCTCTCTTTCCCCTCAAATTACCAAGGAAAAGAATGCCCTCCCCAAGGTCTCCAAATGGCTCCTCTTTAGTCACCCAAAAAGTAGAATAGCCAAAAAGCTTTTCTTTAATGAGCTTTACATCAGCAGGATCAACCTTCTCAGGTCCAAGGAGTTCCATCAGCTTAAAGGAGTCGACTTGGAAATTATTGTAAGCGGTTCCAAGTGGTGATGTAGGTGGTGGCTGAAGGACATATTGATAAATTATTGTTATCATAATCAAATGTTCTAACTTCTAAGAGCATATGCATATATCTGCAGTGAGAGTCAGTTAATTTCACTGAAGATATGCCATTAAAAAAAAGGTACGTGCAATTTATCAGTTGATGAAGGCAAAAGAAATGTATAATTCATGGACTGCCTAGCCTGCGACTTTTAAAAATTCAGCTATTTTCTTTCTCGCACTATACAATGAAATGTCGACAACTTTTATGAGCTCAGTCTCAGACTAGAGTGCATTCCAAAGTTGAGAGCGAGGTCTGGATTTTTAACAAGAATAAGCCCGACTAACACAGAAGATGAACTGAAACGAATCCTGATACACATAAAACCCATATGTATGGAACCCAGAAAATCCAATTAAAACATAAGTTATGAAGAGAAGAAAGAAAGTACCCTGGAAGTGGAAGGGAGGGAAGCAGGGTCGTTGCTGCGTGTATCTTCGGCAGCCTCGTCTTTTGACTTGTTGCTACTACTAGTCTTTCCCTCATCGTCGTTAGAAGAAGTATAACATCTCCATCTCAGCCTCTTCATGCTTCCTCCGCACAACAAGCATGAATTCTTGTTTCTCTTGCTCCATTGGAATCTTGGAATTTCTGGGTATTTCACACTCAAATTAAAATCCACGCTGCTCAAACTAAGCGTTCCCATTTAACACCAATCAAACTAGAACACCATTTGGGATGGGAACTGGCAAGCCAAGGGAGATACTGACAGACACAGCTGCTGCCCGCTTTTGCTCCTTTTGCTCTGGGCTGTGGCTACAAAAGAATATCTTCTCTGCACAAACCAGTATTTCAAATATATATATATTTTTGGAATTATTTTCAGAAATTGAAATTGACAATACCTTTTTTTTTAGGGTTTTTGTTCATTTACCTTAATTCCCCAAAACACTCTCATTAAGTTTTTTTTTTTTTTTTTTGGTTTTTAATTTTTCTGTTTTTTTTAGACTATTTTACCCTCACCATTTGTTACATAGAGAGAGAGAGAGAATGGAAGAGAGAGAAACCAATCAAACCATACCTTTTTTTAAGGGTCCTTGACCCAAAGCACCAAAATTGGCAAAAACTATCTCACTTACCCCAGCAACAGATTTTTATTCTCATTAACCCAATTTAAAGAGAAATGACAACTTTGCCAATAACTTAATTAAGAAATTGCATCATGCCACTCTCATCTCTCTCCTCCCTTCGATCTCTCTCTCTCTCTCTCTTCAATTCCAAAGTAGAGCTATGGAATCGAGTTTGTCTTCACTGCACGACCCTCACCATCTCTCTCATAACCTAACCTTTCGAACCTTAAGCCCATACTGAATCGCCGGAATCTCAACCTACAGTTTCAAACCAATTCCACCGTCTCCGTTTCCATCTCGAGCTCAATCTCCAAAACCAAACCGATCACCTCTTCCACACCCAAACCGGCCTTGAGCCCAGTCTACGCTCCCACACCTTCGAACTGAGACCTCCGGATCCCTCACAGCCTCCGCCTACTCTTCCATTTCAGCCGGTGATGGAAAACAAGGCTGAGCAACCGTCGATAGAATCGAGGAATCACGAGTTCCGCGCGATGAGGAAAACAGGGCTGAGCCACCTCCTGGACGCCTCGCCGTCTCCTTGGCGTCGCCGATGGCCTCATGGACGCCTCCGGTGCTCAACCTAGGCTGTGGCAGAGAAGAAAGATGATTGGGTGCCCAAATCAATTTCTCTCTTTCCTTTTTTTTTTTGTGTGGTAAAATGGGGGCAAAATGCCCAGTATGGAAGAAAAAATGAAAAAAAAAAAAAAAAAAAAGTTCTATTGGGCCAATAGAAGTATGTTAAAGGTCTATTGGGGGGCAATAGACGTTTTGAATTGATGTAATCTTCTCATTTTTTTTCTTTAATTAAAGTTTTATTTATCTAAATCTAGGGAGATTAGTTTCCATTTCGGCGATTGAAAGTTCTATTAGAGGGCAATAGACGTCTACTAAGGGGAAATAGACGTCTATTGGGCCAATAGAAGTGTGTTAAAGGTCTATTGGGGAACAATAGACGTCTATTGGGGGCAATAGACGTTTTGAATTGATGTAATCTTATTGTTTTTTTTCTTTAATTAAAGTTTTATTTGTCTAAATCTAGGGAGATTAGTTTCCATTTCAGCGATTGAAAGTTCTATTAGAGGGTAATAGACGTCTATTGGGGCCAATAGAGGTTTTCAGAAAAATCTGGTGGGCGGCGGCCGGTGACCGGAATCCAATGACCGGTGACTGAAATCAGGCTAAAGTTGGCAGGAATCCGGTGACCGGTGACTGGCTCCGGCGAAGTCTCTTATGGTTTCTCTTCCATTCTCTCTCTCTCTAAGTAACAAATGGGTGAGGGTAAAATAGTATTAAAAATAATAATAAAAAAATAAATAAAAAAATTTAATGGAGTATTAGGAAAGACCTCCTTAGAGTATTTTAGGTAAGAGGGAATTAAAAAAACTTAATGGAGTAAGTGGGAAAAAAATCCCTAGAAATGGAGTAAATTGACAAAGACCCTTTTTTTAATCCACATTCACCCTCTGTGTGAACGTTTATTCGGTACAAGTATCTCTTCTTCTTTTTTTAAGTAATAGTTGATTTTGCCAACTCATGTCAAATTACTAATAAAAACACAAAAGAGAAAAGAAAAATTATTTTTTGTCTTTTCCCTTTCGGAGGTATGAAATCAACAGATATCATCATGCTATTTTTTCCCTTAAGTTTTTGTTATGGTCTTCATCCTTATCAAGGAGCGGAGAAATCAAGAGACCAGTTCCTTACTTTGCAGTTCCTCAAGTCAATTTCGGATATGCAAAATTCTCTACCCAAAACACCAACAGACCACTTCCTCCTGAAATCATACTCATCAATTTGAGCGTACTATTCCCGTCTAGCAAATTTATGAAACAAGGGAATCTTAGGAAGCAGAAGCAATGAACTGCTCTTAGCTTTTGAAGATGCATATGCCTACAAAATACAACAATAAGAGACGAGAGAGAGAGAGAGAGAGAGAGAGAGAGAGAGAGAGAGAGAGAGAGAGAGAGAGAGAGAGAGAGAGAGAGAGAGAGAGAGAGAGAGAGAGAGAGAGATATATATATATATATATATATACACACACACACACAAAAACAATATGGAGAAAGACAACTATCAACTGGAGGTTTTATTATTATTATTTTTCTAGCTTAATTGTATCAAGAGTAAAATAATATTGTGAAATGTTCAAAAATTGAAGGAGGTCCAACTACCGATTTTGGAAGTATATGAATAGAACCTCAAAAAAAAAAAACAGGCTTTTATTGATATTATTGGACGATGTGTATTGTGAGAAAATTAAGGAGGTGTAGATAGCATATTGGTTATTTGTAAAAGTAAGTTTGAGGTTTATTAAGTGGAGAGGTCTAAATACCAATTTTGGAAGTATGAATAGAAGCTCCCTTAAACTTGAGGAAGCAACTCACACAAATCACGATCATTCCACTCAAATCAACTTGAGGAAGCAACTCACACAAATCACGATCATTCCACTCAAATCAACTTGAGGAAGCAACTCACACAAGCAACTCATGCATTGTTTTCTTTCCTAAAACTCAACATTCTTTTCTCAAAAATAAACATGTGTCAATCCGTAAAAAATCATATTAATTGAAATCTCAACAATTCAAATATGAAAGTCAAAGTCCCTTATGGACAATAAAAGAAGGACCACTTCAAGACTCTCTTTAAAACACGTACTCATGAGTCTCCGGTAACCCGCAGTTACCCCCGTGAAGTACCCCAGTAGATAGACTAGAGCTCTAACTAATCGTAACCAATCACCCGGCTAAGGCTTGGTTCCCGATAAAATGTCTTGGTCACCATCTGTGACATCTGATTTTCAGACCCACCTGGTCTTCAGACCCCTATCTCCACATATCAAAACATTTAAAGAAGTCGCGCTGGACTTAAAAATGTTACACCGATCATGATCACCATCTGTGATCTAATCCTAGTAACCATATGTGATCCAATCTCCGCACCATCCGTGACCCAATCTTGTTCACAATCCGTGATAAAGATCAAAACATTAAGCGAGTTGCACTGTACCCAAAATGTTCCACAAATCTACTCAAAGATTTCCCAATTTTACTGACCATCTGTGACAAGACTAAAACATTAAGCGGGTCGCACTGGACCCAAAATGTTGCACCAATCTAAATACTTTTCAAAACAATAGAAATCATAATTTCCAAACTATATTGTTTTCCGAAAAGTCATATCTCAAAACAATAATGTCAACATAATCATGCATATTATTTTCATTGTACATCACATCCATAAGGATATATATATATATATATATATATATATACACACACACACAGGATATATATATATATATATATATATATATATATATATATATATATATATATATATTTCATGTAAATACACACACACACACATATATACTAGCCTTCCTCCACACATGCTCTGCATGTGCAAGTAATTTTTTTTTCTTCAGAAAATAAAAAAGAAAAGATAATGGAAGAAAATGGTTATTGTAGAGAAAAGTTAGTGGGAGAAAAAAGTGGGTTTTGAGATTTATTTTGTTTATTTTTATTAATAAAAATATAATTTGTAATTGTCATAATAGCCCTTGTGATTTAATTAATTCTCAAAGTATTTTAATCTCTTAAAATCATTTCTGTCAAAATTTTTGATTTTGGCTAACAAACCCTCTTCTCTTAATAATAGTATAGATGCTCTGCATGTGCAAGTAATTTTTTTTTCTTCAGAAAATAAAAAAGAAAAGATAATGGAAGAAAATGGTTATTGTAGAGAAAAGTTAGTGGGAGAAAAAAGTGGGTTGTGAGATTTATTTTGTTTATTTTTATTAATAAAAATATAATTTGTAATTGTCATAATAGCCCTTGTGATTTAATTAATTCTCAAAGTATTTTAATCTCTTAAGGTCATTTCTGTCAAAATTTTTGATTTTGGCTAACAAACCCTCTTCTCTTAATAATAGTATAGATATATATACACGTAGTCATTCACATAGGAATGTCACTATTACCAACTATAGTCATAGTTAATTAGATAACTTTAAGACAATAAGGTAACTCTGTTCGTAAATGAACATTGTGAGATTTACTCACCTCTGAATCCCGCTGCGTCTTCACACACAAATCGAGATAAGCACTAGTCGCCTCAATCCGCTCAACACACTTCCCACGTACCTAATCACATCTTAATACCACTTGTGGTACAAAAGCATCTAAATTCGGAACAAGCGATTAAAGTTCGAAACCCCCGTCTGAACTCTAACCCGAAAAAGTAACGCCAATCGAGGCGAAACTTCATCCAAGACCACCAAAAATCTCAAGACTGCTTCTAGGACCAATATGTCAACACGACATGTTGATCCATCCGTCGGATCTCCATAAATAAAAAACTGAGATAATCGAAACCACTAAAAACCATAACATGCTCATATGATCTCCAAATGCTACAAACTATATATCAAGATGCTCGTATTGACTAGTAGATGATTATGAAGTCAAAAATTGCCCCAGACATGGTCCGACGGGCCAGCACAGGCAGTTGCAAGTGCACCGCATGCGCCGCCGGGCCAAACTCAAAACCAGCCGATCCAACTGTCCAAAATGGAGTTTATACAAGGAGGATCAACTTTAATACCTGAAGCAAATCCCAACTCGGTCTAGATCGCCGTCAATCGCCGCAAGCCATAATTTACTGTTCACCATGAGTTCATGCTTCTTCGGTGAAATTGATCAAAGCCGCCCCCAAGGATCGAAAGAGGAGGCCTCTACAAGCAAAACAAGACCAGTTTGAAGCCTAGCCGTTGCAGGAGATTGGAGAACCAATCGGGTCCGACGCCTCCAGTCTTCGCCGCCTTGCTGTGCTGCCGTGGGTGAGAATCGCAATTAGAGACCTTCGTAGGGAGGACCGGAACTAGGAGAGGAAGAGATCTGGGTAGGTTTCACCGCCGAAGATTGCCGGAAAAAGGAACACCGGCCGGATCAGGTTTCTGGGTCTGGGTCGGGTCTGAAATGATGAGGAGAGAGAACAGAGTGTTTGGGTTTTCCGGAAAAGGAAACTTCCCAAAAAGGTAAAAGTGATTTTCCAAAATCATAAACCCCTATTTATAGTAATTTCCAAAAATAGCAGAAACTTTCGTTGGACATAACTTTCTCATATGAACTCCGATTTACGCGTACCACATGTCCACGAACTCACATCGACACGCTCTACGATTTTTGTGAAGGAAGTTTTCAGAGAAACTCAATGTATAAAAAGTCAACCTTTGTGCTCCCCCTAAATGACGTTTTCTGAATAATTATTCGTCCGAAAATAATTCCACATCATCCCCGAACTGCATACTCGTCCTAATAACCACTGAATATATTTTGGAAAAATCCTCAGAAAATAATAACGAATTTTCGGAGTATTACAGTAAGCTTTTGCAAGCTCATGTGAGTAAACCCTAATAAATACAAAACACATTTCCGACTTAAGGACAACAAATCAACACAAAGATTATCTCCAAAAGCAAAATCCTTTTCTTTTTAAAGAAAACACAAGTCACCACCGTGACAAACCAAATCATTTAAAAGCTCAACAATAAATCCAAGAAATCATTTTTCTTTCCTCTCGACGTACAGAAAGCGTTTCTAAACTTGCTACGAGTTTCAACCATCACTGCACTCACAAATCATTTGAAAGCTCAACAAGAAATCCAAGAAATCATTTTTCTTTCCTCTCGACAGAAATCGTTTCTCAACTTTCTACGAGTTTCAACCATCACTGCACTCACAAATGAAACTAAATAAAACCAGTAATCCCTGCATAGAAAATTAGTTTAGGAGATCACCAAAAGCATACAATCCAAAACCATAGTAATCCCTGAATATAGTTTAGTTTAGGAGATTACATTAAAATCAAACAACATAAATGAAAAGGAAAATCATAGTAATCTCTGCATATAGTTTAGTTAGGAGATTACATTAAAATCAAATAATAGAAATGAAAAAGGAAAATAAATAAGGAAATCAAACAACTCACGCTAAAGCCAATAAATCGCCCATTTCAACTCAAGTAAAAACTCCCACCTTTTAGATACAACACCCATGTCCCTCATGGATAATAAAAGAAAGAAATCACTTGAAACTCTTTTTTAAAAACTTGTACTCATGAGTCGCAAGTAACCTACGTGATATCCCCATGACATACCTGAAGGAATTGTGTCCTAAAACAATCATTTTGATGTAATTATTATTGTAATTATTATTAATCAAAAGGGCAAGTTTATTGTTCATTGCTTATATTTAATATTTGATTGAACAAGGTCCAAGGAATATGAGTTAAAGAGAAAGTAATCTAAAGAGTTAGATGTGTGAGACCTTTACTCTTTCACACTCTTATCCTAAAAGGTTCCTAGTCATAGGATTATCACTTGGACATTGATAATCCGGAAAGACTAGCACATACTATGTATGCTCAATATGGAGGATGATATGTCTCTTGTCATTTGTGTAGAGACACTAATACAAGTATGTGGGTGCTCTTAACTTAAAGAGTACACTGAACGCGATCATTAGAGTTCTTGTATGGAGTCTTACTTACATGTCAAACTTGAACTCTAAATTGCAATAATACAAATTAGTCCTTTGACCTGAGACACCATAGTTGTCTTATGAGTGAATGGATTATCTCTTGATGATGCAATAATATTGTGTCCCTTAATGGATATAATAGATGCATTCATTGGTATAATCAATTCGGTCATGGAGACATGTGAGTGTACAACAAGGAATCTCTATCCTTAAGTAAATAAGGTGTATGTTCAAAGATGTGATTCAATGAGTCTTTGGCCAAAGCATTGAATGAGATTTAAAAAGGAGTTTTTAATCACATTCTAGGAATCACATAAGAATGAAAATCACATTAGGGGATTGACATATCAATTCCATACCCCGATGATGTGATTTAGAACATCGTGTTAGAGAAGGACCGTATTGTATTGTAATTCCAATTGAATAGGTTCTTTGTCATTCTACATTAACTAGGGTAGTCATGATATGTTGCAAGACGTCACTCATGACTTGTGAAGTCCCCGAGGATTAATAAACATTTATTATCCTAATAACAAGGGAGAATCAAAAATGGAGTTTTTGATTCGTAAACAAAATAGAATGGTTTCTATAAACTTCACTGCCTTGTTAATTAGAACCTAAGAGATCGCACACCATATAAGTGGATCCTTGAGATTGTATATGAAGAAGATTAAACAAGAGTTGGTTATGACCAAATAATTAATTAGATTTATTATTTGGACATAATTAGGTTTTTCGGGTAAAACCGAACCTATTGGGCCTAAACGATTGTCGGGCTTTTCGTGTGGACTTGGGCTTCACTAAATGAGATTTAAATGAAAGCCCAAGACACATTTTTAGTGCCCAATAAGAAGTATGGACCAGCCAAAATATTGGCTTTATGAAAGTCAATATTTTCTTTTAGTAATTGGAGTTATTTCCTATTATATAAAAGTGAAAGCATGGACATAATAATAAGTGTGTCTCCACACTATTATTTTCAGATTAGAGAGAGAGAGAGAGAAAGAGTTCTTTCTTGGTCCATTACAAAATTAAAGGAAAGAAGAACACTTGCATAATTTCTTCTTTTCTTTCATCTTTCTTCATCTCTTGATTCACTTGGTGAAGATCCTTAGAGGCCATATCCTTTTGTGGCTTTACTTGTTACATCAAAGAGAAGATTACAAGCACAAGAAGGAGTACAAGAAGGAGTTCTTAATCCAAGGTGCTTCAAGGTGGAGGAAACACACAAAAGGAGAGATCAAGGAGAGGAACTTTGGTGGTTCACTTGGATCGGATTAAAATCACGCTCCAAGGGTGAGTAGAACATAAACTCCCTCTTTGTTCTTCCTTACTATGCATGCTATGTTTATATACATATCACAATAAGCCAAGATCATGGGTTAAAGGAATGGATTTTATGTTTAGTTAGTAGTTTAATGGTTAAACTAATTCCGCACTAATTAAAAAGTTTTGAAATCCATCCATTCCTTCAATACCATGGCAGACAGACTAGAGCTCTAACTGAATCGTAACCAATCACCAGACTAAAGGCTTGGTATCTCGATATATTTTCCTCAGTCACTACAGTGACACCAGATCCGTAGATCGAAAACATTTAAAAAGTCACACAAGGCTCAAAATGTTACACCCAAAATTCAACTACTATTTCAACACAATATAATCAACAATGACATGATATATTGCATTTCCGAAAAGAGTAAATGTTCAAAACAATAATCTGAATAAAATCACATTTTACGATGCTTATCATAATGCCACGCCATCAAGATATATTTCACATAAATATATATATATATATATACGTAGTCATTCACTCAGGAATACCACTAATACCAAATATAGTCCACAATCGCAAAACTCAAGAAAATCATTTTTATAATTAAAATCTCATTTTACTTACCTATGAACCGTAGCCAATCAAATTCATATAATTTAAAACAAATATTTATTTCCAAAAAATAATTTCACAATTTAGCAATTAAAACGAACAATAAAGTAACTCTGTTCATAAATGAATCACATGAGACTTACTCACCTCTAAATCCCGCTGTGTCTTCTCTTGCAGCCGAGTAAGGTACAGAACACGTACACTCTGTCAATCACCTAATTAGTAAAATAAGGTCTCAACTTAGCACACAATTTAAAACAAAGTGGTTACAGTTCAAACCGAGCATTTGAACCAAAAACCGAAGATTTCGTCAATCGAGACAAAACTTTCTTCAAGACCTCCCAAGGTCTTCGGAAACTTTTAGAATCAATTTCTCAAAATTATAAGAGGATCCAATGGTCGGATCCTCATGGATTGCAAACCGAGAAAACTGAAATTACGCAAATCTAACATGCTTCAAATAATCACAACACATGACCTCATGATATATCAACAATCTCGTATCGATGAGTAGGTGACAACCATGAAAACATAACCACGCCACGGGCAACCCCCAAATTGGGCCATGATACCTATGCCAAAATCTTCTCCACAACATGTACATCAACTTTCACAACTACACTGAAGTTAGATTGTAAGCCATTTGGCCGACATTTACCTCAAAACAAAGAGGCCGATCGAAACCCTAGAATTTCAACTCTTCAATTCGACCTCCACACTTCAAATCGCTTCAAGCCGCTTGGAAGGAAGCATTTACATCTCCTAGGCTTCAAATGCCCTCAAGAATCATCGCCGAAGGTGGCCGGAATCACAATTTTCGACTGTGAACTCAACACAGCGCCGCCACCCACTTCTCCCCCTTGCTACACCCTCTACAGCCCAAATCATGCCACAAACTTGAAGAGGGAGGAGAGATGAAGCGATTGAGACCGGTGGCGCGGCCAACAGTGGCCGGACAGTGGAGTTATGGATGGACAAAAATCAGAGGCGATTTCCAGCTCGGGGAGAGAGAGACAGAAAGAGAGCTTGGTTTCCAATTTTGGAAACTAGGGTTTTTTCCCAAAATTTCAGAAAATTTTCTATTTATCCCAAAATGAAAACTTTTTCCGATGGCCATAACTTTATCATAAGAACTCTGATTTTCGGGTTCCATATGTCCACGAACTCGTATCGACACGCTCTACAATTTTCGTGAAGGAAGTCTTCATAGAATCCTAACGTATAAAAAGTCAACCCTTGAATCGAAACATTCTAAGAGAATAATTGTCTGAAATAATTTCTAATTTTCGATTAATAAAAAAAACAAGGCATCGAACCCATAATTTGTACTAACTGGGACATTAATTAATTTCAAGAAAAATACGAGAAATTAACACAAAAATTCAGGTGATTACACAAATGCTGATACAATACTATAGTAAATGCTGATAAGAATTGCCTAACGATCTATTAGACATTAGATGAATCCATTGAGCTAACTAGGTACATAATTTGGTTTTGTGTAATCTTTCCTCTTCTGTGTTTTGTAATTGAGTTTAACTTTTGCAGCATCACTCTTAATTGAGTTTAAATTTTCGTGTTTAAAAATTTGCCCATCTTCGATTCTCCTTAAAGCGTAAGTATCTATTTCAATTCTTTCCTTCAATTGGATATAGTTTGGGGAAAATTTTAGGGTTAAACACTTTATAATTCATAGGTATATTTAGGGATTATCTCTACTATTCTTAATGTTAAATTGATTCAGTCTCACTGATGAATATGTGAATAGATGATCCGTTGGTTCTTGGCCTTCTGGACGTCTGTTCTGTTTGTTTAATCTTTAGTTGTTTTTGATAACCTGACAATTGTTTGTGATTAAACACTAATCATATAAAAGATTACCCTTTAGAGTTGTAATAGCTGAGATACTTTTTATTTTCTGCACAATTTTAAATACAAAATTTCCACTATTCATACATTCTTTAGAACCAACCATCTCTACTGAATATTTACAGGTAATTAAATCATCTTCCAGACTATTGTTCTCATGAATTGTACTATCTCCTAGAGTCAAGAACCAATCCATCCAAGCCAGTCAACAAAATTTAGCTAGGATTATGAATGAGTCCTACCAAAATTTGGCTGGCTGCCTTAGATGGATCGGTTCTTGGCTCTAGGGAATACTACCATTTATGAAAACAATAAAAGAAGTGAAATCGATCAGTGTAAGTATGGTATATGTTGCACATATTTTTCTATTAGCTATATTGCAAACAAACATCAGCTACATTAACATGTTAAACACTATTTTCCATCTTTTACTCATTATGCAGAAAATCGTCATTCTCAGTTCTGATGATGCTCCACAAACTAGAGTCAAGACCTCCCTTTGCAACCAAAATGATATCGCAATAGCAGCTGAAGCTAAGCAGCAACAACATGAAATGAATATTGTATTCTATTTATAGCTTCATTAAACTATATACATCAAGTTTGATTTGAAATTATGAATCCTGTGGAGAAATTTGTGTAACATATACTAATCATCCAGCTAAAGAATTGAATAGCTATACTAATCAAAATAATGTACATCAATACTGCCTTCTCATCATGTTCGATTATAACATCAATCATATAATTATCTACTAAACCAATTCCTAACCTAAATAACTGCCACGAATTTGTGTCTATGATCATACATCAGTAATTCCTGCAGCAAAACGCGGGCAAATATTGCCGGTTGATTTTACAGCGAGGAATATAAAATAAAATTAGCTGGAGAGAGAAGACATTTAAATATATAGCAGTCGAACGCCGCGCTAATCAAGAAAGGGCTACCCCAGCCATAGCTTCCGTTGAGACTTTTGAGAGAGAAGTACTGAGACTAGTTGTGGGATGCAATGGCTACCCTTCCTCTCTTCGTTTTCTCTCTCTTTCTGAGATGGTTCTTATGTTCCACTACCCCTACCCCTACCCCTACCCCTACCGGGAAAGGTATATCCATCCACCTTTTTTCTTCAATTTTCTAGTTGCGTTTTCTTAATATGATTATTACTGCATGAACTCTTTGTTTGGTTTCGCAACCAGACTAGAGGGTGGGGTGTGTTTGGTTTCTTAACCAGACTAGAGGGAGTGTTGGGTTTTCAGTATTTGGCTTCAATAACTGTCAGATTAAAGGAATCAATTTTAATTAGATTATTCATTTTTAGATTTGCTCTCTGTGGATCACTAATCTGTACACTTGTTCAGCTCCTAAACATATTTTGAGACCTTTCAGAGTCTTTGTTGCTACTTTTGTGGGGTTTCAATATATAACATGGCAATATGAAATTACAGGTATTGATCTTGAAAATCCAGTACTAAATGTCAACCCAACACCGCTTTCTCTTTCTGGGCACTCGCCTACCGCTGGTTCTAAAGATGTGTTATTTTGTGAGCGGGTTCGAGTTTCTGGTATCCCTAGATCAAAAATTGGGAGTTATGCAAATTCCTTTCGGATTACTCTGTCTCCATCTGTCGTAATCCCAGAGAGGTTGCATAGCAAAATTGAGGTCTGTTTTCACCGGTGAGTGAAATGCCTTAACTATGCTGTTTTGCAGTTCAGTCCCTTCTTTCTATACTCCTTCAGAGGACATGATATTATATATATAATGTATATTTTTTCTGCGGTTTGTTTTGCTTGACCCGTGGATTATTTGCAGTAATGATTCGCTTGGACTCTGTCAGTGTAGAAATGATGAGTGGAAAACTCTCGAGAAAGGGCTATGGGAATCTGTCATGTCCCCTTATGAGGAGAAATATGTTGATGTCAAGTACATTGGCAATTTACTTGGGTCTTCCACCATCACTGTTGAAGAAGGTCTTTCAAAAATAAAATGATAGCCAGCTCAATTTGTTTTTTTTTTTTTATGCTAAAATTTGATAGTTATCTTAATTTTATCTATGCAGTTTCTCAGCAATGGCGCCTTTGGTTTCTAGCAGTGGGATTCATTTTACTGTTGCTGGCACCAAGCATCAGTAGTTGGGTTCATTTTTATTATAGCACTTCAATGGTTATAGGAGTTTTTATGGTCGTTATATTCCTTCTCTTCCAGGTACTTTTTCTTTTCTTTTATTGTTTTAGATGGTTTTAGTGTCGACATTAGTTTTATTTTCGTTTTCTTTTATTTTCAGCTTTAAACTCTTCTTTGCTATACGACTCATGACTAGCAAACAGACAAAAACACATGCACTACCACATAATTTTTGACTTTGTTCACTATATTGTATATACTTTATAAGTTTTAGCCAAGAAACATAACTCACTATAACTGAGATGCTACTAAACTGGATTGGATAGACAGATAGGATGGGAGAGTTATAAAAAGCGAAAAGTGTACTGCTTGATGGTCCCAAATAAATGAGAAAAGCAGATAAGAAATTCTTTATTAGTTAACCAAATCATTTTTACACAAAACTGTGTCCACCATTAAATACCTTATACTCAATGCACGTTACTCAAGTTGATAATTAAAAGGGAATACTGTCCATTTCTTTCCTTGCCTCGGTTGCACTTCGACCAACTTCTACCCTTATAGGTTATGTTCTCCTCCTCTTAAAATAGGGTAGTAACATAGTACCAGGAATTATTTTATTTGTGTTGTTTTTTTGCGGAGCATGTGTACTTCTGCAGTAACAAGGATGCTGTAATTTTAGAGGTCATCAGATCTTTTTGGTTCCTGTCTGTATTCCCAACAGACTCCAACTTCACATTCCATTTGTCCTTGAGCATTCATGCATTCTCTGTGTGTGTGTAATGTCAACTAGGTGAAGAGCTCTGAAATACAGTGAAGTTTTTTTGCAGCGTTGTAGGCTTCTGTTTCAAGATCTTGTTCAGGATTAATTTTAGATAAATTGTGTTTTGGTTTTTTCTCATATACTTTTATTTCATGTAATTCGTGATCTTTCCTCTCCGAAGAAACTTTTCTTCCTTTTTATTTTTATTTTTTGGTAGTTTGAATGTTAATTTGAGGTTTACTGCCAAAAAGTACAAGAGGAATAGGAATTTCTGGCTTTTGTGATTTCATCTTTATCTAAGATTTTAGCTTGAAGATTTTTAGGCAGTGCTTTTCATAATCCTTTTTCATTGATTCATGTAGGGAATGAAATTGCTGCCATTTGGAAGAAAAAATTTCTTCTATCTTGTTACTGTATATGGATCAGTGGTAAGGGTTGTCTCAAATCTTCTGTTGCTTCAAAGTAAGTTCTTTAGTTGTGTAAAACTACTTTACAACTTAAATTTCGTTTTCAGCTTGGAGCTGGATCTTATCTTTTTCATCACTTCTCTGTCATGGTAAATTCAATTCTTGTAAATTTTGGGATTAGTGAAGACATGCACAATCTGGTAAGAATTTCTCCCAATTTGTTTTAATTTTAATAACTGTTTCTATTGGCAGTACTCTTGTAAATGTTTTTGATCCTGGTGGTTACCATTCCAATATTGTGTATCCTTTCCATTATTATTCTAAAAATCTGTGAAATGTCTAAATATGGACAAATGGATATGTTTCAGCATTATTGCATTTTCCCTAAATATTGGCTGTTTTGCAACCTATCCCTCCCCTAATTGCTGAATAATCTTCCACCACTTATTGAGAGTTTCTAAACCTGCTCCCCCCCTCTCTCTCTCTCTCTGTATATATATATATGTGTGTGTGTGTGTGTGTGTGTGTGTGTGTGTATTGAGATTGGAAATACTCCAGTTCATTCATCATAGAACTCAAGAGAATGAGATTTGTACTGGCTACTTCCCCTAAAGAGAATACAAAGAGACCACAAGGTGTTTGATCACTCACAAGCAATTCCAGTTACACCCACAGCCCTCATAATATTAATAGAGAAAAAAGGGAAAGAGAGAATTTGAATTGAGAAGGTGTGAGAGAAGTCCTTATAGAATTAAAGCTTCATTGTCCGTTTCCTTGTAATGTTAAGCTTTTTTTTTTTTGAATGGGAGAATTAAGCTTCTTTGTTCTTCTCGAATTAGAGTTCTTACAAGTTAGACTCATTCTCCAAGTACCATCCAAACTCAAGTCCCTTTAGGACTTCAGGCCCATTTAGGGCTTCTTGCCTAGGGGCTAAGGTCAGGTCCAGGTAAATGAGGTTACCTCGGCTTATGTGGCAGATTCGTGGCACAGAGACTACAATTAGGAAGGAGGGTTAGTTTTTGGCACCAATTGAAGGGTGGATGATGTAACATCAAAATGAAATGGTTCATGATGCCTACACAGATATCAGAAATTTTGTTAGAAGAATAGAAGAGTGAGTTTCTTGAGTTATTACAGAGAGGAATAGTTGGTAAGAGACAAGAAATCATGAGGATGAAACTGTGAAAGACAGTTTAATTCATGAGCTTATGGCCCTGGAAGACTGTTAAGCATCCAAATTTTTATTTGAGATCTGTCTCTTTAGGAACAAAGGCATAGTTGAGTTGAATTTGGCATATAGTCATAAAAGCTCATTATGTATTTTTTGGGCGAATAACATATTGCAAACATCTTTGCTCCACTTCCAAAAGGTCCAAGTTTTGTTCTCAGAGTGTTGAAATGTAACATTCGAGTGCCTGGAACGATACTTAAGCTGACTTAGACATGCTTAAGTGAATAAGCTAGGGTACTTTGGAGATGAAAATTTCAGAAACTTATTTGTAAAAGAAATAAATAAATGAAAGCCTGTGCCCATTCTTTCCTGGCCAAGGAAGATCTGACATGTCTCTTAGACCTAGCCTCTCTTCCCTCTTTATTTGATTTCACCATTCCTATTTACGAAAAGAACAAAGAAGCACAAATGCACAAACCTGTGTAAATAACCCTTTTTAGTAAGGGGTAGGGCAAGCAAATTAAATCTCTCATAAACAGGTTTGGTGTCTTAAAAGGCAATTTCACATTTAATTTCAAGCACATTGACGAACTAATCAAAACAGAGCAACTTCTTATACTTCAGTTTACTACTGCCACATTTTTTTTTTATCATAATCCAAACAAAAGAATATAAAACAGAGACCCAATCAGCAAATTTAATTAAAACAAAAAACTTTATTTTGATTCCAGTCTCTTTAAGAAACAACATAAAGTTGGAAATTGTATCATCTTCCTTTTATTTTTCTAGCAAGTTTCAGCACCAAATAGCCCACTAACTTAAAATGACACGAAACCATATCACCTGAGTCCCTGATAGCCCCCATGAAGCTGAACCTTTGCTCTGCTTTCTGAGCACCTTGGTGTTGGCTGCTCCAAACAGCATTCTAATCAATAATGCTTTCAGGATGTCTTGTGCAGCATGTTTGCAAATCAATAGTTTTGAACGAGAGAATCATATCAATATGATAATAGTTATTATAAAACTGGACAGAATAATGGTTAAGATTAATTACCCTGCATCTGTTACTTCTTCTCCAATTACATGATAGTATATTGCCTTAGTTATCCTGTCATTGTTGTTTTCTTGCAGATCTCTAAATTTTTACTGGTGGCGATTATCCTTATGGGTGCTGCACTAGGTTACTGGATTGGGAGGAAGCTTTTCATCTCAAAGGATGGAACAGTAGATGTTGTTGTAGCCCAATTTGCTATGTGGGCAATCCGCTTTTTTGGAATCACGTTCATCTCGCAGGTTTTCTATTGCATTCATTTTGGCTGAATACTTGGTAATTAAGTAGAAAGAATTCCAGGGTTATTTTGCCGAGTTTGGGCACCCTGGCGCTTACATAAATAGTGTGGGATAATACATGGACCCTTAGAAGCGAAGTACCCATCTGCAGGCACAAACATTGTTCGTGTATTTGCTATAGATGAAAGAATCCTATAATTCGGCCTGTATGGTGCCTAGATAAAAGTGCAAACAAAGTTTCTGAGCAATTTTCGTGTAAAGCTTGTCAAAGGAGAATAATTGAAATAACCTTAATATATGATCACGTCTTTGTGTTCTATGATTTAGCTATTATATAAAATTTATTCTCAGTAGACATAAAATACTTGTCTCTTTGAGGATCAGTGTTGGACTGTACACAAATTACTTGTTTCTGGCCTACACTATGAGGAGAAAGTCACTGCAAACCTGTCTTTATTTGCATTTGTCTTATGTCCACATGATCCCGGAGTAGTTTTATATACTGGCATAATGTCCATGGTTGCGTTTAAAATGAAGACTCCATGAGGTCTTTCAAATTAAAGGTTGAGGACTTGTATGTTGAATAAAATAATATTTCAACTATCTGAAACACTTATCCAACTGTTGTTTTGAAAGTCCTCATGGAGTTGTCATTTTTAGGTCCTCCTTAGAGACTCTCACTGATTTGTGTTGCATTTTCTCATCTGTTATTCCCTTTTGCATTATTTTATTTTTTACAGAGCACTCTCGATACTCCTTTGGCTGTTGGAGCGTTGGTTTCCTGCTTGGTTATCTGCAAACTTATCACTTCTGTGAAGTGGCATGGTAGAATGTAAGTCTGTGCATTCTTTTGCATAAGTAATCAGCATTGAAGAAATGAATGCATCTCACCAGGAATAGTTTTAAACTATGTTTTAGGTATAATTCATTGCTGATTCATCATTCAATTAATGTTCTTCATAATAATATATTTTCCTTGAAATAAATTTGCGAAATCTAATTATCTTTTGTATCTGAAAGATAAATAGTAACTCCTCTAGAAACTTATGTTAGAACAATGGATTACCATTTATTGAGATATTCTTTGAATTTTCAATGGACTATGGTCTTTATGTTATTTGGATTAGATGATACAACATTTTAGCCAGATTTATTTGCAGCTGGTCATTTTTGTTTGTATGCTTTCACACCAAGACATAAATTGATTTTGTGCAGGAATCAGTCAAATGGTGCGAGTGGGAGTCCTTTACAGCAGAAAGGAAGACACGTCACAGGAAGACACAGTCGTCCAGAGTTCCTTAGCAGGTCCAGCGCACTAGAGGCATGGAACAGTACAAGGGGTGCATCTGCTTGGTCTGATTCTCCTGTTAAAGGTATGACTTTTTGGTTATGGATTTTTTTTTGCTGCTGTACTTCATGTATATTTTGATTTAGTACCGACAATGCAGTCATAGATGCACTGTTTCTAAAATGGTTTGAAAAAGAGATTGAGTTATTATTTCTTTTGCCACAGAGAGTTTATTTGGCCTCATAAGAGTTCAGTAAAATTGAGTTCATTTGACCTGGTGAAGTTTTGTAGTTTGTTACTTATTGCATAATATTCTAGCACATACACAAAGTTCTGGGCTGCCATATCACACTTTCAACTGATATGTTCTTGTTTGTTTATTGCAGGTGTTGTGTCGCCATCTTTTAGGACATGTGATCAACAGGAGTACTATTCAACCTTCCACAAGATGCGAAACCGAAAGAAGTTCACAAAGAAAGAGTGGGATGATTTTACAATGGAATCAACACGGCATGCTCTAGCAGAATGGGCAGCATCTCCTGAATTCACCGATTGGGTTATCGAGCATGCCGACCGCATACAACTCCTTCCAAGCGATAGTTCAGATGAAACTGTGGGAAGTGAATCTGATTCTACTGATGAGAATGTCGTGGGGAGCACGGATAGGTGTGGTTTTCTCAAATGGTAGTGGTCGGCATATAATATTATGCCGACTGCAGCTTAGGTTGTTTTTAGTACCTGCGGAAAGACAACATGTAAAGTTGTATAGAACTGGGTAGGAATGACTCAATTTTTTGCACCATTTAGCGTTATGGTGAGCCTTGTGGAGTCACCCAAAACTAGATAACCATATCATGGATAGCTGCATCTTCACAGGAGTTTCTGGCACTAGTTTAAGGCACATAGAAGCTGCCGTGAGTTTTAACCAGGGTCTTACTGATTGTAGAATGGATTATTCTCCAACAGTGTTATTTCTGCCTATCTTTTATTTTTATTTTTGGTTACAAGAGAGCCATAAAAGGCCCAAAACAGAGAAGAAAGAAAACAGCCGAGTGTTGGGATCATTTCCAGTTCTCCTGACTCTGAGAACACCATCAATTGATCAATGTCATCAAGGTAGGCTTGAGAGGCATGAATAGGAGGCTCTTCAAATATGATTAGACCAAGGGAATGCTCAACACTCATTTTAGCCAAGGCATCAGCAGTCATTTTACACTCAAGAAAAATGTGAGTAATCTTGGTATTTTCCAGAGCAGAAATGAAGTGATGGCAACCATTAATCAAAGACCCAAGAGGGTGCAGAGAGAGATCATGCCTCTGAAGTAAATGAACTAGAATAGCAGAATCTGATTCAATCTCAAGGTTAGAAATACAGAGGGTTCTTGCAAGTCTCAGACCAAAATAAAGACCCCAAGCCTCAGCATCAAGGACAGCACCAACACCCAAGTTAACTTGAAAGCCAGTAACCCATTTACCAAATGATCTCTAATGACACCACCAGGCACCAATTTTTCCAAACAGAGAAGCCCTAGTGCTATCAACATTAAGCTTATAGTAATTTTCAGGAGGCCTCATCCAAGCAAGCATAGAGAAATCATAAGTTCTAGAAACTTTAGTCTTAAGAATAGCGAGTTTCCATTCCTCAGCAGAACTCAAAATAATTTTTTCGGGATTAAGAGGCATAGTGAAGGTAGGATAAAATATTTGTTTATTCCTCCATTTCCAAATGTGTCAACAAACACAAACAAACATATTGCACCATTTGATACCCTTGGACCATCTCCAATGGAGTAGTCAAAGCCACGTGGAGGCTTCTAACGGTAATAAAAGACATATGAAATCACTCCAACCCATATGCCAAATCTGATGTGGAAATGACCTCTTCGCTTGGGCTGTCAAATTTGACAGCACCAAACTCATCTGTCTTTTATTATTTTATTATTTCTCTCTCCTTCTCCCTCTTTCCTTCCCCTCTCTTTCTCTCTCTCTCTCTCTCGTTCTTCCTACCCACACTGAAACTTTCAGATTCCTACCCAGATCTCTTCTCTCTAGAGATTGGCTTTCCCATCTCCTCTCACAGCTCCTCCTTCATCTATGACCTCACCGCTACACATCTTCTCTACTGTCATCTCCCTAATCGACTCCAGCCCTCACCGCCGTCCAATGGGCATGTTTCACTGCCGGCCAAGACCCACCGATCACCGCCCATCAATTCACCCCCAGAAGCAATAAAATTTCTGGGCATCTGATGTTTCTCGTCAAAAAAAAAAAAAAAAAACAAAACCTAGAAGAAGAGGATAAATAAGGAATTAAGAAGGAGAAGTGGTGAAGGAGATGAAGAATCAGAAGGAGAATAAGTTGAGAAGAAGTAGGAGAGAAGAAAGAGATTAAAAAAGTCAATTATTTGTAGATAAAATAATTTTAAAAAGAAATCAAATATTGATATTATTTGACACAATCTATTGGAGAAGAAGTTGAACAAAAATAACATTGTCACGTCATCCTTTAAATTCAATTTTGACACACTTCATTTGAATACTTCATTGGAGATGCAAATCAGAGCAGTGCAATGCAATTGAGCAGCAAGCCAACCATTCCAGTCAAGTATAAAAGAGTTAAGGACATAACTAGGTTTCATCTGTAGAGTTGCATATGGAGTAGGTACTAGAAGTAGCAAAGCCTTGTCTAGCTCTCTGAATATTGGTCAACAATTTCATATGAAGAGTAGTCCATAGAAAGATCTTCTGTTTGGGGGGAATATTAAGATGCCAAACAATTTTTCAGTGAGGGTTGATGGGAGGGGAGAAATCAAATATCAAGTTGTAGGCAGATTTAACACTAAAACAGCCATTAGAGGTGGCAGCCCAAATTTGGACATCATCTCCACACCCCTCAAAGCCAGTAGCTAAGTTAATTGCTAGACTAACCAAGTGAGCAGGGAAGACAGAAGATAGAAGATCAAAGTTCCAACCAGAATCATCCCAAAAATTGCAAACAATGGCATTATCATCAATTACAGCATTAGGAAGAGCATGAGAGATAAGAGCAGTAGGGAGCAGCCAAGGATCATACCAGTATTTTATGGTTTTGCCATCTCCCACACGCCATGTAAATACATGTGCATTTGCAAGCATAATTAGTTATAATGAGCCACGCTCATAGTACCGCCAGCGGTACTGACTCCCGCCAAAGGAGTGACCTACGGAAACACAGCCAGGCGGGCTACCGCCTGAGCCCCGGATTGCCCCCAGATCACCGCTGACGCGCCACCACACGCCGCGTCAAGATAGCATCAGAAGCTCCAGACGCTGGGAATCGAAGCACATCAGTCCCACATCGAAAACAAGGAAAAGAGCAAATCTCTCCTCACCTATTAAAGGTTCTCTCCTCTCTCCTAATTAATTACGCATTTACTACTCATTTATTGTTATGCTATCTATATGCATTGACTGACTTAGGCATTAGAGAAGAGAAGACCGCCCAACGCGGTCTCCCTCTGACGCCCTGTCTTTCATTTGGCAGCTAGCAAAGATCACCAAGTCCAGGGAGTAGCGATCCGCCCACCGGACCCGCGTTAAACGAAGGTTCGGTTACCGCCGAACTTTGAGCATTAATATTGGCGCTGTCTGTGGGAATCCTTGAACAAAAGGTCATCCCACCACAATTACCATGACTAACGATAGCGGGGGAAACGCTGAAGAGCAGGTGGACCAGTCCGCCATTCCCCAACCCACCAACCCAGCGGTAAACATTAACCGCGCACTATTCAGCACCCCGGCCAACCCCGGTGGTGAGGTAAATCCAAGTAGCAGCCGCCCACCGGGCCAAGATCTCACCACTCTGTATAAGCTGGCACTGGCGGATCTTCACAAGGCAAACAGAGAGCGTGAACAGGAGCGCAAGGAAAAGGCCGAGGCCCATAGGCAGGTGGCCACGTTGATGTCACGGTTCGATGAACTAAAAAGGGCGCGGGAAGTAAACGCCAACCCAGCGCAGAACGAACAATCACGGAGCACCAGGCACAGCCGGCCTAATACCAGCGTATTAGTACCGGCACCAGTAGTGCAGATGCAGGTCCCGCTGAACCCACCAGAGTTATTGGGAATGGGGCCACCCCCCGCACCCCAGCTAATGATGGAGCAAGAGGCAGAATCATTGCCGCACACCTACCGCTCGGGGGCTAGGGCTAGGACTGAGGGAAATCCACCTGCCCCTAGGCGAGGACTAGTCCAGCGGAATATCCAGCCAGGCCCCGCTGGCGACTCAACCGTCCAAATACTGGAAAGGATGCAACAGTTAGAGCAAAGGTTAATCCGGGCGGAGTCGGGCGCCCCAGCGCCAATTTCAAATCCGCTTTTCGCGTCCAGGCCAGGACCATTCACCGCTACGATCTTGCAGGCTGTCAGGCCGGCGCATGCAAAGACTCCAAAAATGTCACATTACAGCGGTAGGTCCGATCCTTTCATCCATATGGACACCTTCAAGAAGGTCACCAACAACAAGGGATTTGATGACGCCACCCTGTGCCACTTATTCAGCGAAACGCTGGACAGTGAGGCAATGAACTGGTTCTTTGAATGTCCGCCGGGATCCATCGACTCATTCCACGCATTATAACACGCCTTCCTTTCTCGGTTCATCCTACTGTCCGCCGGACACCACAACACAAGTCAGTTGTTCAACGTCAAGGAGGGTACGGAAGAAACACTGAAGGCATTTGTCACAAGGTGACGGGTGGCAGCATCTCAATGTCGCGATCTTGATAAAACAATGGCTTCGACGGCCTTCAAGCAGGGACTCCTCAAAGGGCCATTCCTCTATCACCTCAATTACAATCATCCAAATGCCGTGTACGACCACGTCATGAGTGAGGCGGTCATTCATGCCCAGGCAGAATTCATCACATATGGAGAAACCCCACCGCCACCACCAACACCAGCAAAGTCAACACAACCCTCCTCCAGTCATCAGGAGACCGCTAGCAAGACCCCTGCTGCGCCGCCAACTGATAAGAAGAGAAAGTGGCAACAGGGCCACTACCAGAACAAGCGGCAGAAGGACCATTATAATAAGGGCAACCGCCCACCACGCGGGGATAACCGTAACAAACAGACGGAGTCCTCTCAGCGGTATGCAGTGTTTACAGTTCTCACGGCCTCATATGAGGAAATATACGATCAGTGCAAGGATCAGATCCCACCGCCACCCCCAGGAAGGTACCCAAAAACGGGAAAACCAAGAAACACCTGCAGGTGGTGCAAATACAACTAGGACAACGGTCACAACACCAACAACTGCAATGCTTTCAAAACGGCCATTGAAACCTTGTACCGTGACGGCAAGATGGAGCAATTCAAGGTGCGCCAACCACCACCTGTGATCGCCAACATTGAGCCCTTGGGCCGCATCAACACCATCGACGGCGGTGCTCCAATCACCAACATGTCTCATAGGGTAAGAAAGCGCTATACCCGCGCTAACCACCCCAAGGAAATCTGCAACATCCGCTAAACTCCCAAAGTCTGGCTGGGAGCCTATCACCTTCTCAGAGGAGGAGGAGCGCGGAGTGCATCTACCCCACGACGATCCATTCTTGATCGACGCAATTCTCGATAAATGGTCAGTGGGAAGAATCCTGGTGGATAGCGGATCCGCTGTCAACGACATATTCAATGGTTGCTACAACCACCTCAAGCGGAACAAAAAACTACTCCAAGATCATGAGCCACTGCTCAGCTTCTCCGGTGACGTCACGCAACCGCTAGGTTCTGACTATATGCGACTAGCTATTGGCTAGTCCATGTATGGCGGAGGTACATACAGAGTTCATAGTGGTCGATTGTTTCAGCTCGTATAACGCCATCATTGGCCGACCGGCACTCAACAAGCTCAAATGCATCATTGCCGGGTACAAGCTTCTCATGAAGTTCCCTACACCCAACAACACGGGCTGTGTGAAGGGAAGTCAGCAATTGGCACGAGAATGTTATTCAACGACTATAGCACGGTCAGCGAGCGGCCATGAAATCCTGACGGTGGGAAACCATGCACCGCCACCAAATATCTTCGAGGATCCTAGGGATGACGAGAAGAAGTATGTAAAGAAGGAGCCAATCAACCCAGAAACGTTGTTGAAGGTTGTCTGTATCTCGGACGAGCACCCTGAGCGGACAGTCCGCATAGGCGCTCAATTAGACCCAGAGGTGGCGGCGGAACTCACTCAGTTCCTACGTGACAACGCTGCCGTCTTTGCATGGTCATACGCAGACATGCCAGGTATCTCCCCTGAAATCATCACACACAAATTGAGCATCAAACCATCCTTCTATCCTATCAAGCAGAAGCGGAGAGCCTTTGATGAAGAAAAGTACCGTGCAATAAGGGAAGAGGTTGCCAAGCTCCAGGGCATTGGGTTCATCCGCCAAGTCATCTATCCCTAGTGGATTTCCAACCTGGTTATGGTCAAAAAGCCCAGCGGAAAGTGGCGGATGTGTGTCGACTTCAAAAATCTTAACAAGGCATGCCCAAAGGATAGTTTCCCACTACCCCGCATTGATCAACTGGTTGATGCAACCGCCAGACATGAGCTCATCAGCATGATGGATGCTTTCTCCTGCTATAATCAGATCAAGATGCATCCCGGCGACCAGGAATGCACCACCTTCACCACCGACAAGGGCTTATACTGCTACAATGTTATGCCTTTCGGTCTGAAGAACGCCGGCGCAACTTATCAACGACTGATGAATGCCATGTTCGCGGAACATCTTGGCAAAATAATCGAGTTCTACTTGGACGACATGTTGGTCAAGAGCATAAGGGCCAGCGGGCATGTGGCAAACCTCAGAATCATAGTCACCATTCTCTTGGCCTATGGCATGCGCCTCAACCCAGAAAAGTGTTTCTTTGGCGTCACCGCCAGCAAATTTCTGGGTTATATCGTCAGCGAACGAGGCATAGAGGCTAACCCGGATAAGGTACAAGCCATCCTCAACTTGAAGGACCCTGAGTGGAAGGTGCACGTCCAGAGCCTCCAGGGCAAGCTAACCGCCCTTTCTCGATTCATCTCCAGACTCACGGACAAATGTGCCCCATTTTTCAAAGTCCTAAAAACGACTCACAAGAAAGTCATCAACTGGAACCCAGAATGTCAGGCGGCATTCCAGAGTTTGAAAGAGTACCTGACGGCAGTCCCACTTCTGTCCATTCCTGTGCAAGGAGAAACATTGTACATATACCTAGCGGTATCAGAGTCAGCGGTAAGCTGCGCCATTGTCCGGCGTGAAAGCCAGGAGGAGCTCCCAGTGTTCTACGCCGGCAGAGGCATGAACGGAGCAGAAACAAGATATCCTCCCTTAGAGCAACTTGCTCTCACACTCATCGTTGCCGCTAGACGCCTCCGCCAGTACTTTCAGGCCCACACAATCCATGTGTTAACCAATCAACCGCTGAGACAGGTAATGCAGAACCCTGAGCATTCGGGGGGCCTCAGCAAGTGGGCCATCGAGCTCAGCGAGTTTGACATTGATTACAAACCAAGAACCGCTATGAAGGGCCAGGCGGTGGCAGACTTCATTGCCGAACTCACCGAGCGTCAGCTCAAACTCAACACGGGGACAGAACCCGGAACGGAAATGGTGACCGCTGAAGAGCCAGCTCCCCAGCAGTCAGACTGGAACATGCACGTAGACGGCTCCGCTAGCGCCAAGGCCAGCGGCGCCGGAGTCATCTTAACAGGACTTGGGGGGCTGAACGTGGAATACGCGTTGAAGTTCGATTTCAAAGCCTCAAACAACATGGCGGAGTATGAAGTACTCATTGCCGGCCTACTCCTCGCCATCGACTTAGGGGCTGACAGTGTCAACATCTTCAGTGACTCTCAGTTAGTCGTTAACCAGGTCAACGACAGTTTCCAGGCCAAGGACCAACAGTTAGCGGCATACTTGGGGTACGTCAAGACATTGCTCAAAAAATTCAAATTTCACACCATCACATAGATCCATAGGGAAAAGAACGCCAAGGCTGATTCACTGGCGAGACTGGCAACCGCTCAGCAACACCAAAGCCCAACGGACACAAGGGTGGAATGTCTTGACAAGCCAAGTATCACAAAAACCCTAGCGGAGATCTTCAACATTGAGGTCAATCCCAGTTGGATGGACGAGATCATCGAATACAAGCGCAATGGCACATTGCCAGAGGACAAAGTCAAGGCGCGACAGCTCAAGCGGAGAGCAACCCGCTACAACATCCAGAATGGCAAGCTTTACCGCCAGGGATTCACCCACCCCAACCTCCGTTGTCTAACCCCAGAGGAGGGAAAGGTCGTGCTGGCAATGGTACACGGCGGAGAATGTGGAAACCACTCGGGCGCCAGATCCTTGGCCAATCGCACAATGCGACAAGGTTACTTTTGGGGTATCGAGATCTTGCCACAAATGTCAACAATATGCTGATCTCCCACATGCCCCGGCGGAACCACTGTCGATCATCATCGGTCCATGGATTCACTCAACGTGGGGCCTGGACTTGATGGGAAAATTCCAAACCGCCAAAGGCCAGTTCAAGTACATCATTGTTGCCATCGACTACAACAGCAAGTGGATAGAGGCGGAGCCACTGACGGCAATAACTACCGCCAAGGTAATTCACTTCCTCTGGAAGAACATCTATTGCCGCTATGGTGTCCCACATACAACATCACAGACAACGGCACACAGTTCAATAACAAGGAGCTCATCTCTTTCACCGCTAACCTGGGTACCAAGATGAGTTTTGCATCTGTCGCTCACCCCCAAACCAACGGCCAGGTCGAAGCAGCAAACAAGATAATCAAGAAGCTGCTAAAAAAGAAACTCGACTTCCGCCACTGGTGAAACACCATTTTGTATGATGTTCGGAACTGAAGCCGTCCTACCTATTAACTCAACCTACCGCTAGGGTGGAAGGCTACTGCCCTGAGACCAACAGCGACGGCGTCAACCTTGACAAGGACCTCCTAGAGGAAAAAAGACACAAGGCCCATTTGCACAATCTGCAAAACATGCAGCGGGTATCGCGTTTCTACAACGCCAGGGTCAAGGCCCGGAACCTCCAATTGGGGGACTGGGTAATGAAGGAAGTCATTCCACCGCCAATAAAACTCCGCTCAACTTGGGAAGGTCCATACAAAATTGTGGAAGTCGTCAGCCCCGGCACCTTCTACTTAATGGACAAGGATGGCATCACAACGACCCATCCTTGGAATACCGAGCACCTTCGGTATTACTACAAATAGTCATGCTGCTACCCAAGAGCATCTTGACTTAGCTAAATTTTTGTTCAATATTTAGCTAAGGGAAGCTACCCAACGAGTACTACCTCGCTTTTGTAAACGCTGATCAGTCAGCTATCAATGAAACGAGGAATTATTCAAACCATTGTTACCAAGTCTAGCACAAAAGGCAACTGGCAACGCCAGCAATAGTCAGCGGACAACGTCCGCTACATTGTGCACTTGGACCAATTTTAATTCCTTTAATGTTTCATCGATTGGCAAAAGAAAACTCTAAGTCAAAACTCTAGCGGTACAGGCATATCATGACAATCACACAACAAATTTCGAAATTTCACTTCATATATTCAGGGCTGGGACTCCCCACCCAAAAGTATTCAGCACACAATTTTTACGCCTCAGCGGCTACAAAAAAAAAAAGGGGGTTCGGCAACATCACCATCTTCAGGGATTGGCACAACTGCCTTCAGCGTCCTCACCTTCAGCATGCGGCGACGGATGTAGGCGACTTGTCTGGTCAGACCCTCGAGCAGTGGAACTTGGGGTCTCTATGGTACCATCCGCCCGTGTATGGGCTGCCAGAAATCCAGCACGAGACACCTCCGACTAGGTAGGAGGTGGGGTTCACTGAGAGTCATCCGCCGAACGCACGCCGCCCTCTCTGCTACCCGAGCGAGCATCTTCAGCCTGAGCGGGAGCCACACCCTTCGCTGGCGGGGCGTTCTGAGCTGGCGGCACAGCGGGCTGGGACGCCTTCACCGGTAGCTAAACCTTTGTTAACGCTGATCCGATAGGCGGATCGATACTTGTGATGTTCTCAACGTTTCCGCTACCTGTCAAGTAAAATACAAAGGGCGTCAGAGGGAGACCGCGTTGGGCAGTCTTTAACTCTCCGATGCCTAAGTTAGTCAATGTATTTATGTTGACAAAGTAATAGTAGGTAAGTATTAAATGCGTAATTAATGAGGATAGAGGAGAGAACCTTTTATAGGTGAGGAGGAGGCTGATCTTCTCCTTGTTTTCGATGTGGGACTGATGTGCTTCAGTCCCCAGCTTCAGGAGCTTCTGATACTATCTTGGTACGGCGCGTGGCGGCGCGTCGGCAGTGATCTGGGGGTGATCCGGGGCTCAGGTTGTAGCTCGCCTGGCGGTGTATCTGCATGTTATTCCTTTGGCGGGAATTAGTACCTCTGGTGGTACAATGAGCGTAGCCAATTATAGCTAATTATGCTTGCAAATGTACATGTATGTACAAGTCCCCCAAGTCCCCAGTCAAGGAGGGCAATCTTGGTTGGGGAGTTGTGAATAGTGCGCGGTTAACGCCTACCGCTAGGTCGGAGGATTGGGGAATGGCGGATTGGTCCGCCTGCTCTTCAGCGTTTCCCCCGCAATCGTTAGTCATGGTGAATGTGGTGGGATGACCTTTTGTTCAAGGATTCCCACAGACGGCGCCAATGTTAATGTCTAAAAGTTCAGCGGTAGCTAAACCTTTGTTAACGTTGATCCGATAGGCGGATCGATACTTGTGATGTTCTCAACGTTTCCGCTACCTGTCAAGTAAAATACAGAGGGTGTTAGAGGGAGACCACGTTGGGCGGTCTTCAAATCTCCGATGCCTAAGTTAGTTAATGTATTTATGTTGACAAAGTAACAGTAGGTAAGTATTAAATACGTAATTAATGAGGATAGAGGAGAGAACCTTTTATAGGTGAGGAGGCTGATCTTCTCCTTGTTTTCGATGTGAGACTGGTGTGCTTCAGTCCCCAGCTTCAGGAGCTTTTGATGCTATCTTGGTACGACGCGTGGTGGCGCGTCGGCGGTGATCTGGGGGTGATCCGGGGCTCAGGCTGTAGCTCGCCTGGCGGTGTATCTGCATGTTATTCCTTTGGCGGGAATTAGTACCTCTGGTGGTACAATGAGTGTAGCCCATTATAGCTAATTATGCTTGCAAATGTACATGTATGTACACCGCCGACTACTTGAAAGCCTCCACAGCGGCGGCCGCAGCACGGCTTCCCTCAGCTCCCAGGCGAGCGACCTCACCCTCCAGCCTCTTCACCTCGGCTAATCTGGCGGCAGACTCCCGCTGAAGGATCTCAATTTTCTTATCCTTAGCAGCCACTCGATCCTGCAGCAGAGATATATCTTGCTTCAGCTTGGAGACATGATCATTCCGCTCCAGGTCCCGCTCAACGGCAATGGCCAGCTTGCCGCGGGCATCCGCGGCATCACAGTCTGCCTTGGTCAGGGGTCGCTCCGCGTCCGCCAGCCTGTCCTTGGCCTCCCCCAGCTCCCTCTGGAGACCCTTCATCTCCTCCCTGAGCTGCCCTCGACCCGGGGCTATTTCGACGCCGCCAGGAACATCTCATGCAGTCCAACCGAGAGATGGCCAAAGGCTGAGCTGAAGGGCGATTAGTCAACGGCGGTTGAGCGCACAATCCCCTCTAAGCCGCCAAACCCGAGCCGCTCACAGAGGTGGTAGAGAAATTTCCGCTCATCGTCAGTCAAGAACTCTGCGTACGCGGCGAACGAGTCCAGATCGCTCACGGGCACCTCTCTCTCAGCGACCACAGGCACCTTGAGCGGAGCCTGTCTTGCCCTCTTCTGCTGGCGGGCCCCAATGGTCTACGCATCATCCCCTTCCTCTTCCCCGCCGGAGTCATTTTGGCGGCGCTTTCGCTGAAGCACTCGTGTGCTTCCAGCGGGAGCAGGCCTCGATCCCTTCAGCGGCGGCTCCAACCCAACAATGGTGACTGTCTCCGTCGACGGCACCACTTTCTGCTTATGTGCCCCACGCCGAGTGGCAGGCACTCTCTCTTTCTGTGGCACGGTTGCAGAAGGGCCCTTACTCCCGCCGACAGCCCCACTACCCACTCTAGTCCCCTCCTGAACGACGGGCGAACCGTCGCCACCAAGATGAGAGTGGTGCGGCATAGGTAGCACCACGGGAGTCTCGGACTGGCTTAGCGCCAGTGTTTCCAGATTAACGACCGTTTGCTGAGCCGCCAGCCCGGAGGCGTACATGCTCTCCAAAAAATTGTCGATCTCAGCACGATCCATTGCCTTAGCAAAAGCGTCACGGCTCGCTTTGTTACCCGGCGGAAATTCTAAAAAAAAAAAAAAGCAACGACTTAGCCTAAGACAAACTGAACTAAGGCACAAGATAGCGGAGATTGCTTACCAACGGCACGAGTCAATTGTTGATCGACCAACAACTCCCAACCAGTGAGGAGACGAAGGTCCAGCAGGTTGTGATTCCGCCAGCAGCCTCTGATACGTGCCACGCCACACTCTTCTTCATGAGTCAGGTTATAGCGCAGGCCCGCTACAAAAAAGAAAAAAGAAAAAAGTAATCGTTAGTACAAAGTACAAGGACTATCACAAGAAAAATTGCCAACTTTGGTCAGCGGAGACGGACAAACAACCTCGGATAGGCTGAAACTCCGACGTAATCCTAAACGTCGGCTCCCCCTCATTGGACCCCGCTTGGTATTCCCACCCCGCAGTGGCAATACAGAAGGTACCCCGCCAGTAAGACTTAGAATCCTTCAGGTTCTCAATCAACTTGGGCGCCCCCTGGCGGCGACTCAAGTTCACCTGCCTTCGATAACATTGGCGCTTCACGTACACCAGCTCGTAGAAGTGTAGCACCTCCGCCACAGTTGGTCCCTCACAACCGGAGAAGCACCATAACGAGTTCAGTGCCATCATCAACCTCCACATGTTGGGGCAAATCTGCCTAAAGGCAAGGCTAAACTCGCACACAAGGATTTGGAGATTTGGCAGTAGCGGGAACGTCACTCCTTGGCGAAAGATCACCTCGTGCACGACGGCATACCCCGCTGGCAGGATCGAGGCCTTCTCGTCCGTCGTCGGCGGGCGCAACTTCACTACGCCTGGCAACTGAAACATCCGCTTCAACCGATTGACGGCAGTAACGGTCATCGGCCCTCCCGCCTCGTCAACAGGGGTGCCGTTACGGAGGACCCACGCTGACTCGGTATCCTCCCCCTCTGCCTCTCCCCCATCAGCGGAGCCGCTAGCAGCACTATTACTTGCCAACCGCTCCTCACGCCTATTTCGGGCAGCCGCAGCCTCCCCCACCCTAGAACTCTCTGGACGCGGAGCACGACCCATTGCGACTTCCCAGGGTATGGTTTGTAGCGGCTCGATCTCTAGCGGTTCTGGCAGTGAGGTTCCTACACGGGCAGACGGACGTAACGAGTCAATAAAAAGGGAAATTCGTCCAAACAGTGTCTGAACTTTTCCAGACTATTAATTTTCATACCTATACTTTGAAAAATGTCATAATGGTACCTGAAGTTTTGGCCCCGACCTAATTTCCGTACCTAGCAACAGTAAAGTCGTCAAGGGCGTTAAATTTTGAGGGGTAAATCTGGAACTTTAGGTATTCTCAAGGGAAAATCTTCTAAACAGTATCTGAACTTTTCCAGACTATTAATTTTCATACCTATACTTTGAAAAATATCAAAATGGTACCTGACGATTTAAGCCCGACCCAATATTCATACCTAGGAACAGTAAAATGGTTGACTCCGTTGAACAGTACCAGAAAAGTATGCCAATAACTACCATGCCCAATACGAGATTCAAATACCAATATCAACATGGTATACCTAGATCTAAATATTCATATACCCGTATCCAGAAGAACTCAGGAAGATCGGCGTACGATGCCAGACCACCGCCAACAGCCGTACTCAGACCCATACTTGATCGGAACCCGACCTTCATCTACATCGACGACCTGAATTCGGAATCGTCCTCCGACACCCCAGAACCTGACTTAGGGTCTCGCGTCAAGGCTGTCTAGCAGATTGCCCAAACTACGACATCTCGTTTTGACAGAGATCGGAATCGCTTCGCCATTCCATTTCCGACAGAGATCGGACCCAGACTTGACCCAAAGTGGAATTACCAAAATTTCAGATTCCTTTGCTATCAGACTCGTCGGATTCCAACCTAAAGCATTGAAATTTCCTTGTGCATCCACCCGAATAATCTCCATGATTCCAATTATCTGGTGAACTAGGCTTAAAACCGAGCAAACCCTTGCAAACCAAACCATTTTTGCTGTTATAGCTACCAAAATTTCCACATGCATCTACCTAATCACGACTTTTCTTTCCTTCTTCTCTGTTGTCTTCTCCCAAACCCATCAAAAAAAGAAAAATTGAAATTGATTTCAGCTGCAAATAATTGAATTTGATTTTTTGGATTGTGGGTTTTGGGATTTTTGATTGAAATCGAAGCAGAGAAGATGCTGGAGAAGATCGCGTTGCCGGCGAAGCCATCACTGAGAGGGAATAATTGGGTGGTTGACGCCTCACATTGTGGATTCGATCTGTAATAGCGAATTCCAACATATCTTCTAGTACCAGAGCTTCTGTTAGGAGTAAAGAACCCGAGTTCAATTTTTTCTCCTGATAGAAAACTGAGGTAGGTAGCTGAGTTCTGCGGCTCTCAACTGAGGTAAGACGAAGACCTTTGACTTCGAGGTCTGGGGGGCAATGTTTGAACCCAACGGTAGTTATTGGCATACTTTTCTGGTACTGTTCAACGGAGTCAACGGTTTTACTGTTCCTAGGTATGAATATTGGGTCGGGCTTAAATCGTCAGGTACCATTTTGATATTTTTCAAAGTATAGGTATGAAAATTAATAGTCTGGAAAAGTTCAGACACTGTTTGGAAGATTTTCTCTTGAGAATACCTGAAGTTCCAGATTTACCCCTCAAAATTTAACGCCGTTGACGACTTTACTGTTGCTAGGTACGGAAATTGGGTCGGGGCCAAAACTTCAGGTACCATTATGACATTTTTCAAAGTATAGGTATGAAAATTAATAGTCTGGAAAAGTTCAGACACTGTTTGGACGAATTTCCCCAATAAAAATTATATCTGCCACGTTGAACGACACGTCAGACCCGGAGTCCTCACTGCTCGAAATTTCTACGACGTTAGCCATCCCAAACCCTAAAACCCAAATCAGTCAGTTCACACAAGATCTAACCTATCCCTATATCAGTTGCATCAAAGAACATCAAGAACAATTACCCAGAAAATGCCAAAACAAGAACAAAACGCACACTCAACCCAGATTCGACCATCTAGCAAATCCCTAAACACCAACTCTCTGCCAAACACCATAACCCACCCCCAAAGTTCACTTTACACCCTCGGAACACACCGGGGGAGAATAGATCATACCCCAAAACAAAAACAACCAAACCCAGAAACTGGCAGTAGAAAACACAGATCCAATGAAACAGGAATGGGATTCGAGATACCAACCTCAAAGATGAAAACTCTGGTGTGATCGAGAGCACTTGTCTTTACTGCTGAAGATTTCGTCCTCCCAGGTTCGATAACTCCACAGAATCGTAGTAGTCTTCTTCACAAATCGTAGACGAACAGAGCTTGAAGACGACGACTCAGATTTGAAGTTTTCGCAGAAGTGTCAAATCTCGCTAAGTTCCCCCTCTTTTATGTCAACGTCAAGAAATTCTAGGCCGTCTGATAAAAAACGACATCACGCACCAACCGTTCACGTGTCCCACATTTACACTTACCCTCCGGATTAACCGAGGCGTCACCTCGGTTACGAAATCCATAATTACTCGCATTAATGACGAGAAGACGGGCATGCTGAGGAGGCACGCCTCCAGACGCTAACCCTTTAGAAGTCGGCCACGTGTCAACCACCATCAGACCAAGCATCTAATGGAAGTAACCACTTAGGAAAAAACCACCAATCGTCTGAAGTCTCCGCTAAGCGAAACCCCGCTAGCGGAACTTCTCCCTTGTCACCTTCCAAGTGACGAAGTCTCCGCTAAGCGAAGCCCCGCTAGCGGAACTTCTCCCTTGACACCTTCCAAGTGACGAAGTCTCCGCTAAGCGAAGCCCCGCTAGCGGAACTTCTCCCTTGGCACCTTCCAAGTGACGAAATCTCCGCTAGCGGAACTTCTCTATTGTCACCTTCCAAGTGACGAAGTCTCCGCTAAGCGAAACTCCGCTAGCGGAACTTTTCCCTTGTCAACTTCCATGTGACGAAGTCTCCGCAAAGCGAAGCCCCGCTAGCTGAACTTCTCCCTTGTCACATTCCAGGTGACGAAGTCTTCCGCTACACGACACACCGCCAGCGGAACTTCTCCCTTATCACCCTGCAAGTAAGGCAGCTTCCACTACACAAAACACCGCTAGCGGAACTCCCTTTCCATCTTGCAAACTGCGTACTTTGCTGAGCACAAAACCGCTCACTAAGATACCGCCAGGCACGTCCCCGCGACGCTGCTTCCTTCTCACTACCAGCGGGGGGATTTTCGCCAGCGGCGGCTCCCGAGGCAACGCTTCATTCTGAAGACGGCTGCCACGCGGCGTTGCGGTCAGATTACGTCCCTCCGGGACATGGGGACTTATCAACAGTCTACGACGGCCCTGATCAGGCACGTTGACCCCCGTCACTTGGCTACCAAAGATTGGGCTCGCTACCCAACACCCTCTGCTCCGCGCAGCTCCCCTCAACAAACAATTTACTGACCATCCGGAGGTCTATCTTAGCCGGGATGTGGGGGACTCCGTGGGGGGCCTAGCAGGGGCCCACCCGAAAGGGTATAAAGCGTTCGCTCAGTAAATCCATGGTTGACAACGCACTGACGCTAATTATGCTGTTGCAAGTCTAGCGGAAGTAACGCTTCAAACCGCTGTGCAACTCCCCAACCAAGATTGCCCTCCTTGACTGGGGACTTGGGGGGACTTGTACATACATGTGCATTTGCAAGCATAATAAGCTATAATGAGCCACGCTCATAGTACCGCCAGCGGTACTGACTCCTGCCAAAGGAGTGACCTACGGAAACACAGCCAGGCGGGCTACTGCCTGAGCCCCGGATTGCCCCCAGATCACCGCTGACGCGCCGCCACGCGCTGCATCAAGATAGCATCAGAAGCTCCAGATGCTGGGAATCGAAGCACATCAGTCCCACATCGAAAACAAGGAAAAGAGCAGATCTCTCCTCACCTATAAAAGGTTCTCTCTTCTCTCCTCATTAATTACGCATTTACTACTCATTTATTGTTATGCTATCTATATGCATTGACTGACTTAGGCATCGGAGAAGAGAAGACCGCCCAACGCGGTCTCCCTCTGACGCCCTGTCTTTCATTTGGCAGCTAGCAAAGATCACTAAGTCCTCGGAGTAGCGGTCCGCCCACCGGACCCGCGTTAAACGAAGGTTCGGCTACCGCCGAACTTTGAGCATTAATACGCCATTTGAGACCTTTCCTGAGAGTAACAGAACCATGAGCAATGCTTCTCCAAGTGGAAGAGCAGTCAGGAGGGGGTTTATAGTCATTCTGAGTTAAATAACAATTTCAAAGATATTTTTCCTTGTAAATAGCATCCCATAAACCATAATCTTGTTGAAAAAGTCTCCAGCTAGCCTTTGCAAGCATGGCTTGATTCATGTCAAAGGTTTTCTTGATGCCCAAACCACCAAGTTGTTTAGGTTGACAAATGGTGTCCAATTAACTAAGTGGACTTTTTTCATCTCATTAGTATCCCCCCAGATAAAGTCTCTGTTGAGTTTGTTCAGCTTATCACATAGGCTGACAGGGAGCCTATCAGTTTGCATGTCATACATTGGGATGGCAGAAGAGATGGATTGAACAAGAGTGAGTCTGCTGGCCAACCCTTGAATGAATGAGTGGCACTCCGAGATAGTTGCCAAGATCATAGGTCAGAGGGGATCCACAAATTCTACTGATATTAGAGGCAACAGAATTGCAAGTATTTGGATAATAGAGAATAAGAGATTTCTTATAACTAACAGCCTGGCCAGATAAGGAACAAAATATATCAATCCAATTTTTAATAGTAGTAGCTTGCCTAGAAGAAGCTTCAGCAAAAAGCATAAGATCATTAGCAAAGAAGAGGTGTGAAACCTTGGGACCAGATTGAGAGGCATGAACAGGTTTCCACATGCCAACACCAATAGCAAATTGAATAAGATGGGAAAGCTTTTCCACGCACAAAACAAAAATGTAGGGAGACAATGGGTCTCCTTGTCTTATGCCTCTTAAAGCATTGAAAGAATCAGTCAATTCACCATTGAAGCAGATTTGATAACTAATAGAATTTTTACAATGCATGATCAGTTTGACCAGTGAAGGACGAAATTTAGCTTCATATAACACCATTTCAATGAAGCCTCAACTCAACCTGTCATAAGCGTTAGAAAGATCAACTTTCCAAGCAAAGAAACACAAATTGCCACAGGATTTCTTAAATTTAAAAAGGAGCTCTTGAGCAATCATGATATTGTCAGTAATATGCCTACCAGGAACATAACTAACTTGATTAGGGCTAATCAAGCACTCCATCAACGGTATAATGCAAGCAACAATAATTTTAGAGATTACCTTATTGATTGTGGTGCATAAACTGATAGGTCTAAAATTTGCCATATTTTGAGGTCCCTCAATCTTAGGAATTAGAGAAATTATGGTGTGCTTCAGACCAAAAGGGATGATACCAGAATTGAAGTCACCTTGAACACTTTAGAAAATTTTAGAAGCATACAATTGCTAATGATGTTGAAAGAAAATTGCAAGGAAACGATCATGTCCAGGTGCCTTGAGACCTCCAATAGAGAAAAGAGACTGTTTGACTTCTAGCAAGGTAATGGGGCTACACAGATTATCCAAACTGTTCTGATCAAAATCAGGAAAAAGCCAAGGAATGGAGAATCTAATATCATCAAAATTGTGAAAAGAGAAGAGATCAGTGAAAAAATTCACAGCAATTTGTTTCATGACAATATAATCAGTAGACCAATTTCCCTGTGAGTCATAGAGGCCCTCAATTTTATTTCTTCTTCTAAGTGGAAGAATTTAGTATTTCTATCTCCACCTTAAAGCCACTTGTCTCTAGATTTCTGCTTCCAAAACATATATTTTTGTGATCACAGATGGCTTCATATTGTTTAATTAGCTCAGCTTCAAGATTGATCAAAAAAGGGTTCTCATGTATGTCCCTTGCCATCTGGATTCCACCAATTCTAGCAAGGATCGGCTTCTTCCTGTGAAACAAGTGACCAAAGACATCTTTGTTCCAATTAGACAAAGCAGTAGAAAGTTATTTAACCTTAGAGCAGAACTCACCATCTAAAGATTCCCAAGTATTTAAGACAAAATTAGAGTAAGAATCATGGCTGAACCACATGGCTTGAAATCTGAAAGGGGTGGCATTTCTATTAACAGTATTATTTGAGAAGAGCTAGAGTAAAATAGGGCGGTGATCAGATCTTGTCTTAGGCAAATGTCGAATGAAAGCATCAGCAAATATGGACCTCCAAGAACAGCAGCAAAAACCTCTATCAAGTCTTTCTTTCACTCTATTATTGCTCCAAGTATAGCAAGAACCATGAAACCCATATCAATCATTCCATTCCTATTTATCCAATCTCTAAGACCACCAAATCTACCAGATAAAGTGCCACAACTTTTATCAACACTAGAGACAAGTTCATTGAAATCACCTATGAGCATCCAAGGTAAATTAGTTGAAGCCACAAGATTATCGAAGTACTCTCATAAAGAAGCTCTAATAGAATGAGTAGGGTTAACATACATAACAATAAATAACCAAGCAGGTTTGTTTTCCAGGTATAGAAATTTTAATAGAGATAGATTGAGAGTTTGAATCAACAAAGTCAACCTGAATTTTATTTTTGTCCCACACAAGCCAAATACCTCTAGAGAAACCCGCAGCTTCAACAATTCTAGAATTAGGAAAACCAATATGCCTTAAAGAATTACTAACTCTTATAAATTGAACTCGTGGCTCACAGATAGCCAACATATCAACAGAATGTAACTTAGCTAAATCTGTAATTGCAGACTTGAAGTTCTTACTTCCAGCACCTCTAGCATTCCGAAATAGAGCTTTAAACATTAAGAAGGCATAGACAGAGAGGCCAATGGCCACAATTAAACATTAACCATACCTTTCCCATCATAGGAAGGCAGATGCATCACTAGTCAATAAGCTATTATCAGCAAAAGTCTTGTCAACAAACTCAACAGTATCTTGCATCATAGAAGAATGATTTTCATTAGCCTCAAGAGATATCTCCGGAAGGCAATGGCCAAAGATAGTAGAAATCATTTCCAAACACATTATCCTCAACATTTTCAAAGGAAAGCTTTTTGAAAACATGTGGTTGGTGTTTAGAAACAGAAGGCAATGTACCTTTGGATTTTCTTTGATACTGTAGGGCCTTAGACCCACAGGTGCTGCCAATGCTGTTAGAGACATCTTTCATTGGAATTGTTAGACCATAATTTACATATATATGCACTCCCCTAAATATTGAATTTAACTTGTTTTTGAGCATATTTTAACTTTCACTAAATCATTTTCTTATTTATCTAGGAATATTGCCAGAGTGAAGGAAACATCCATTTTGGGCTTTGAAGTGGGGAATTGGAGCTAGGAAGAATGACGGTCAAATGTAGAGCAAAATGTTAAATTCCAAATTCCGGAAAACCACCACAAATGGCGGCATAAATGGTGACCCACCACCACTCATGGTGGTGCCATGTACTTTTCGGCTATATTCATGGAGGAGCAAGGAGGAGGAGTAACATTGTACCTATTCCATTACATCCATTCATCATCATTCTATCACAACCAAATCCAAACCTTTTGATTCAAAATCAGCTCATCCATTTTTCCTCTTTTCCACACCATCTCAACTCTTCATATTACCCAAAAGTCCACCATCATCATCACCTAAAAATGTTCCATGTTTTAGGGTGTAATCACCATATTTTCTCTATCATTACCTACTCTAACCTACACCATCACTCCCATACTCTTTTCCTTTGTTTTAGGGATCTATTACCACTCTCATTCTCCACATCTTTGCTCAATTCAAGAACTTAGCTGATATTTTGGCTTCTAATAATCATTTTACACCTCTCTCTTTTCCTATTTAAGGACATCATCTACCTACAAGCAAACCCATCACCCATACCACCCCATTACATCTTCTTTCTCTCTCAATCTCCTCTACAAAACCTCAATATCCACCTCCCAAAATCCAAACCCATAATATCCATACTCCCCTTACTACTCCTCAACCTCCATCACCAGCATCACTACATCACTACCACTAAAAGTTAGTCAAAGGAGCATCATATATTCATCACCATTCCATTCACCATCAACAAGAAGTTTATCATCCATCCATATATTTCACCATCAAGGAGGACTCAAGGAGCATTGAAGGAGGAAAACGAAGGAGAAGATACCCATTGATTTGTCAAGCTTCAACTAGTTCATTCTTTCCTTAACTCTTTAATTTGCCTTGATGTACTTTATAGATTTGATGCTAATTTGTATGATTATAAGTGAGTAGTTACTTTGTTAGGGATAGGGTTGAAAGCCCTAGCCAAACTTGTATGAATTGATGTTTTAATTTACATTTGATGTTATTTGTTATTTTCATCTTCATATGCTAATTCAAGAAGTAAATGCATTCAATCAAACTTAAATACTTTGAATGGGTTCCCCTTGACAAAGTCAAAAAAAAAAAAAAAAAACCTTAAGCATTGATAGCATAATAGCATCCTCTATGTGCATGTGAAGGTTGTGAGTTAAAATCACCTAAATCTAGGATTGGTTTGCTTGCATGATTATCTAAACTCAAAGCTTTATGCATCTAGGAACAATGAATTGATACTTAACCGGTAATATGATTTGTTCCTAGGTAGTTAATTCTAGACTTATTTGGTTGGAATTGATAATATTAAAGGAGTTTAAGCCTTTGTAGTCTTATCCGGATGTAAAGACGGTAATTGGGAAATTAGAATAGCATCACTTGTATTTGAACTTCAATACTTGCAAGGGAGGTTAGTGGTAGACAATCCAACTTCTAACTTCATCAATTATATAGTTTAGAGTAGTTTTGTTTACATTTGAGCATTTATTTTAAGTTGGTTCACCACTCTATCCAACAAATAATTTCACTATCACCACAATGCACATATTCACCATGAGCCTGGATTTCCTTGTGAACTTAGGTTTGTGATTACATATTACTAGTTTAGTGTAGAGTAGTTTTGTTTACATTTAAGCATTTATTTTAAGTTGGTTCACCGCTCTATCCAACAAACAATTTCGCTACCATCGCAATGCACATATTCACCATGAGCCTAGATTTCCTTGTGAATTTAGATTTGTGATTGTACATTTGCATATTCTAACTCTCCTTAGGTTAACACCCTAGCTAGTGAAAGGAATCCAATCCTCGTGGGTTCGACAACTTTTCTTAAATCCCTATACTATTACTTATACCCCCTATACTTGAGGGTGATTATTTGACTAACAGGAATCCTTGAGGTAGTTTTCTTAGACCCTGAAGTAGAGGCATCTTTCAAGGTGGCATTATGTGAAGCAGTTTCAGTAGACACATCCAAATTAGAGGTATTAGTATCTGTCGACTTAACAGACTTAACAGGAGCAATCCTATTGAATTTCTTCTTCTTCTCTTGGAAGCTTGTCCACAGTTTCACAATGGGAGGGTCTAAGTTTTTAGCATCAGTGTCAGTAATGATCTTAGGCTCAAAGGTAGCATTAGTACCTCATCCTGTATCACAGCAAATCTGGAGCCCTTATTACTATTCTTCTTTGTTGCCCCCACCACCAGTGGTTTTCTTTTTGTTCCTGTAATTCATCAACATCCATGGTCCCATATCCTCCTTGATGATGGCAGAAAGAGGTTGGGAATTCTCCATTTCAAGCTGCATATCAGTCTTGTCCTTAGAAGTTGAGTCATTAGTGCAGATAGTACTGTTAGGTTCTTGAGTTTGAGCATGAGTGTTAGTTTCAGAATGCAAAGTAGGGCACTTCTCCTTAGAATGACCAAAGCAACCTCATTCAAAGCAGATGAGAGAAATTCCTTCATAAACAACATGGTAAGCAATAGATTCAACTTCAACAAAAGGGCGTAGTGGTTTACTAAGATCAACTTCAACATAGACTCTAGCAAATTTACCTCTAGTTTGGCCAATAGTAACCTGATCAACCTTAACAACATCACCAAGAATTTTTCCATTTTTTGCAACAGTGTAGTCCTTAAAGTACTTAACAGGTAAGCCACAGATTCTTACCCATAGAGCCATCTTCCCAATAAATTCATTCAGAGGATCAAAATCTAGCCTCCACTTCCTAACAATTAGAGTTTGCCTAGCCAGAATCCAAGGTCCCCTACAAAGGGCATAGTTCATATCTTCTTCCAGGTTAAATTTCACAATGTAAAAAGTCATTAGGTGGATCAATGAGGTGCCAACCCCTTTTGACCTGCCATTTTCTTTGTAAACCCTTAAGCATGAAATCAAAGTTATTTGTAGAGTTCGGTTTACCCATCAGCTTAACAACTACTGTACAGCACAACGCCAATCATAGTCAAGTTTATTATGTACCTTCTCAGAGAATGAGACGTTTTGACCAAGCTTGCCTTGAGTGTAGACGTAGTCATCATTAGTGAATTCAAAATCCTCTATCATGGTTTGTCGATATCGATCAACAGGGTTTTTCAATTTGCTAGCATAACTATAATCGGGTTGTAGAGTAGGAGTAGGGTTGGATGGTGGAATTGAGGTCTTCCATACGCAGAGCTTCAAGATCAGAGGATATATCACCACCATTTTTAGTACGCATTCGTTGAATCATCAATGAATCGTTGGCTCCGCCACTTTCGAATAGAAGGGCGGAGAAGATGAACGCTGCGGTCACCACCAGAACCTTCGGACAGCTAGAGAGATGCCTGAGAAGGTGAAGATGATGGCCAAACGGTGAGAAAATTAGTTTGGTAACGGTTGAGGATTTTTTAGAATGGCGCGTGAGGCACATTCAAGAAAAGACAGGATATCTTTTTTAGTGTTATTTCTGCCTATCGTCCTCATGTAATTCACTGATCTAGTACATATCTGCCGTGAGTTTGAACTGAACTGAATGTGGAAAGCATAAAAATTCTTTATACTTTTGGTTATCCGGTGGTCATTGAAAAATAAAAGGGCCTTTGGATAACAATTTAAAAAAAAAAAAAATTTGTGCGAAGAGAGAGAAGAGAGCGAAAACACTGCTAGGATTTTGTTTTGGGAGTCAGTTCTCGTATGGCGGCTTACCACGCTTGTAGCCTCGTCGAAGGGTGTGGAGGGTGATGAGCTATCGGACGAGGAGGTTTGGTGTGTTGAGTCGTTGGCTCCTGTCAAAGAGTTCTGGTTCGGTTGCAGTTGTTGTTTAGGCGAGGGTCTAACTTTGCGGGGGTGGTTCCGTTCATGGAGAGCTAGTTACTAGTGATGATCCAAAAGAAAGAAAAGCTTTAAAAGAATACTTAGCAAGTGAATTTGAAATTAAATACCTTGGCCAGTTGAAATACTTCTTGGCATTGAAGTTGCCAGATCTAAATAAGCAATTTCCTTGTCCCAAAGGAAATATGGGCTTGACTTATTGGTTGAGACTAGAATGCTTGCATGTAATCCAATAATTGAAACTCCTATAGAAATGAATCATAAGTTATGAGAGTACATTGATCAAGTTTTCACCAGCAATTGGGTTTTTGACATAGTTATAGTTGTTGCCAGAAGGTGCTATGCTATTACTAAAGCGGGGCACCGGAGGTAAGACTGGCCCCCTGACGTTATCAGCGTTTTATGGGAAGGCTAATCTACTTATCACACATTAAACCAAACATTATTACCTATGCTGTAAGTGTAGTGAGTCAGTTTATGCATGCTCCAAGTGCGGAACATATGAATGTAGTGTACAAAATCTGAAAGTATTTGAACAATGCTCAAGGTAAAAGGGTAATTTAGGTACGGGGTGTAACAGCCGATTTATAGAACCAAGGCTCCTTGTTTTCCAGGTCCTTGAAACAGCATAGAAAACAACCATTAGAGCATTTCCAGAGTATCACCATCCCCTTGACCCGCCAGAGATACGCTACAGCTGCCATGAAACGATTTGCGTCAAGCGTCGTTGTATCCGAGGAGGCAAGCCACGAAACCAGAAATACTCCAGCGCGATCCTCCTCAGTTTCTGTTCAGCCCGATGTGTTATGTCTCGTACCTAAACTTACCTATTTACCAGTCATTCAGAAGGTAAATAATTAAGAATCTTACTTTTTAACTTCGTTTCGATCATTTATGGGACCAAAAGTTGACTTTTTATTCGGCTCAATTTTTTAGGAAACTTCCTTCACGAAAGTTATAGATGACGTTAAACCGAATTCGTGGATATGCGAAACGTAAAAATCGGAGTTTGCATGAAATAGTTACGATCAGGAAAGTAAAAGTTACTATCTCAGGAAACCTACTATAAATAGCAGTTTCATCTTTCTATTTTCTGAACTTTCCATTTTAGTCAAATACCCAAATCCCAAATTCTCTCACCACCTCTGGACGTCGCACCGGCCACGTTCAACATGTCTCCTCACGCCGGTGACGTTTCTGGCCTCACCCTCCACAGATGATCACCCACGGCGGCAAATCAAAGCAAAAAGGAGTTGCGGACCCACGATGGCTAACCTGACCGGAACTTTTGATTTCGGCCACCTACGGCGACGAGGCCACCCACATTTTGAAGCTCATGCACTGCAGCGTAAACCTTCCAAGCAACGTTAATCGATTTGCAGCAAGGAGTGAGAATTAAATGCTTGAAGAATTTAGAATTCTGTTTTGTTTCGAGGTAAATTCCAGCGTCAATGTTTGTGTTGCGAAATTGTTGTACTTGAAAAAGTTGTTTGGTTGGTTGAGGGGAAGATTTTGGCATAGGCCTTGCAACCTAATTGGGTGTTTGGATTGGTGGCGCGCGGGGCCCACGCATAGCCACTTGTGGCGGCACATGGGAGCGACACCTACCACTTCAGGTCTTCTGTTTTGGTCTATTATGGAGAGCTCATCATTACAAGCATGTGGATATAGTTTAGTAGCCATACAATGGACTTTAGGATCAATAGGAATTTTTGAAGTTTCAAAAATTCGAATTTCGATTCGGGAAGATCTGACCATTAGATTGACCCCATTTTTGGATAGATTGTTTGAATTATCGAGTTAACGTGATCTATGAAGTTTGAACTCATTCTTATGTAAATTCAATTTTTCGACGAATTAACGTTTAGGGGTTCGGTCTTGTTATCATTAATTTAATTTTGATTTTCAAAATCAATTATTCATGATTATCAATTTGTTCAGGACGACGTGTAGATCGAGCTCAAAGGGGAATTGGTCGGACGACCGTCATAGCCGCTATTCTGTCAGTGGACATTTGCTTTTTAAATTAAATATGCATGCAATATTATATTTTCAAGTATCGAATTTTTGTATTGATTTAAGTTGATAATGTTTGAGACTTGATATTGATTTTACGAAATTTATTTATAATTTATCTGAATATCTTAATATTATGTTTTCGATGACACGGAGATAAATTCCGACATTGCTTGAAGTCTGATATTGATTTTCCTTTTGCAGATGTTATTATCGGTTTTGAGTTATGAGTATTCTTGGAGTTTTTGCTGAAACTCTAATTATTGAAAATTTTGTTTTCAGAAAGTTGATAATTTAAATCTTATGGGAATTAATGAGTTTTGATTTATGGTTGAATTATGGAGATTGCATAAATCATTTTTTTTTTTGACTTTGTCAAGGGGAACCCAAAGGCTTCCCAGACCCAAGATAAACCCCTTCGGCGCATGTGAAATGCTCCAACTGTGCATTGCAGCACAGTGCCTAGCCACTTTGACAGCTTCGGGGTTCGAACATAGGTTGGGGAGCACACCCAACTAGGCAAGAACCACTAGGCCACTTGCAGTGGTTGAGATTGCATAAATCATATTTTTGAGGATTTCTTTTGAAAAATGGAGATTTCCATATTATGAGTTGATAAGTTAAATATGAAATGAGAAATTAATGAGCTTGAGTTCAGAATTTTGTATTTGAGGAGGCAAATTATGAAAGATGATGATGTTAGTGCATGCATGCATTACCTAGAATGCAGTACCCTTTAGGTAATAGTCTGGTTAACAATACCCTCTAAAATATGTATTCCGGTCAGCAGTACCCTCTGATGCGTCATCTGGTCGGCAGTACCCTCCAAAAGACATGAGATGGTTAGTTGGCAGTATCCTTTAACCATTGCCTCTTAGTATTTCATTCGGCAGTACTCTCCGATGTGTCATCTGATCGGTAGTTGCCTCTAAATGGCATGAGATGGTTAGTTGACAGTACCCTTTAGCCATCACCTCCTAGTATTCCTATCAGCAGTACCCTCCGATGCGTTACATGGTCGGCAGTACCCTCTAGTCATCTCATATTTTAAATGAGATGAGTTACAGTATATTTTGAGATATTGTTAACAGAGGATTTGAAACAGATTTTGAGTTGTTTTACAGAACTTTTTGAGATATTGTTATCAGAGGATTTGAAACGGATTTTGAGTTGTTTTACAAAATCTTTTGGGATATCACTATCAGAGCATGATTAAGAGTATTTTCACGAGATTTGAAATGGTTTTGAGATGCTCATTTCAGTTAATGGTTAAAAGTATTTTCAAGAAACCTTACTACAAGCTTTGCTTTTATCTGAGAATAAAGTTGTGGGAATGAATTAAATTTTATTTTATTTCCTTGAAATTGTTTTTTTTTTGTCCACTCACTCTTAATTGCCCTTTTCTAAATGCTTTTCCAGGGGCTTTTCGGTTTTTCGTGCCCAGTCTGCAGATTAGTTTAGGTCGGGTGTGCATAGGAGTCGAGGCATAGTGTCCATCACCTTCCACTATGTCACCAAAGTCATCAGACAACAGCCGAGGACTGTTGTCTGATTCAGAAAATTTATGTTGTCTCCTGGCCTGATGTCTCTTAGGCCTTCAGATGACAGTTTTAACCCGTGGTCTATATTTCCTCAAACAACAGAGGCATGCCAATAATCTTTTGTCTGATTATGTCCAGATATGCCAAATTATGACTTTCTGTGGTTGCAGATGTAACAAAACGACAATTATATGTTGTTATAAAGGATTCTGATCATCTTTTCATAAAACTCTATCGTTTGTCTTTCATTAAGACGACAGAAATCTGTTGTTTGAATATATGGAGATTTGAACTATCTTGACTTTTTTCTGTTGTGTGAATCAATTGTGGACAATATATATTTTTTATTTTCTATTGTGTCTTTCTAATTAAAATCACATAAATATGTCGTCTGAATATATAGAGGCTTGAACTTACTTGGGTCTTTCTATTGTGTGATTCATTTAGAAACCACAATTATCTGTTGTCTAACTAGCATAAAGAATATACTTGGCCTTCTTCATTTGTAGTTTATAGTGATTTCAAACAACAGACATTTGCTTAAATTTTGTTGTTTGATGTTGGTTTGAATGTCAGCTTTAATTGGTTTTTATATCTTAGAAAGTCCTGGATCTTCAATAATGATGATGTGGCACACTGAAGATTTCCAAATATATGTGTTGGGCCTTCTAGACATAAACTTGTAAAAGTTGTTGTAAATTTCTGTCTAAGCTGAACTACCTTCACTTAAATTACCATAACTCCTTCTAGAAAAGTCGGAATCGCAAACCGTAAAATTCTTCAGAAACTAGACACATGGGACTTTTCGTGCATATAGGGTACAACTCCTAATTCCATCCGATCAGTTCCCAGTAATTCAGCGAAGTTAGGTGTTCTGCACAATAGTTTCTGTGTTATTTATATAATATTTTTTGTTTGCGGGCTTTTACGGGCCAGGTCTAACAGGCTTTTGGCGAGCGAGCTGGGTTTCAAACCCCTAAACCAAGCCCGGACCGGGCCTATGGCGGGCTTTTTGACGGGCCGGGCCGGCGGGCCTCCATCGGCCCACTTGATCTGCGGGCTTTTTGATGAGGCCTAAATCGAATGGCTTACCAGTATAGTAATGAATACATAACCAGACCCATGAAACGAGCATCACGATATGAGATTTGTCTGTATGGTTTGAAAAAAAAACTTTCAAATGCGAAATGAGATTTTCTATGTTTGTCGAAGAGAGATGGAGGATGGGGGGTGAGGTTCTTCAGGGTTTTCAGTTTTCAGAGGAGATCGAGTTTGGATTTGGCAAGAAATTTGGGTTCAAGGCGCTGGATTTTCAGTTCGATGGTTTTGGTTTGAGAGAGCACACTATGAAGAAGAGAAAGTTTGCTCTGGATTTTCAGCTTGATAAATTTATCGGGGAGAATATTTCATCAAGTGTGGTTATAATTCCACTACACGTTGTGCCAAAAAAAAAAAAAAAGTTAGGACACAATCAAAATCAAATGAATCTCCATCTATTGCACAACAAAAAATTGTTGTCGGAAAAAAAAACCTTGCTCTTAAAACTGACTTACCATGGTATATCACTATATTCAGACAACAGTTTTTTGCCAATCTGTCGTTAAAAAAAATCAGACAACAGAAAACAATCATTCTGTCGTCTGAGCTCTGTCATCTGATGAGTTTATTGGCATAGTGTTCATTCTTGTTGTGGGTTATATGTTTAACCTACTTGCGCCTTATTTCAATTTTAATTTAAATTGCTCTAATTAGCGTAATAATTTGATGTTCGAGATTTGAGTTTAGTTTTATTTTATATTACTTGGTGGAAGTTGAATCTTTGAGGAGAGTGAAAATACAAGGAAATAATATGATTTTCTGGAAAATGGGGATTGCAGTGCACTGATCAATCCCTACTGGGCAGAAACTAAAAATAATCAACAGAAACCAGATTTTTGGTTACGCAGTGAAAATCTCAACTTCTGAGATTAAAAACACTGCGGGGCTCTTACTCTTGAGAACCCAAAATAAGAATTAACTTATGATGAATGATACGTTCTTTACAAACTTGAATAGCACTAGCTCGGCTACAATGATTAGACAAAATCTAATACGAAGTTTGTCTTCCGTCTTGAACTCCTTCTTCACTTGAACGATCACCAAATATCGCTCTCCTTTCTTCACAGCTACTCAACTGATCTCAAGAGAAGTTATACATATGAAACAATGAAACACACCAAAACTTGTACCTAAAAAGAGTATGTAGGCTCACTGAAGTTGGAGTTGTGGTTGGCAGTTGTAGAAGTGTTTATTTTGTTTCTACAGGTTTGGGTAGTCCATTTTTAGGAGTAAGTCTGCCAAATTTTTGATAAGATTTCTCCTAAGGTGGGCCCCGCAGGGCCACTTCGAATTTCAGGGTAAAATCCGGGACGGGTCCTCTCACGACGTCACCTGAGCTTTGCGCCCTGCTGCTAAGAGCCAACGCCTCACCAAGCCTATAAGTGATGGCGTCAACTGCTGCCATTTGGATTTAGGGAGGAACATCACTACGAAGGAGAAAACAGAAGAAAATCACTAAGGGTGGGCGCGGTGCTGTGTGGATCGGTTTCGGTTGTGTTCGGTTTTCTTTTTTCCTCATATTTTTTTACCAAAGTTCACAAATTTAGCTGTCCTAAAATGAGTAAAGTCAACTAACATCAAAATATCAACAAAATCAGCACTTCAAATAATATGTTCATTAAATCAACATTTCAAATGTAGACCCCCGTACTTTTTCTTGTTTATTTTAATTTGTCGTATAATGTTTGAAACTACGTATTCGTATGGTACACAAGTATTCGCGCTTAGGTTAAGACTTTGAGGCCATTAAAAAGGATTAAGAAATTTAGAGAAAATCCAATTTGGGTCTAGAAAAGTATTTTTAAAGTATCAAGGCTTAGGATAAGCTCGGAAAATTTTTCCCGAAAGGATTCGATGAAGTATAGGAGAAATAAGGGTGTTTGAAGAGGTAATTTTCGGAGTGGGCTTGAGAAAACTAAAAGGAAAATGAAATAGTAGCAGCCCAAGCCCATTGGCCCAAAAGGAGGGGCAGATTCGACTTTTCACAATTAAAATTTGGGAGAGGTATTTAAGGAACACATTCTCCAAACCCTAGCCTCAACCCACCTCATTTTCACTTCAGCTCTCTCTCTCTACCCGAGAGCTTCTCTCTCCTCATCCTCGCGCGGAAATCGCCGCCGCCGCCGCACCGCCGCCGGTCGCCGCCGTCGCCGGAATCCGGATTTCAACCAAAATTTCCAGATTTTCTTCTCTTCCTTCCCTCTTTCCTTTTCTCCAACCAAAATCAAGAAATTTAGCCATTTAGTCCCCAAAAACCCTAGAACCCAAAGCTAAAATTGGGGCTTTTGTGATTTCTTCTTTCCAAGCTCAAATCAAGGTATTTTCCATCCTAATCTAGCCTCTAATCCTTCGATCTATACCTATTTCTTCCTAAATCCGAGTTTTTGATTTGGGTTTGTGATTTTGTTTGCATGAACCCGATTTCTCCTTGAACCATCAAGCTAGGCTATGGGTTTGGCAAGGATTTTTGGTAAGGATCTATCCATGCAACCTTGTTTTCGAGTTTTTGGTTGAGATGTTGATTATGGACGGATTTGTAGGTGAAGAAGGCCAAGGAGAAGGTATATGACGTGATTTTTGAAGGAGAAAGGGTAAGGAATGGGTTTTGGACAAACCCTAGAATTTTTGGAATTTATTTGATTGATTTGGTTTATGTTGAGCTATTGTTGTTGTTGGAAAAATTGTGAAATTAGAGATTTGAGGATGGATAAATTAGTAGGATTTTATTAGCATAATTTTCTTAGTGTTGGAATTTTGTTGTTGAAGATTTGGTAATTATAGTTGTGTAGTTTTGGCCAAAGGAAAAAGAAAAGGAAGAAGAAAAGAAATGGATTTGTTCTTGGAAGAAAAGGGAAAATAAAGAAAATGGTAAAAATTGGATTAAATGAGTTTTTACCTTGGTAAGGTGGTAAAAAAAAAAGGTGAAGAAGGTGAAAGTAAAGGTAAATTTGGTAAAAAGGAGGTAAAAGTGAAAGCGTGGAGGTAAAAGTCATGGTAAAAGTGAAAAGGTGAAAAATGAGAAGTAATTGGATAAAAGTAAAAGTAAAACTTTATTTATAATTATTTACTTATTTATTTTTAATAAATAATAAATAATGGTAAATAAAGGATTACTTGGTCAAAAGTCAGAAGTCAAAGTCAAAGGTCAAAAGTCAACTCCGAGAGTTGACCAGGGTTGACCGACCTCGTAAAACGTGAGGATCGACTCGACTTTGGTCGCTCGGATTGACGATAGTTTAGCGGAGCGATAAGGACGCCTTCCTTTTTAAGAAAGAAGTTAGTTTCCCAAATTGGTAAAAGTCGGAATAAATAATTAATGGCCTCATTGAAATAAAAAGGATTTAGTATGCGCGATTACTTAAAGTTGATCATGATGTTTACCTGGATAATTACTTACAAACTAAGTAATGGTTTAGGAAACATGATCGTTAAGGAAGCTTAAGCGGAAAGCATCAGAGTGTGGAGTACGCCAACATATTCCAGGTAGGGTGAGCTGTCCCTTCCTTGTTAGAGGCTTTTCGATATATGTGGAATGCTCTAGTATGATATTATGTTGCCTGCAAGTATTTTTGGTTGTTCATTAGTCGATGCCTCGCGATACATGTGTTTTCAGAACTGATAATTGTTGATTGCGAAAACCGAGGCTAGACTTGCATGTTGAGATACTGTACCCTTTTGTATGTTGTGTTTGTGACCTGAAAGTGAATGGGACCTAGACGCGTAGATTCCTAGGGATCCCACGGTGTCGATAACCGTGAACCTCCGGAGGGGGCTGTGCTCCTATGTTTGTCAAGGAAAGGTAAATACGGACAGTGAACCAGTCATAGGAGACTCAGAGCCAGGAAATGGACACTTTCGCTACTTGTAGTCACAAGGACTACAGAGTAGTTGGCTGGTTCTCTTACTCAGGACGAACCAGATCGGTCACTGATTTATTTTACTTTAGCCGGCAGGTAAGTATCTCGGAGCTCCAAATTGTGTGAAGCATGCTGCATATGATTTCCTGAAACGAAACAACTGTGATTGTTTTTGTTTGCATTTGTTTTACTTGATTTTACAAATGCGCGCAACCTATATTCTAGTAGCTATGTTTTACCTATTAGATTTCAAACCTAACTAAGGTTGGGTCGGCCCCTATTGGGCTAGCGAGGACGAAATGCTCACCCCTACATTTCAGGTTACAACGAGGTCATTCCGGACGATTTGGATTAGAGGTGGGTCGTTGGCCGAGTCCGTGTGTTGCTGTTCCTGTTGCTTGAAGTTCTTCCCATTTGGTACTCTATCGATTTACTAGCTTCTCTTTCTATGTTGAACTCTGTGAGGTCCGCCTACCTGGGAGTGCGCCTCACCCCTTGTTGTATTGTTATTGTTGAACTCCCTTTCATTTCGGTTATGATGTAAGCCCTAAGGCGCCACAGTGCACTTGCCACTTTATTTTTAAGCATGTCCAGACTTGTTATTTTAAATGTTGGGTTGTTGATTTAAAGTCTTTTCTTAAAAGTTTTTCTTGGTCTCCCATTTTCCCAAAAATTGCATTTTCAACAAGCCTTGTAGTATTAAGTTGGTAGGTCTACGGTACGTCTACGACGTATCGAGCTCCTATTGGCTTAATATTACGGCGCTGTGGTATACCCATTCGGGTCACCACATCAAATATCCTGTTCATGAAATCAACATCTCAACTATTCAAATAACATCAACAATCTATCAAACCTGCACATCAACTATCAAGTATCAACAATTTGCTTCAACAGTCCAACATTTCAAACGAAATAGCAATTTCTAAAAATAAATCAAAGTTCCAACAGTCCAACAATTTGTTTCCAAGCATCAAGTTTCCAAACCAAAACATGCAGCAGTAAATCAAAGTTCTAAGCAGCAAGTTTCCAAACCAAATCAGCACATCAAAGTTCCAAAGTCCCAAACATCAAGTTCAAAGTACCAAACATAAATTTAAAGTTATTACAAACCAAAGTTAAAGGCAGTTCATACTTGAATGAAACATGAGAAAAAAAAAAAACTTGGAAGGAAGAAAAGCTTGTTCCAACAACACAACAATTTGTTTCAAAAGCTTGTTCCATTAGTCCACTTCGCAGCAACTGCAACATACTTCATCCCTCAGTGTCAGACACTTGGGTCATAACAGACTCCAGTAAAAATAAAAAACAATAGTCACAAACTAACAAAGTATAACACAGATAAATATATACAAAGTCACAATTACTGTAAAGTCAAAAATTACCTGACTCAAGCTTCTCAAGTTCACCATAAAGCTCCAACTCAATCTTCGTCGGCTCTTTGTACTCATTAAAAACACTACCTCTTAACCAATCATTGAGACAAACCAGCCCCTCAACCATCCTAGGAGTCAATGAAGCTCTAAATAGGTCAACAACCCTTTTTCCTAGGCTAAAAGCAGCCTCCGAAGCCACTGTTGAAGCTGGAATAGCAAAGACATCCTTGGCAATTTTAGACAAAACTGGAAACCTAGCAGAATTCTACTTCCACCAATCTAAAACTTGAAATTTTGTATTGGTAGGGTCTTCGGCAGCTTCAAGCAAGTACTTGTCTACTTCATTCCTCATCTCAACCACATCTTTTTGCTTCCTAAGCCTCAAGAACTTGTTCATTGATGCAGCATTACTATCCTCATCTCCGACACTAGAAATTGATTGAGTAGGTGGCTGTGTAACTTCAAATGATGGTGCAGCCACAGGGTCAGAATTAGCATACTCATGATAAAGCTGTAACAATTGACTCTTAATTAACTTCATCTATAATCTCTGGGACCAAGCTCAAGTCTTGCTGCAGCAAAGGAAAAAGAACTCAAGATACAATATTTTGTATCTTAGATCTAATACCACAGCAAGTAGAAAAATAGGGTTAGGGTTCAAGTCCTCTAACTTCAACCAATACTTGTCGAATTTTTTCCTCATTAATGCCCCGATTTTAACCATCAAAGGATCAACGCTTTGGCTGCATTTGTCCAATTCTTCAATGATGGTACACATCCACACAACAGAGTGGTTTGCAGTTACCACTTTAGTGCCACTAAATGCCAAAGTTGCATCATAAAAAATCTTGAGAAACTTCACCAACCTAGCAGCCTTCTCCCAATCCTCATTTCTATGCGACCCCACCCTTTTTCCTCCCCCAACCCTTTCCTGAAAGTAGTTTTTGTACTGCTAGTCCTTATCTTCCAACCACACGAAGGCCTGCCCATACTTGACAGCTATGTCTAACATGAAATAGTTGGAGTTCCACCTTGTGCACACATCTAAAGGCACAATACCCCTTGTGTTCAACCTTCTCTCTAGATGCACACTTCCTAAATTTCTCGAGCCTTGCAGGTGAACTCCTAATAAACTTAACAACATTCCTAATTGCATCGATAGAGGAATCAAGCTCCTCATCACATCCCTCACAATAATATTCAAAATATGGCAGCAACACCTAACATGCAGAAAACTCCTACCTAATACTAACTGCTTATAATTCCCAATCTTCTCCTTCATGTACGCAAGTGCAACTTGATTACTAGACTCATTGTCAAATACAATGCTGAAAACTCTCTCAATACCTTAATTAATCAAGCAAGACTTCACCAATTTCCCTATTGTCTTACCCTTGTGATTTGGAATAATAGTGAAGTTTATTATTCTCTTGTGCAGTGCCTAAGTCTCATCTATAAAATGAGCTATCAAGACAAGGTAATTGATATTCTAGACCGAAGTCCAGGTATCGGTGGTAAGAGAAACTCAGATTGTTCCTAGCTACAAACTCTCGAATCTTTTCCTTCTCAAATTGGTAGATATCCAAATATCTCTACCAATTGTCCTCCAAGAGGGAGGATCAAACTTTGGTGATGTAATTTTCATAAAATCAATAAAACCTTGCCCCTCTACATGACTAAACGGCAGCTCATCCCTCACAATCATTTTAGCACAAGCTCTTCTACATTCATCTGGGTCCCAAGCCCTAGCAACTAATTTACCACCACTTTCAACATAATCAAAGGAAAGAAACTTTTGCCTTTTAGCCGGTTGGTATGCCGGACACTTCTTGCATTGGTAGAGCATATGAGTCCTCATGGATGCTGTCCCATTTGATCAGGAGTCACAAGCATACGTGGTGGGACAATACTTGCACTTAGCCCTTGGTTTCGCCATCGGAGTACCTTCTAGATTCTTCATCTTCTCAAAATGGTCCCATGCTGCAAACTGGTTCTTCTTCTTCACATACTCAGCTTCACTAATTGGAGCAGCTGCTGCAAAAGGTGGTGGGGGAGGAAGCATAAGCGATGCAACAGCTTCACTTGTAGCAGTTGGTGTTGTTCCTGTGCTTGACCCAATTGGTGTCGCATTGGGAGTTTGCGATGCTCCACTTCTCTGACAGTGAAATCAAAAACATAATTAGCATACATTCTTAAAGAGTAATCAAGCAAGAAACATGACAACCCAGCTGACATGTACAAAAGTTAGTGCTCAATTTAAAACTCTATCTTTTTTACTTTGGTAATGGAGGTTTTGATTAGTGTAATTTAGCATCGAGTTTTGATCTCTCCGCTCTTGTGATCTCATGTCCACCTTTGCTTGGGTATTTGCTTATTGGTTTCAAAAAAGATATCTCAATTATTACCAAAACATGATTGTTATTTGTTCCATTTGGAGGGAGAGAAAAGATAGAATCTCCTACAATGATGGCTTGGTGGTATATTCTTCAATTATTGAAGCTAGTGGAAAGAAAATTGGAGACTAGGTTTTCTTGAATATGGATACATTCAGTTAAGGTTTAGTTGCTTTTTTTCCGAAGCTGTGTGCCTTTTAATGTTTAATTTAAAAAAAAAAAATATTTTAATCTAAGGTGGGCCTTTGAAACAGTTTCGCTTTCTAAGATTTTATTATGTCATAGTTACTAACAATAATACAATTCGAAATGATTTCGGAGAGAAAAACAAAAAGGCCATTGATTGATGGGCGGCGGGCGAATGGATCCCACTAGATTACGATAGTTGACCCCGCCATTACGAAAATACAAAATGAAAGGAAAAAAAAAGAAAAAAAAAAAGAAAAAGAAAAGTAAAGAGTCAGAGGATAATCGAAGACAAGCTCTCCACGGAAACAAACAAGCCCAAAGAGAAGAGAAGAGAAGAGGAGAGAAGGGAAAGGGAAAAGTCGTCTCTTTGGGTTGTGTTGCGTAATCTGCCCGCTTTCCCGTTTGGTGCGAAACAATCAAATCAGTTGTGCGGGGGAATAAAAGGGAAGTGCGGGCATAATAGATAGTAAGAATCATAACAAGGGAATAAGGAAGGAGAGGGATTGGATGGGGTTTGATTCGCAGTCGCAACAAGGTGCAAACCAATGGGGTGGTGCTCTTAATAGTCTGATTCGGAGGAAGCAGGTCGATTCCGTTCACCGCAAGGCTCATCATCAATTGGCCAAGGAGTTGACTGTTCCCCATCTCGTTGCAATTGGTCTCTCTCTCTCCCTCTCAATTCTTGCAATTTGTTTTCAATTATGATTGATTATGAGTTACTTACTCTATCAATATGAATATGAATATGAATAGGTGTGGGCTCAACAATCGGAGCAGGAGTGTATATTCTTGTTGGAACAGTTGCCAGAGAGCATTCTGGACCAGCCCTCACTATTTCCTTTCTCATTGCCGGAATCGCCGCCGCCCTTTCCGCCTTTTGTTATGCCGAGCTTGCAAGTCGTTGTCCCTCTGCCGGAAGCGCCTATCACTACACCTACATATGCATTGGAGAAGGGTATTCCTTTCTCATTCCCTTCCTTCTTCTTCTTCTTCTTCTTCTTCTTCTTCTTCTTCTTCTTCATACCAAGTTTGTGATATTATCTGCAGTGTTGCTTGGTTGGTTGGTTGGGCTTTGATTCTCGAATATACCATTGGTGGTTCAGCTGTTGCTCGCGGCATCTCCCCTAATCTGGTACACTTCAATTTCTTGAACTAATCATATATATACATGATCTATATATTTATTATTATTTTTTTTTGGTTACAAGCGGGGCCTAAAAGGCCCAAACAGAATGATCTATATATTTATTGTATATACTTCTTATATTTATTGTCTACTGAATTGGAACTTGCATACTTCAAATTTAACCTAATTATTTATTTCTAATTTTTATTTCAGCGTACTTGAATGTCTTATTATCATATCATGTGCTTTATTTCCTTTATGTATATGAGTAGACATATGGGCAATACTACTGAGATCTTAGAATTTATTGTGAGCAATAAATGCTGGATATCAGCGATTGTAGATGAAAACTGCATGCAATCTGTGTTCCTGTGCTTGAATTGGAATCCCCTTGAGGGTCAAATTTAGTGTTCCTTTTCAAACTTCAAGATTTTACCGCATCCTTTGACACTTCTTTAGTATGTCACTATGTTCTGTATCTTTATATGTGTTTTCTATTTCAAGGCATTACTCTTTGGAGGAGCAGACAGTCTGCCTGTTTTTCTAGCCCGTCAATACATTCCTGCGCTTGATATTATGGTTGACCCATGTGCAGCCATTCTAGTATTTATTGTCACAGGGCTCCTGTGTGTGGGAATCAAGGAGGTACGGATGAATATTTTCTTTTCATTTTGTGTAAAACGATTAATTTGCAAGTGCCAAGTGTCTTTGCGTATTTGTACAATGTAGTTATGTTTCCTTCTTTGATGGAACACCTAGTTAATGAACTATGGGATGTGTATAATACACGAAAAATATGTACGCGTATTATTTTGACATTTTATCAAATAGTTCATTGAAAAGTTCGGCAAAATATTTTGATTTATTAATTTATATTCATTTTTGTTCAATAATATGTGTAAAATACGGTAAAAAAAAACATAAAAAACATGTATAGTATGTGTTTAATACTTTTGGCTTCAAAAGTAAGAAATTTAACAAGTCCCTTTCAATAGTACGAAGTACGGAAGTATTTTTGAAAAAAAAAGGTCAGTATGTGTTTTATACACGTATTATACGGCAAATTACTAACAGAGTCATGGAACACTGAATCTGTGCAGAGTACAGTGGCACAAGGCATTGCGACGATAGCGAATGTATGTGCAATGTTATTTGTCATAGTTGCTGGTACTTATTTGGGATTTAAGACCGGCTGGTCTGGATATCAACTTCCTACTGGGTATTTTGCTTCCCTATATTTGTATTCGCTCTTGTAATTCTAGAGGAAACTTTTCATTATTTCTTCGTTTTCGTCAACATAACAGGTACTTCCCCTTTGGGGTGGATGGTATGCTTGCCGGGTCTGCAACTGTCTTCTTTGCTTACATTGGTTTTGATTCAGTTGCAAGCACTGCTGAAGAGGTAAGTTCATTCTTGTTATGTCATCTGAAATTTGAATCTACAGTACTTTAGAGATGTTTTAACTAGTGTATTAAACTTTTGCTTAATGTATTTCCAAAGGTGAAGAATCCCCAACGAGATTTACCACTGGGTATTGGTGCTGCACTATCTATATGCTGTGCATTGTATATGATGGTTTCCATGGTCATTGTTGGTTTAGTGCCTTATCATGCAATGGATCCTGACACGCCCATCTCTACTGCATTTGCTAGCCATGGGATGCAATGGGCTGCGTAAGTTTAATATTTTTCTGTCATTGCCGTTTCTGTACCTTTTTTTCGGGCAATTAAGTTAAATTTTGTATTGAAGGCCATTTCCTGCCTGTGTTTGAAGCTATATCATTACTGTTGGAGCTGTTACTGCTCTCTGCTCGACATTGATGGGGTCTATTCTTCCGCAGGTATTTAAATTGGAGTTTATGGTTTTGCATTGAAAGTTCCTGAAAAGTCTATCTTGTCCGTATCTTGCTGTTACCTTCTGTTAATTGATTATGTTGTGTATATGATTTGCACACCGAATTTCTGTTAACAGTTGAAATTTTTAATTAAGATTGCTCCGTGATTTGTATATGTTTACCAATTCCCATTTACTCTAAAGGTAAAAGTAATTTATGAACAATAGAGCTAGACCACCTCCCCACCCATTGGTGCATTATGTGCAAGACAGCTTCTGAAAGAATAGACCATAAACTACCTGCTGCTTCACTGTCCAGTGGCCTCACTTTTATGGTCTCAAGTGTTCAGGGAGGCAAATCTTGGGATGACCAGCCTCCTTTAATGTGTTATATAGTGAGAGGTGCGACCTTTTTCTGGTGGGGTTAGTGGCATTGGGGAGATGTGCTAGGAATGGAATATCTTTATTTTATTTTATGTAGGGGTGGATAGGAATAGAAGGGTCTTTGAGCATGCAAAGGGTGAAGAGGTGGAGCATTTAGGGTGAAAGGGTTTGTGTTTGGCATCTTTATGAGATCTGCTTCGGAATTTAGGTAGTATTCTGTATTTATAATCTTGTTGGACTGTAATGCAGCTGTGTAGAAATACTATAGTTTTAGTTCTTTTGTTTGGTTTAGTTCTTAGATGAAGCAGAATAATTGTTTCAGGGTCTTTTGTATTTTTCTCAGTGAACTCCTTGTTCACTCTCTCTAATTTTTCTTAATTTTTTCTCACCAAAAAAAAAAAAAAAAGTGTTCCGGTTTCAAATGAATTTCATTTCTTATGTGTTTGTGTATGTGTGTGTGTGTGGATCGAGATGTGCAATATGTAGTTATTTTGATGGAAAGTTGTTTGGCATGGTCTTCCTTGAAAAGCGTACTTTAAGTACTAGCCTGTTTCTTCTTCGTATGATTTCCTTTCCCCATGTTCTATACGTGCTTTCTGATCGTCCTTTTTACTGGTCTTTGTATAGAGATTGGGGTCTCTCACAGACATCTTGGGTTATCGTTTATGTTAGAGAGATTTCCTCTCAGCATTCACAACTGATTTAGTAACTGATGTAACAGTTTTGATATTCTGCATCTATAGTCTTTAATGCTCTATATAGACTTTTGTAATTATAGCTTCTGTATAGCCTATATATCTGTACATTGTAAACACAATTGAATCAATGAAAACCAATTTCTACAGTTTATTCTAGCCTAGTAATGAATTTGAGTTCTGAAGGCTATAGTCTATAGCTTATTGTTGGTGTAGAACAAAGCAATGGTTGTGTGAGTGTAGTTGTGGTGGCTAGGAAAGATAGAAAGCTTAAGAAAGAGAGTGTATTTAGAAGACAGATGATATAAAGCTGCTGTAAGTTTAGAGAAGTTGGGGAATAGAGAACAAGGGCAGGAGAAAAAAGAGAACAAGGTAGGAGGAGATACCCCAAGGCACCAAGCCTTCAACAACACTCATTTTTTTTATTCGCTCAACTCTTTTGGCTTACAAAAGATACCCTTTAGGCTCCAGAATAAATCTCTCTTAGATTCATAGAACAGCAAAAGACTTGTTAAAACAAGAAATTATGTAGAACACCAAAGAGATCAATTGCATCCTATATACAGTTTTACAACTTGGTCTTATAGGTAATTCACCAGATATTTAAATTTTCAGAATTAGATTGAGTTTAATTGACAAGTTCATAGATCCTTTTTCCCTGTTCTGCGTAATTTAAATCTGTATAATAAGTTAATAACATTTACCTAGATCACCTCATATGGTCCTTAAGAAATTCGGATGCTGTGTTCATGCATTCATGCTTCAGCTACTGAAATTGAGCCAGCAGTATTTCAAAAATTCAAGTTATTTGAACGGTTACCATGGAAAAGCACTTTATCTACTTTACACTCTTTTAATTTTCCAATTGATGGATATGCATTCTACCTTCTATATTTTTCTTGTTATCATGTTCCTTTTATCTCTTCCTTTTCAAGATCTACCAAGTATGGTCTTAGCTGCTTTGTTTGTTTATTACCATGAGTTCCTATTACTTCTACCACCAAGTAAGATACTTTCTTTTGATCTTTTCTATCTATTTTGATTTTGTTGGATTTATAAGGATTTTTTTTTCTTTCTCTTTGTTAGCCGCGAATTCTGATGGCAATGGCTAGAGATGGATTGCTGCCGCCATTTTTCTCGGAGATTAATAAAAGCACTCAGGTCCCTGTCAAGAGTACAATAGCAACTGGGATTGGTGCTGCAATCTTGGCATTCTTCATGGATGTTTCACAGTTAGCAGGAATGGTAAGTTTAAGTTCAGGAAAAATCTGGTATTGTTGTTGATAAGTGGATTACTTGTTAGGCCTTTGGTATGCTAAGAACGCATGGAAGTATTCTCCATGTCAAATGCTATAATTATGGTTACTAGCCATGCCATTAACTTTGTAATGCTTTTCAATAGCCTGGAGTTATATAATTTAATATCTTTCCCACTTTTATTCCTGAAAGGAGTTTTTTGTTTGGATCACGATAATGACTATGGAGATGGAAATTCAACTGTTTTACTCTTTTTTATGCTGGCACATTCCCTTTGCTCTGTATTTTTAATTAAAACAATGTGTGATATGGAAACTGACATGTAGTTGCTTATTTTGTGTAGGTTAGTGTGGGTACACTTGTTGCATTCACTATGGTAGCAATATGTGTACTTATACTCAGATATGTCCCACCGGATGAGGTGCCTTTGCCTGCATCTCTGCAGGATTCCATTGATTCAGTCTCCTCGCGGCATGGTAGTAATTCTCAAGATATCAGTGGGGATGATCCTAAGGGTAGTGTTGGGTCTTCCAAAGATAGTTCTAAACCTCTACTTGACAAAGTGGATATCTTGGTTGAACTTCCTCTGATTGAAAAGCAACTACCCCTTGTTAACTGTAAGTTCCTTTTTTGTATAGTTATTTATTCTATTATCTTCTAAGAAACACCATCCATTGGAAGACAAAAGGAACAGAAGCTGTGGACTTTGTTCACAGTGGAAAAGACAAGGATAAAAAAGACAACTGCAGCAAAACAAGCAGGAACAAATAAAACATCAGCATAACAAGACTAGCCTAAAAATTAAAACTGAGCTACAGCAGCCTTCCAGTCTTGCATAATAGAAAGAGAGGGTGTAGTTACTGAATCAATTGGAAATGGAAGCCCATGAGGATGATAAGAACTGTCACTCTCCCAAAGCTCATCGAACCCCACTCCTTTTTAGTCATCAAAAATCCTTTATTCCTTTCCGTCCATAATACCAAAATCATACCCAACACGAAGTAACCCCACAAAACTTTGACCATCTAACTTTTACCAAAAGCAGAAAGATGTTAACTGTAAGTTCCTTATTCTTCTCACCTGATTATTTTCAACCACTGCAATGTAGGAAGGTAATGTGTACTATATATCTAGATATTGATGCAGAGACACAGACACATGGTCAGGCCTACATGCAATCCCTTAAATTGCAGACTTTGAGGGAACCTTTTTGGAAAGGCCCTTGTAAATCTCTGTATATATAAAGGGAGCTTCAAGAGAGGATGTCCTCCTTTAAAATTCCTTTAAAAAAAGGGAGGATGTCTTTGTTAGTTAATGTAACTCGTAAAGGAGAGATTCTGCATGTCATTAAGAGAGGATGACAACAGACTTGTAGACGAAGAAAGTGACGGCTAGCTTAGCATCTAGCTAAAGTTTAAAGAATAAACATATAACTCATTTGAGGAAACCCGAAACCGTAACCGACAACATCTGTAAACAGAGTAAAAGACAGTAATACCCTTAATGAACTTAAAACTAAAGCTACTTCTATGAACACTACATCCACATTCACATCCCTTTAGACTCGTGATGCGAGTCTGGAGAGCAAAGAGAAGTTGTCAAGGAGAAGAAATCTCCAATTTGAGAAGTTTTACTTTTGAAAGGCCTAAAAACTATGTACTACAATCTACAAAAGTTATATCTTTTTATTTTTTGGGGGAAACTAACTGATGTTTGAGAAGTTCTGCTCTACTTTCCTGCTTATTCACTATGTATATATGATTTATTGCAGACACACTAAGTGAAGATAACAGGCGAAAAATTGCTGGCTGGACCATAATGTTCACATGTGTAGGGGTGTTTCTCCTGACATATTCAGCTTCAAGTTTGGGCCTCCCCAGGTGGGCTGATTTTGGTGCCCAGGCTTGGTTCTGACAGATATTTTTTTTGTTATTATATTCAAATAGCTTGTCATTACTTCTGTGTAGAATTGGTTGCCAAGATATTGTTTTAAATTTATTATTTTAAATGTTAATTTATCTTTCTGCCTACATATTTTGTGATTTCTTTCATTAATCCAGTAATTTTTTTATATTTATTTCATTTTAAATTTCCTTTTCAGCTTTCTTCGCTATGCAGTATGTGGAGCTGGTGGTATCCTTGTTCTATTTGGTCTGATTGTGCTGACTTGTATAGATCAAGATGATGCACGGCACAGCTTTGGGCACACAGGAGGTGGGTGCATTGTTAAACCATCTCCTTTAACTCACAATAGTCAACTACAGTTCTACATGTTTACATGCCCTAATTGTAGGATTCTAGTTTCTCTACTATAATGACTTAGACTAGGATCTAAACTCTGTTAAACCATCTCCTTTAACTCACAATAGTCAACTACAGTTCTACCTGCTTACATACCCTAATTGTAGGATTCTAGTTTCTCTACTATAATGACTTAGACTAGGATCTAAACTCCGTGATTGTAGTTGTAGCTTTGTCTATTCGGTATAGGGGGTGACCTTGTGTGAAGAATACGTGTATAGTCATAATTTATGACATAGTAATTTAATTTTGTAAGGTTAATTCTAAAGCTAAATGCTACAGTTCCGAAAAACTGAGTATTGTGTAAGCCCCCTTTAGGATCGTTGTGTTTTACTAAAGCAAAATCAGACATAGATGAACTGAAAACAGAAACAACACAGCAGATTTTAGAGTGGTTCAGCCAAAACTTTAGCCTACGTCCACTTCGTGATCTCTCTTGAGAGATTCACTAGCACTATGAAGAATTTAGGTGTTTACAAGTGCTTATTGCAGATCCCTCAAACCCCTCAGACTAGTTCTTATCTCTCTATCACCTTGACTCTCAGTTTTCTGCACTTTCTGTCTTCTATGTCAGAAAACTGACTGCAGCTCCTATTTATAGGGCATAGAGGCTGCTGATACAACATGGGATTAGGATTCCTAACCCTAATAGACTAAGCTTTTAATACAAATCCTAATAGAACTTGAAAGACTAACTTTCCTAGAACTTATAGAAAAGCTGCGCGCAAACCTCTTTCCTTTCTAGACTTGGATTTGAATTCTGCATCCTAATTTTCAGATTGTATCAATGAGCCAAAAACACAACAATCTCCACCTTGGTGAGTTGATACCAAAAACGATTGCTGCAACCTTCAGGATGTCTTGAACTTCTTGAAGTAATCCCGAACAAACCTTCAAGAACCCTCACCTTGGCAAGACTCTTCTTGCCTCAACGCACCTCAAGTGAGGAGGTGCTCCACCACAACTCAACATGTTGTGACACTGAGCAAGTTCAAGCAATGCTTGAACTTCTCTACAGCAACGGGCTTGGTAAGACAATCTGCAGCATTGTCATTTGTGTGAACCTTCTCCACAAAGATATTTCCAGATTCTACCCAATCTCTGATCCTATGATAGCGAACATCAATGTGTTTCGTCCTTGCATGAAACACCTGATTCTTTGCCAAATGAATGGCACTTTGACTGTCACACTTCACTACCACGCCTTCTTGGTGAATTCCAAATTCACTTGCTAGCCCATTCAACCAAATAGCTTCCTTTGAAGCTTCCGTTAATGCCATATATTCTGCCTCAGTAGTAGATAGGGCTGTGACTGCTTGAAGGGTTGCTTTCCAGCTCACAGGTCCTCCTCCACAAGTAAAAACATAACCTGTTGTAGACCTCCTTCTATCTAAGTCTCCTGCATAATCTGCGTCAACAAAACTAGCCACGCATGCTACTTCTTGTTTTCTCTCAAACATGATTCCAAGCTGCCTAGTCCCTTTTAAATACCTCAAAATCCACTTCACTTCTTCCCAGTGGGGCTTACCCGGATTTGACATGTACTTAGAGACAACGCTCAATGCTTGAGCTAAATCTGGTCTTGTGCAAATCATCGCATACATGAGACACCCTACTGCACTTGCATATGGAACATCCTTCATCGCATCAATCTCTTTTTGACTTGATGGCCTTTGCTTTGCACTTAACTGATAATGTGCAGCTAATGGGATAGAAACAACCTTAGCTCCATCCATGTTGAAGCGTTCAAGTACCCTCAGAATGTACTTTTCTTGTGACAACCAAATTTTACCAGCTTTTCTATCCCGCCTTATTTCAATTCCAAGGATCTTTTGTGCAGCTCCTAGATCCTTCATGTCGAATTCAGCTCCCAATTTCTTCTTAAGCTCTTGAATTTTCGACATATCCTTGCATGCAATTAGCATGTCATCTACATACAAAAGTAGTAGAATAATCTCCCCATCTTTAAATACATGGTAGTAAAAGCAGTAGTCATATAGACACATTGTGTAGCCTATTTTCAGCATGTATGTGTCGAAGCGTTTATACCATTGCCTCGGTGATTGCTTAAGTCCATATAGGGACTTATTTAACCGACAAACCAGATCCTCTTTTCCTGTTTCGACAAAACCCTCCGGCTGCGACATATAAATGTCTTCTTCGAGGTCCCCATGAAGAAACGCAGTTTTCACATCCATCTGCTCAATCTCCATATCATACTGAGCTGCTATAGACAACAATAACCGAATTGAAGTGTGTTTGACGACCGGAGAGAAAATCTCGTCATAATCCACTCCCTCTTTCTGCGAATACCCTTTCGCCACCAAACGTGCTTTGTACTTTATGGCATCAGCATCATGTATTCCTTCTTTCTTCCTAAACACCCACTTGCAGCCAACAAGTTTTCTTTCTTTGGGTTTAGTAACCAACTCCCACACGGAATTCTTATGCAAAGATTCCATCTCTTCTATCATAGCACCAATCCAACCTGCCTGTTCTTCGCTTTCTATGGCATCTTGATAAGTAGTTGGATCTCCTTGACTTATACTCAGAGCATGACTCACATCTTCTTCCGGTTCGAACCCAAACCTATGTATCTTTCTTGGATTCCTCTTAGGTTTGTCAAGTGCTATGCTTCTTTTAAATGACTCAGGTGCTTGTGGGATAGGGGAATTTCGACCCCTCTGTGGGGATTGCTCCACCTGAGCCCTAACTGGTGACTGTTGTTGCTGCTCTGTTTCTTCAATAGCTCCTTGATCATTCCCTACTTGCTCAATTTGCTCCACCTGAACTTGGGAATCTTCATCTGATGGTTTAGCTAATGAAATCTTGATTGCTTCTTCTTCAACAACAGCCATCTTCTCCTTCTTGCTATTAACCTCCTCATTCAATGGCATAGTCTTCTCATCAAAGATTACATCCCTGCTGATCACCCTTTTGTCGTTGACTATATCCCACAACTTATAACCTTTCACCCCTTTCTCAAAGCCGATGAACAAGCACTCATGGGACTTAGGTTTCAGTTTGGTTCTTTCATCGCTGGGAATATGTGCATAAACACTGCAACCAAACACTCTCAAGTTGGAATAATCAACTGGCTTTCCCACAACTGGCTTTTGTCGTTGACTATATCCCACAACTTATAACCTTTCACCCCTTTCTCAAAGCCGATGAACAAGCACTCATGGGACTTAGGTTTCAGTTTGGTTCTTTCATCGCTGGGAATATGTGCATAAGCACTGCAACCAAACACTCTCAAGTTGGAATAATCAACTGGCTTTCCATACCATACCTCCTCTGCACACTTGAAGTTAATAGCCCTAGAAGGTGATCGATTAACCAAATAACATGCATGATTAACCGCTTCTGCCCAAAAAGTTTCAGGCAACCCCGCATGAAGTCTCGTGCTTCTTTCTGTCTCCATGAGAGTTCTGTTCATCCTTTCTACAACACCGTTTTGTTGAGGAGTCTTCTTAACAGTAAAGTGTCTTGTGATGCCTGCATCTTTGCATAGCTGTAAGAACTGATTATCTCTATATTCACCTCCATTGTCGCTTCTCAAACACTTGATTTTTCTGCCTGTTTGGTTTTCAACTTCAGCTTTCTACTCCTTGAACTTAGTGAAAACCTGGTCTTTAGTTTTCATAAAGTACACCCAAACCTTCCTCGAAAAATCATCTATGAAAGAGACAAAATATCTGGCTCCACCCTTTGATTTTGTTGGTGTAGGCCCCCAAACATCTGTGTGAATATAGTCCAATACTCCTTTGGATTTGTTCTCACTGCTGCCCACATTGAACGTCACATTGGTCTGCTTTCCGAGTGTGCAATACTTGCAAAATTCAAGTTTGCAGCTCATTACACCTTCCAGCTGATCCCTTTTGTGTAATTCTTGCAACCCTCTCTGACTCATGTGCCCTAGCCGTTTATGCCAAAGCTCAGTCTTGTCTTCCTCCGTACAAACTGCAGCTCCACCTACCACCGTAGAACCCGTAAGTTTATACATGTTATCTGGTTGCATCACACTCCTCATGTAGACCATTTGTCCCTTTCCTACCTTGAGCTGTCCTTTTTCAGATTTATACCAAAATCCACCCCTATCCAAAGTGCTCAATGAAATCAGATTTCTGCTCAATTTTGGGACATGTCTGATGTTTCCCAGCGTTCGGACAATTCCATCATGCATCTTGATCTTTACTGTTCCGATTCCCATAATCCTACAAGGTGAATCATCTCCCATCAACACTTCCCCGGTGTTCCTCTCTTCATATGTGTCGTACCAATCTCTGTGTGCACACATATGAAATGTGCAGGCTGTATCCAAGGTCCAATATTTAAGAGCATTGGAGCTGGTTATTACTGCAAGAAGTTCTCCATCGTCACTATAATTTCCAGCAACGACATTGGCTGAGTTGGAGCTTTCTCCTAACATCTGCGCCTTTTTCTTCTTCCATTGTTTGCAATTCCTCTTCCAGTGGTCGAGTGAACCACATTCGGAGCAACCATTCTTCTTTTCTTTGCCTTTTCCCTTGGATTTTGACCTGCCTCTTTCTTCAAATCCACCACCTCTATTCCTGGACCTTCCTCTCTCCTTGCCTCTGACATAAAGACCCCGTGCTTGAGAACTTTCTTCATCTTTGTCCATTTTGACATATGATTCCAAGTTCTCACACACTTTCGAAAGTGTGATAGTATCTTTGAATATCATGGTGGTTTTGAAGTGTTTGAATGAAGGTGGAAGCGAATGAAGTAACATGACAGCCGTGTCTTCGTCATCCATCTTTGCTCCAACCTTCTTCAAGTTTGATATGCAATTCTGAAAATTGCATATGTGATCGTTAAGATCATCCCCTTCCTCCATCTTGAGGCCAAAGAGCTGTTCCTTCAAGAGTAGCTTGCTGCTGATAGTTTTACCCCTGTAGACGCTTTCAAGCTTCTCCCATGCTTCCTTTGCAGTCATATTCTCACCAATATGAAGCAAGACATTATCAGCAAGATGCAGCTCAATGGAGCTCTTTGCTTTCTTATTCTTCTTCGTATAATCTGCTTCAGTCATTGTTGCAGGCTTATCTCCAATTGCCTCATCAACCTCTTGCTGAACCAGAACGTTCTTCATCTTCCTTTGCCAAAGCGTGAAGTTGTCCTTGCCATTAAAGGGCTTAATGGACGGTTTCACATCTCCTGCTTCGACAATGATTTTGCTGTTCACCATCGCAAAACACCTTGAGCCTAAGCTCTGATACCACTTATTGTGTAAGCCCCCTTTAGGATCGTTGTGTTTTACTAAAGCAAAATCAGAAATAGATGAACTGAAAACAGAAACAACACAGCAGATTTTAGAGTGGTTCAGCCAAAACTTTAGCCTACGTCCACTTCGTGATCTCTCTTGAGAGATTCACTAGCACTATGAAGAATTTAGGTGTTTACAAGTGCTTATTGCAGATCCCTCAAACCCCTCAGACTAGTTTTTATCTCTCTATCACCTTGACTCTCAGTTTTCTGCACTTTCTGTCTTCTATATCAGAAAACTGACTGCAGCTCCTATTTATAGGGCATAGAGGCTGCTGATACAACATGGGATTAGGATTCCTAACCCTAATAGACTAAGCTTTTAATACAAATCCTAATAGAACTTGAAAACTGACTTTCCTAGAACTTATAGAAAAGCTGCGCGCAAACCTCTTTCCTTTCTAGACTTGGATTTGAATTCTGCATCCTAATTTTCAGATTGTATCAATGAGCCAAAAAACACAACACTGAGCTCAAGCCAAGCCTTAAATAGAGATCTTACAGCCTACTATAACAAACTCTGACTTTCCCACAATTTTGAAAAGATTCCCATCACAGCCATATCTGCATGCAGTGAACCACCTTAAAGAACAGTTCTGTATGTATATAGCGGCATAGTCCTTACTTCAGTTGGCAGCCTTTTAAGAACAAAATATTACTTGATGCTAGTTATCCAAACCTTGTTACCGTTAACTGAACCCCTGATGCTAATATATTACAATTTGATCATATTTGAAGTGACTGAACTATTGACGGTACTAAGAAAAAAAAAAAAAAAAAAACTTAGTTCTTCATGTCATGTTTGGTTAGTTTGAGTAGACTTTCTAAGCTACTGTGGCTAGTTTGGGTTAAGTTGTTATGTTACACTGGATTGAGGTAACTACCATTTGAGTTTTCCATAACAGTGGTATATTGATTTTCTTTCAGGTTTCATATGCCCATTTGTTCCATTGCTTCCAATCATCTGTATTCTCATCAACGTCTACTTACTCATCAATCTTGGGTAAGTATCCCATTAAAGAGGTTTAATACTGTTATTTGCATTATCATTTTCCTTTCTACTTGATTTTCACTATTATGAATCTGTTTTATCCTTTGATAGTTGAGAAATGCTCTAAAATTCAATGTTCAATATAGTTGAGAATTTTTAATATTGGTATTGTTTTCTTATTAATCAAACATATATTCTGTCTTTTTTCTTTTTTCTTTTTTTTTCTTCTATTCCCAAAGTGATTTTTTTTTACTTGTAGTCATGCTTTCATTTATTGTCAAGCAGCTTTGTGGAAAACTATCGTGGAAATTGCAGCTAACTCGATCTTGTTTTAGTGTTAATGCGCTATAGTTTTTTATCATTAATAAATGGTCGTTCTATTCGGATCTGCCAAGCTAACAGTTGGACCCCCTCAATTTTTTGTACAATTTTAAATTCAGCTTTACCCTACAAGTATTTTTAAAAAGAAAAACACCGTTTCAAAAAAAAAAAAAAAAATCTCAGACTCCTTTGATCGTACTAGCTGCACAACCGCACTGTAGTTTTTGGTATATTAAGTCATTTCCTCTGTTAAATGAGGACAGTCCTTTTTATGGTGATTTGAAACAAAAGCAGTTCAATTTTTGACAACTAGTCAAGCACATATCAATGGCTTGGAAAGTTTTTTTTTTTTTTTTTTTTTAAATTAGTTGAGTTCTTGGAGAGACGAATAGTCTCATGAAGGTACTCACAACATTGCTTTTATTAGAACGGTTTGTTTTCAACAAGGTTTTCTTTTGTGATCATGTAATTTAAAAAGAGGTTCATTCTAGAAGGGAATGATTATCTGTAATGAAATATTGAGAATAAAATATAAAAGGTAATTGACAGATTATTTTCTTGAGGATGGAGGATTTTGCTGTGTAGTGATCTGATCTTGAGAAGAAAAGATAAAGATAAAAGGTGAGTGACCAATTGTTGTCTTGATGATAAAGGATTCTTCTGTCTCAACACTGACTCCCCTTTGCCAGTCACTCTCCGCCATCAACTTCTCCCATTTCTCCACGTCACCCGCATTGAAACTTCTTCTCTAGCAATGCTCGGTTTTTATCTTCTCTCAGTTCACACACAAATTAGGGTGTAATAATAAATAGGGTTTCAGAAAGGGCTCGCTGCGGCCTCAGTAAAGCCGAACAAGTTATTCGCAATTACAAGATAGAGGTAGAGCTGTGGATATCGATAGGGACAGCAACGACAATGAGGTTGAAGAAGAGAAAGCCGGTGAAGAAATGAGTTTTTGGTTGTAGGCCGGTAGGTGGGAAAGATAGAGGGTTCAAATTGGAAGTTTGGGTAATAGAAAAAAATGAAGGGAGGTCCAATTGCTAAATTGAGAAGTTTGAATAGAACCACCACCATTTACTGAAACAACAATACATGCAGTTCTTTGCAATGATATATCATATTGATTTTCCTGTTGACTTGAAGAGAAGTATGGAAGACAGTTAATTCCAGTTGTCTTTCATGCTCTGTTGACCAACTCGTTACTGTCTGTAATCTTCTTAGAAAAATTTTCTTTTCCAGACATCTAATGCAATTAATTAATTATCTCATTTTCAGAGGTGACACCTGGGCTCGTGTTGCTGTATGGCTGATAATAGGAGTGTTGGTTTATGTATTTTATGGCCGAACTCACAGCTCACTGCAAGATGCAGTTTACGTGCCAGCAGCCCATGCCAATGAAATTTTCCGCAGCTCAGAAAATTATGTTGCTTGACTTTGTACAAAAAATGCATTTGGGTCTCAAGTTATTGGTTTGTACATTAATTTGTTTCTCCTTTGTACTATTTATGTTAGCAAGGACCCAAATTTGCACTTTGTATAATAGGGTTATTGGTTGATGGCGAATATGTTCCTGCGATGTAAATAATTTGCAATCAATATAACATTTCTACTTTCCTTTCTTAGGAAACCTATGAATTTTATGCTTGCTGCTGTTGAATATTGTTTCGAATTACCATGAATTTTAGGCCTAATGACGTGTAAGGTCACTTTTATTAATTTTATTATTCTCTAGGTTACTTGATTTTTTTATCCTTCAAAAAGTCATCAAAATATAAGAAAGAAATATCAATATTTACAACAATGATAAATTATTTTCATATCACAGTGGAGACTTTTGCTCTTCTAGGGTATTGCCTCGCCGTAAAACTGTCAGAGTTACTTTTGGGGATCGTAGGCCGCAAGGGTCGCCGGTTCCGGCACCATCCCCGTTTGAGGTCTTGGGTTGGCCTCGGCCTCCTTCTCACCTTCCTCTTATCATATTAGGTTGGGGGCTTTTTCTGCAGTTTGTCGAGGGTTTGACGGTGATATTCCTGGCGGTGCGGGGTCGATGCTGTTCTTTGTGCCAGTTGGTATGGACTTTGGAGTAGGGGTCGTCAACGGGCCGGGCCGGGCCGGGCTTTATTAAAAATAGACGGATCCAGGCCCGTCCATATAAAGCGGGTTTAGCGGGCTTTTTCGGGCCGGGCCGGGCTTGGCCTTGCGGCCTTTTTTGGGCCGGGCCTTGCGGGCTTTATGTATAAATAAATATTTAAAGACACAAATATATATTTTTTTAATCAAGCTTTGGAAATTCATTGGATAATGATCAAATACAATCAAAGATAACATATCTATAATTCTATATTGTACCAAAAAAAAATCTTTATTTATATATAGATACTAATTTATTGATAAATAAATTTTTAAAGGCACTAATTTTTTATAAATCTATATTTATACATCATACACTCCAAAGAGCAACATATAGCAATTCAAAGAAAATGAGAAAACTGACCGTTGGATGTGATTATTACAATAAAATAAGAGTGTGGTTAAAAATTTAGTCAATTTCACCATAGTTTCAAACCCGATCGGATTGGTCAACTGTAGTCACTTGCATGTTTTCTTGGTTGACCGATGGCGTGATGAACGCAAAACTTGCTTATTTTTTTACATAACGTTTGTAAATATTTCATCGATGGATGTGTGTGGACATAAGATAAAAATTTCAATTTTTAATTACAAATACGTTGGCCTATACTAATTTGTCTCCTAAAGTTGTATGACTTATACATTGCATTTAAATTGTTGAGGTCCATTCTAAAACAACCGTGAAGTGGAAGATGAATTTGGAGAAACCAACCGCTCGATTGAGAGATTGTAATATTTTATGGTGGTTGTAAAAAATCTAGCCAATTTGGTTATCGTTTCGAATTCGATCAACTAGGTCAAACGTAGTTACTCTTATAAACCTATATTTATATATCATACACTCCAAAGAGCAACCCCTATCAATTCAAAGAAAATGAAAAAACCGACCGTTGGATGAGTTTATTACAATAAATTATGAGTGTGATAAAAAATTGAGTTAATTACTGGTTACTCCTTATAGTTATAGGGTTTCGTCGTTTCAGTCCCTGACCTTCGAATTTCACCTAAAAAGTCCCTGAACTCTCAATTTCCTCCCATTTCGTCCCTGCTGTCAAGCTCCGTCCAAATTGTCTGTTAAATTGCTGACGTGACATTCCTCACGCGCTGAAATGTCTAATTTACCCTCACTTACTTTTTTTTTTTTTTAAATTTATTTATTTTCTTCTCTCTCTCTCCTGTTTTTCTTTTTACCTCTTCTCCTTCCATCTCTTTCCTCCTCTGTTCGAATTAAGCTAACAACACAGCAAGCTTCGTTTGCACAACACTCAATCGGTCTCCGAATCAGCATAGCTAAATCATCAACACAATTACAAATTAAGCTAAACAGATTATTAACAAACCAACCATAGACAACAATAACAGAGCAAAACCCGAAAAGCTGAAAATTCAATTAAAGAAACAAACTTTCAGACTAGAAACAATGGAACCAGAGGAACAAACCCAATCATCAGGATTGGCAGTGACGGCGTCCATGTGGCACCCCACAAAGGACAACACTTTCCCGGGCACAGTCCCTGGGTACTCCACAATCACGTTGCCCCTGCCGGGGTGGTAAGTCACGTGATTGATGAGGAGAGGTCCGCCGCCGGTGGTGGTGCTAAGGGGCAAGAGAGGCGAGCACGTGCTTGACGACTCGGTCCTCCTGAGGAATGAGGCCAGGGGGGTTGTTCTGGACGAACTTGGCCTCGCCGATGAGCTTGGAGAGGAGGGATATGAAGGAGTCCTTGTCGAGGTCGCCGAGGGTTTTCTTGAGGTCGTCGTTGGTGGAGGAAGCCATGGTTGTGGAAAGTCGAAATCTTTGGGGGTTTTGGTGATCGACGAGGACGAGGATGAGGAAGAAGAGGACCATGAGGAAGAAAAACGGTTTCGCCGGAGATCAAGAAAGGAAATGGGCGCGGCGACGGCGGCGGCAGCGATGACAGGGTCCTCATCGCCGCCGATGCTGGAGTCCAAGTGTGCGGCTTAGGACTATTTCTTCATGGTGGATGGAGGAAGAGAAGTGGAGGAGGTTGAGGGAGCAGGAAGTGAAGATGGAGAGAGCTGGGTTTGTTTTTGGAAGAAGAAGACAGAGATAAACAGATGAGGAAGAAGAAGAGGTAAAAAGAAAAGGGTAAAGCTATAGTATGTTAACATTTCTCATACATCAACTATTTTTACCACTTTAAGGACTCATGTTACCACTTTGAGGACTAATATTACTATTTTGAGGACTCATATGGTAAACTAAGAAAATTTACCACTTTAAGGACTCATGTTACCACTTTGAGGACTAATATTACTATTTTGAGGACTCATGTGGTAACTAAGAAAATTTATCACTTTAAGGACTCATGTTACCACTTTGAGGACTAATATTACTATTTTGAGGACTCAAATTACCACTTTTAAGGCAATTGTATGCATGTCATACGTTAACATTTTGTAGAATTTTCCAAAAGAAAAAAAGAAAAACAGAAGAGAGAGAGAGAAGAAAATAAATAAATTAAAAAAAAAAAAAGTAAGTGAGGGTAAATTGGACATTTCAGCGCGTGAGGAATGCCACGTCAGCAATTTAACGGACATTTTGGACGGAGCTTGACTGCAGGGACGAAACGGGAGGAAATTGAGAGTTCAGGGACTTTTTAGGTGAAATTCGAAGGTCAGGGACTGAAACGACGAAACTCTATAACTATAGGGAGTAACCAGTATTTAACTTTAAAAAATTTAACCAATTTCACCATATTTTCGAATTCGATCGGATTGGTCAACCGTAGTCACTTATATGTTTTCTTGGTTGACCGATGGCGTGACAACCGCGAATCGTGCTTATTTTTTCACATCACGTTTGTATATATTCCATCGATGGATGTGCATGGACATAAGATAAAAAAAATTAATTTTAATTACAAACACATTGGCCTATACCAATTTTCTTCCTAAAGTTGTATGACTTATACATTGCATTTAAATTGTTGAGGTCCATTCTAAAACAACCATGAAGTGGAAGATGAATTTGGAGAAACCAACCGCTCGATTGAGAGATTGTAATATTTTATGATGGTTGTAAAAAATACAGCCAATTTGGTTTTCGTTTTGAATTCGATCAACTAGGTCAAACCTAGTTACTCTTCTAAACCTATATTTATACATCACACGCTCCAAAGAGCAACCCCTATCAATTCAAAGAAAATGGGAAAACCGACCGTTGGACGTGATTATTACAATAAATTATGAGTGTGGTTAAAAATTTAGTCAATTTCACCATAGTTTCGAACTCGATCGGATTGGTCAACTGTAGTCACTTGCATGTTTTCTTGGTTGACCGATGGCGTGATGAACGCAAAACTTGTTTATTTTTTTACATCACGCTTGTAAATAATTCATCGATGGATGTGTGTGGACATAAGATAAAAATTTCAATTTTTAATTACAAATACGTTGGCCTATACTAATTTGTCTCCTAAAGTTGTATGACTTATACATTGCATTTAAATTGTTGAGGTCCATTCTAAAACAACCATGAAGTGGAAGATGAATTTGGAGAAACCAACCGCTCGATTGAGAGATTGTAATATTTTATGGTGGTTGTAAAAAATCTAGCAAATTTGGTTATCGTTTCGAATTCGATCAACTAGGTCAAACGTAGTTACTCTTATAAACCTATATTTATATATCATACACTCCTAAGAGCAACCCCTATCAATTCAAAGAGAATGGAAAAACCGACCGTTGGATGAGTTTATTACAATAAATTATGAGTGTGGTAAAAAATTTAGCCAATTTCACCATATTTTCGAATCCGATCGAATTGGTCAACCGATATTTAGAATATATATATATATATATATATATATATATATATATATATATATATATATAGAAGTATAAGAACTTCCACACACACACAGATATATATATATAGATATATATATCTATATATATATATATATATATAAACACACACACACATACATGATATATTGATATATATATATATATATATATATATATATATCTCTATATCTCTATATAAACACACACATATTATATATATATTTATAAACACACACATATATAGATATATCTATATATAACACACACACACACACATATATATCTATATAAACACACACACAAATATATATATCTATATATATATATATATTTATAAACACACACACATATATAGATATATCTATATATAACACACACACACACACACACACACACACACACATATATATATAAACACACACAAATATATATCTATATGTGTGTATATATATATTTATAAACACACACACACATATTATATATATATATATATATATATATATATATATATATATATATATATATATATATATATATTGTTGTAAATGATATGGCTATTCATGCAATAGGTATTGCTTGATGCATGCCATTACTATTGATTGGCGATTGATATGCTTCTAATTAGCGATTGACACATTCGTAATTGTATGAGTGATTGATGTTTTACCTTTTGTACACAAGATGTAGCCTTATATAAGACTCCTCATAGTGAGATGAATAAGACACACTCTCCATTCTCTGCGTCTAAACTCTCTCTCTCTCTCAAATTATTTTATGTTTGTTTTACAACACGTTATCAGCACGAATAGTTCTACCATTGAGACAAGATTGAGGATCATCAACCAAAGCCCTAGCCAGGAAAAAACCTCCCTGCCGCAGCCTCCCTGCAGTCCCTACTGCCCCTGCAGCATCGTCGCACGCCTGCTGCCCCTGCAGCACAGCAGCACGCCAGTTCCTGTGCAGATCAGCCTGTTTGTACGCCCTGAAACCTCTTGATCGGGACCTCAGATCAAAATCTTTCCTTCATCAAAGTTGTTCGTCTCTGCCTCTTCTATCTGACCTCCAAATTTCAGCCTTATTGGAGTCGTTTTGAGACCAGTACACCATTCGAAGTGGGAGCTGTTCAGAAGAGGCGAATAGCTCTTGGATTGGCTGAGAAGACAACCTTCTCAGTTCTGCACACATAAGCTGAAGATTCATCCGTTCTTCATCAAGTAATGTTTTCCAAAATCTAATTTCATATTCATGCTTATTGAGCCTAACGATTGAATATGAACAATCACCATGATGCATGAACCCTAATATTTGGTATATACATATTTATATATATTCGTTTATGTGTCTTGGTTTATTTGGCTTGGATTGTTTGGTTGGAAAAGGAAAAAAAAGGTTAGGATTCTTGGATTTGAAGCATTTGGTCCAGTAGTACCATATAGTGCATACCAATTAAAAAACAAGCAAAAAAGAAAAGGGATTCTGCTGCTCCTCGGATTCGAACCCAGCCACAGCATGCATTAGCCTAGCACATTGTCCACTATGCCACTATGGCTAGCTGGAATTTATCAACACCATTTAATATTAATACTGCCAGAAGCAGATTCAACTCCATATAATTGGTGATTGATCAATTGATTCAACCCGTGATTTGATTTTGATTGATTTTATCCAAAGCAATTACCATAGTAATTTATGCTCATAACCACAATCACTTCATTATCACATTGAGACAATTCTGAATTATTGCGTGAATTATGATAGAAGAATTATGGGCTAAATTATTACGCGATTATTACATTAACATTATGCCAGAAGCATTTGCCCAAATTTATTACCTATACGAAATGCAAGAAGCATTAATGGGATTTGAACCCATTTCCTTAGGTATATAACCGCTGCATTAATTTATTTATGTTACGATTTAAAAACATATATTGAATTTGGTTATATTATAATCGTGAATATTAATAGAGGCTGAGTCAGAAGCTCAAATCAAGCCCAAAGTCATAGCAACAAATTCGAGCCAGAAGCTCAGGCCCAAGTTTCAAGGCCAGAATAGAAGCTCACTAAATGTTACCATGACAAAAGTTATGAATCTTCTCAAACTAGGCTCATCCAGTTGGATGCGATGTCTAGGAAAGGTTCAGATGAGGCCGTGTACTTAAGCGAGCCTCGCTCCACCTAAACCTCATCTTTCCTTACCTGGTCGTATTCAATTGGAGTTACCGAAAGGGTTGAGTAATAACTTTTCATTCCTTGGCAGACTAGCCTGAGCCCAGCAGGCCCACTCTCCCTCAGCAGGACCTAGCAGCCCAGCAGGTCTCACACACCATTTGAATTACGCATGAAAGGTCGGGTCACAAGCCCGCAGACTAAACCCGATAGGCTTCACTATCAAGCCCACTCCTTCTTTGGTCCAGCAGAATCAAAATAAAAGGAAAAATAATTTCATATTGTAAATACATTCACCATATCTAATATGTGTAATTAATTGCCAGAAGCATTTATTCACATAATTGTGTGATAATTAATCTGTTATATTACAAGCATGCAATTAATATCTCAATTGATTTGTGATTTTTATTTATCCAAATTTGTGAGATTATTTCAATTTGCTCAATTCAATATTATTGTGTTACTTGTCTAAATTTTCGCACTAGAATATATGTGTAGAAAATGCAGGTACCTAATGAACTAGAAGTTCTAAAAGTTCTAAATGAACCAGTAGTTCATACATATATCGAACTTGTAGTTTCGATAAATGCCGTTTAAGAAACTTGAAGTTTCCTTCATAAATTCACCACACACGATAAAACCAGTAGATTTTACATGTCTAATCCGATTTTTCATACCATGTTATAGAACCTGAAGTTCTCATTACTTGCTTATGGATGATATTACCCAAAGCACTAATATTATTTGTTCCTTTCCTGTAAGAAATGTCAAATCTCAACATGTTTGACTTTGTTGCTTTGGAGGTCTCCAGAAGAAACTATCTAAAGTGAACTCAAGATGTGAAAATTCATCTGATTGCAAAGAAGATGAGATCAACAATCAATGCTAACAATGTCGTCATTGAGGCTTTTAATATGAGTGCCATAATTTTCAAAGGAAACATATGGAGAAAACACTCCAAGTTGAGTATCCGATGAAGAGGACACAGACTCTTTGGGTCGCTCTAGAAGAGCACTTTCACCATCAAATGACCATTTTCTTGTTTGAAGCAAGACATGATTGGCAGAACGAAATTAGCCCATATGACCGTCTGCCACTTGGCCAAAGCCCAAGAGGCCATGTAATCAGGCTCCACGTGGTAGGAACCATGATGCCATAACTCAGCAAGCCCGAGTTGAAAGGAACACTGGTCCGTCCGCTGCCACCAGAATCAGCATGATCTTTGTTATCAATGTGGAGGAATTGACTGCTGGTCCCGCACCTGTTGTGCGATAGCCTAAGCAGTAGATGAGTATTACGCCGGTCGCGGAACTCGAAATACCAACTTTATTAAAGGGTCATTTTCTATTGATTCCACACTAGAGATCATGGATTTTCAGGCAGTTACTGAACATACCGAGGATTAGAACTCGAAGACATGGGTATAATTGGCCCCTTGTGCCATATCTATTTCATCTTAATGAATGAAACATCTTCGGATTTTGGTGATTTATGTTTTCAATTATTTTGGATTATAGAAATGTGGTTATGTTCGAATATATTTAATTCAATAAACTTATTCATACATGTGATCCATTGAATTAAATAAATGAATAGGCATATTTTGTGGGGAAGTTTGTTGTTTGGTTAAAAGTGCTATTACGCACACCATACTCCCAGATCGGAGATATTTTTCAAAATCATACCTCTGTGACAACCGTATTAGGTCAATCCAACCTGATAGAGGGTTATGGCAAAACCCACTATATGTTGTCCAATGGTACTGAACCTACCATTAATGAGGCCTTATAATCTCCACGTTCCAGAAGAACGTTATTGAGTATTAAGGATATTCGAACCAACGGTTATTACGCTGAAACCACTGAGAAAAATGTGTGTAATATCTTTGCATAACCTCCAAAGTGTGTGGCCAGAAGCGTACATTGGAGAAATTGGAATCTGTTAGCTAGAAGCTAACTAATTCAAGCAACTACTTGCTATGGCATGACCGTTTGGGACACCCAGGTCAAAGTATGATGCACCGTATCCTCAATTCATCGCAGGTGCATCCCCTTCTGAATAAGGGTCTTGTATATAATGACACGCTATGCCATACTAGACCATCATATGCAAAGACTAGTACATACACCACCATTTTTCTACACAGAATGCAAGAGAAATTTGTGGACATATATATCCAACCACCATGTGGACCAGTTAAATATTAATGGTTTTGGTTGATGTATCGACAAAGTGATCACATGTTACACTATTGTCCACAAGAAAACGCTGCTTTTGTTAAACTCTCACCCAGATCATGAAATTGAGGGTTCACCACTCGGATTATCCCATAAAGTCTATAAGACTTGATAATACCGGAGAGTTTACATCGAAGTCTTTCGATGATTATTGCATATCCCTTGGGATTGATGCTGAACATATAGTTCCCTATGTTCACACCCAAGATGGTCTCGCAAATAGAATCTTGGTAATGCGCACCAAGCTTCTAGTTTTTGCGTGGGGCTATGCAATCTTGCATGCAACTATGTTGGTCCCGTTGAGGCCCACTGCTACCCAACCTTACTCCGCGATATAGTTGGTGACTGGGTACAAACCTGATGTTTCGCACTTACGCGTATTTGGGTATGCAGTCCGCGTGCCAATTGTGCCGTCACAACGTACAAAATTGGGTCCTCAACAAAGGATGGGCGTGTATGTCGATTATGAATCCCATCCATTATGTGCTTTTTAGAGCCCTTGACAAGCGATCTCTTTACCGCTAGATTTACGGATTGTCACTTTGATGAGACAGTCTTCCCGCCGTTATGGGGAGATAAGAACGTCATCGTTCCTGATGAACGGCGTGAATTAACATGGAATGTCCCCACAATGTCTCATCTTGATCCCCAAACCGCATGAAAATACTGAAGTGCGGACAATTCTAGATCTATAGAGACACTTTCTTTGATCTAGCTAAAGTGACGAGATCACATATACCTGCTGCAAATGTGCCTGCAAGGATAGATATCCCTGTAGGACACGTCGCCCCAGATGGACGAGGTACTACCATGGCGGCTAACCAGTCACATGTCCCTGCCCAGAAGTGAGGTAGACCACTAGGTTCGAAGGATTCTTATCCCCAGAAGAGGGTAAAACTGGCACCAACGAATCCACTAGACATCGCGATCTCAACTGATCCATCTCACGAGACAATTCCGGATTATGGGTCCGTCCTAGAAGAGACGACGTTGGGGGACGCTCCAACGTCTGAACCCACTCCCGAGAATAGAGAAATCTCGGTAAATTATGCATGCTTAAGTGAGATCTGGAATCGGAATGAGATTATCATCGATGATATACTTGTATTCGCAGTAGCTACCAAAATTATAAATAGCGATGACATCGAACCTCGCTCCGTTGATGAATGTCAACGTAGAGACGACTGGCCAAAAAGGAAATAAGCAATCCAGGTCAAATTAGATTCCTTGACAAAGAGAAAGCTAGGTGTTTGGACCTGTTGTTCCTACATCTCCCCGTGTTAAACCCGTAGAATTTAAATGGGTATTTGTAAGGAAGCATAATGAGAAAAACGAGATTGTGATACACGAGGCTCGTCTAGTGGCGCAAGAATTTTCTCAACTCCCTGTGATTGATTACGAGGAGGCGTATTCTCCCGTAATGGACGTCATAACGTTCCGCTACCTTATCAGTTTGGTAGTTTCCGAAAAACTGAATATGCAGCTTATGAATGTGGTCATAACTTATCTCTATAGGGATCACGATACAGAGATATACATGAAAGTTCCTGAATGACTTAATATACCCGATGCAAATAGTTCTAGACCACGGAACACGCTCTTCATTAGTTTTGAGGCGTTCACTTTATGGATTGAAACAATCCAGACGGAGGTGGTATAACCGTCTAAGTGAATATTTAATCGGGATGGGATATGTGAATAATAAACTATGCCCATGCGTGTTTATTAAGGAAGAAAGTTCCTAGTTTGGAATTGTGGCTGTCTATGTCAATGACATAAATTTGACTGATACTCCTGAAGAGATCAAGGAAACCGCAAAACACCTGAAGTCGGAATTTGAGATGAAAGGCCTTGGGAAACAAATTATTGTCTCGACCTGAAGTCTGAGGACAATGCAGATGAAATTTTGGTCCATCAACCAAATTACATCTAGAAGATGTTAAGATGCTTTAATGAGGATAAAAGCAAGCACACCCGTGGTCGTCTGAAGTCTAGAAAGAACCGTATCGTCCTGCAGATGATAACAAAGAGATATTGGTGCCAGAAGTCTCATATCTAAGTGCAATAGGCGCATTATTGTACTTGGCTCAATGCCCTAGATAGGACATCTCATTTGAAGTGAACTTGTTTGCTAGATATAGCTCTGCGCCAACACGCCGCCACTGGAATGGCATAAAAGACATTTTTCGCTACCTTAGAGGTACGCGGATATGGGCTTATCCTATCCCTACGCATCAAGGAATGGATCACCCCCTTGATCCTCAGAATGATGCTTGCCTTGTTGGATATGCTGATATAGACTATCTATCAGACCCGCACAAGGCACGTTCCCAAACTGGTTATGTATTTACCATTGGGAATACTGCAATTTCTTGGAGGTCTACGAAATAGACACTTGTTGCTACCTCTTCGAATCATGCTGAGATACTAGCTCTTCAAGAAGCAGTATGTGAATGTACATGGCTAAGAGCCGTTACAAAGTATGTTCGAAGCACATGTGGACTGCATTCCACCACTGATGAACCAACCATTATCTACGAGGATAATGCTGCTTACATAGAGCAGATAAAGATGAGTTTCATCAAAGGAGACAACACCAAACATATTGCACCGAAGTTCTTCTTCAATCAGCAACAAGAAGCATCAGAAGATTGAAGTTAAGCAGACTCGATCTGAAGACAATCGTGCAAACTCTTCACCAAGTCAGTACCAAAGTTTACATTCCAGAAGCATGTCCAAGGTATTGGTCTACATAAACTATCTAAATTACCTGAAATGTAATTTTCAGGGGGACTCGAAATCAGGGGGAGTATCCTGAAGCATACCCACTTGACCATCGTGTACTCTTTTCGTCCTTCGTCCAGGGTTATTTTTGTCCCACTGGGTTTTGTTACCTGGCAAGGTTTTGACGAGGCACATCTTTGGCATGGTCACCCCACTTACTGCATCCGGAAGATGCTTTGATTTGACATATATGCATTTGCTCATCTTTTCCCTTCGACCACGGGTTTCTCCCACTGGGTTTACCGGGCAAGGTTTTGGTGTAGCAACTCTAATGCATACCTCTCGTAGACATACTATCTACTTACGATGCTGATAAGAAGACTTCACCTATCTCTGTTGTGATACGACTACTCCACATTCACGCGCGTTGTGCTCTTTTTCTCCTTCGACCAAGGTTGTTTTTCTCCCACAGGGTTTTTATTACTTGGCAAGGTTTTTGACGAGGCAACTTAGAAGCGCATAGCAGAACCAACACTATTGACATAGAATATCCAAGGGGGAGTGTTGTAAATGATATGGCTATTCATGCAATAGGTATTGCTTGATGCATGCCATTACTATTGATTGGCGATTGATATGCTTCTAATTAGCGATTGACACATTCGTAATTGTATGAGTGATTGATGTTTTACCTTTTGTACACAAGATGTAGCCCTATATAAGACTCCTCATAGTGAGATGAATAAGACACACTCTCCATTCTCTGCGTCTAAACTCTCTCTCTCTCAAATTATTTTATGTTTGTTTTACAACATATATATATATATATATATAATATTTTACGGGCTTTTACGGGCTTTTTGCGGGCCGGCCCACTACCCACCCGAGGCGGGCTTTTGCGGGCTTTTTAAAGGGTCGGGCCGGGCTTTTAGCCCTCAGGGCCGGCGGGCCTCCATCGGCCCACTTGATCCGCGGGCTTTTTGATGAGGCCTACTTTGGAGGCTTTGCGGCTGGGGGAGTAATCAACTGCTGCGGCCGGGTTGATCTCAGGCTGGATTTAGGTCTGGAGCGCTGTGTGGTTGGGGCTGTAGCGATGGTCTCTGGTACCATGGTCTAGCTCCTTGTTGGTAGGGTTGCAGCTAGGGTTTTGGCTCCTAGTTTATTTCAGACTTTTCCTTGGTCTGCAATTACTTGGTCTTTTGGGCCTCTAATTTTTATTTTTATTTTTTTATCTTTTCATTGAGCCCGTGGAAGCCCCCTCTATGTATGGTGTTTCTTTGGGAACAAGAATAACATTGGGGAAGGGTCTTGACTGTGTTTGGGGTCTTCCCTACTAGTGTCAAGTTACTTGGTTATTTAGAGGTTCATTCTAGGATTGCATTATATTAGATTTGCTTTAGTGACTTTTCTTTAGGGTTCTCATTCATGGCTCATTTTTGTCGAAACCAGGGCATCCCGGTGAGTTATTTTGTAATTTTTCCCTCATTTACTTTAATAGATTGATACCCCCTTGATTGATCAAAAAAATATTTACAAAAATGATAACAATAGCCAATATGGCCACGGTCGATTACATGGCTATAATGACAGATATAGCTATGCAAAGTACCATAGCTTTGTTGACTTATATAGCACGCATCATGGGAGTCTATTCTGCCTGACTTATAGACTGAAGCATGGGATAGCCTTGGGGCTGGATCGTAGGCATATGGACTCGGTGGATACCGGTCAAATATAATACAGGGGGAGTCAAGAGGTAGACTGGGTAAGGTCTGTCTTCACTTCTTTAATGCCCAAGTCAGTATCCTTTTACAAGGATAGAGTATTTGTTGGTGGTGGTCAGTATATATTTACCATTACTGATGAGAGATGAGACATTTTACAAGGAACCCACAGGGGTGTTATCACTTGCAATCCTTTTGTAGGCAAGCAACTGATGAAGGAGGCCGGTGCGAACAAATTCCCTCCAAAAAAGTAAGAGGTAGATGGTAAAGTGAGTCATGTTCCCCTGGTCAGCTGCTGACCAGGGATTTCATGGTCAATCACCGTCCGATTGAAATCGGACGGTTGCCAGCTTTCATCTTTTAAAAAGTTAGAGAGTTGTCAACCGTCCGATTGAAATCGGACGGTGATTGACCATAAAATCTCTGGTCAGCTGCTGACCAGGGGAACATCTCTGTGGTAAAGTATAGATATAGAACACATTCCATCAAATATACAACTACAAGCACAGCGTGTAAAGGATTATTGGTAATGAAATAACATGCTCCAAAATGAAACAAGTTCCCCAAATGTTAAAATGAATTATTTGTAGAGGTTCGGAACTTAAAATATTGTTTAGAACGAAATGTAATTTGGTTGACTCATTTTTAGAAGTTATTTATTTAATAATGGAAAATTTTTAAGAATAGTACATGAACTTAAAGCCACTTCGAATTAAGGTGGCCAACATTTCTAAAACCCAACATAAGTACATAGACTTTTAAACCCGACTCACTTTTCATATATGCCGTCACTAACTCTGTTAACTCTATATTTTTGTTTATTTTTTTAAAGGGTAATTTAATATTTTTGTTCTCTCTCTCTCTCTCTCTCTCTCTCTCTCTCTCTCTCTCTCTCTCTCTCTCTCTCTCTCTCTCTCTCTCTCTCTCTCTCTCTCTCTCTCTCTCTCTCTCTCTCTCTCTCTCTCTCTCTCTCTCTCTCTCTCTCTCTCTCTCTCGTTTCAAACTCAAAGCCCAATACTTCATCATCACCATTTCTCTCATCAGGTCACTCACTACCTTTAATTGATTTTACTCCTTCTCTTTCTCTTATTCATTTCATGTAGCAACTCAATAACTTTGATACGATTTTTTGTTCATTTCTGTCCTTTTGTTGATGTAGCTGAATCCAAGCACAGATAATGCAGAGGAACACTGGCTTCTGCAAAAGCATGGTGAAAGACCACATTACTATCATGACTAAGGCCACTGATGGAAATTCCAAATACAACAAAATGAAGAATATTGAAGATGATGACGACTCTCTCTCCCCAATCCTTCAAAGAACCCATTTCTTCTCTCTCAATCTTTGCTCTCTAAAGAAACCCAGAAAAACCCATTACTAGGTTTTGAGTTTACTTCGACCTCTAATGGCGGCCAAGAACGCACTGTCGTCCTAAATGTTTCAAAAATGGCATCGAAGCTAAGAGGACTCTCCTTAATTCTCCGGTGAGCCGGAATTTCCGAAGGCCAGTAAGTAAATTTCGCACCAGAACCGCCTCGACCCTCACCGCTCTGCTTCTTCTCTTCCTCGCCACCATGAACTGACTCTACAGAAGCTTCATTCTTTTCTTAGCTCCACAATCAAATTACCGTCCTTGGGATCCAAATCCGCGTCGCCTCTCGCGATTGGCCTCCCCCGGAGATCTGACTGTGCGACGGCGATGCCTCCGGCGAATCTGACATCACCATGGAAAAACCATAGTAATTGTTGATTTCGTGCTGGGATGTACTGAAGGAAGATGGTGAGGAGAGAGAGAACTGGGTGTAGAGAGAAGTCTTGGGTGTCAATAGCAATTGCTGGTGTTACATACCAGTTTTTTTTTTTTTTTTTTTTCAATCAAACTTGAAGAGATCGAATTGCCCTTGAAAATATGACATGTGGCATCCTCCGTAATGGAGAAGATAACGGCATGTATGGAAGGTGGGTTGTTAGTGCAGAAAAATTCCACAGAAAATCTCCCTACCTACTTCTTCTGACTGGAGCGGGAGTGGGGGCTTCGTGTTCCAGGAACAGGGTCACGATCTTTGGACTTGGGTTTTGTGCCTGGCATTCTCAACTTCTGGGAAGGAAATGGGTGGGGGTACCTGCAAAAGGTACTCCGATGCTTAAGTCAGTAATAGCTTGAATTGGGATGGGTGTATTTTGGAAGTGATTGCTTACCTCGAAAGCTTAATTCTCCCAGCATTTATAGGCAAGCTTGAACGGATATTTCGACTAGTGCGCATAGTGGCAAGTTTGATCCGCAAGTCATGCACAAGTGGATCCACGACGTTACTCCTTTGACATCGTGGGGGAGTGCTTCCGATTACCTGGGACTTTGGATGATCTAGATAAATCCATTGACCGATTCCGCTATGCCCATATCCACCTCGAGGGGATTGTATCTCACCTCTACTAAATCCACCTCGAGAGAATCCTCTCATCCTTAAGGAGATTGTGTTTCACCTCAACTAAACCCACCTTGAGGGAATATCACCCTTGAGGGGACTATGTTTCGCATCAACTAAACCCACCCTAAGGGGATCTCATTCTCGAGGATATTGTGTTCCGCCCAACTAGATATCTGTTCCTTAGCGGGATACCCCCTTGCTGTGCCCAAAAGTCATTCTCGAAAACTTTCAGCTCCACAATGCTCCCTTTTTCTTTTTGCGCGAGAACCTGAGCGGAGAAAGAAAAAATCTTCCGAGTCATGCCGTCGATATTCATCATGTCAGTTACCTAAGGTATTACCTGAGAAGAAAATTTTTAACCGCAACGTGATCCGACCACAAAACTTTCCACCGTGACGTAATCTCTCTTCTTCATGAAATTTCCACCATAACGCAATCTGTTTATAAGCTCCCCACCGCAACATGAAATCTCACCGCAACGCGATCTTTCTGTTTAAGAACGACCCTCTCACTGCGGTGGGGCCCCAGATTCATTATTCGAGGGAAGCTTACATGAGATTGCACCCTCTCTTCTCATACCTCCAATCAACCCTATGAAGGACTCCCATGTGTTGTACTTTTTAAATTTAGACCCCCCTTCACTTTTCCTTCGGGAAAAGAGACCCCTTCTTACTCTCATTTTTTAATATTACTTTTAAATACTTCCAGATCCTTCCTTACTCCTCATTTGCGTTCCCCATGCATCCCATTCTCTTCCCTATTTTTATCCTTTCTTTTCCCTAGACTTCTTAATTGGTTCAACCTCTTCCTCGTAAATACACTACACTCACTGTTCGGCCCTTCACTTCTGAAGCCTTCTTCTTCAACCTCCATTTCTCTCTGAAGCTTTCTGATCCAACCTCCACTCACTCCTTAAAAATCTTTCAGTCGCTCTACAACCCGGCGATGGCTCCTTGACGCGACTCCGGGTGCTTTGAAACGACACACCTCTAGCTGGGTAAGAGCCGATTTGCTTTCCCTAATCTCTTTTCTCTAAAAAGTTCATTTATGTAGTTGCTCTCTTGTTCTAAATTTCCCGGTCACTTCCCATACTCTTTCCACAACTCTAGCCTCTCCCTTGTTTCTAACCATCATGTCAAGGAGAGAGTGCTTGGAGGACTCTACGGAAGAAGATTCCGGGGTCGAACTCATGTTTGGTTGCCCAAAGAATTTTAGATTAAAAGGACAAGAGAAAATATCGTCGACTCGGATCGGGTGTCGATTTGCGCAATTCCCGCTGGCGCCGACGTTTTTTTCGGTAAGGGTATCCCAAGTGATGCTCTTGTGCTCTCCCCCCATCAGCTCTGATTCTTTAGGTTTCCCCTCCACCCTTTATTTCAAATTCTATGGCGGATATTGGGTTTGCACCCGATGCAGTTCAACCCAAACTTGTATATGCTTCTTGCGAGGTTGTTAGTCATGGGGAAAAGTGGGAGGTGTCACTTGGGATCAACGACTTCCTTTTTTGTCATCGTTTGGTGCACATTGCCAATACCGACTGGTTCTTCAACTTGTCGCCGCGCCCGCACAGAAAAGTTTTTGAAGAAAGGTCGACGTGTAACTTCTTTGGCTGGAACAGCAAAGCGCTTATGGTCCAAGGCGAATGGACTGCACCGGAAATTCCCACCATCATCCCTAAAGCTTTTTTCAAGCGCGTTGGTATGCCTCTTTTGTAAGATCAAATATGGACATAACACATATCATCATAAAGTAATTGATGATTAGCTTAATATCAATCCTAGTTTAACATGGATACAAACAGTAAATCAATACTAGTAACTTAATGAATAGTGTATCAATTCATTAAGGATAGTAATCCATTGCTTAGTCGACAAGAAAGGCTACAAGTTGTGATACATTAGGAATCTAATAGTGAAACCTAAACCGACAAGGAATGCTTTAATGGGAAGCTTCTTGAGGTTTAAGTCTCATATATATACAGATGAATTGGTCCCTGATTACTACCACGACTATTGCATATTGTTCTGTCCATTGAGAAGCAAGTTGGTAAGTAACAGAAGACTATATTCAGTGATCGAGTTAAGCAGTTGCATAAGATGGAATCCATGACTGTTATTGCTGAAGGTAAGCCTTAAACCTATTATGATTGTTATGCATATGTTGTGAGCATGTAACTATGGTTTTACAATTGGTATCAGAGCATAGGCTCACAAATATGAAAAATCGTTTTAGGGTTTTGCAAAACAAACATAAAATTTTTAAAGGGTTTTTTGCTTTACGGGTCATGTAACTGATCAGGTTACTGACCAAGTCACTGGACATGTAACTGATCAGGTACCTGACCAAGTAAGTAACTGACCAGGTAAATGACCAAGTAACTGGTCAGGTACCTGATCAAAGGTAAGTTACTTAAGTCGATTGCTGCATCTGGTTAAATATAAAATTCACGCTTCCGCTATGATTTTTTAAGCAGCAAATTGGGGAAAAAGCAAAAACAGGTTTTTCTGTGAAAATTGTTTTCGATTCATAGCATGATAATTAAGTTTTGATTGTGCTCAAGAACCCTAGAAGCATTCCCGGCGTGCGTTAGGTTAGAGTAGATGGTGACCGGATGAAATTTACAATTTCTTGATTGTTCTGTGGATTCTTGGAATCGAAACAATTGTCTGTGCTTCAATGTGTATGTGTGAATTGATATGCATGTTGAATTGATTGTTTATATGGTATTGCATCTGTGATCGTATGACGATGTATGAAGAACCAGAATCTCCCAAATTTTACACATCGTTGAAATTGACAGATGCATGAGCTTAAATTTCTTATAAAGACAATGATCTGGGTAGAATATAAAAGCTCATGTGTTTTGTGGTTTTCTGTTGGCATAAGTGATTATGATGCACAAAGCATCCTTCATTGATGTTGGCAGAAAACACTGATCAGGTACATGTAACTGGTCATGTAACTGACCAAGTAACTGACCAAGTAACTGTGCCTGATCGAGTAACAAAACTAAAATTGTGTTTTGTGTTTTAAAACTATGCTTCAATTTTATCTTCCAAAGAAGTGGTCAAGTGTGGTTTTAGAATACAAAACAGCAGTATGCATGTTTGATGAAAATAAATTCGGATACTTAGAAATTTTTCTTCTGTCTAAAGATGTGGATAAATTTATTTGGATAACTTGTTTTCATTAAACATGGCATATTGATAAAGAACTCCAGAATGTTATGCTTCTGCTCAAAAGTGTTGCTTAACATTGTTTTTGGTTATGGACTGATATAAATGCAAGTATGGATTGTTTAGGTTTTCTGTATGTTCTTGTTTTGGTTGCTTAAAGCTAAATAAAACACAGAAAACTTAAAATTAATTTTCTTTACAAAATTGAGAACTCACTTGAATTTTGTTTTGCTCCTTAGGTAACTCTTACATGAACTTGAACAGTGTCTTGATGTTAACTGGAACCAACTATAGAGCTTGGCTAGACTCTGTGGAAAATTATATGGGAATGCATGAGAACATAGACTACTGCTTTACTGAGGATAAGCCTGAAGAGTTAAATGAAAAGAGCACCAAGAAAGATACTGACCTTTACAAGAAGTGGCATAGATCCAATAGAATGGCTAAGAACCTCATCAGAACATCTATGTCTAAGACTGTCAGGGGAAGTATAGAAGAGCCTGAGCTAGCATCAGATTTTCTGGAACTCATAGGTGCTAAGTTTAAAGAAAGTGAAAAAGCAGAAGCAGCTAGGCTAACCAAGGAGTTTCATGATTTGAAGTACATGGGTTCAGGGGGAGTTAGAGAACATATTATGAAGATGATCAATATAAATGGCAGACTCAGGGAACTCTTAATGGGGGTTAGGGATGAGCAAGTAGTGCATTATGCACTACATTCCTTGCCTAACAGTTTTAGTCATCTTAGGACCAGTTACAACTCTCAAAAGGGAAACTGGACTCTAGATGAACTTATATCCATCTGTGTGGATGAGGAATCTAGGATCAAGGAAGAAAAGGAACCTGCTACAACCATTAACCTCATTGAGAAGCCTAAAAGGAAAAAGCCCCAGAATAAGCTCAAGCCTACCAAAGCCATAACTAAGAGTTCAACAGCTGTAGTGGCCAAGGAAAACAGGCCATTCAGGTTCAAGTGCTACTTTTGCAAAAGAGTAGGACACATGAAAAAGGACTGCACTGGCTATAAGAACTGGTTAGCCAAAAAGGGTAAGATTTTTTCTAATACAGTTTTTTCCTTAGAAATTAATCTTATAAATGTTGAACCACAGTCTTGGTGGATAGATTCAGGCTCACCTATTCATATTACAAATTCTTTGCAGGGATTCATAAGGAGGAGAATCCCAAAAAGTGATGAAGTGAACCTGTGTGTAGGAAATGGCATGAGAGTAGCAGTCAAGGCTATTGGAACCTTAAAGCTCGATTTAGGATTAGGAAAATTATTAGTTCTGGACAATGTTTTTTATGTACCTTCCATGAGAAGGAATTTGGTTTCAGTTTCTCTTTTAGTAAAATCTGGTTGTAGACTTGTTATGGATAGTAATGGAATTCTTATTTCTAAAAATTCTGTTCAAATTGGTTCTGGTGTTATTATGAATGATTATTTACAGTTAAATTGTTCAATGGCTCAACAAGAAATTTTACTTGTTGAAAATAACACTAACAGTACTAGCACTTTAACAGGTGTTAAAAGAACCAAACTAAATGAAAAGTCTGCATTTTTATGGCATAGAAGACTCGGCCATGTTTCAAAAGAGAGACTGAAAATTTTGGTGAAAAACAACATCCTAAATGAACTTGATTTTTCTGATCTAACAGACTGTGTTGAATGCTTTAAGGAAAAAATAACTAATACTAGAAAGAAGACTGCATATAGAAGCCAAAATTTATTAGAACTCATACACACTGATATATGTGGACCATTTAGGCATCAAACTATCTGTGGAAATGTGTATTTTATCACATTCATTGATGACTTTTCTAGATACAGTTATATTTATCTACTTTCAGAAAAGGCACAAGCATTGAAAGCCTTTCAAATCTTTAAGTCTGAAGTAGAAAATCAACTAGAAAAGAAAATCAAAACAGTAAGATCAGATAGAGGAGGTGAGTTCTATGGCAAGTACACTGAATCCGGCCAACAAAAGGGTCCATTTGCCTTGTTTTTACAAGACAATGGAATTAAAGCTCAATATACAACACCCTATAACCCACAACAGAATGGTGTTGCAGAGAGAAAGAATAGGACTCTTTTGAACATGGTTAGATGCATGATGTGTACAACAGGTTTGCCTAAATTTCTGTGGGGTGAGGCTTTAAAAACTGCAAATTATATTTGCAACAGAACACCTAGCAAAGCCATAGAAAATACTGCTTTTGAGCTTTGGTGTGGCAGGAAACCTAGTCTTCATCACTGCCATGTTTGGGGATGCCATGCAGAAGCTAGGATTTATAATCCAAGCTTGAATAAACTTGATCCTAAGACAGTTAGTTGCTATTTTATAGGTTATCCAGATAAATCTAAAGGCTATAAATTATATTCTGCTTATCATTCACCTAGAATTTTTGAAACACATCAAGTAAAGTTTCTAAGTGAAAAAAGTTCACAATACAAACCTTGAGGATTTATCCTCAGATTTTGAGGAAATTGTGTCGGATGAGAATATAAGCGTAGCATTGCCTTTAGAACAAGAAGTAACTGATCAAGTCACTGGTCGAGTAACTGACCAAGTAACTGATCACGTACCTATAACTAGTCAAGCAACTGACCATGTCACTGACCGAGTAACTGTCACTGGACAAGTCACTGACCATGTAACTGGTCAAGTATCTGACCAAGTCACTGGTCGAGTACCTGTAACTAGTCATGTCACTGACCAAGTAACTGGTCAAGTACCTGTCACTGGTCATGTCACTGACCACGTAACTGACCAAGTAACTGTCACTGGTCAGGTAACTGACCACGTAACTGACAACCCTCAGCCTAGAAGATCACAGCGAGCAAGAAAACCAACTTATGGGGGGAAGATAGTGACTACATTGTTTATCTGCAAGAAGCAGAAATTGAAATAGATTGTGCAGAGGACAATGATCCAACTACATTTAACCAGGCCATTGAAAGTAGTGAATCTCATCAATGGCAGCTAGCAATGGAAGCAGAAATTAATTCCATGAGTCAAAATGCAGTTTGGGAATTAGTTGAACCTGACCCAAATCAGAAACCTATAGGTTGTAAATGGGTTTTCAAAACCAAAAGAGATGCAAATGGCAATATAGAGAGACATAAAGCAAGATTAGTTGCCAAGGGTTTTACACAGAAGGAGGGCATTGACTTTACTGAGACTTTTTCTCCAGTTTCTACAAAAGACTCATTTAGAATAATCATGGCTTTAGTTGCTCACTTTGATATGGAGCTACACCAAATGGATGTTAAGACAGCCTTTTTGAATGGTGAACTAGATGAAGTGATTTATATGAAGCAGCCAGAAGGTTTTGTGCAAGCTGGAAGTGAAAACTTAGTATGCAGGTTAAGAAAATCAATTTATGGCCTTAAACAAGCTTCTAGACAGTGGTACAAGAAATTTGATTCTGTGATTTCTACTTTTGGATTTACAGAGAATCTTGTTGATGAGTGTGTTTACTTGAAGACAGTTGGGAACAATTTTATTTTCCTAGTACTTTATGTTGATGATATACTTTTGGCTAGCAGTAACATTAAACTGCTTAAAGACACCAAGAGCTTTCTGTCAAAGAATTTTGACATGAAAGACTTAGGAGAAGCATCCTATGTACTAGGCATTGAGATTAAAAGAGATAGAGCACAGAGACTACTTGGTTTGTCTCAACAGAATTATATCACCAAAGTTTTGAAGAGATTTGGTATGGAGAAGTGTGCAGCTGGAGAAGTCCCCATGTCCAAGGGTGATAAACTAACCAAGAAGCAAAGTTCCAAAAGTGATGTTGTGAAAGAAAATATGGATTCAAAGCCTTATGCTAGACTTGTAGGAAGTCTCATGTATGCACAAGTCTGCACTAGGCCAGACTTGTCTTTTGCAGTAGGGATTTTATCGAGATTTCAATCTAATCCAGGCCATGAACATTGGGTAGCTGGGAAGAAAGTGTTGAGATACCTGCAGAAAACTAAAAGTCACATGCTAGTTTATAGGCAAGTGGAGGATCTGAACCTCGTTGGATTTTCAGATTCTGATTTCGCAGGGAATTATCCAGACTCCAAGAAGTCAACTTGTGGATACGTGTACATGCTAGCAGGAGGTGCAGTTGCTTGGAAAACCATGAAGCAAACTCTAGTTTCAACCTCCACCATGCAAGCTGAATTTATTGCAGTATATGAAACTGTGTGTGAAGGACTTTGGATCAGGAATTTCTTGATGCAGACCAAAGTGTTAAGTCACATTGTGGCAGACACACTTGTGATTTATTGCGATAATGAAGCTGCAGTTTTCTTTAGCAAGAACAGTAAAAGATCAAATAATTCTAAGCATATTGATTTAAAGTATTACAGTGTTAGAGAAAGGGTTAAGCATGGTGAGATAGCTGTTTTGAGCATTGACACGAATTCACAGCTAGCAGACCCCTTCACCAAGGCATTGTCAGTAGCAGCATTCCAGAAGCATACAGCCAACATTGGAGTTTTAGCTAGTCTAGATGCTTAGGTTCAGTAGAGAGTTAATCCAGTTGGAGCAATTTAAATTTCTAAGGTTTTTTAGTTCTTGTATTTTTTTAGTTGTGGTCTTTTGACTTTATTTATCACAACTTGTTTGTAATGACAGATTTTATTATTATCAATAAACTTTTGAGGTATTTCCAGTTATGATTTTGCTGCAGCTTTATTGTTTTATTTTGGAAATTATCATCTTGTTTTGAATATCATACTTGCTATCAGATGGCTTAAATCATGTGAAGCATGATGTTAAGGTTCAAGCAATATTTTTTAAGCCATCAGTGTTCAGTAAATTTGTTTGAGTTTCTGGTTTTAGAAACATAAAGTAGGACCTAATATATGTTTACTTGTTGATACACATTAACATATATTGTATCACTTCTGGTTGAACATATGTAGATTGCAGAAGCTTGTGTTAGTGGTTTTGAAACTCTGCATTTTTGTTAAAATGTATACTGTTTCTTGCTCTACATAAGTAACTGTGATCTGACCATGTTGGAATGGATTTTCGATTTGAGTTTGTTATCTGGCGCGCACTTCAGTAAGTTAAGTAGGTTTTGATGTTCTCTGGTGCAAATCATCGAGCATGATATGTGTGAGTCCAAGGGGGAGATTGTAAGATCAAATATGGACATAACACATATCATCATAAAGTAATTGATGATTAGCTTAATATCAATCCTAGTTTAACATGGATACAAACAGTAAATCAATACTAGTAACTTAATGAATAGTGTATCAATTCATTAAGGATAGTAATCCATTGCTTAGTCGACAAGAAAGGCTACAAGTTGTGATACATTAGGAATCTAATAGTGAAACCTAAACCGACAAGGAATGCTTTAATGGGAAGCTTCTTGAGGTTTAAGTCTCATATATATACAGATGAATTGGTCCCTGATTACTACCACGACTATTGCATATTGTTCTGTCCATTGAGAAGCAAGTTGGTAAGTAACAGAAGACTATATTCAGTGATCGAGTTAAGCAGTTGCATAAGATGGAATCCATGACTGTTATTGCTGAAGGTAAGCCTTAAACCTATTATGATTGTTATGCATATGTTGTGAGCATGTAACTATGGTTTTACATCTTTTTGTTTCCCTCATTTACTTCGCAGTCACTTTCTCATGCAAAATTCTGACGCCGCTCTTTCCTTCTTATGTGTAGCATACGTTCCTGTTTCGGTGGATTCCCTCCTCAATGAGAAATGCACAGCTTGGATAAAAGAACATTAGTTGCACCGAAAATGGAGTGCTGCCCATTTTACCTCTAAGGTGGAGCTTGAGGACATCTCGAAATCTCGGGCAGGAGCGATTTATTCTTGTTGTCTTCAATCTTTAGATCCCAATCTATCGGGAGAAGAACTACTTCTACAGGTCATTGAGTTGGAACACAAATTCTTTATTACTGAACATACTCCTGCTTTGTTTGCAGCAAGCCTCAAGATCGAAGAGGAGTTGGAGAAAAAAGAAAGTGTCAAGATGAACATCAGGCGTGTTAAGTTGCCTGCACCACAAGGAAGAAAATCCGCCAAGAACCCAAAACTGACTGAGGGTAGTACCGGAAATGCCCGCAACAGATTTGAGAAGGTTCGCGGTGAGGCTGAATCTAGTCGCGGCCACAAGGAAGCTTCAGAAACACTCTCCCTGCCTCAAACCAATCTCCTGAATTCACCACGCAAGTCAGCTAGTGACCACTCAGCGATTTTCCTCTCTGACACTAACTTTGTGGCTCGCCCAAATGTTTCATCGTCAAACTTGAACTCTTGAAGCCCTCTTTACAGCTCACCTTCCTAAAGGGGTGATGACTCTTACGTGCTGGCAATTGCCTTCGACAAAGAGGCATGTTTGGCGGTGGCGCAAGCTTTGGCCCTAAATGATGTTGACCACGAGAAGCTTTCCGGTTTGAGCATGAAAGATATCTCGACGCAGATTGCCCTAGGCTTGTAGTTGGTAATTCTATCATCTCATCTTTTCCTGTCATTGCAAATTGTTTTCCAATCATCACTTAATTTTTCCTCTTCATAATATTGCTTTTTGCAAATGTAGTCTTCATCGATGGCACAACATCTCATGATGGGGATGGAAGCTTCCGAAATCCAGTTGTGGAGACTCATAAAAGAAGCTCGACAAGAAGCTGAAGCCAATGCAATAAAATTGGAGGAAACACGTGCAGCCTTTGAGGAAAAATGCCAGGTGGTCGATGCCAATGAGAGAGACGTCAGCGAGCTGAGGACCAAGCTGGGAAATGAGATTGTCAATAGAGTAAGGGAATTCGAGCTGAACCAGAATGAGATTAACAAGAGCTCCTGCAAGTACTACCGCATGGGATGGGTTCAGGGCCAGCAGACCGAGAAGGATAGTTTTTTGATGAACCAGACGCATTTGACTTGGGGATGGGAGTGCATTCGTCAGAGTATGACTGGATCCCAGGAATGGACTCGGCAGACAAGCCTGCTGAAGATGACGCCGACGAGGACATTGCCTGATTTCTCGTCTAGCATAATTATCTTAGTAATATTTAGCACTATCTTTTCCTTTTTTTTTTCCTATTTTGTAATCACGGAGAAACTTGTTTGCTCTTGTACCTCACTTTCTTGCTATGATGGTCTGGGCCTCTTTCATTTCGTGGTCAGTTTCTAGGAGGGAAAACTTGTCATGGTCGTTTCACCCTAACAAAATTCATTCATTTCATAGTAAATTCTTGTCACAGGATACAACTTCAAAATGAAAGAGGCTCAGACCATCATAGCAAGAAAGTGAGGTATAAGAGCAAACAAGTTTCTTCGTGATTACAAAACAGGAAAAGATAGTGCTAAATATTACTAAGACAATTATGCTAGACGAGAAATCAGGCGGTGTCCTCATCGGCGTCATCTTCAGCAGGCTTATCAAAAAACCTGTCATTCTCAGTATGTTGGCCCTGAACCCAACCCAGGCGGTAGTACTTGCAGGAGCTCTCACAGGAGGAATTTTTACCCTACAAATTTTGATACACCGGAGCTTGGAGTGAAGCATAGATGGCCTCCCCCGTGGCCTTCTGGAGGTTAGCTAAATATAGTGCTGCTAAATTCTTTCTTTGTTTTTAAATTTCCTGTCAATTTTCAGTTTTCATTTTTATTTTCGTCATTTGTGAATCATAACGGAATAGGTGAAGTCTCTTTTGTTACTATTGGCCTAAACTCCTTATTGGTGCCTAGTTCAGGTCCCTTAAGGTTAAGGGAGGCTTTTATTAACACTTGTTGAACTGTCTTCACACTTATGACCTTTCTCATCTTAGTAAGTATAGCCTATGTGAAATGGTGTCTAGAAAAGGGACAACGTTCATGACAGGTTCTTGAATCCAGAAGTGCGTGCAAATGGGCCTAAACCACTATGTGGGAGTAGCTCATGCCAAAATGGATTCTGCCTCTCTTGTTCGCCCTCCCCCACCTGGCCATTTCAGTAAGGTTGCCCAAAAGATTTGAAAGAAAATTTGTGTCTAGGCGACTATACTTGGGTCGCATGTCTAAACCTTGATTCACAATGTCTTATTAAAATTAAAAAAAAATAAATAAATAAATACAAAATTACAAAAAGAGTTTCAAATTTGTGCGTCGCGGAGGATGCAAAAAATTGTGTTCTTGCCTAATAGTGGCTGGAACTTGCTAATATACTTAAGAGGCCATTGGTATTGGTCTGGGCACATATACAAGAGGCATTTAATATGCCTAGTATGGTATTAGCAGTGGAGGAGGTCAAATCAATATTTTTGCTAATAATTGTGGCGAAATCTGGGTTGCGAATTGTTGGCAGCGAAGTGGTTTTAATTACATGGCCTCGCAAAGGATGGTTCGCGAAGGAAGACTGGCGATTAATATATGTATACTATGTATAATTAAGAGGGAGAGAGGCTACTGTTCAAGTAATTTTAGTCAAGCCAATACAAGTGGCTTTGGAGCAACGACATTATAAGAGTAGTGTTGATTCAAGACCTCTTCAGTCAAGATGAAGACCTTTGACTTCGAGGTCTGGGGGGCAATGTTTGGACCCAAAATGAGCATTTTGACCTGACAAGGCACATCTTGGAGAAATTGAGCCAATGTCAGTGGCTCAAGCTATATATTGTCGAGAAGTTCGAAATATATATTTAGAGGCTAAATAAAGCCTACTATGGAAGCATGGAAACATGGAAACATGAAAAGTCAACTTTAGCACATTTTCCTACTTCGGCTAGGAGAAACCGAGCTAAACAAGGAAGGAGGGGCGGCAGACTGACCAAATGAACTTGAAATGAGCTGAAACTCTGCAGATCCATTCTAGACAGCCCAAGGATCATTTCTTATGAAGAGTTCCAGAGATATTTTTGAGTGGAAGGCCTTCAAACAATCGGTCCAATTTTCTACAGAAGCAAAACTGGAAAACTGGACCTGTAAGAGGTCCAGCAGCATTTCCAGCCCAACTGCATGGAATAAAGCTCTGAAAATTTGTCAGGATGATCTACACTCATAGTGGAACATTTTTTATGAAGAAGTCGAAGGCTCATTCTGAAGGCTTGTTGGAGAAATAATTGAAGGAATAAAGGGGCAGAAACTGACCTAAAACCAGCTCAATATTCACATGTTCATGTTTCCTACCCACATGAAGAAAGCTAGATGCTTTTCTTCTTTTCCTTAGATATATTTTTCAAGACAATCTCTTTAATAGATCATCATCACTTCCATGTTTCTACACCTTCATGCTTTGCTTTCATTTCATCATTTCTCTATCTTTTCCATATTTTACAAATCACTTTCATACTCCACTTTCATTATTTTTCTTCCACTCATCATTTCACTCTTCTTTTTCTTCCCTATATAAACACCTTCTCCTCTCATTCTAAAACACACATTCACATTCAACAACAACATCTCTAAGATGATCTAAGTTCTCTCTAGAGCAAACCTCTCTAAGAGCAACTCCTCTCCCTCTCTTTCTCTTTCTCTTACCGGTGATCACACTCCTAGTCCTAGTCTTCTCAGAAGCCGACTTTCAGTGCCACCAAACCCTCTGTCAACTTGCTTCGGTCCTAGTCTCCTCGGGAGCCGACGGTAGTGCCGCGACCACAACGGTTACAGAACCAGCCAAGCAAGGGTAACGCCCTAGCAACCCAGCCAAGCTAAAGTCATGCTTTAGCAAGATCTCAACATTTCCCGGTGATGTCGCTCTGCTCGATCTACAATATTGAGTATCGATTGTGTTAACAAGAAGAAACTTCAGCAAAGTCCTCACCACGAGGCAGAAAGAATCCCCATGACGAGGTTGGTGCTCTCCTCGTCTACAATCGCTTGAAAAGAAGTCAGGTCAAGGGACATCCCCGACGACCGCACCCGAACGGTGCTGGCACGCCCGCGCAGAAAAGAGACTGTTGACCAGCTGCAACAAAATTGGAGCCAAACACAATGATCATAGAAGTAGCTCTTCTCCCAATAGGTTGGGATCTAAAGATTAGCTCACCTATAAATGCCGGGAGAATTAAGCTTTCGAGGTAAGCAATCTGTTCCAAAATCCATCCCAATTCAAGTTGTAATTGACTTAAGCATCGGAGTACCTTTTGCAGGTACCCCCACCCATTTCCTTCCTGAGGCTGAGAACGCCAAGCACAAAACCCAAGTCCAAAGATCATGACCCTGTTCCTGGAACACGAAGCCCCCACTCCCGCTCCAGTCAGAAGAAGTGGGTGGGGAGATTTTCCGTGAAATTTTTCCGCACCAACATGGGTCGGGTTTCATAGTCCATGTACTGAAGTTGGGTTTCACAAACGTTGGTCACCTTAATTCGGAGTGGTCTTAAGTTTATGTACCGTTCTTAAAAATTTCCCTTTAATAATTGACAAGAGAGATGTCAAATGTGCAGATTTAGAAATCCTCGTAGACAACCAGTCATAAAATACTCCCCATAGAGTATAACATCCTCTGTGATATGGAATTTAAATTAATTTTTTTTATTTCTATCAAGATTGTGAAGAAGTTTGTATTAATTTTTTGCTATTCCACATGCTTGGACTGTTTTGTGTTGCTGTTTATGTGTTATAACCTTGTTTTTGCCATCAGCTTATTGGTGGATTGGACATGGAGGCACGGTCGCTGGCAGCCCAGGCGAGCCGAAATTGACAGCTGGAATTATGGAGACCTCTTTACCAGAAGAGTAAAAAAGAATGCTACCGAGTAGTTCAAACTTAAGATCCCACCTCTTATTGCTAATACAGCACAAACAGAAGAAAAATTACAGGGCAATATCTGGTTTCTTGTGTTTCTCTTCTTTTTACATTTCTATCTGCCATATGTGTCACCAACAAACTGATACAACTTATTTTAGCATATCAACCTTCTTGCCCAGGACTCATTCCTCTAGCATCACTGCCATCCAAAGACTGGACCCAAATTCTCTGACCTCTCTCTCCATTTTGCAGGGTCTGTTGTCTTGCACGTCTATCATTTGAATTCCCACCATCTGAAAACTGCGCCCATACGCTTTGACTCTTTCCCCCTCCGCTTAGTTCCTCCTCACTTCCTGCAACTGTCTTCAGAAGCTCTGACTGCAGCAGTGGACAGTTTTCCTTGAGCAACTCAAAACCATCCGTTTCCATGACAGCTACATTTAAAGGAGCGATAAGTTTAGAACAGAATTATAGCATGTAGAAGTAAGGAATCCTATGGCCCCACATTCTGGGTTCTGAATAATAAGGGACCAACTAGGACAAACATTAATTGACATAATGTATGGGGTTAAGATTGGTTTGACTATGTTTATAGATTACAGATGAACAAATCCAGAGAATGTTGTCTTAGCAGAATTACGCAACTTATGACGGGGAAGAAGGGAGTCATATATGGCTTTACATAGTCATTTAAGTGAAATAAATCAAAATATATCGGCATGTGATGTTAATAAAATCAACATGAGTTTAGCCAATACAAGTAGACAAAAAAAAAACTGAATGAGAATAAGAAAATTCTCCTGAGCATCTCATATCTCATCTAGGTTGCAGCCTTAAAAATTAAGCAAACATTAGAGGTATATGTATAAAAAATGGTGGATGAAAACTATATCAATGCAATATACAGGAGTTTGACAAAAAAGAAAAAGAAAGAAAAAAAGTCATCCAAAGCCCTCTCAGTCCTTGGGGACTGCAATCTCAAACATTGGATCAAATATGATTGCTACGAATATGTCAATGCAGCTAAGAAAACTTCCGTGCAAAAAATAGAGTTATTCCAAACAAGAAGAGACACATTAAGGGTGGAGCTACTCATAAAGTCTAAATTTTTAAAATGTAAGAATCAAATAATTGCTTTTAAGCCTGTCATCTGTGCAGGCCATGGTCATAATGATAGGAGGATCATTTAGTGCAAGGGTCATCAACGTTTAAGAATGGGATGGCCATCCAAAGAGAATGATGCTCATAAGGACACCCAGAATCAAACTCTATCGCACAAATTATCAAGCTCCTCCCTCACATCTTCATAAATCCTTTTGTTTCTTTATATCCAAATAACCAAAATGATAGCTATCATAGCACCACATTCCCAAAACCATTGCCTTCTTCTCACATAAAGCTTTAGTGTCTTCCCCTCAAATGGGCCAGACAATTAGCTGGGTTGACCCACTCAACATAGCCTCCTTAAATGATCTTTTCCAAAGGCTAAAGCATTTGGATAATTTAGACACATTTCACATCACACCACTGAGAAAGACAAAAAGAAGGCCTTCTTCACTGCACCATATCACAGGTTTTAATCTTCCCACGTTCAATAATACCTTTCTTTTCATCTTTTGCTGGGTAAGGTCTATGTCCCCTTAGCTTCGATGTATTCTATTCTAGTTTGTTCATAGAATTTGAAGTAAAAAATATACAAAATAACAATCCATGCTAACACCCATACCTTAGAGGTACTTTGGCCTCCAAATACAAAAGAGGGAATAAACTGAGTATGAGTGGGGTTGTGCATCAAATGTTCCTCAACAAACAACACCTTTTCCTCTCTGATCTAAATGGAATGAAACCGGCACTACACTTTCAGTTTCATATAATTAGGATATGAGTTCCTCAACTTCCATGACATCCAGGCAGTAAAGAAGTTATGCTTTTGAGATTTGGGTTGCCACACATATCCCCACCCAGTTGAAACCCAAATCCCATTCCCCACCAGAAAACTGGAAGCAGTAAATGACTTGATACCATGCTTGCCAGGATTACGGCTAGAGCCTTGAAGCACAATATTGGAATCCAGCCATTTGCTTTGCTTGCAGTCCATATCCACTCATCATGACAGGGTAACATAATGAGTTTTTTTTTCCTCCTGAAATCCCCCTTTCTTTTACTTGCACTTGCATCACCAATTCCCAATCTATTAAATGATTTATTTTTCCTTCATCCATTCCCAACCCCCCACCCCCAAAAAAAAAAAATTGTTTTTCCACACAATGGATTTGAAACACAAAATGATGTTTAATTGGTAAACTGTTCAAAAGTTTTTCTGTCCCCTCTTCCACTATCAGATTCCAGAATCTCATTGCCCTAGGACTCCCTCATAAGGCCTCCACAAATATTTCATTGGCCATGTTCCTACTCCACATCACCAGAGTTTTGGCCAAAATCTTGAAAATGCTCTGCTATTAAAACTATCCGACCTTATTTTAATCTAATAGACTTAACTTAAGGTAAAGAACTATTCTTCTGCCTATTTGCACCTGTCAATGCAGAGAGCAGATACCGACAGTACTGCTTGCTAGAATCTTTTTTTTTGTGTTGTGTGTTGGGGGGGTTCATCCTAACGAAAAGATGTAAGGGAATCTATGGTATGGTAGCCAAAAAGAAGGGTAAGGGTAGCAGTTGGTCCAGTCCCAGGAGAAAATCACTCTGATACCATGTTGGAAAAAAAGATTTAGACAACTGACAGAAGAAAATAATGTAACTTTTTTCTTTATTACACAGAGGAATAGGAAAATAGGACTTCTATATAAGACATCAAAACATGAATATGCTCTTATAGACTTAACTTGAGGCCATGATGATGTAAATTGATAATCAACTGGCATCAATATTATTATTATATTTTAATTGGGATTCTAAGAATGCAAAGGTCCTGTCCACAGAGAAGATTGAACAATCCAATCTACATACAATCTGCCAAATCATCCAAACAAATTGAGTATAACCCAAAGAAACTACCTACAAGATTGATAAGATCCTAGATAAAACAACTTTCCAGCATTCTTCAGTCAACCTGAATCTAAATATACCATACAAAGCCTTTAATCATATGCATATCATGTTCATAAACTAAACCCATGAACACACAGTAATCCCTGCCCTACAGGCTACGCAAACAAACCCAGCCATCATACGCTGACCCAAACCATTCTGATCCAATATCAACTCCTGTCCTTACTAATCAAATTTCCTTACAATATTTATGCACCACAGTGCTCAATGAGGAGCCACCATACCATATGTAATCAACATTCAAGGCCTTCTACAGGAAAAATGAAGAACACCTACATTGGGTGCTATTCAAGAAAACCTCCTTTGGGCACTCTTGATTTTGCTCAAAGGACCTTGAAGATCCAAGGCAAGCAATATTGGTAAGTAGAATCAAGAGTCCGGTACAACTATTTATTAAGGCAGGAATCTAGCAGAAAGTTTAGTATTACCCAATAACTGTGAGATGATAGCCTTAATGTACCTAAAGAAACAGAACCACAGCCCCTAAAACAAAGATAATCCTATTTGTAAAAAGTATCCGAAGTAAATAACCCGGAAAATCCTACTTTGCAACTGCTGTGGTGACATTACAGTATCTGTAAACAGTAGTACAAAATACTAGGGATCATCTTTTCAACAAAATAATAATAGTAATAATAATCCTAGGGATCAGTTTTTCTAAATAATTTATTTCAGCACCATTAGAACACAACAGGACTACACAAAACGGATTTACTGAACGGAAAAAACTAAATGAAGAGTAAAACAGCCATGTCAAGAGGCGATCACCAATATCATCCCTCTAAAAGCTATTCAACCAGTTACGAGAGTAAGAACAGCCATTAAAACAATAAATAACCCAATGGAGAAGACAATGACTAAATGGAAACCTTTCATGAAAATTACTGAAGAAACGAGCAGAAAAATAACACACATATTCCACCTTTGTTTTTTCTTATACTGATTAATAGACTGAGGATAAAACTAATTCAAAGTCAAATGCATACTTGAGATGGAATCTTAATGTTACTGCGAGTGGTTAACCAATCCCTGATCGGAAATTACGAGGCAATCCATACAGCAATGTCACTGGCCTTCATATACTGCTTGTGTTCTGATACATTAAAGTTAAAACAGAAGAAGAGAGAGACGTACCGACTAGATTTTCAGCAGCAAACTTGAGGCAAACAGATTTTAGTTCGACAGCAGAATAGCGATCAGCTAAGGCAAGGATATTGGCAACAGAATTGACAGATATATCCTTGCAGAGAACAGATTCACACATGAGTCGAAGCCTTGTTAAGCCATATTTGTCTGCTGCAGCTAGCAACTTTGCAGCTAATATGTCGGATAAAGAATGCATGCAAGATGAACTTGACTCTGACAACTCCTCATCCTCAATAAGATTATCTGTATATAAGAAGTGAAGCAAAGCCTGCCCCCGAAAAACAAGAAATTAAAGGTGGAATTACCATCATTATTGGTTGTTAATGAAAAGAAGCAAAGTGAGAAGTGCTACCTTAAAGACTTTGGGCTCCATATGGTCAACCAGTATCTCCTGATTGTCGTCGTCTTCGAGTCCAGTAAAGAACTCATTCTCGAATTCGGGGGAACGAGCAGCCAATACGAGCTTGTGAGCAGGAAACTTAACCCCGGAGACATTGAAAGTAACATCAGAGCCTTCCCCGTTCTCCAAAAACATACCGAAATGTGCTCCGATGTCAGAGTCAGGGACATCAATGGAGTGCAGTCTGGAACTATCAATGGCAGAAACCACAACGCCGACGGTGCAGTTAATTTTGAGGCAATCATCCTTGAGGAAGGTGGAGGATTCAAGCATGGTGCGTCGGTAAAAGCGTTTGTAGCCCCTGAACGGACGGAAAGCAAAGCAAGATATGAAAATGGGGGAAATCACAAAGAAAGAAAAGAAGAGAGAGAGTATTTACAGACCACATGCTGCCTCTGTACTTGAGAGTGTAGGGCCCGCTCTCGAGGGATCGATCGAAATGGGAATGGACCTTGTGCTTGGCGTCGGGGCCCTGATCGAGGAGGGTCAACTCGAAGAGGGCTCGGACATCGGTGCCTTCGCTGGCGAGGGCAATGAAGACGGAGACGTAGGCGGAGTTGTCCTCGGGGTTTTTGCCGTCGGGGTAGAAGTAGATGGCCCACTGGTAACCGCCGATGGTGAAATTCTCGCTGGCAATGTGTTTTCCGACGCCGATGCCTTTGGCGAGAGAGTAGCCTTTGATGAGGAACTGGTGGGACCCGTTCACCGTCTGAGTCACGAACCGTGAGCTCGACGGCACCACCACACCCACGCCGCTCTTCTCTCCTCCTCCTCCTCTAATCCTACTGCTCCCTGACGACATTCCTTTCTCCGCTTCCAAATCTCTAGATCGCCCCCCTTTCTATTCTATCGCATTTCCCCCTAACTCTCCTATTCCTATACCCTTGCCCCCTGTTTTCTTTTTCTTTTTCTTTTTTTTTTTCCTCTTGTGTTTTGGGATAAAGACATAAAGTGGGATGGGATAAATTATTTTTGTCTCCTCGCTGAGTTTGTCACATGGTTTCTATGTTTTCTCGGAGCTCTTTGATTTCTTTTTTTTTTTTAGGGGAATGAAAGACTAATTCATTGATGAAGCATCATTACAATCATTGATTAAACTAGCCTCCACAGACGGAGGAATATCTGAGAAATAATCTATCTGAAAATCATCATGCTTAGCCTCCTGCGCCAAAATATGGGCCACACTATTGGCCTGCCTAGCTACCTTGAGCACACGAGCATCCAATGCTTCATGTAACAAAGCGCGCAGGTCTACCAGCAAAAAACCCAGCTCCGAACAATCCAATGAAGATGAGAACAATGCTGACACCAAGTCCAGGCAGTCCGACTCCACAATCAAAGGTGTAAGATGATTATCAATGGCCAACTGCACTCCCAGTATCAATGCTAATAGCTCGGCATGTCTAGCTGATTGAGCAATTGTAACAGAATGTCGAAACCCATGAAGAAAAGTCCCTACATGATCTCGGAACACCCCACCTAAACCCGTACGACACAAGGTCTGATCAAAAGCAGCGTCAACATTCAACTTTACAAAGCCAGCTGGTGGTTTCGACCATTTGGGTACTGGACGAGCTGCCAACCCCAACCGGGTAGTAATGCGAGCTGCTTGAAATTCTGCCAACCAACCCAATGACATTGGGACAATCTCTGAGGCTTGCTTAAAATCACCTCCCCAAACTTTAGCATTTCTATTCCTCCAAGTAGCCCACAAAATCATCAACAAAGAGGCAAAATGATGAGGAGATGTCGCTGAAACAACTGTGAGCCAATCTGCTACAGTGGAAGGGGCCGAAACAAGGGGAATAATGGCACCCTGAATCAAACTTGTAGCATGGGGACAGTCACGAGTTGCATGGAGAGGAGTTTCAACTTCTTCGTCACAAAGTGGGCATTGGGTGTCTATATCAACACCACGTTCACTAAGCCGACCCCGAGTAGGAAGAATGTTAGAGGCTGCTTTCCAAGCACATATCTTCACACTGCTTGGAACCTGAGCTTTCCACAGCTGACGCCAAAGAGTAGCACTTGGATTCGGTATGGATGAAACATCATCAAGAATCCTATTCCTAGCTACATGGTAGGCCGACTTTACCGTGAACTGGCCTTTTGTATCTGCACCCCAAATCCATCTATCCTCATGAACCCGAGGACTAAGAGGAAGAGTGAGGATCTTCTGAACAATAGAATCAGGAAAAAGTTCAGATAAAAGAGTAACATTCCACACACCTGGAGAGATGAGAAGATCAGCAACGAAAGTTGCTCGACTCGAGTAGTAAGCACCCAAATCCTCACCCATCAACCACGGATCCCGCCATATATTGGTAGACAAACCATTCCCAATGTGACGTTTAATGCCCGCTTTAAGTATGTCTCGGCCTTGCAAGATACTTCGCCATGCAAAAGATGGTTGGGAACCTAGCTCAGCTTCCCAAAAGTTACTGTGGGGGAAGTAAATAGCTTTAAAAAGTTGACCGATCAGGGAGTCAGGATATTGGAGTAACCGCCACCCTTGCTTGGCTAACATAGCCAAGTTAAAAGCGAAAAGATGTCGGAAACCCATACCTCCCATACTTTTAGGTTTACAGAGGTCATCCCAAGCCCGCCAATGCATAGCTTTCTTGTCGTCCGTACTGCCCCACCAAAACTGTGCACAAAGCTGGTGGAGTTCCTGAATAAGATTCTGAGGGAGTAGGTAGCAATTCATGGTATACAGTGGTAGAGCCTGAGCCACCACCTTGATTAAGATTTCTCTACCGGCAGCACTAAGCAATTTGGATCTCCAACCTGTCAATTTTTTTGACAGGTTATCTTTAATATAAGCAAAAGTTTCTGACTTGGATCTACCAATAAGGGTCAGAATCCCCAAATACTTATCATGCTTCTCCACCACCTGAACCCCCAGGATTTGAGCCATATTGTCTCTCAAAGGCGGTAAAACACTCCCACTGAAAACAACATTACTCTTCTGTAGGTTCACCTGTTGCCCAGAGGCCCTTTCATAAATATTTAGCAAATCCCTAATCATGGCGCAATCCTGAGGCGTAGCAATAGAATAAAGCATACTGTCGTCTGCAAACAATAGATGACTGATAATAGGGGCACCATCACAAATACGTAGCCCCTGCCATTGACCACTAGAAACTCCGTGGGAAATAAGAGCGGACAGGCCCTCTGCACATAATAAAAACAAGTAGGGGGACAATGGGTCTCCTTGTCGCAACCCACGCTGCGGTGTCACATAACCCCTAGGTGTACCATTAACAAGGAAAGAATAACGCACCGTAGAAAGGCAAGACATAATCAGGTCCACCCATTCCTCCGCAAACCCCATTTTCAACATGATTCTCTGCAAGAAACCCCATTCCAGTCTGTCGTAAGCTTTACTGATATCCAATTTAAGAGCCAAAAAACCGTCATGTCCACGCCTCAACCTGTGCATGTAATGGGCTAGCTCTGACGCTACCAAAGTATTATCAGAAATAAGCCGATTTGGAACAAACGCACTCTGTTGAGGAGAAATAATATCTGACAAGAAACTTTTCAGTCGGTTAGCAATAGCTTTTGAAGCAATTTTATAAATGACATTGCATAACGCAATAGGCCGAAGATGGGACATATTCACAACTTCTTTAATCTTTGGAATGAGGGCGACATAGGTGAAATTCAAGTCAGGGGGAATTTCCGAATGAGTTAACATTGAAATCACCGCATTACTGACCTCTTGCCCAACTAAGTCCCAATATTTCTGAAAAAAGAAAGGTGAGAGACCATCCGGTCCTGGCGCTTTCGAAGGATGCATCTGAAATAACGCTATACGAACTTCTTCCAAGCTGTAGGGAGCCAATAAGATGGCATTCATGTCTGCTGAGACACGAGGCTCAATTGTCTGAAGAACCAAGTTTTGAGCCTCCAAATCCTGTGGTTGGGAGCTGAAAATATGCTGAAAGTAATCCAACACAACCCCATCTATATCGGCCGTGGACTCTTGCCATACTCCATTGATATCGAAAAGGCCTTTAATTTTGTTTCTTTGCCGTCTGTTCGATGCTTTCTTATGAAAGAAACGGGAGTTCCGATCACCATCCCGAAGCCAAACCGCTCTAGACCGTTGCCTCCAATACGTCTCATCAATGGACATCAACTCATTCAATCTTTGCGAAAGTTGCAGCTTGAGGGCATGATCATTTTGGTCGAAAGGTTTCTGGAGAAGAGCATCCAGTTGTGCCCGTACCCCTTCCACTTCCTCTCTTCTACTACGGAAAATAGTTCGATCCCACTCCAAAAGATGAGTCCCCAAACCTTTTACTTTGCGGCACAGCTGAAGCATAGGCTCCTGATACGCTCAAAGCAAGCGCATAATTTAACCCTGAAAACATCGTTAGTAGTATAAGCAAATAGGGATCGTTCTATTCCGGGGATTGAGGGTACACCTGTCATTGTCAAAAAAAACAAATAAAGAAAGAATTAAAATAATAAAGTAAAAAGTATTATGTACAAAAATAAAATAAAGAATAAAAATATATACAAGTTAATATAAAAAGGGGGGTTTTGAGATTATAGAATTGGAATTAAAATTAAATGAAATAAAGAAAGTGTAAAAACACATATACAAGGGTGGAACACAAGAAACAAAGATCAAAACTACAATCATATGAATGAAATCCAATTACAATTCCTATAGTTGATTATCTATGTCATGAGAAATAAGTTGACCATGTGAAACATTCGAAGCAAATGATTTCCCATATTTTACTTTCCTTGAATATTTAATCTAAGTGAAAGCACCTAAATTAAACCTATTGAACATGCAATCATAGTCTAGAAAACTAGCTAATCAAGAACACATTCAATGCATGAAGAACAAAGAAAGGATGTCAACCAAAGTGCACAACCTAGTATGAAAAAGTCCATCTATTTGCAATCCTCCTTAATTGATTTCGACTTTTGTCCAAAGCCTTTACTACTTAAATCTAGCACCAATTACATGCATATATCCTAAGTTGGCCATCAAAGAACACATACATATAAAAGTTTTCCATAATCCAAAATCAATTAAGCAATCTCACATAAGCAACATAAAAATCAACATAAAGAAATCACAATTTTTATTCAAACATAGAAATTGGGCTTAAACTTTGCCCTTAATGTTATTGTTAACTAGAAACAAATTCCTACGAAATTAAATAAGGAAAAAGAATGAATTACACCGTGAGTTGGAGATGGAGATGGAGTGCTTGAAACGTTGAAATCTTGAATCTTGGAAGCAAGCCTTCAAGGTGGACGATGGAGGATATGATATTCCCGGCTTCTTCTTCTTCTTCTTCTTCTTACTTGAAAACGCAGAATTTTGCAACTAGAGAATGGAGAGAAAAATGGAATGGAAATGGAGAGACAAAGAAGATGAAATGGATGAAGGAATTTTTAGAGTGAGAGGAGAAGGTGTTTATATAGGGAAGAAAAAGAAGAGTGAAATGATAAATGGAAGAAAAATAATGAAAGTGGTTTGTAAAATATGGAAAAGATGGAGTAATGATGAAATGAAAGCAAGGCATGAAGGTGTAGAAGTATGGAAGTGATGATGATCTATTGGAGCAGAAAAATATATCCAAGGAAAAAGAGAAAAGCATCTAGCTTTCTTCATGTGGGTAGGAAACTTGAACATGTGGTGTTGAGCTGTTTTTAGATCAGTTTCTGCCCCTTTATTCCTTCAATTATTTCTCCAACAAGCATTCCCAATTTCACTATGACCTCTTCATAAAAAATGTTCCATTATGAGTGTAGATCACCCTGGTAAAATTTCAGATTTTTATTCCATGTGGTTGGGCCGAAAATGCTGCTGGACTCCTTACGGGTCCAGTTTTCCAGTTTTGCTTCTGCGGGAAATTGGGCTGATTGTTTGAAGGCCTTCCACTCAATTCTAGCTCTGGCACTCTTCATAAGAAACGATCCTTAGGATGTCTAGAATGGATCTGGAAAGTTTCAGCTCATTTGGAGTTCATTTGGTCAGGCGGCCGCTCCTTCTTCCTTGCTTGGCTTGGTTTCTCCTAGCCGGAGTAGGAAAATGAGTAAAATTGACATTTTAGTACATTTCCATTTTTCTCCACCATTTATAGGTAAGTGTGGACCTAATGCTCATTTCACCATCATTTACTCCAATGTACCTAAGAAAATAGAAATTGAGTTAAAAATCGATTCGTTAAGGAATTAACTAAGCAAAATGTGAGGAATTAACTATTAAAATACCACATTAAAATGCTCCTATCAAATTCCCCCACACTTAGCTTTTGCTAGTCCCTTAGCAAAATCAAAAACTAACAAACCAAAAAGACTATGACACAAAACAAAGAAACCAACGAAAAAAATGACTAAGTATGGAAACAAAAACACAAAGACTCAAAGAAACCAAAAACGTAAAACACAAAGCAAAACACAAAGAAAAAAAAAACGTCACACATAAAAGAGTAAATTCAAAGACAAAGACCATGATGTTGACATCACAAAGATCTCTATTGCCCTTTAACATATTGTCTCAGAAATCTCATACTTTCAAGTCACCAAGATTAGCACTTAACCAAGAATCACATCATCAAGATATTCAAGAGCTAATTACAAAATATAATCCACATATAAGCATGTAAGACTTGGGAGTAAACAATGGTGGTGAGTGGAGCTCAACATATTTCAAACAAGTCATGATTCAAACCTCACATGGATATATCACTCTTTCTTCTCTCAGATTCAAGGCTCATGCTTAAAAGCTTATAATCACTCAATTATATGTGAGAGAAAATATTTTGAGGCAATCAAATAGCTCACATATATAAGAAACAAAAAGCACTTTGTGAATATAATTTTTTTAAAAGATCTCATGAAAGATATCAACTACTTGCACGAATGGACCCAAGTCATATGTTCAACTCTTGTAACTCATCTCCACATCAAAGGCTGTCCCATCTTAAGGATCAAGAAGGTCTTCTCAAAGGTTGTAATGGGGCTAAGGCTCAAGGTTTTAAGAAATGAAAGGGTAAGGAATTTTAACAAAGTATCCTAAAAACCTAGCAGAGCTCATGTTGATGTAGAGAGACTTCTAGAAATCCACCAAGGCATAACGTCATACCCATGAGGCTTTATAAAAGGGCTTAATGTCTTCATCTTCATTCTAAACTCCCTTTGATTCTAGTGAATTGGACAAAGACCAAATTTTTCGATAGTGGGCCTTCAATTCAAAACAATCTCCAAACTCACCAAGTATGGGGGACTAAAATCCATAAACATTCTTTTTTTTTTTTTTTTTTTTTTTTTTCACGGCAATACATACATTTTTTTTTTTTTTTTTTTCATGGACAAGTCTACCCCCACACTTGAATTTTCACCTCTTCTCAATCCTTGTCACCATCATGTAGTAAGTCTCAAAAGATAGCTCCACTAAGTTTTTAGAACAAAGGGTAGGATTATAACTATACTAAGGTTCAGGGGTTAAGGATTTTTAGGGTGATGAAAGAAAAGGCTTAATGTAGGCTCAAAGGGGTTTATCTAAGGGGGTCCCACGACGGGCACAAATAGGGACACATGCTTATTTGGCAATGATGTTAGTTCCTAGGTGCCTCTATCCTTTCCAGAATCAGGGCCATGTATTGACAAAACGTCTCAACAAGCACAAGAGCGAATTCTAGCATTCTCTAGTCCATTAAACTTAATCTATGGCATGTAATCAATCAAGATGAAAGAATAATGAGATCAACAGAATCATCGCCAAGAAAATAAGAGTATAATTCATTTTTTTTTTTTCATTAATCACTCAACAAAGAAAGGGCACATGGCTCAAATTCTCACAAGGGTTATTATGAATCATAACTTATCATCCACATGTTCATATTCTGTACCAAAGTTACGCATGCACCATATCTACTACACATTCATATGCTTTTCATAAATCATAATTAACCAAAGAATATCATCAAATATTATCCCAATCTTGTGATCCTCTTTTAGCCTTAATTTCAGAGATATAAGCTCATCCTAGACAGTTAAAAGGGCATCCTATGACTCAAAAATAAAAACAAAGGACTAAGACTCAATAAATAAAATCAACGAAATTTTTTTAATTTTTGACATTTTTCGATTTTTTTGTATTTTCCAATATATATGACTCAAAATAAAAGACTCAAATATAAATCCCTTCCCCCACACTTAAATATTGCATTGTCCTCAATGTAATCAATCATAAGCATGCAATGAAACAAATAAGCATAGATAGAAGACATTTATGAAAATAAATCCTAAAATAAAAACAAAAGATAAAAAATTAAAAAATAAAAAGAGATAGGGAAAGAGAAAGCAAATCTGTGTAGGTAGACTCCTTCACAGCTACTTCTGAATTGGGTTGCCTCCCAAGCAGCGCTTGAGTTTAACGTCTTTCAGCCAGACAGAATAGAAATTAGAAAGTTAGTAACTATAATTAACTAAGAAATACAAAATATACAATTTGGGAGATATTTTTTTATTTTTTTTTATTTTTTTTTTATTATTTTTTTTTATTTATTTTTTTTTTTTTTGTAAAAAAGCTGAATTTAATAAGACTGAATGAATGCATTTTATTTTATTTTTATTTTATTTTTATTTTATTTTTATTTTTTATTATTATTATTTTTTTTTTTAAAATAAAGGACTCAAAAATATTTATAGGACTCAAAATGAAAGACAAAAATATTTATAGGATTCAAAAATGAAAGACAAAAATATAAATCCCTTCCCCCACACTTAAATATTGCATTATCCTCAATGTAATCAATTAAAAGCATGCAATGAAATAAGTAAGCATATAGGGATGGAATTTACGAAAATAACTACTAAAACAAAAAGAAAATGGAGGAGTAAAAGGGGAAGAGAAAGCAAATCTGATTATATTCTGAATTGGGTTGCCTCCCAAGCAGCGCTTGTATTTTACGTCTTGCAGCCAGACGGTACCTACATTAAATAAAGTTAGTAACTTAATATTAACAAAGAAATACAAAAAAAATAAACAAGTAACTATGAATTACAAACTACAAGTATAATTAACAAGTATTTTGTACATAAGACACAAGTTAAGTACACAAGTGAGTATAAAACGTAAAAAGTATTTTTACAAGTATAAAGTGTGAAACAACAAAATAATTTACACGTAAAGAGTATGCACAAGTATTTCTTTTGTTATAAACATTATTGATATCAAATCTAATTCCAAGCGGTAAATCAAGTGGACGTGCGGCCCAAGTATAGTCGTCTAGACACAAAGTCCCTCCTACATCCGTTGGGCAACCTTACTGAAATGGCCAGGTAGGGGAGGGTGAACACGAGAGGAAAAATCCATTTTGGCATGAGCTAAGCCCATTTATAAGCACTTCTGGATTCAAAAACCCGTCATGAACGTTATCCCCTTCCTAGACACCATCTCACATAGGATATTCTTACTAGGATGTAAAAGGTCCTAAGTGTGTTAGACAGTTCAATGAATGTTAATAAAGGCCGCCCTCAACCTTAAGGGACCTGAACTAGGTACCAATAAGGGGTTTAGGCCAATATTAATAAACACGACTTCACCTATTCCTTCTTTAATTTACAACTCACAATTAAACTCGTATTCAACAATAAAAAAAAAAAAAAAAAAAACAACCTAGTTAATTTAAACTAAGTATCAAACAGTTTATATACAACAATTATAAACAAAACAAGTGATTTTTCAATCCCCGGCAACGGCGCCAAAAATTTATACGCTAATTAAAAACAAAAACAATTGATTTTTCAATCCCCGGCAACGGCGCCAAAAATTGATACGCTCAAAGCAAGCGCATAATTTAACCCTGAAAACATCGTTAGTAGTATAAGCAAATAGGGATCGTTCTATTCCGGGGATTGAGGGTACACCTGTCATTGTCAAAAAAAACAAATAAAGAAAGAATTAAAATAATAAAGTAAAAAGTATTATGTACAAAAATAAAATAAAGAATAAAAATATATACAAGTTAATATAAAAAGGGGGGTTTTGAGATTATAGAATTGGAATTAAAATTAAATGAAATAAAGAAAGTGTAAAAACACATATACAAGGGTGGAACACAAGAAACAAAGATCAAAACTACAATCATATGAATGAAATCCAATTACAATTCCTATAGTTGATTATCTATGTCATGAGAAATAAGTTGACCATGTGAAACATTCGAAGCAAATGATTTCCCATATTTTACTTTCCTTGAATATTTAATCTAAGTGAAAGCACCTAAATTAAACCTATTGAACATGCAATCATAGTCTAGAAAACTAGCTAATCAAGAACACATTCAATGCATGAAGAACAAAGAAAGGATGTCAACCAAAGTGCACAACCTAGTATGAAAAAGTCCATCTATTTGCAATCCTCCTTAATTGATTTCGACTTTTGTCCAAAGCCATTACTACTTAAATCTAGCACCAATTACATGCATATATCCTAAGTTGGCCATCAAAGAACACATACATATAAAAGTTTTCCATAATCCAAAATCAATTAAGCAATCTCACATAAGCAACATAAAAATCAACATAAAGAAATCACAATTTTTATTCAAACATAGAAATTGGGCTTAAACTTTGCCCTTAATGTTATTGTTAACTAGAAACAAATTCCTACGAAATTAAATAAGGAAAAAGAATGAATTACACCGTGAGTTGGAGATGGAGATGGAGTGCTTGAAACGTTGAAATCTTGAATCTTGGAAGCAAGCCTTCAAGGTGGACGATGGAGGATATGATATTCCCGGCTTCTTCTTCTTCTTCTTCTTCTTACTTGAAAACGCAGAATTTTGCAACTAGAGAATGGAGAGAAAAATGGAATGGAAATGGAGAGACAAAGAAGATGAAATGGATGAAGGAATTTTTAGAGTGAGAGGAGAAGGTGTTTATATAGGGAAGAAAAAGAAGAGTGAAATGATAAATGGAAGAAAAATAATGAAAGTGGTTTGTAAAATATGGAAAAGATGGAGTAATGATGAAATGAAAGCAAGGCATGAAGGTGTAGAAGTATGGAAGTGATGATGATCTATTGGAGCAGAAAAATATATCCAAGGAAAAAGAGAAAAGCATCTAGCTTTCTTCATGTGGGTAGGAAACTTGAACATGTGGTGTTGAGCTGTTTTTAGATCAGTTTCTGCCCCTTTATTCCTTCAATTATTTCTCCAACAAGCATTCCCAATTTCACTATGACCTCTTCATAAAAAATGTTCCATTATGAGTGTAGATCACCCTGGTAAAATTTCAGATTTTTATTCCATGTGGTTGGGCCGAAAATGCTGCTGGACTCCTTACGGGTCCAGTTTTCCAGTTTTGCTTCTGCGGGAAATTGGGCTGATTGTTTGAAGGCCTTCCACTCAATTCTAGCTCTGGCACTCTTCATAAGAAACGATCCTTAGGATGTCTAGAATGGATCTGGAAAGTTTCAGCTCATTTGGAGTTCATTTGGTCAGGCGGCCGCTCCTTCTTCCTTGCTTGGCTTGGTTTCTCCTAGCCGGAGTAGGAAAATGTGTAAAATTGACATTTTAGTACATTTCCATTTTTCTCCACCATTTATAGGTAAGTGTGGACCTAATGCTCATTTCACCATCATTTACTCCAATGTACCTAAGAAAATAGAAATTGAGTTAAAAATCGATTCGTTAAGGAATTAACTAAGCAAAATGTGAGGAATTAACTATTAAAATACCACATTAAAATGCTCCTATCAGCTCCCCACCATATGGAATTCCCCAAGCCTCCTCCACTTTGGCTGGGAAACCCTCATGGGCACACCACATCTCTTCAAAACGGAACTGGCGTCGAAACTGCTCAAATCTCAGCTGCTCCTTTCGGACCTCCAACAGGAGAGGAGTGTGGTCCGACCGACTGGGATGAAGATTGATCACACGAGAAAAACTAAATTCCGATATCCAGGCCGGTGAACAAGTACCTCTATCTAACCGCTCTTTCGTATTGGAATCACACCACGTAAACAGACCTCCAGCAGCCCCCATATCCTTGAGGTTACAATCTGAAAGAGCTTGTCGAAAAGCCTGCATCTGACTCTGACTACGCAGTCTGCCACCAGACTTCTCACCCAACTCCATAATCTCATTGAAATCCCCGGCAACTACCCATCTCTCTCCCAGGTTCCGGACCAGAGATCGTAATAAATCCCAAGACAGATGACGTTGGCCGGTTTCAGGATGACCATAAAATCCAGTAAACCTCCATTCCACCTCGTTAGGAGCTTGAACGAAAGCATCAATATAATACCTCTCCACATCTTGAACCCTAACCGAAATAGAATCATCCCAGAGCAAAGCGAGGCCCCCCGATCGCTCCACACGATCGAAGTGAGCAATATGAGGCAGACCAACAAAACGGCGAAGGGATTGATGCTGGTCCTTTGTACAGTGAGTCTCGCTGAGGAAGACAAGACTTATGCGATGTTTTTGTATAAGCAGCTTAAGGGCATGCCTGGTCCTTCTGTTCACAATACCCTGGCAATTCCAAATCAAAATATTCATGTTGAAACACAAACAAGGTGGACGAGACACCTCCTGAAGCCGGCCGGCGGCACTACAAAGAACCGGAAAACCCTAAGTCGAAAAACCTAGGCTCCGCAGTTCTCGCTTAAATTAAAAGCGTCAGGTATGGAGCTCTTTGATTTCTTGTTTTGCCCCGAGTAGAGGATAATCGTATAGTTTTTTTTTTTTTTTGATCAAATTTGAGACATACCAATAGTATGCTCCGTTCATAGATTAAGAAATAGTACAGAAGACTACTCCAATAAAACATTTATGCTCTGAGTAGTCTATGCCACATACAAACACCTCGCCTTGCAGGTAATCTATTCTACTTAGTCTCACACGCCGAGCACGCAATTGTGGTATGTTAAAACCAAGTACTTCCACAAGACGCATAGAGGTACCTCTACCAGCATAGACAATAGTAACTAGGATCAACCTATCCAACAACTATTGGTTCCTTACCCAGTGATGGGTTGGAACCATGAACTGCCTCCACCACGGTGAATTCCGGTAATCCATTCACCAATTTCTCCTCTTTCCTAAAAGGCTTGAGCTTCTTTGCCGATGATTTATCCCAAATTAGCCTAGAACTTGAGACCAAGCCCAAAGAACCTTGTTCCAGGCCTAGGTCAAGCCCAAAAATTAGCAGCCACACTCCAAGCCCAACTAACAGCCCAAGAGACCCATCTAGAGAAAACCCTAGCTGCACCTCAGTCAGCCACCAAAGCAGTCGCGCCTCCACCTGAGATACCAACTCCGGCCGACCCAGCAGATAGTTTACTGTAGTAGTATTTCTTTATGTTAATTAGAAGAGTTTTGAAATCGTATGTTAAATTTTGTACGAGAGGCCGTTTAATTTATTCAGTCAAGAGCTCCTGTGTTGTGGTTATAGATATTTATTATTATGGAAATGTTAGATAAGAATGTACACGTTTTCTCTACGACCTACCTTTGACATTTCAAAGAGGATGAGATACAATCTTAGCTATTACATGTTTCTCCACAACAGTTGCCATAGCACATCAAGAACACTACTACATGCACTAGTATACGATGAGACGACTGTGCCTGTCCAGACTTTAATACAACAAAACACACTTCTCGCCTCAGGCCTTGTACAAAGGCTAGGTCAGATGATGTTGCGAGTCGGAACGATAGATTTCATCAGCATAAGCCAAGGGAACATAAATTGCATTCGAAAGTGAACTATGCGTCCGGCCATAAAATAAATATGTCAATCCTCCTATGGCAAACCATACAGAGGCGCGGATCCATGTCGCAGCTCTAAGAGGTACATGTGAAACACATAATTAGTAGTTATTATGATATATATCTCAAAATTCACAGCTGAGTTTTTCCCCTTCTGTGTTTGCATATGCAGTCAGTTAGTTATGTATGCTAGGGAGGGAACTCACCCAAGATCAATAAGTAAGTAAGTATTTATGAGAATGCAAGCAGCAGGTAAGAATGGAACAAATGGGCAAGTGAAACCTGAGAAGCAGACAAAAAGTGATCGTCAACAGCTTATGAAATACACCTCAGCCTTTTTTGCCTATTCATCAAAGAACAACCACATCAAATAATTCAAATATTAATTTATCAACTACACAAGACTTACTAATTCCATGCACTGCATTTTACCACTCCAAGAACAACTAAACATATATTGGATTTTTCAATTTTGAAAGACAGAGAAGGTTCCCAAAATTCTAAAATCTATATCGAATTTAATTAATTGTTTGCTTAAACTTTAGCCAATAAAGTCCACTCTCAATACTAGCAGAGAAATTAGAGAAGAAAAGTTCCAGAGATTCAAGACTTTAGATGGATCCATCAACACTGACGATACCATATCAATAATAAATCAACTCTTACCTCCGGTGTGTCCAAAACTGTGCCTTGCAAAATCTTGACCTATACAGGACAGCACAATCAAGCAGCAAAGCAGGAAAATTCCACACAGCCCGCACAATGTGAAACGAAGAGTGCTGGAACAAGCAACAAATTTTCACAGAGTTTCCATACATTAAACTAAATAACATGAAACTATAGATATTTATGCCCAGTCTCATCCCCATTCACGTATGAGTTCCAAACTAAAAACATGCGTATCTTTCTTGAATTTGCGGACACAGATAAATGTTAATGAATATTGGTCAAATCTATTGTGTGTTTATACTCATTGGATTCTGAAATTGAGAAAGTAGCCTGGTTCTCTAAACTATTAAGTGTAATATTGTCAATATAAACTATGTGCATAAAGATAGATTTTTGTTGCATGAACTACCGCATTGATAACCAACTTTCTCATGGATCACACTGAAACCAATGTCAAATCCAGATGATATTGGAAATCTGTAAGTAACATGACTTGCATAATCTTGGAGTTTTTATTTCTAACTGAAAACAATGTACACAGAAAAATAATAATGACAAAAAGGAACCGACATTGAGTTGGATGGGAATTTGTATCCATACTATTTCTTTTTGCAAACCATATTTCATTAAAGTAGGACTAAGTAAGAGACCAGAAGTTGTAGACAACCACTAGATCACAAATGCTTCGGTTGTGAACGATGTATATTATGCTAAAACTAAGCTTTAACAATGTATATTAAGCATATGCAAGGAGGCAGATACAGATCTGAGATAAACATTTAGGTGTAGTCCCGCCCTACAACTTGCAAATTAATACGTAGGGAATTGGGAGATGAGGTTTTGAACCCAGTATCTACTGAAAGCAGAGGTCCGATGCCATTTTAGACAAAATTCCAAGTAGTCCCCAAAAATCTTCAACTGCTTGAGAATGGACCAACATTGTCTATCAAGCTTAGCTAGCAAAAGTTTCTTCTTCAAAAGTCAAACAAACTATGTAGAAAACTCTGGTAAAAAATCTGGCAATTCAAGCAATCAAATTACATGTAACATAAAAAAATTCAAGAAGTCTAAGTAGCTAAATTGGAATGTGGAATCATTCCCACATAAAAATGATATTAACATAAATATCAACATCCGTAAAAGGCAAACCTGGAAAGACCTTTAGCTGAAGCTGCGAATGCAAGGATAAAAACCCCTATACAGAGACAGGTTATGGTCCAGGAAGCAATTTTTCGCCTTGTTTGTTCATTTAGATCTACTGTATGATTATTATCAGTCAAAAAAGGGGGATCATCGTCAAGAACACTGTGGATTAAAAACTGAGGAAAAAATTTGACATACTAAAGAAGAACGAATCATAAATGGATTTTCAAGAACCAATAAATAGTTTGTCTCAAAATGAAAGCAATAACACTCAGGTCTTCTATTCAATCCCCACCCCTCCTGCCCAGCAAATGAAAAAAAAAAAAAAAAAAAAAAACCCCACCCTAACTGAGAATTTCAATTTAAAGTTGCATACTTGTTCAAAAATATCAGCATTATTAATGTCATTCTTCATGTCACAATAGTAAAGAATACTTATCAAAGCTGTAAATTAAAGCATGGGCCCTCATGCAACTGGCAGAAAATGAAAAATTTCCTATTTGACTGGATTGAGAAACCTTTAGTTTTTCAAATTGAGGCCATTTTCATTATAGACTGTAACATTCAGGGCCTAGAAGAATTCAGACTGTAACTTTCAATCATCCATGTTTGGTGAGAGTCATCCCCTTCTTGAACACAACATCATAAGTTTATGTAACTCAAGTGCAATACTTGTTTTTCCAGACTTCAAATCAAGTAAACTAGTATTACCTTGTGATATGCTTTTCTCAATCGGAGGACAGCCGAGTAATGCCTCCCCAATTTCATGTAGATTGTGACTCTCATTCTCAGATGAGCCGGCAGAATTCTGAAGGTTTTTGCTGTCACTTTCTTGAATATTGCAACTTAATCGTGATGATACTGACTTAATAGCCTCTTGAAGTGATGATGAAAGGGGCACCTCATCTGGAGGAACATATCTAAGTATCAAGACTGAAACTGCTGCGGTAGTAAATGCAAAAAGGGTACCAACACTAACCTGTATGAACAATATATATAGTTATATAAGAATAAGACTACAACAGCAAGACAATAATAGAGATTTATCGCACTATAAAAGTTACTGTTACAAAAAGATATCTATTACATGCATTTATTGATAAAACTAGAAGAGCAAGAAAACGATAACAAGTCATGTCACTAGACTCTATGCATTTGATGTCATAATTTATATAGAAAAGGTGATCATCTTCACCAACTCCAGTAAAAACTTTAAGTTTTAACTTACCATTGCAGCCAATTGTGAAACATCCATAAAGAATGCCAAAACTGCTGCAAAGATACCAGTTGCAACAGTGCTCTTCACAGGAACATGGGTGTTTTTATTAATGTCTGAAAAAAATGAAGGCAACAATCCATCTCTGGCCATTGCCATCAGGATCCGTGGCTGGAAAATCAAACAAAGCGAGAGCTTTCCAATTAGTAGGTGGAACAGAAAATCTCATTCGATACAATGGAGAACAAATTTGTTTCTGATAGCCAAATACCCACTTGTGAACCAAAACAAATGAAATTCTATTGATAGTACAGCATATTTAAAGTTGCGGGCATAAGTTTATAGTAGATATTGAAGATGAAAACAAAGATATATTATCTTCCTCAGAGTATCTTTCTAATCAAGAAAAAAAAACCTGAAGATAAACTAGTACATAATATCCTGAAGAGTGAAGAGTTAAATATAGAGCACAATTGAACAACTGTTTCCACAATGGATTCACAATGTTAACTCATTACTTGTCACAAACAAAAAGAAATAGCATTCTGGTTTGCACAATTTCAATGCAATCAAAAAATAAAGACCGGTAACTTAAGATCTATAATAACAGAGGTTACCTTGTACAAGGATTAGTTAGAATACTATTCTATAAACTTCAGTATGGTTAAACATACCTCTAACTGAGAATAAATGACTTTCTTCACCAAAAAAAGTATAATTTGACTTCTAAAAATTATTCTTCAATACCCTATTCTGGCAACAGGTTCATAACTATGCTAAATCACAAACAGAAGATCCTACTTTCATACCTGGGCAAGAATCGAACCCAACAAACTTGCAGAGAGAGCAGTAACTGCTCCAGTTGTTATAATATACCTGCAATAATGAATCTTAATACAATAGTTATGAACAAAAGGTTCACAATGCTGGAGAATGGAGTAACAGCAAAAACAAGTTGAATCTTACACTGCCCATTGCACGCCATAGCCGGCAAATACTGAGGAGATGGGAGTGTCTGGATCCAAGGCATAGTATGGTACTAAACCGGTAATAACAACAGATAGAAGCATATACAAGATGCAACATATAAGCAATGATATTGCTATACCGAGGGGCAGATCCCGTTGAGGATTCTTCACCTGACATATAAAAAGAAAAAAAAAAAAAAAAAAAATGTTTTAATTCATGAACCCAGCAATAGCGGAACTTTAGATTAGGAATTCATGGTTAACCCTTAGATAGACAGACAGACAGGTAGTGAATGATAGACAGGGAGAAGAGAGAAGAAGGGAGGGAAAATTAAAATACTGGCACCCAATCTTTTTTTTTTTTTTTTGAGAGAATACTGGCACCCAATCTTGAAAGTTTTATTAATTGAAACTAATCAGCATATACTTATTGGGTTTGGGAATGAATCACAAAAGTTAACAACGTGAGCTATGAGGTAACCTCAAGCATATAAGTATTTCTTGGGTGTCTCATCTGGTAATTCATTGCTAAATTTCCTTGCTTTTTTTTGTGGCAAGACATGACGACTACTAAGACAATTGTACCCTCTTCCACATGAACATTTGCTCAATAGTCCCTAGTTTCTCTTCCTTATGTAGCCACATTTGTATTTCCCTAAACTACTAAGGAACCTTAAAAATTTTCCGTGCTTCTATTGCAGTAAAACATATATAACTACTCTGCAAATTTTAATGCTCAGCCACATGAATGCATTCTCAAGTAGCTGCTTTTGTAGACATTTTCATTTTACCCAAAAATACTAGAACCTTAAAAACTTGGATGCTGTAATTGTGCTTCTATTTCACAAATGAGAGATTAAATACAGTCTAGAAAAATAGAAATAACTTAGATATTTCCAACGCAACAATAAATGTACATGAAAATATGTAACAGAAACTATCTGCTACACAAAATTCTTACCTCCTCAGCTGTGCTGGTAACTGAATCGAAACCAATGTATGAAAAGAAGACCACAGCAGAGCCAGTAAACATCCCATTTATTCCAAAGGGAAAATACCTGAAAAATTAAATTTAAATGTGAGGTGGCCGAGTAGTCGGGGGAAATTGTCATTAAAGACCGTGGAGTTAGCCATTACCCGCTGGGAAGTTCATATCCAACCCATCCATTTTTGAAACCCAAATATCCACCGACTATCAAGATGAATAGCAAGACAAAAACATTTACTGATGTAACAATCATCTGTACCAATGAACTCTGAAAATTTGGGTCCTTTGCATTAGTAAGAAGAAAACAAAGAAGAGAAAAATGCAACTTCCAATTATATTGGTTTTTGGTAATAATTAATTGTATACGGAAACAGAAGTACCTCCTTGATTCCTGTACACAAGAGGAAAGTGACGATAAGAACTAATACTGCTGCAGATGGATCAACCACGACACCAATCACAGGGATGGTGTGACGGGCGAAAACAGCAGGCAAATTATCCAGACCTCCAAAAAACAAGGCCTGAATTAAAGAAAGAAACAGGCATAATTAATAAAAGCTGGAAATTGCAGATGAGAAAAGAAAAAGAGTAGGTAGGTAGGTACCAGATTTGGGGTAATGCCACGAGCAACAGCAGAAGCACCAATAGTGTATTCTAGAACAAGAGCCCAACCAACGAACCAAGCAACACCTTCTCCAAGACATATGTAGGAATAGTGATAAGCACTGCCAGCAGACGGACAGCGACAAGCAAGCTCTGCATAGCAAAAGGCAGAGAGTGCAGCAGCTATCCCAGCAATCAAGAATGAAATGGTAAGCGCAGGCCCTGCCTGCTCTCTTGCAACTGTTCCCACAAGCACATACACTCCAGCACCTATTGTAGCTCCAACTCCTGATTCATTTTTTTTTTTTTTTAATTTAAAAAAAAAAAGGAGGGGAAGGATCAATGATCAATCCATAAGTAAGCAGCCAATTCCTAGATTGAGAGATTTACCAATGGCAATGAGGTCAGTGACACATAATATCCTAGCCAATTCATGATGGCCCTCTCCCTGTCTTTTCACATGAACTGAATCAACTTGCTTCCGCCGAACCACGCTTCTAAACCCCCAAAAACACTTGTTTTGCATATCTCCCGCGAATCAAAATCAAACCCACTTCTTCTTCTTCTTCTTTTGACTTCTTTCTTTGGTTTTCAGACGAGGGATAAAACTGCGGAGACGGATAACAGACAACATGTTCCTTGATAGGGGTAGATAAGTAACAAACCAGTTTTACTGTGATGACGCTTCGGGTAACGTGCATTTTCGGAGAGCCTAAAAAGAGAGACGTGAAACGAATGGGAGATATCAACAGCCACACCAGGGATGGCAACTTCATTCTTCGCCTCATCTCCTCCTCAATCCAAATATAAAATTATCGAGAATTCCGCATCCCTACCGCCATTGGATATAAGGCCTCCGTCCGTACTTGCCCATCTCTAATAACAATTTAACTATAACTGCCAACACCCTATGGTGGTGGGTGTCTACCTGTCTAAAAGTGGGTAGGTTTTTTTTTTTTCAATAATATATTTTCTTATCAATAAGTTGTATAAATTTTGATTTTTTTATCTATACATGTGCGATGTACATGTTACTGTTGAAAAAATGAGAACATAAAAGTTTTCTTCTTACTAACTTCCTCAATTTTATACTTTTTGTAAATTACCATAATAAGCATGTGTGATGCACGTGTTATTGTTGAAAGAATAAGAATGTGAAGTTTTCTTCTCACCCATTCCTCAATTTTTTATGTTTTTTTTTATGTTTTTGTAGATTTCCATAATAACTTTTTGAGATTTACCCAATTTGTGTGCCTGGTCCAAACATGATTAATTCTTCTAGTTGTAATAGGGTAGAATATTCTAGATCTCCTAATCAATATATGGTTATGATACTTTGTACTCCAAGGAATGTACAAATCCTTTATATAAATAGGCTCATATTATCATTAAAAGTATCTCAGTATTCTCTCAAGTTCTCTTATTCTAAAATATGTTATTAGCACGAAGCCATAACCCTGAATAAATAGCCAAAAACCTACAACAAAACCAAAACAGAATATTTGCCGTTAGCCTCGCTAGTCCCTCCCCTTGTCTACCTCATTAGCTAGCATCTGTCCTCGCTTGCACTTACTCAGCACCACACTCACTCCTGTCGCACCCCTGCACGCGAATAGCCTCACCAGCAGTGCACCTTCGTGCCTCCTACACTCATACACCAGCCTGCGCCTATGCTCAGCACTACCCCGCACCGCTAGCCTCGCAAGCAAACTTTTCAAGGTAAGATTTTATAAAAGTTGCTGCTTTATTTAAAATTCCTGCTTTCTTGCACTCGGGGATTCTTATATCCCTTCTTATACCTCTCACCTTTGTTATAACGTGGGATTGAGCTGAACTGTGGAGGTTCGTACTATCTCCGAACATTGGTTGGTTGAGAGTGCTTTAACGATAGACTTTCATTATACATCACCATTTTGATCTAATCCAATATCTCTTAGAAATTGAATTTCTTAGTAGTGAATTACGCTCAGAAATTCATATTGTTTTTGTGGTTAGCTTATAAACTGCGAAACTAACCCTGTTCTTGTTTTTCCTTTCAGGATGTCGAACTTAAACAAGCTTGACTTTGCTCCATTTGACACAACGGGCATTGGATATCACAAGAGGGTTTGTGATGTCTAAAATCACCTCAAAGCCCAAGAGATCCTATTTGCGATCCAAGAGCGCACTACTAATGTGCTCACCAAAAACGCCTATGATACTTTGGAGACCAATTGTGCCAAAGCAATCATTCTAATGATAAGTCACATGGACGAGTCTCTTCAATTCAAGTACCTAAATGAAGAAGATGCTAAAAAGCTGTGGGTCTAACTCAAGGAGTGTTTTAGGAATGTTCGTGGTCAACTTCCGGATTTAGAAGTGTGATGGCATAATTTTCGCTTCTGTGATTTCAAGTCTGTTCTTGACTATAATTTGGAAGCTTTGTCATCAAATCTTTGATGGAGTTCTATGATAGAGACATCATAGACACTATGTTGATTGAGAATACTCTCTCCACCTTCCCTATTCTGCATTGATGATTGTTAAGAACTATCATATTGAAGTGAATGCGAGACGGATCACAAGATTTCATGAGCTCATTGGAGCTATGTCTGTTGCTGAAAAGCACGACAATATCCATGTGAAGAATTATAATTTGACACCTGTGGGAACTAAGCCTATTTCGGAGTCCAATTATAATGGCGCCCCTAAGGGAGGACGCCGCGAGCGAAACCCTAAATCTAGGGATCTATCCGGACGTCCTGGTTCATAAAATCGCTTTGTCAGGAAGGTAACCACCAGAATAAGTGGATACAGAGTAGAGGATGCCACCGTGGAAAGAGAGATGTTGCCGCCGGCCCTAATGGGCGTCCTACACACGTACAAAACACGCCTCAATTAGATGTAGAGCATTCAGTTATTGGGCACACATTTTTACAGCATCTGAAGGTCTAGCTGCAGCATACAAAGTGTATCGCGAAGCATGAGAAGCTCACACCGTGGAACATGAAGACCAAGAGGTCAACCTGAGGGGTAAAGACTTCAAATCTAGTGACGATGAAGAAACATTTTATTTAGAGTTTTTTTATTTTCCAAGATCGATTGTAATAGACACTTGCCATATTTTTTAGTAGATGCCTTTGGTATTAGTTTTTCTTCAACTAGGCTTATCCAAAATGGATGTGATATCTACGTAAGAGTTGGAGCGAGAAGCATTTAAAGCGAGTATTACTCCACCAAAACCTCTCCTCTTCTTACCTAGTTGCATTCGGATTGGAGTTACCGAAAAAAGTTAAGCGACGACCATTGTTTGCAGTAGATAATTTGGATTACATTTTTTCGTGGCCAGAAACTTTGATGTCAACGTTGGCTTTATGAATATATAGACTCTATTTTAATTTTGAGACTTTCTTTTAGGAATGGACTATGGAAAACTTTATTGTCTCGCGGATAGTGCGACTACGCACACTATTCTCCGTCATCGGCAATTATTTTTGGAGATGTTGCCTACACATTCCTCTGTGACTACGATGGCAGGATCATCGAATTTGGTCCTTTTGCCCAATGACACCTTGATCAATGTCACAGAAGCTCTCTACGCGCAAATAGGACCCTATTGAGTTTTAAAGATATTCTAACCAACGGATTTCATGCGGCGGAAATGCATAGTGAAAACGGGAATGAGTTCCTTTACATCACCTCTAATGATTGCGGATGAAAGCGCATCTTAGAGAAACTTATGTGTCTCTATAGTGGGCTTTATGTTATCACTATTCAAGCAATTGAATCCAATGATTTTATAAGAGAAGATCTCTTTGATTCAAACATATATTAGCTTTGGCACGACATGTGAGGTCATCCTGGTCTTGATATGATGATCCGTAGACTTCACATGGACATCCTTTCTTTCAAGTGACAAGAAGCAAGAATCAAAAATTAATTCAAGAAGCAAGTCAGACCGCTGCCACCAACGCCACAGTTGTCCACCGCTGACGCTGCCTCTTCCAGTGACGCCACCAAGGGAGCCCTAACCTCTAATTTTTCTTCTCACGTTAAATCTGACATTCCAGTCCAACCATATTCCTCATTAGTTGCTTATAAGGCCCCTCGCTCATTTTGCAAAGCCTGTCCCTTAAGGAAATTAGAACCGAGACCGTCCTATGCAAAAGATATAAAAGTTCTCATCCCTTTATTACATAGAATCCAAGGGAATATTTGCGGACCTATTCAACCAACTTGTGAACCTTTTAGATACTTTATGGTATTGGTTGACCCGTCAACACACTAGTCATATGTCGCGCTCTTGTCTACTCATAATACTGCTTATGCATTTTTTTGATATTGCTAAAGTGACGAGATCACATATACCTGCTGCAAACGTGCCTGCAAGGATAGACGCCTCTGAAGGATTGAGGGATGATGCCACTAACTACCCACAGTGGTGGTGATGTGGCGACACAGGCCACGGCCCCCGCCCCCACAAGGAAGCATGGGAGGCCTTTAGGTTCAAAGGATACTCGCCGTAGAAAGAGAGCGACTTTGGCACAACCGAATAATTTGATCATCGATACTCAAAATCCGTATCATGAAAATGTTCCGGACGCCTCAACGTCAGAACCAATTTCCGATAATATAGAGATCTCTGTAAACTACACTGGTGTACATGGGATAGAAACTCCATCATCATTGATGATGTATTCGCGTATATTTTGTTTGATACAATTAGACAAATAAATTAATAATTGATGTTTTATGAGCACAATCTTTAAACAGTTGTATGGTGTTTATGAGAGTTTTTGATCATAAGATTACACTTCGTGACAAATTTAGATATTTCTTATCATAAAATTCTACTAAGTAATCATAAATAAAGAATTTAAATTACGAGTTAGATTCTCCTCCAATCTGATTATCCAGCGGATTAACGGATTCCCAGGCCACTAGTTCAATCCGCTTATTTTAACGAATATTCTTAAATTTAAAATAGTAATATTAATTTTTTTTTATCATGATACTTATAAAACTTTAATAATGTTAAAGGAAAAACAGGTTATGTGCATTCGTCAAGGTAACTGACGAAGAGGGAATTAGGGAATTAGCGGTTACAGCTCAATCATCCATTATTGTCATTATTGTAATTGATATTACCATTGCAATCCTCACCCTATATAAAGAGACTATCTAATGAAATGAGTAGACTAATTTCGCCATTTTTACTTTTACACGTTATCAGCACGCTCAGAGCCAATAGCAAAAAAAAAAAAAAAAAAAAAAAAACCTAGATTTTTTTTTTCTTTTTCCCGTCGACACCAAATGAAAACCCAAAAAAAAAAAAACTCAGAGCACAAAACCCACCAGATCTGCATCAATGCGCGCATGCGCTAGGATCGTTTTGTTTTCTCGAAACCAACATGTTATATATAAAACTCAGTTTTGTCCTGATAATGAAAATTCATGCTCATTTTAAATACATTGGCAGGACCCGCCCCGGATTTCACCCCGAAATCCGAAGTGGCCTTGCGGGGCCTACTCTAGAAGAAATTCTACCAAAAATTTGGCGAAACTTCCCCTAAAAGTAGGCTACCCAAAACCTGTAGGAAAACATTTACACTTCTAAATCATCCATCCTTATTCTCCTGGAGCCATCTGCTCCCCAAATCACAACTCCAGTTTCACAGATATCAGTCTCAACCCAAAAACAATATTAATCTCATAGATTATCAGAGCAATACTAATCCCCTAGGTAACCAAGAAAACAGAAATAGAATGAGTACGCGGAAGCAATGCTGTTGGCTATGCCTCGACTCCATGTACGCCCGACCTCAACTAATTTCGCCTGCAAAAGTACTATTCAGGTGATCACGCGTACGAGTTCCTTCGTCGAGCAATAGCTCGGTACGTCGCCCTGGAAGAGCTCCAATTTAGTCGTTGAACACGAGCCCAGAAAACCCAAGAACCCTAGAATCGGGTTCTCCTTGATTCTCCTTCTACACTGCAAATCGTGGCTCAAGGCTAGGGGCAAAACGATCCTTGGCAAAAACCGCACCTTCGACCGTGGTTTGGTGGCAGGAAACGGCCGGAATCGGAAGAATTGCCGGAAAACCCCAATCTTCTACAGTTCTCTTCAAGCCGTCGATTCCCACTTTTCCGGCCAAATCGCCGTGACCCGCTGCTGCTAGCGTGTGGAGCAGAATGAGACGCACCGGTGATGACCATGGCTCGTCCCCAGGTGGCCGGACGGCGGCGAATCGAAAGGAAGAAGGAGAGAGTCCGACGCGGGGAAAGAAGAAAGAGGAAGAGAGAGAAATCGGGGTAGGGGGGTAGGTTTCCCGAAATGGAAACTTACCCTGGTAACTCGGCTATTTATAGAAAGTTACCGTGAACAGTAACCATGAACAGTAACTTTAATCTTTCGCTTATAACTTTTGCATACGAGCTCCGATTTTTACGTACCACATATGCACGCGCTCGGTTTAACGTCCTCTACAACTTTCACGAAGGAAGTTTTCTCAAATTTTGACCCGATCAAAAAGTCAACTTTTAGGGCCACTAAAGTTACCGAAAAAGAGTAAAAGTAAGTCAAATTGTCGTTTACTGTCCAAATGACTAGTAAACCGGTGAATTAAGATACGGGATGTTACATTCTCCTCTCCTTATAAAAATTTCGCCCTCGAAATTTCATGCCGGTTAGAAGAGAAATGGCACACCATTTGATTCAAAATACCATAATCTCAAAACTTATCAACTTTTCCTCAGATTAAACTTTCCTTCTCGCAACATCAAGTCAACAACCAACAAAACTCTGATGATCCCCACTACAAAAGCAATGAAAACATGCTCATAATCCAAAATTATCAATGTCCAAAGTCGAATCACTTGTCTTGTTGAACCATGTAGCACCATAAACTCGCAAGTACATGAATTCCGGTGTAAAAGAAAAAATTCATTTCAATGGTTAGCTCAGACGACACCCGATATTGACGTCACAAACCACCCTGTTAAAATTATAGCATTCATAACCTTCTCACAGAAGTCGCTTAGTGAAAATCCAACCCATTCACCATCAATATTGTGACAACCACAAGATACCATTGCTAATCAACAATTCCAAAAGACATCACTTCCTTAGCTACCACAAGACAGCACTTCCTTCCTTGTTTGTTTGTGCTTAAATTTCTAATCAGATGTCGTTCACATAAAGATCCCATAGTTGTCAAACATATAAAGATCAACCTCGAACGAACCAATAAGTTCATAATCAAGTAGGTTATAGGGCCACTACACTTCTGCTGCGCTACTCTAACACCTGACTAAAATCATTAGTCCAGCCTTGAGGTGACGTTCCGAGTCGACTAATAAAATTGATAGCTACCTTACTCTGGCCACACATATAACACCTCACTCAAAAACTTTTATAAGTACGATAATGTGGAAAACTTTTCTTAATCATATGTGTCTCAAGAAATCTACTGATTACCAATGCCTCCAATCAAAACTATTAATATTTCTCACAAGTTAGTACTCATTTAACGCCATATCATGTACCACGTCTTCAGAAATCTGGTGCAAGCAAAATTATAACTACTAGCTCTACTCTAGCTCAACAATTCAAATCCAGAAGGAAAAGCATCACCCTCAAGTTGTTCTTAGCCGATGCTACAATTCATTAATAGTCATAGATCTGAAATCTGGTTGAATCCATGTTGTTCTCGTTGATCTCTATTGTCCCGAATGATATTCTTAATTCATATACCCAAGTAATTCTCACTACCGAGAGCACCACAATTTGAATTACTAGATGCTAGACTTGAATTTCGATCAAACCAAAATAAAAATAGCTTTCTTATTCAGTTAGGAAAACTCTCTCTTATAACTACTCCGCTAGCCCTAAATAGAAACATCTCCAACCCACCGTCTGACAAAACCTCATGACAATTCATTTACAGCTACGACATTGCGGAAATTTTCCAAACCCTGTATGTACCAAATCCTTTAATGGACTACGATGTCTCAAACAACACTAGTAGATGCTTCAAATCTGATCCAAGAGTTGACCAACTAGGTTAGAAAATCAATACTTGAAATGAACAATTCTCAAACTGAAACCTTGCCAGTCATAATAATTTGATCGATTCCATAGCAACCCCGCCAAACTCAAACATCCCAAAAGAAAAGTTTACCTCCATTCGTGACTGAAAACCTTATGTTCGAAGTAACCTGTAAATGGTTTGATAAGTAAGCAAAGGCGCATCGTGTTACGTGAACGTAAAGCACCCCAAAAACTGCAGGGAAGAAAATCAACTCGTGAATTAAGAAAAAGAGCTATTGAAGCAACGACGTAATCCACAAGCAAGAAATAAATTCTTTCATAACCCCCCAGAAGACTAATCGAGAAATCCATCATAAATTAGTCCCCAGAAGACTAATCGAAACTTGTTGACTATCGTTGACCCGCAAGGACAACTGCTACCAAACCTTCGCCATAACTCAAAGATTTTAAATTAAGATCATAACCACATCACCTAGAACTTCCACTTGAATTACTATGGACACCCCGTGGGGTCACTACGACTATTTCTTGATCCCAAGTTCAACAATTTTCACCCAAATGGATATCCATTGACACTTAATAGTACCTTCATACGCGGTAAAAGTGATGGCAACCTTCATACAGTGGCGGCGCGTGGAGGCGTGTAGGGCAGTGTTTTAATTTCTGTTTTTAGCCCATTAAATTCTATAAATGTTGTAGAGCTTGTATGTGAAGTTTGGTAATTTTTGGAGAAGCTTGGAATTAATTATGAATTTTTGAAGTTTAGGGTTTCGATTATCGAATTACGAGAATCCGACCGTCGGATATCTCTCGGTTCTGCTTTGGAACCTTTAAATTAACGAATTGGTATTAGTGGTATAATTTGGGCTGAATCCGAGGAGAATGGGAGATGTAAATTATGAGGAATTGAGTTTAGGAATTATATTAAATTGTTGAAAAATTATTCACGGAATATAATCGTGTACAGGATGTCGTACCGAGCCCTGGCTCGATGAAGGAACTCGTATACGTGATCGTCGGAATAGTACTGTGAGTGGACTTTTGTTTTAAATAATGATGCATGCGTTTATTTCTTGAATTAATTCTTTATTTAATTATCATATTACTTTTCAAGCATATTATTTGTTTCCGGAATTTGATTATTGGTTTATCTCCTGGATTGGCTTTCAATAATGATTTTCTGAGATGGATTATGATTTACCTCGGTCATGAATTTCGGATATTAATTCGTTATGCTCGGATTCGAGTTTGTGATTTATGTTGATTTCCGGAGTTTCATATTTAATTTCATTCATCGATTTGAGATTTCTGAAAGATTTTCGAAATGGGATTTCGATGGAATTATTTCTTATTTATTTTTTTTAAATATGAGTTTATTTTTGGTGTGGGACACGCCGTTAATTTATTGATCTTTCTTATTTATTTATCGACTTTCGGATTTTGGCATTGGGAATGCCTTGATGATGATTTTGGAATTGGTTTTGTTTCGAATTATGGAGATTATGATTTATTATTATTTCTCGCATTTTTGCTATTGATTTGAGATATTCTTGGCGTGTGGGACACGTCGTTGGAAATTCATTTGCGAGAGTTGGGGGAAGCTTTATGTATTTTGGATTTACTGGATTTTCGGTTATGTTTCCCTGTGCCATACTGAGGGGTGATTTTATCATGCTAGCATTGATTTTCCGCCTTTGTGGCGCGGTGATGGGATCACCGTAGCCCTTCCGCCTTTGTGGCGCAGGTTACTGTCTCTGTGACAGTAATTCTGTAGCCCAGTATCCTATCGCTACACTTAGTGGCGTAAGGGTATATTACGGGAGTTATGGGAGTTCTTTAGCCTGGGAGGCTATCACCCAACCAAGCCTGAGTGGCTTATTCGTATGGCTATCATCTTCCCCTACTTATACTATTTTTGACTAGCGGGGACTAGTCTGAGTTTCCTTAACCAGCGGGGCTGGACTTATATTTTCGAGTATTGAAATTTCAATCTTTTACTTGTTGTTTTGACTAGCGGGGCTAGTCGGTTTTTCTGGAGTTCAACGTTTTTCGGATTATTTTCTTAAGTGTTCTATAAATGTTGCATGCATCCGGATTTTATATATCGAAAAATGTGGGAAAGTATGAAGTTTTATTTTGTTTTATTCATATTAAATTATTTATTTTTGTCCACTCACGCTAACGTTTTTACGTACTTTTCCCTGGGCCCTTCTGTTTCAAATGCCCAGTTTGCAGGCGAATTAGTGGAGGTCGGGCGTACATGACATTTGAGGCATAATTGTCACCACTTCCGCATTGTAGGATCCCTTGATCATTTACTCTATTTTTTTTATTCCCTTGTGAATTAGTATTGCTCTGATAACCTTTGGGATTTGTATCGTTAAGTTGAGTTTTGTGTTTTGCGAGTTGGGGAATGTTGATTTGGGGAGCAGGGTGGCTCCAGGAGCATAAGGATGGGTGATTTAGAAGTGTGAATTCTCTTTCTACAGGTTTTGGGTTGTCCATTTTAGGGGAAGTTCCGCCAAATTTTTGGTAGAATTTCTTCTAAGGTGGGCCCCGCAGGGCCACTTCGGATTTCAGGGTGAAATTCGGGGCGGGTTTTGTCAACCACCCTGATCACCCTATCAATTCTATAAGGCTCGATAACGCTGGAGAGTTTACATCAAAAGCATTTGATGATTATTGCATGTCTATTGGGATCGATGAAGAGCATCCTGTACCCCATGTGCATACACAAAATGGTCTCGCAGAAGCCACCATCAAACGGCTACATATGGTGGCTAGGGCACTGGTTATGAGTACCAACCTGCCTATATTTTTCTGGGGTTATGCAATATTGCACGCAGCTTTACTTATTCATTTCAGACCCACTGCTAGCCAACCATTTTCTGCGTACCAGTTGGTAACTGGATATGAGCCTGACATTTCACACTTACGCATATTTGGTTGCGCAGTATATGTGTCTATTGCGCCCCCATAGCGCACCAAAATGGGTCCTCACAGATGATTAGGTATTTATGTTGGATACGAATCTTCAACAATTATCTGTTATTTGGAACCCTTGACAGGCGAGCTCTTTACTGCTAGATTTACGGATTGTCACTTTGATGAGATAGTCTTCCCGTCGTTAGGGGGGATAGGAAAAAGGATTTTCCAAGGGAACGACAGGAATTGTTGTGGTTTGTCCCCACTCTGTCTCATTTTGATCCCCACACTTCATAATGTGAAAGTGAAGTGAAAAGAATAATCGATCTTCAGAACGTAGCAGATTCGATGCCTGATGCGTTTACTGATATCTCAAAAGTGACGAGATCACATATACCAGCTACAAATGTACCTGCAAGGTTAGAAGTTCCCAACAAGTGGCACGGTGCCATAGATAGAGGCGCTGCAACCACACTTAGTGGATGTGTGGTTGAGGCCGTGGCTCCCCAAAGGAAGAGGGTGAGGCCACTTGGTTCAACTGACACTCACCCAAGGAAGAAGAGGGCGAGTAAGGCACAAACCGATCCATTAATCATCAATGTAGAGAATCCCACTCATGAGATTGTCTTTGATTATAGTCATGTCCATGAATCAATACTGGAGGACGCTTTGATGTTTGAAATGATTCTAGAGAACAAAGAAATCTCAATGGATTATGAGAGTGTGTATGAGTTGATGGTGTTACGTCCCGGATCGCAAGTTACCGGTCTACTAGTCTTTCGAACGGTAAACGACATTTACTTTTACTTTTGACTCTGTTTCAATCTTTTAGGAGGCCTTAAAAGTTGACTTTTTTTCGAGTCAGTTTTTGAGAAAATTTTCTTCACGGAAGTTGTAGAGGACGTTAAACCGAGTTCATAGACATGTGGTCTGTAAAAATCAGAGTTCGTATGTGAAAGTTATAAGCAAAATACTAAAGTTACTGTTTGGAGTGAATGGTATAAATTTGAACTTTTTACTGTGTTGCACGGTAACTTTCTATTTTTCTCTCTCTCTCCGGCATATCTCCATCTCCAAGCCACTTGTCGGCGTGCCACCGGCGTGGTTAGCTTCAACGCCTACGGTGGTGGCTCACTGAATCTTGGCCTGAAACCGGCGAACCAAGGCCGAGAAGTTTAGTATAGCAATTGAGGTCAACGCTGGTTTCTCTCAATTCCGGCCACTTCCGGCGACAAAGCCAGGCTTTTCTGAAGCGCCTTGGGCCACCCTTTATGCTCTCCAAACCTTTTGCAGCGGATCGAAGCGTGGAAGGAGAAATCACGTCGGGAAATTTTTCTACACTATTCACTGTCAGGTTTTTCAGGTTTGCTTGGTTTCCGGCCATTTCAATGTATTTTCTGACTTTATCACAGTTGAGAAAGTTATTGGAAATGTTGAGATGATATTGTATATGAAATTTGGTGGCTGGAAGTGGAGGTTGCCACACGCCGCCACTCTAGGTGGCGCATGGAGGCGCATAAGGAAGGTTCCTGGCTTCGATTTTTAGATAGTTAAATCCTATATTTGATGTTGACCTTATATATGTGAATTTGGTGAAGATTGGAGAAGTTTTGAATCGATTTCTACTTTCCGAAGATTTAGAATTTTGATTATCGATTTACGAGAATCCGACCGTCAGATTTTTCTCGAATCTGCCCTAGAACTTGTAAATTAATGAAATGATGTTAGTGGTAAAGTTTGGGTTGAATCGGAGAAGGAAATGGAGACGTTGACTTATGAGTATTGATTTTGGAATCGTATTTAAATGTCAAATTATTCATGGAATATAATTATGTACAGAGCGACGTTCCGAGCTATTGCTTGATGAAGAAACCCGTATGCGTGGTCGCCAAAATAGTATTGTGAGTGGACATTTGATTTTAAATAATTATGCATGCAGTATTTGATTTATTTTATTATGTTCCGGTTGAGATTTAGTATATGATTTTAAGATATAATGATTTCCTTTAATTGTTGATTTATTGGAACCTCCTAAATTATATTTAGTGGCATGCTGATAATTTTTGAGTATTTGATTTATCGGGATTTATTGAAATATGCTTCCGGTGATTATTGAGGATTTACGGAATTAATATTGAGTTTTCTTTTTCAGAAGCATTTATCAATTTTTGAGTTATGAGAAGTATTGAGAAGTGGTTTTCGGAAAGTGATTGATTGAGGAAATATTATGAGAATTAAGAATTTTCGATTATTTGAGTATGAGTGATGTATTGAGGTTTCTTGATTTATGCTTTTGACGATTTATGGATGATTTATTTAATTAATATCGGGTTTCTTTCCGAAAGCAATTATTTGAAAGAGGTTGATTCTAGTTTATTGATGAGGTAAATAAGTCAGCGCATGCATGCATTACCTAGCCGGCAGTCACCTCCAACTAATAGTCTGGTCGGTAGTCCCCTCCAGACAATATTCTGGTCGGCAGTCCCCTCCAAAATATTCCAGTCGGCAGTTCCATCCGATGCGTCATTTGGTCAGCAGCCCCATCCAGAAGGTATGAGGTAGTTAGTCGGTAGTCCCCTCTAACTACCTATGGTTAGTCGGCAATGTCACGCCCTTGATTTTTAACACCATAAAAATCGATATATAATCTCATAATTATACATGCGCGATCGTTCAGCCATCAATACAAAATACATGGAGACATCTTCCTTTAAACCAAGTACAAATTGATGCCCTGAACCCACAATTCCAATATTGACTCGTTCCACAGAGTCACATATTACACAAAACTTACGAATTAAATTGTCATCACAAAATAAAACGTAAATGCTCCTCAGAGCTTACTACATAGCGGAAGTCATAACAATGGCAAAGCCAACAAAATTTGCTTCCTACCCGTTTTGCTGCCAACAAGCTACCTCAGCTTCAGCCACGATTACCCTGACCAGCAGGATTAACCCCTACGCCATTGAATAGTGCACCGGGTTGCCACACAACAAACCCGGTAAGCTTATGAAAGCTCGTATGAGTAACTCATAAACATCAATCAACAACTCACACACATCAGCTTAAGGAAACCATGCAACCATGATTCCTTCTAACCTTCCATATCCTTTCCACCGAAAGGACAACATAAGTCACCGATGTGACAATGTTCTATTTGCTAACTTAACCATCAAGAAGCAATTCAAGTCTCATCTAGACAATAAAAGAAGAATACTCTCGGAACTCTCCTTTAAACTACATACTTATGAGTCTCCAGCAACCTCGACCGTTACCCCCATAAGCTATAATGGCAGACACACTAGAACTCTGATTGAAATTGTAACCACTAGTCCGGCCAAGGACGTGATTACCTATTTCCTGCCTTGGTCACCATCTACGACCTGTCACCATCTGTGACATATGATTTCAAACCCCGTCTGGTCATAAAATCAAACAACAAGGTCACCATCTGCAACCTGTCACCATCTGTGACATATAATCTTTAGACCCCGTTTGTTCTCAAAATCAAACGTTAAGTAAGTCACACCTGACCTAGAACCGTTACAAACATCTAGTTTCGGCTTTCCCCATCCCTGCTCACCATCTGTGACCCTTGGTACAAGGACCAATACATTTAAAATGAGTCACGCTTGACTCAAAAATGTAACATCAAACTCAATACTTTTCAAACAATAGAAAACATCTTTTTCCACAATATTGTTTCCTGAAAAGTCACATTCAACAATAATATGAACACCATCATGCATATTATTCCATCACACATCACTCACAAGAATATATATATTTCACGTAAATATATATATACGTAGTCATTCGCTCAGGAATGCCTACTAATACCAACTATAGTTTGCAGTTAAATAATTAACGCCAAAACAATAATGGTAATTCCGTTCATAATGAACCTTGTGAGATTACTCACCTCGAAACTCCCACTGAGTCTTCAATATAGAATAAAGCAGCCAATCCACAAAATAACCGTCCAAAATACTTCGTCAAGTACCTAATTATATACGGTTTAACTTAGTAACGATTCACATTTGATTTAAGTCCGAAATCCCTGTTTTGAACTAAAATCCCCAAAGTGGCGCCAATCGAGGCAAAACCACATCCGAGACCTCCCAAAGTCTCCGGAATACTTCCACAATCGATATGTCCAAACCACAAGTCGATCGGAAGCTCGAATCCTCACGGATCTAATAAATCGACCGGTATGAAACCGTAAAAATCATAACAAATCCATACGAACTCCAAAATTTGCATACTATATATCGAAACGCTCGTATCAACGAGTAGAACATATATAATTCCAAAAACAGTTCCCTACATGGCCGGAACACCACCAGAACGCCGCCACAGGCGGTGGCGCACCGCCGCCTGCCAAAACTCAATATTTCACAAAACTCCCAACATCAAAGCTGTTCATCTAAGCATGCTTGTGAATTTTCATAACTAGCTCGAAGTAAGAAAACAAGCATAAAAGGGTCGAAAACTACCTCACAAGCTTTGAATTTTTCCTCAATCTAAGTTGAACTGATTTCCACGTAAATCGATCCAAACAAACACCATAGATCGATCCAGAAGGCTCCCATGAAGCCAAAGAAGGAAACTTGAAGTCGTGTCGTCGCCGGAGCTACGTTTTCCGGTCGAGTCCGAAAACCTCAATCTTTGCCGTCTTGCAGCGCCGCCGTGGAGGAGAATCGCCACTAGAGGACACCAGAGGGAGGAGCAGACGGTTGAGACGATCTAGTCTGGAAATTTTCACGGCCAGAGACCGCCGGAAAAGTTGGGTCAGGTCGGCCGGGTTCAGGTCGGGTCAGGCGGAAAATTTCGATTCTGAAGGTGTCGACTGAGAGAGAAAAGATGGTTTCCGGAAATGGAAATGGGATTAATGATTTCATTTTCTGATTTTCTATATTTATACTAAAACGGAAACTTCTTCCGCTAGCCATTACTTTGTCATACGAACTCCGATTGACGCGTTCCGCATGTCCACGAATTCGTATCGACGCGCTCTACAACTTTCGTGAAGGAAGTTTTCCGAGAATCCCAAAGTATAAAAAGTCAAACTTCACACGACCCCCTAAACTGTGAAATTCGAATAATTATACGTACGAAAACCATTCCACCTCACATACAACTTACGAATAACACACAATAACAATTATTCGTACAACTGGTCCATTAATAATTACCAAAATTAAATAACGGAAATCCAGGTCATCACAGGCAGTCCCCTCTAACCATCACCTCCTCGTCCGGTCGGCAGTCCCCTCCAGGTGGCATGAGATGACTAGTCGGCAGTCCCCTCTAGTCATCGCCTATTTGAGATATGATCTTGAGATATGAATAATTTAACGAAATTTTTGAAATATCATTATATATTCAAGAGTTTTCGAGATGTTCGACATTACGTGATTGAGATTTCAGTAAAGATGATGATTAAGAGTATTTTCAAGATTTTTACTGCATGAGAGGTTTTAAAGAATAACTTGGGAAAGCATTAAGTTTCTTGTTCATTCGAAATTACTTATTTTTCGTCCACTTACTCTAACGATTTTCAAATGCTTTTCCCCTGGGCCCTTCAGTTTCAAATCCCCAATGTGCAGGCTAGATTAGTTGAGATCGGGCGTACATGAAGTTGAGGTATAGCTGTCACTGCTTCCGCATTGTAGAATGTATCGATCCTTTACCTTACTGTTCCATCTTCTTGTACACCTTGTACGTTGGATTGCTCTGATGACCCATGTGATTATTATTCTTAAGTTGAGAATTGTTTTGTGAAATGGAAGATGTTGTGACTTGGGGAGTAGGGTGGCTCCAGGAGTTAAGGATGGTATTTGATATTAGAAATATAAATGTTTTTCTACAGGTTTTGGGTGGTCCACTTTTAGGGGAAGTTTCACCAAATTTTTGGTAGAATTTCTTCTAATGCGGGCCCCGTAGGGCCACTTCGGATTTCAGGGTGAAATTCGGGGCGGGTCTTGTTAGTTGGTATCAGAGCATTAGGTTGTCAGATTATGTAGACTCGTTCCTATTCTGTTACCTTGTATACTTGATGTTACTCAGTACCTCTCGAGTGATGGCCCGATTGCAGCAATTCCCCATCATATACTCTTCGGCGCTGATGTACTCATCAAGTGTGTAAGGTACATGTCGAGTTGGTTGTTCGTTCAAATACTATGCCTCATGTACGCCGACCTCATAGAGATTTCACTATGTATCGGATTGTTTATATGTCTTGCACCTTTTCTTGGTGATGGTAGAGTAAAAGGACTCTATATATTTGAGTTGTGCTACTAATGGTAATTTGAGAGAAATTTTGTGGTTATCTCTTCCTCAATGTCAACAAATTTGTTGGGGCATGGTTTAAGGTACGAGATCGGAGTTTGATTTTGTGCCTGATTGTTAGAGACGAGCGACCATAGTTTTGGGCTGTCTTTGGATACTATAATTGTTTGGGGGTCTGGATTGTTGGGGGAAATAGAACTAATGGTTATGGTGGTTCTGACTTTGAACCGAGTTTCGGGAAATGTGTTACATGACACGATCGGTCTTGTAATGTGTTACATTACTGGAAGTCGTTGGAGATTTCTTTGGAATCTCAGTGTTGGAAACCACTTGCAGAGAATCCATAATGGAATTTCTCCTGCTGGACACTTTTCGCGGTGTCGTGTACGAATTTCCCTCCGGTAGACAACTCGTCCTTAATTTCGAATTGTTTGACTGTGGAGAGTTGAGAAAGATTGAAGCAAATGAAATCCTTATTTGTCATGGTTAGTTCTGTGTTTTCCTGTGACTTTGGTCACCAATGGTAGTAGGTGAAAAGTAGAAATGGTAACGGTAAGTGAGAATTGTAAGTAGAATGAGTCTGAGGTACAAGGCTCACCTAGTGGCACGATAAGTGAGAATTGTAAGTGGAAGTGGTAACGGTAAGTGAGAATTGTAAGTAAGAATAGGGCATAAATGGGTCTTTGTCAGAAAGCGTAATGAGAAGAATGAAGTCCAGAGGTACAAGGCTCACCTTGTGGCGCAAGGTTTCTCACAACGCCCTGAAATTGACTACGAGGAGACATACTCTCCCGTAATGGACGTTATAACGTTCCGCTACTTAGTTAGCCTGGTAGTTTCCGAAGGATTGGAAATACAGCTCATGGATGTGGTTACTGCATATTTCTATGGGGATCTTGATTCAAAGATATATATGAAAGTGCCTGATGGCCTTACATTACCCAAATCAAGTGACTCTAAACCACGGAGTGTGTCTACAATTAGGTTGAGACGCTCACTTTACGGATTGAAACAATCCGGGGGGATGTGGTATACCCGTCTAAGTGACTACTTGATTGGGAAGGGATATAAGAACGATGAATTATGTCCCTGCGTATTCTTAAAGAAAACAAGTTCCGGATTTGCAAGTATAGCTGTATATGTCGATGATATGAACATAATAGGTACTCTTGATGAAATAAGAGAAACCGCAAGCTACTTGAAATCCGAATTTGAGATGAAGGATCTTGGGAAAACTCGATTCTGTCTCGGCCTTGAACTAGAACACCGAGTTTGTGGAATACTAATCCACCAGTCTGCGTATGTCCAAAAAATGCTCAGGCGATTTAACATGGACAGAGCGCATCCTACTAGCACTCCCATGATCGATCGAAGTTTGGATGCAAGGAAAGATCCATTTTGTCCAAAGGAAGATGACAAAGAGGAGTTGGGAGCTGAAATTCCCTATTTAAGTGCAATAGGCGCATTATTGTACTTAGCCCAGTGCACTCGACCAGACATTGCATTCTCAGTGAACTTGTTAGCTAGATTTAGCTCAGCGCCAACGCAGCGTCACTGGAATGGTGTCAAGAACATTTTCCAATACCTAAAAGGAACCATTGACAAAGTGGTGTTAGCTCAGTGTTTAGAGCGCCCACTACCTAAGATCAAGGTTTTGGGTTCGAGTCAACATATGGGGGTTGGAGTGAAATCCTTTGATCATCTTTTTAATAAAAAGAAAAAAAAAAAAAAAAGACTTAGGACTGTTCTTTCCCTACAGAGAGACAAGAGGGACCGCAGATGGAACTACAATCCCTAAAGGAAATGTTGTTGGCGAAAGTGCCACCCACTACACCGAAACCCCAAATAATGTTTTGGTTGGTTTTGCTGATGCTAGTTACCTCTCTAACCCACATAAAGATCGTTCCCAAACTGGTTATGTATTTACCATTGGTAACACAACGATCCTGGAGATCAACCAAGCAAATCCTTGTGGCTACCTCCTCGAACCACTGTGAGATCATTGCTCTACATGAGGCGGTTCGTGAGTGTATATGGTTAAGTACTATCATTACACATATTCGAGGGATTACTGCTTTGAGTTCTACCATTGAAGAGCCTACTTGCATTTATGAAGATAATGCAGCTTCCATCGAACAGATGAAGCTAGGATATATCAAGGGTGATAATACAAAACACATATCGCCAAAGTTTTTTTACAATCAGCAACAACAGGCCCTCCTCAAGATTCAAGTGAATCAAGTAAGGTCTGAGGAGAATTGATAGGAGCACAAAGTGCGACGATATTATTGAGTATGTGCCCCATTTTAGCCTTGTTTCTTCCTTAGTTTCGTGTTTTGAGTCATTAAATCATTTTGAGAGTCTTGTTGAGTGTTTGGTGTGAAATAGGCGGAAAACGAAAAATTCATGAAAAATCCTAGCTGGATCAGGATTCCTCGCTGTCAACGTTCTTGCGTTCTTTACATTTTAATTCCCTTTATTTGCTCTAAAACATTCTGATATTCTCCTCCTTGTTGTAGGAAACCTTGCCTGGTGGAACTCTTGGAAACAACAATGATGGAATCAGAAAATAAAGCATTTAAGATGTTTGACCAAGTAATGAAGAAGGGAAATAAAGGAGAAAGACGTTTTCAGTTAGGGAATAAAGGAGAAAGACGTTTTTCAGTTGGGGAATAAAGGAGAAAGATGTTTCAACTGGAAAATAAATAAGAGAAAGACGTTTCAGCTTGTTAAAAGACCCCATTATGAGAGGAATTAAGGCCATAAAGGAGACGTTTCAGTTGGGAAATTAAAGGAATTATGATGCAATCCCATCCGTCCAAATGATGAAGGGTATGATCGAAAAAAGCCAACCAACGCTCCCCTATAAATAGGCAACGTCCAGACCAGAATTATCATCACTTCCTTGCCTAAAACTTTTCCGAGACTCTGCCCAATTCACTCCTCAAACTTCCATCACCTACAAGACTGTGACCACCATCCATCCATCAATCTACGAAGCTCTTAGGCGCTAAGTCAAGGACGCTCCACCACCATAGCAGAGACGAGTTCATCACCTTGTTGCTAAGCCGCTGAGGAAAGCTTCAAAGTGTAACTATGACTCTACTTACAATTTTTGTTTCTGTTTTGTGCGTTTGGATTTGCGAGTTGTGTAATTGGAGACATGAAATTTTCAGAATATTTTTATTAATATTTTTGAGATTTTCAGTTTATTATTGAGTTAATTTTGAGAATTCTTTTATGATGCATGTTACAATCTTGTGCCCTTTTACGTGTTTAGGTAATTTTCAGAGTTAGGTTAATAAGTTTGCATGCTAGAATAACGGTGAGAGTTCTTGTGTGTTTGCTTAATTTTCCAAGAGTAATTGTTATTTGTTAATGCGCTAAGTTAAACAAGTAGCAAAAAACCATGTTCAATGGTTAAATGATTCTGGAAATTACGTGTTAAATTCTATGTGTAATGGTTAATTTGCACGTGTGAGTTGATTCGAGGGTTAGATAATACTACTAGTTAAGAGAATTACGCTAAGTGTTTTTGAAAATTAGTTGTATTGGGCTTGGTAAGGACTTTTCTGATCCAAGACCACATTAGAACGAATTAGATAAATGGATTGATCCGCTAAGGCTTTTCATTTGGGCTCTTATTTAGGCATTTAAGATGGGCACATTTTTGTAGCATGTTGAAATGGATTTTCTGTTTTTACACTTAGTAATTTCCGAGTGGTATTGGTCTAGGTTAGGGAAGTCGATCATTGTAGATAGTTTTATTTGTTTCGTTTTTATTTTAAGTAGATTAGGAACCAAATTTGAAAACCCCCATTTTATTCTTTTATTTGTTAATTGACCTTTTTGTGTAGGTGTACCCTACAATCCCCGGACTGAACGATCCCTGCTTATCCTATACTGACAACTACATTTTGCAGGGTTAAATTGTGAGGCTATTTTAGCCGTATCAAGAATGTGGCAGATTTGTTTACCAAATAATTTCCTAAGGCCATATTTGAGAAACATGTGAAAAACATAGGAATGCGAAGACTTTCCAAGTTCCCTTGACTGATGTAAGGATTAGGGGGAGGTGTAGACTTCAGGGGGGGTCTAACACACACATGTCATCATCAAATGTAACAGGTGCATTGTGCTTTTTTCCTTCGACCAAGGTGTATTTTTCCCACAGGGTTTTTATTGTTACTTGGCAAGGTTTTTAGTGAGGCAACAATTCATGCACCATTTCGTCTTTGACTTGGCACAAGGGGTAGTGTTAAAGAAAAAACACGTTATGTGCCTTCGTCAAAGTAACTGACGAAGAGAGAATTAGGGAATTAGTGGTTACAGCTCAATCATCTATTATTGTCATTATTGTAATTGATATTACCATTGTAATCCTCACCCTATATAAACGGTCTATCTAATGAAATGAGTAGACTAATTTCCCCATTTTTACTTTTACAAATAAAACATTGAAGCAAAATGAAGACTATCACCGAAGATTGAACTAAATACACTAAGGTAAGCAAAATATTGTATTTATAAAAAAAATATTAAATAATTATATAAAAACGAACCGAATCATTAACGGATCGGAACAACCTAAATCCATGTTTGATCCGTTAAATAAACTTATTAACGGATCCAAATCAAAATCCGGTTCATTTATAGATCTATTGATAAGGTTGGTAAATGTTCATTTCTAGCGCCAAATGTTTCAGTTGTCTCGGAAGGGTTAGATCCAGCTAAATCACGGATTGGCTCGGTCTGCTACTATTGCTCTCGGTCTCGCTTATCTGCAAAACAAACAAAGGTCAGAGGGAAGACCGGGTATGCCGGCCTTCAACTCTCCGATGCCTAAGTCAGTATCGTTATAAGATAATGATAATGGAAAACGATAGTAAACAGTTACCTCTTTGGGTTGTTGGAGATGACCTTAATGTAGCAGATGTGTGGGAGCTTGGTTCTGTTTCTTTCGGTGTGGGACGATCGGGGTTCCCGATATCACCTAGAGGGGTATCGGGACCCTCAACTGGGAGCTTTCCATACTTCTGTATCGGCGATATGAGCCTTGTGCTTCCGATACTTGTGCCTAAGAGGTATATGTATACCAACAAGCCTTTTGAACTACCGTCAATCAATAACAAAAAAGAACAATTTGGTTCAAAAAATGGGTTTTTGACCATGTACCCTAATTCTAGGGACTTTTTTCCCCTTTACACCACCCACTTATTTTTTTTCCCACTTACCCATAAAGGTTCTAATAAGGTTTTTCCTAATACCCAATTAAGTTTTTTTTTTTTTTTTGCCTCTCACCCCTTTGTTATATATATATATATATATATATAGAGAGAGAGAGAGAAGACATCGGAGGCTTCGCCGGAGTCTGGTCACCGATTGCCGGTAGCAGGACTTTTCTGAAAACCTCGCCAGAAGTCCCCAAAAAGGTCGTCGGAGATCTCATAGGTCACTGGAGAGATTTATTACCCCCCTCCCCAATAAACTTTTATTGTTATTGGGGGACAATAAAAATTTTATGAAACCTCGCCGGAAGTCCCCAATGAGGTTGTCGGAGATCTCATAGAGAGCTGGAAAGGTTTATTGTCATTAAGGTAAAAAACGAGGAGATTACATCAATTCAAAACATTTATTGCCCCCCAATAGACCTTTAGTGGCCCCCATTAAAACTTTTTTTTTTCTTTTTTCTTTCGTTCTCGGCCTTCTGCCCTCATTTTACCCAAAAAAAAAAAACAAAGAGAGAGAGAGAGAGAGGGTGAAGACCTCGTCGATCTCAGGCAAAAAAAAAAAATCAATGTTGAAACCCAAGAGATGCTTCACACCAAAAAGGAAAAGAAAAAAAAAAGGACGCGGTCTCCCCAACTCGCTGCTCCCAGGTCGACTCGGCTCTCAGGGTCGTCCCTCGCTCCAACGTCGCCGAGTCCAGTTCAAGCAGTGGGCTGTCAAGCTATTCGCCGACGCTGTCGTCGGTAACATAGTTTGCTGGAGGTGGAGCTGTGATGCCGAAGGATCTGGGAAGCAGTCCCGGCAAAGATTTGTCTTGTTGCGTCGATCACTCTCGCCTGATTTGATCGAGACTTTTGCAACTCACTTCATCGCTGAGCTGAGAGATGTTGTGCTTTTGCCCCTGTTTTGACGACAACCACCACTGGACTTCCGGCGACGTGGACCTTGACCTGGAACCGGTCCTTCTCATCTTCTCAACATAAATCCTATTTCGACGTCGCGCCGAAGGTAGAGATCAGAGAGAGTGAGAGAAAAACTGGATGTGGAGAGAGAGAGAGATGAGAGAGTGGCATAAAATGTAATTCATTCATTAGGTTCAGAGCAGAATAGTCATTTCTCTTTAAATTGGATTAGTGGGAATAAAAATCGGTTAGAGCAAGTTCACCGGGCTCTCTTATGCCCGGGCACCACGTCATTTTGAGGCTAGGGTCACCATATTTTCACTATTCCTCCTTCCACCGGATTTGGGGCAAGAGCACAGTGGGCGGCCCAGGACACAAGCTCGGGTAGGAGGGTGACTGAGCCCGTGACTCAGGTTGCCACGCTGGCCCAAAAAGATGAGGAGAGGGGCGACGCTCCGACAAGCTGGAGTGGCTCCCAGTCGCTTGTCACGTAGCGCCGACAAGCGTGCAGGAGCGTGCGTGCCAACTTTTTGGCATGTAGTGGCGTGCGGCTGGAGACGTGGCAGGTAGCCGTTGGCTGTAATTGGGAATTTGAATGCAACGGTCCACATATCTGGACCGTTGCTTATGATAATTGAAGGGATCGGACGGTGGATAATTATGGACCTATAATTCCTGGTTTGCAGAGGTAAAAAAAAAAAACTTAATTAGTAACCGTCAGATTACAACGGTAACAAAAAAAATATAACCAAATTTCCTATAAATACCTCACCTCCTATTTTACTTCTCACACCAAAAAAATCATCTTTCTTCCTCAAAATTTTTTGTTCCTTCTCCTCATAGCTTTCATCTTCAGAAATTTTTTGATTTCAATATGAGCGTACGAGGCAATACGATTGTCGAACCCGTAGGAGATCCAAGCATTGACGAGACACGTTGGCAGACTAATGAAGACATTCAATTGTGCAAGTCTTGGAAGGCTATTAGCCAAGATCCGGCAAAGGGTACGGAACGCAGAAAAGATGATCTATGGATAGAGGTACGCCAACACTATGCCGAAAATTGGGATGGATATGTCCGATCATTGCAAGCTTTTCAAGGGAGGTGGAAAACCTTGAAAGTCGAACTTTTTGCTTGGCATTGTGCGTTAAGGCAAGCGAAAAGTTGGTGCAAGAGTGGTGCGAATATGATTGATGAGGTATGAATTTGTAGTGTAACACGAATATTAATTTTTATAATTCTTTTAGTGTATATTAAAATTTAATTAGTTGATACATCTTACTTTAAATTATTAGTTGAAATATTTTGTTGATAATTATACTTTAAATTATTAGTTGATATATTAAAATTAAGTTGATAGTTATACTTCAAATTAGTACTTCATAATCATACTTTAGACTTCATTTTATTTAAATTATACATTATACTCACCTTATACTTAAAGTTAGTAGGTGATGTAGGTGAATTTAAATAGTTGATACATTGTACCTCGTTTATATTTGTACTAATAGATTTATATTTTTTTGTTTAAATTAAATAGCGACGTCAAGCACAAGATTTGTGGAGAGCTGCGATGACCAAATCGAAAGGAAAACCAAAAAAAGGTGATTTCTTTAGTTTAGAATGTTACGAGATTGTTAAGGGGTTTCAACAATTTGGTGACATTCCAAACCATTCCTCTTCGGCTGGAGGAACTGAACGGATGCACACACAACAATCCGTTCCTGATTCTCATGTCCAGTTGGACATAGATGCAGATGAGGTAAATGTCGATGCAACTCCCAATCCTTCGGTGAGGCCTCAAGGAAAGAAGGCTGCCAAAGAAGCTATTCGGAAAGGAAAGAAAGCATCTAATGATTCCAGTCCTCTGACAGCCACTGTGGAGACTATAGCAACCAACCAAACATCAATGCTGTCTGCCAAGGAGAAATGTGATGAGGAATACATCTTCGTGACCAACAACAACGAGATTATATATGCTTGCAATTGGATATTCAAGAGAGGGAATTCAAAATTCAAGAGAGGGAAGAGCGTATTATGGAGATGGACACAAGTAAGATGACGCCAACCAAAAAGAATTACTGGCAAAGAAAACAAAAACAAAAAATTGCGGAGAAAGAAGATGAAGATGCAACCCGTGGATCTAACATCCCACAACCACCATTCATCGGTGGATATTATCCACCACCTCCTTTCCCCGGTGGCTATTCACAACCACCCATTCCTCGGTGGGTATTATCCACAACCTCATTTCCTCGGTGGTTTTCCACAACCAACATTCACCGGTGGCTTCCCACAAACACCATTCACAAGTGGCTATCCACAACCACCATTCACCGGTGGAGTCCCTTCCCCACCTTTCTCTTCGGGTGAATCCACCAACCCCAACCATATGGATGACCCTACAAACACAAATTGGATTCCTAATGAAGATGAGGATTAGGAAAATTAGGGAGTTATATATTTTAAATAATTGTATTGTTATGATTCCAATGCTTGGTTTTTCACTTATGTAATATTAGATTGATGAAATGAAAATTTATTTGAATAATACCCTTACAAATGAAAAGCTAAATGAAACCACACAAACATAATTAAAAACATAAAAACTAAATGAAAACCACACAAACATAATTAAAAACATAAAAAAAAAACTAAATGAAAACACACACAAATAGCAGATCTAGATACGCCTGTTGCCTTGAAATTCCCAAAAGTGTTGAATGAGGTCTTCCTAAAGGTTGGAGTGACTGTGCTCATATCTAATTTGTTGGTAGTGGTCCATGAATCCGTTCATATGATGAGCATCTCTACCAACAGGATCAAAGTCTCTACCGGTTGGTCCCTCCCATACCTCAGCAATCCTGGGCCTCATAGTGTTATCCTCTTCATCATCGGACTCCAACTCATCATCGCTGTCTTCAGGTCGTTCATCCTCGACAATCATGTTGTGTAATATAATACAAGTCAACATGATGTATCGAAGGTCCTCTTTATGCCACCCATGAGCAGCTCCTCTAACAATACCAAACCGTGACTGTAATATACCAAAACATCTTTCTACATCCTTCCTATACCCCTCTTGAGCCTTTGCAAACTCGATTTCTTTGGGGCGTGTAGGATTTCGAACTGTTTTCAAGAAAGTCACCCATCGAGAATAAATACCGTTTGCAAGATAGTACCCTAAACTGTGAAATCTGTTGTTAACTTGGAATTGGATCAGAGGTGCTCTACCGGCGGTAAGCTCATCAAACAACGGAGACTTTGCCAAGACGTTGAGGTCGTTGCATGCCCCGGGCATTCCAAAGAATGCGTGCCAAATCCAGGCGTCGTAAGATGCGACTGCTTCCAGGATGATAGTGGGGATCTGTTTCCTACCACTATATTCTCCAGCCCAACCTGTCAAACAATTCTTCCATTGTCAATGCATACAGTCGATGCTCCCAATCATTCCTGGAAAACCTCTCCTCTCAGCTTTGGCAAGAAGTCGTCTGAGGTCGGCAGCAGTAGGAACGCGGAGGTATTCTGCCGAGTAAAGATCAACAATTCCTCGTGTAAATTGCTGAAGGGCTGCGACGGAGGTGGATTTCGCCATCCGACAATACTCAACACATTGATCTGCCCCTGCACCGTAAGCAAGCATTCGCAAGGCAGCTGTCATCTTCTGCTCCGGAAGCAGTTCGACTTTGCCGGTAGCATCTGACCTTTGAACAAAGTAACGATCATACTGGCAAAGGTCAGTAGATATACGCTTGAAGAGATTGAGACTCATCCTGTAACGTGTTCGGAACTCCCAATCTTTGAACACTGGCCGGTCGACAAAGTAGTCGGCCAACATATTTTTGCCCCTTTCTTCTCTAAGTCGTTCCTCATTTGGTGCACGACCCGGATGAGAACCGCGCCCTCGGTGTTGGTTTCCAGATTCTTCTGCGACTGCAGCAATGACAATGGCGTTGGTGGCCATCATCTCTTCATCATCTTCATCCTGAGACCGTCGAATTTGATCCCACAACCTATTCATTGAAACGAGGGAAATTTAGGAAATATGTAATGCTAGAGATATGAAAAGGGTGAAGGTTTGTTAAGCTCGGATGGTGTGTGTATGTAGTGAAAACATCATGTCTATTTATTGAAATTTTTCATACACATAAAAGTGTCGGTGGGTTATCACTCACTCATTTCAAAAAAATTGTCGGTGGTGTGCATGTGATAAAAGTGTCGGTGGAGTTTTAAATTTTTTCACACTTTTCAAAAAAATTGTCGGTGGTGTGCATGTGATAAAAGTGTCGATGGAGTTTAAAAAATTTTCACACTTTTCAAAAACTTTGTCGGTGGTGTGCATGTGATAAAAGTGTCGGTGAAGTTTTTTTTCACACTTTTCAAAAACTTTCTCGGTGGTGTGCATGTGATAAAAATGTCGGTGGAGTTAAAAAAAATTTCACACTTTTCAAAAACTTTGTCGGTGGTGTGCATGTGATAAAAGTGTCGGTGGAGTTTTAAATTTTTTCACACTTTTCAAAAACTTTCTTGGTGGTGTACATGTGATAAAAGTGTCGGTGGAGTTAAAAAAAAAAGTGTCGGTGAACATATAATTTGTCTACCAATAAAATTTTCTTTGGTTGCATTTTCAAATTGTTTATCAATACTTATTTATTTACATCATACATTTCTCATTTTCCAAAAAAAAATTAATAAAATATTCTATGAACAGTAACTGACTGGTGACCCTGACCCAACGGGTGGAAGCAAAGATCCAGTGGCAGTGAATAGTTTCCTGCCCTAGTGACCCAACGGGTGAACTTGCTCTTAGTAGAGTAAGTGGGATAATTTTGACTCATTTTGGTGCTTTGGATCAAGGACCCTAAAAAAATATCGCAGCATGCCACTAAAACGAAAATATTTCATTGACCAAATAGAATTATACGGATCATGTTAATGAGGCAATTAAACCCATTACAAATGCCTCATCTCCAAATCCAAGGACAATTCAGCACAACTCAACTGAATGAGTAATCAAATGACTACTTAAACGGTTAAACATGAGTCTACCAAACAATACATTGACCTAGCCCTACCCTTTTGGTCTAGGGTCTAGTCCAATAATGTTTGAGAGGATATCTTCAGCTCTGCTTCTTTGTTTTATACATAAGCATTGACATAAGGTGATTTATCTTCAGTGTTGTAAGATTACACATATTGTTCGAGCAACTTCATCAGTCTAGGAATGTTCTCAAGAACCAAAGTCAAAATTGCGCCAAGTACAAAAATAAAAATAAAAGCTAACACTATTTTTCCAACGTACATAAAATCGATTGCTTGTCTTGGTACCCCCTTTGCAGCATGCAAGTTGTCAGAGCCCTACAAAAGAACTTGATCTGAATTAATATTGAGCTAAAATTCTTAACAATGTATTATAATAGAAAACTCGGTCATTCAAAAGGCCAGTTTCATACAATTAATTAATGCAAGTCCATAGATAATACTTGTTCAAACAATACACACTCCACATTACTTTGTTTGAAAAGTTCACAGGAGGAAAAGATAGTAAAATCAAAATTCAACTCAGTTTACTTCCAAGCACAAGTTTAAACTCATCAGCATCACACACAAATTGTTCATGTTAGCCATCAAACAAACAAGAAGCCATATGAATTATAAATCAGTGAAAAGCACTCAACAGCTAGGCTTTTGGGCTATAGGGAAAGCCAACCAATTAGTGCGGCTTGGACAAGGTAAGATTACTTAAAAACAAAACCTTGATTTTGAGGTAATTCACAAAATTAGAACCGCGTGGTGTAAATGGTTTTGCTTTCTTGTGCCAACTATGTAGCAGCCAGCAGAAGTATAACATTAAAGCAAGAGATAGGATGTATGACAAATAGTTGAGATGTCAGCAGTGTCTCCCTCAAAGTGTCCAATCATATTGAAAATATCAATTCTATATCTCTAAACAAAGTTAAATATCTGGTTATTGATAGCTGAATGTATATTGAAAGCTGATGTGTTTAAACCAGAAAATGGCTGCTCCTATATCTGGTTATTTAACTTTAGAGAAATAGACGAGACAAGAGTATTGCAATTTTGTCAGGTTGATGTTATTATATTGGTCTTTTCCTTTCTAAACTTGTATATAGTCAATTATAGCATGTCGTGAACTCTAGATGTCAAGTCTACTACACAAACATAAACCAACTGATTTATGCATTGAAGGCTCTATGTCTCACATGTCTTGGAAACTAGGAGTAACTTAGTGACCAAAATTGCAACATTATAAGTGCCTAGAAGTGCATGTGAACATGTTTTGCAAGATTTACATTTTCCTTTTAGTTCAGAGTTGTTTCTTTAATTTTTCAGAACAATGGTATTTGTACGCACAACTCCCTTACCCAAATCTGCAAATCCAATACTTTTAATCAACCAATTAAATTTCTTCCTCTCCACTACAGTGAGAACAGGTGACAACTCTCTTTGCCACTACCCTCAGTCAAATACATTCACTAGCCCTTTCAAACAACTATTCACGAAAACAACAAGAAATGTAAATAGGAAACAGGACAATGGAATATCCTTGGTGTTAAACCCCCTAAAAGCTCTAAAATTCCTCCTCTGACTACGATTCACAAGGACTCAAACTCAAAAGTTTGTGCAGTCAAACAACCTTTAGTCATCCTCAGCAACCTACCAAAACCCTTCAGATCCAAATATCTCCAACTCACATGATTGCACAGTTTTTTTAAGGCTATAATTTCTTTTTTCTTCAACCAACAGTATTCCACAACGCCATTCACCACTAACACCAAGTCCACTATTTTGTTGAAACACTTCTACTAACATTGTAGAGCTAGTTGCCAAACTGAGTGATCTGGAATACTTAACCCTGACTGAATGAATCCCAACTCCCATGATTGCACGGTTTTTTAAGGCTATAATTTCTTTTTTCTTCGACCAACAATCCACCACTATGCCATTCATCACTAACACCAAGTCCGCTATTTCGCTAAAACACTTCTACTAAGCAAGTTATTGATCTGCATAAATGATCGATGTTCTTTCTCGTGGTGATGTTTGATAAGCTTAAATTAATTACAAAGATAAGTCATCTTTGAGAATATCTAGAATTTCATGAATGGTTTAAAAGTTGGACAACTGACGACCACTAAAAGTAAAAATTTGAGTCCTATGTCAACTATAAATATCTCTAGCTTAATCACAGTGCAAATAAGCCTACTGGATTCGAAATTTCTAGGTCAAGCCTTAGATAGGAAGGGATCTTGTAGACAGTGCAGGATGCTTCTTGATTTGGAAAGACTGTGTGAAGAGTTGCAAACTTGAATTCTACAAGTATTGCACACTCGGAAAGTAGACCAAGGTGACATTCAATTTAAATCCAAAGGAATATTGGTATTCGCACAGATATTTGGGGGCCTACACCAACAAAGTCAAAGGGTGGAGAAAACTATTTTGTCTCTTTTATAGATGATTTTTCGAGGAAGGTTTTGGTCTTATTTTATGAAAACTAAATGTGAGGTTTTCACCAAGTTCAAGGAATGGAAAGCAGAAGTCGAAAACCAAACAGGCAGAAAAATCAAGTGTTTGAGAAGCGACAATGGAGGTAAATATAGAGATAGTCAGTTCTTACAGCTGTGCAAGGATGCAGGCATATGCCCAAGCTCCTTGATCACTCCCTACTACCTCGATCTGCTCTAGCCTGAGCTTGGGAATCTTCATCTGATATGTAGATTTATTGTTGTAAAGTGTGGGGTGAATGGTAGGGCAACAAGAAATAAGGTAGAGCAACCTAAGAGGAATTGTGTAGAAGGTCTTACAAGGGTGAAGTTTAGGGTTGTAATGTGTGGGGTGTGTGGTTGTTGCGTTTAGAGGTCTGGGATTGAAGGAACAGGAAGAGAATATGAATAAATATGGAATCGCACCTGATGTGTGCTTGACATCACACAAAGAATTCTTGGAATCACATCAAGACATCTCACAAATCACTCAAGAGGAAACTGGTTATAACAAAACACAATCAATCTCATTCACTCTGATCTGAACAAATACATATTGGCCTTTACATAGAGCTAAAGAAGACACTAGAATAGACAACCATTCAATGACCCTCATTAAAGACTTTTAGGAACTCTAAAAGTTTAATTATTAATGACTGACAGTTAATGCCTTAGGAACACTAAACATAACCTAAAACAAAGAACACGCAACCTACATTAAACATTTAGAAGAAAGATGAAACACTACAAGTACAACAACTAGAAGACTCCAGTAAATCCAAAGGAATTTAAAATTTTCTTTTATTGTTTTCATTCATTGTTGACATGTCCATAAGTCCTCCTCTGTTCTCTATTAAATGCCTAAATGGTAATGTTCTTTTCAATTGAAAATCGAATGTGAGAGACGCTGTAGAGTTTTCTACTTTTACAAATAAATCACATCTAAAGTACATTAAACTGGAAATTTTTGCGCCTAAGATAAAAGCCAAGAGTAAACAATGACACGTTTGTTTGCTGTCGCAACAGGAAAGTGGGAGGATAGTAGTGATGATTAGTAAACCTAAATACTTGGAGCTAAAGTTGTCTAGAGGTAAGTTTAATAGGTCACATATTTCAAATCAATTCTTAATACAAATAAGACTAAACCAAAATTTATCACAGAGTCTATTTTGACTGATATTTCCCGTCATATGGCAAGCTATCTTCCTTCAATGCACAATTTCCTTTTCCTTGAATAAAAAAATTCATGCTTATGAATAAGATGTTCCCCATGTGTGATGAAACTTTCATTATGAATTCAGCTCTTGCTGTTCTATGAACCAATGAACTAAAGATTCAAATTTTAAGATTCTTCAAAAGTCTTTCTCTTCTTTTTTTTTTTTCTTCTTAGGCCATCCAAATGGCAGTTCCTTACTTTTGTACATGCACTGTCGACAAAATTTCACATGGAATTACCTAGTTTGAATTGTTTTGTTTTGCTAGGCAACTTCAGGGACACCAGTAAAACACAGAATCCCTTGGTTGGTTAAATTTGATATTGTTTCCTAGCGAGGCCGGCAGAAGCAATCCAAACTAGTTTCCAGTTTGAACTCATCTACACTCTTCATCTAAACAAAATACTTGACGAGCAGAAAACATAAACAAGATATAATAAGCACATACATACCATTACATGAGGAACTTGCATTGGCTTTGGCCTAACAACACCTTCTCCACCTATAGTTGAACAAAATAAAAAAATAATGACAAAATCCAACATTGAACAAGTGTTGACAAAACCAAACAGAAGTAGAATTACCAGAAAATGGGAGTTGGGTAACAGTGTGTAATGTCCAACCGGGGCCGTAGTCGACGAGAAGTGAGTTGGGTCCGAAAGTGATAGGCTCCTCACCTTCCTTAACGGCTTCAATGTGCAGAGAAAGAGGGTGAGGGTGAGGGTGAGGGTCCCCCAATTTGCTGTTTATGACTGACACTGCGAAACCTGCTTCTGTGCCCATTGCGAAGCGCCTTCTCATGCCTGAACTCTCGCATTTCACCTCCACAAACTGCTAACTTGCATATATTAGAGATGCAATTCAATCATATACATATGTGGACTCTGAGAGAGAGAGAGAGAGAGAGAGATCACCGGAGGAGGAGGCCGATGAGATGGAGCTTCTTCTTCGTCCATCACAGACTATCTTCGCGATTATTTGGCGCCTCAAATCTCAACACCGTTATCAATAAACTCGTTTCTTCATTTAACTTTTAGATCTATTTCCTTCAGAAGTCAATTGATTGTTTTTTCTTATTCAAATGCACACACCAGCTACGTCACCATGGTTTTCTTTCTTCAATCGAAAAAAAACAGAGCTTTCGGCAATACCCGAACTTATTACGACTCACGTTTATAAACTATTACTTTAACGTTTCAAAAAAGTAAAAAAATAAATTTAAACCTATTTAAGTAAATTCAGATTTTGTGTCTGGCTCAAACTCTAGATGCAAATAGTTGTAAATGTAATAAGGTTTGTATTAGAGATAATCTTGGAGGATCTTGATAGATATCTAATCAATGTACGATTATGTTTCCACGTACAACTTTGATACTATGCCTTGTAAACCTCAATATAAATAGGTTTCTATTATCAATGAAAGCACAGTAATTTCTCTCTCAAATATCGATTCTCTAAAACACGTTATCAGCACGAAGCCCTAACCCTGAAACCTTAAAATTGCAGCCTTCAAACCCTAGCAACCACAGCCGCATATATTGAAGCCCTCAATCCCAGGAGTCCAGAACCGGTGACGCCACCTCCAGAACAGGCTGGAAAAATACCGAATCGGCCCCCAGAAGAAGTAAAAGCTCCCCTGCCCGATTCGCACCCTTCCAGTTCACCTCCTACCTTCATATTTCTTCACCGGCGACACATCTACTCCAGAATCCAGGAATCGGAAAAAAATTTCCTGGAACCGGCCTAAAAACACCCGAGCCGCCCACCAGAACAGTGGCACCTTGAACCGCCAGCCAGATCCCAGAACCTGCATCTGCACCGCAGCCCAGTCAGCGACACAGCCCAATAAGCGAAGTAGCCCAAAAGGAAAAGAGAGACAAAAAAAACTCGGCCCAAAAGAGGAGGACGCGGCCCACTGAGAAAAAAAAAAAAAAGGGGGGGGAAAGCAGCCCACTGACGTCACTAGGCCCACTGAATCATCTGGCCCACTGACTCTACGGCGATTTTTTCCGGCGACCTATTTCGAGGTAATTTTTACTAAAAGTTCCCGTTTTTGAGTTTTTATTCAATTTCTATTTTTTTTCTCGGGGACTTGCAACCTCCCTTCTTCTACCCCCCTTTCTTCTTCATAAGGGAGACCAAAAAGCTTAACTGTGGGGGTTCGTGCTCACTCCAAGCTTGGAGCTTGTAGAGTCCTCCAAACTTAGAGTTTGTTGAGAAGTTATGATCGACCACAAACACATCATTGTTTCGATCTAATCCAATACCTCTTGGAAGCGACTACGCTAAAAAATCCTTAATTTCTTGGAAGCGACTATGCTCAGAAATTTTTATTGTTTTCGTGGTAGCCTTTTTTTTGCTCCTAAACTAACCCTAATTTTTTGTTGTTTTTCAAGATGAGTAACCCACTTGTGATGTGTGCCAGCATCTTAAGGTTGATGGGATCCTAGATACGATCCAAGAGCCAAGTCAAAACGTGCTTACTCCTCAACAAGCTGCCGCTTATGAAGCGAATAGAGCTACGAGAGAGACCAATGAAGCTAAAGCCATAATTCTCATGACAAGGTACATGAATGACGCGCTCCAGAATGAGTACCTCAATGAGGAGGACCCTAGAAAGCTATGGGTAGAACTCGAGCAGCGGTTTGGCAACGTTCGTGACTCCCTGCTTCCAGATTTAGAAGTGAGATGGCATAGCCTCCGCTTCTATGACATCAAGTCCGTACTTGACTACAATTCGGAAGCCCTTCGTATCAAGTCTTTGATGGAGTTCTGTGGCAATATCATCACTGATACGATGTTGATCGAGAAGACTCTCTCTACCTTCCCCGTCTTTGCATTGATGATTGCAAAGAATTATTGGATTGATGTAAATGCAGGACACATCACAATGTTTCATGAGCTTATTGACGCCATGAACGTAGCTGAGAAGCACGACAATATCCTTGTGAAGAACTATATCTCTCGACCCGTGGGAACCAAGTATATTCCAGAGTCTAATTATAGTCGCACCCCCAGGGGAGGACGCAAGGAGCGAAACCTAAAGAGTAGGGATAATTCTAAACGTTCTGGTCCATATTCTCGCCCCAAAGAGGAAGGAAACCGCCAAACTAGGCATACACGGAACCGTGGAGGTCAACGTGTGAAAAGAGAGAGAGGCCAAGCCTCGGGCTATGTTGGTGACGCCACCAAGGAAAGAAGTCATCCTCAACGCGCCCCTAAAGCGCCTTAATTAAGGGAGCCTGACCATAATAATGCTTGTCTTCGATGTGGAGCATCCAGACATTGGGCCAAAGCATGTAGAGTATCCCAGAATGTTGCAGACGCATACAAGGCGTATCGTGAAGCAAGAAAAGCACATTACATGGAGCAAGAAGATCAAGATGACGATCTCGTTCTTAGGGTGGTGATTTTGATTAAGTCTCTTTATTTTTCAAGAGATGTAGGCAATCACCATATTATTTTTGTAGTGGATGCCAATGGTCTAGTCTTTCTTCAAAGTAGGCTCATCCAAAGTAAGTGTGATGTCTAGAAAGGTTTTGAGATAAGTGGTACTTAAGCGAGCTTTGCTCCACCAACATCTCTCTACTCACCTGGTCACATTCATTTTGGAGTTACCGAAAGAAGTTAGACGACTACCATTGTTTTGCATTAGCTAGCTTTTTGGATTAGATTCTCTAGACAATGATGTAATTCCGTTTGGCTTATTAATAAAAGTTGAGTTCTTTTCATTATGACTCCTTTCTTTTTCTTTTAGGAATGGATTCTGGAGAACTGCAATGTCTTACGGATAGTGCGACTACGCATACCATTCTCCGTCATAGGCAATTATTCTTGGAGATGTTGCCTACATATTCCTCTGTGACTACGATGGCTGGGCCATCAGGTTTAGTTCAAGGACATGGAATGATCCAATTCCTTTTGCCATCAGTTCATCCACTCTATTCCTACACTACCATCAGTTGAAGTAAAGCACGATTCTAATACAAAATTCACCATTATAAGAATCGTGAGTTGGTTTCAGTTTCTGGTGCGTGGAAGACTTAGCTTCCATGGTAGTGTAGGAATAGAGTGGATTTTGTTGATCTCAGAAGGCTGAATGAGATGTAAAATGCAGTCCAAAACCCATGAGTGGGTATCCCAGTCGATAAGAGAGCTAACCAAAATAGGGGTATCAACCTGTGTAATCCCAGTAGTCTTGATAATTTCATGGGGGAAAGGGAGCCAATTATCATTCCATATATTAATGGAAGAGCCAGAGATGACTTGCCAACTAGTTCCCATGATCGTAGTATCTCTAGCCTCCAGTAAACTAGACCAACTACAAGAAGCTCGGTAACCTTTACTTGCGTCAAGGAAACTGCAGTTTGGATAGTACCTGGCTTTTAGGACCCTAGCCCATAATGACTCAGGTTCGGTAATTAGGCTCTAGCATTGCTTGGAAAGGAGCGCAAGATTGAAATGTTGCAGGTCCAGGAAGACCATCACACCTTCAGATTTAGGGAGACCAAGAAAATCCCAACTCTTCCAATGCAATTTGTTCATGTTTGACTAGAACCCCACCAGAAATTTCCAAGAGCAGAATTGATCTCATCACATATCGCTGTAGGAAACTTAAAACATGCCATAGGATATGCATGGATTGCCATAGCCACTGATTTAATTAGAATTTCTCTACCAACCGTAGATAATGAGCGTTACTTCCACCCCTTAATTTTCCCGTTGATCCGTTCCTTGATATAGACTAAGGCTTCTTTTTTTATTTACCCCAAACAGTAGGAAGTCCCAGATAGGGGTATTTGGGCTTCCATAAAATTCAGTAGCTCACACATCAATCTAGACATCTGTTGAGGGGTATTTGGAGTGAAATATATGCTAGATTTTTCATTATTTATCATCTGACCCGAGACAACACTGTACTCATTGAAAATCTTAACCAGATTCCAACAATTCAGCACAATTGCCTTCATAAAGAACATGACATCATCTGTAAAGAAGAGGTGGGATAGAATTGGGCAGTTCCTGCTTAGCTTGATCCCATGTAAAAACCCTGTGTTGACTGCTCTTGTCAATCTCAAAGAAAAGACCTCACTGTTAGTAAGAAATAGGTAAGGGGAAAGGGGGTAGCCCTATTGTCAGCCAAATAGTCACCCTCAAGTATAAGGGTCAAGTTATAGTGTAGGGATTGTGAGTAGGGGATATCGTATCCAAGGGATTGAAAAACCCACTCTAGCTAGGGAAAACCTAAAGGGTGCTATATGAATATGCAAATGTACAAATCACAAACAAGGGCTCACAAGTGAACCAAAGTACATAGTGAATATATGCAAGATGGTGTAGTGGTTTGATTTTGGTGTTGGAGATGGTTTAAACTCAAATTAACACATAATAAAAACTTGAAATGTAAACTAGGCTATGCTAAACTAGATGTGATAGATTGGATGGAAGTTAGAGCTTTAGGTTGTTCACCATAGCCTCCCTTGCATGCATTGATGTTCAAACTATAAGTAATGCAATCTCAAGTATCCAATTACCCTCTTAGCATCCGGATAAGACTACTAAGGCCTAAACTCCTTTGATTTTATCAATTTCTACCGGATAAGTGCGAAACTAACTATCCAAGAACAAGTTACATTACAGGATAAGTATCAATTTCTTGCTCCTAGATGCATAAAGGTTTGAGTTTAGATAATCAAGCAAGCAAACCAATCCTAGGTCTATGTGATTTTAACTCACTACCCTCACATACACACCTAGTATGCTATCATGCTATCAACGTTCAAAGCTAGCTACTCTCTAAACATTGTTCATGTAATGACAAATGCAAAGTATTCAAATTAGCTAAATTCAAATACATGCATTCACTTCTTGAATTAGCATGTGAAGATGATCATGGAAATTGCATTAAATAAGATTCAAACATCAATTCATTACAAGTTTGGCTAGAGTTTTCAACCCTAGCCCCAACAATAGACTACTCACACATATCTACATAAACTAGCATCAACATAATGGAAAACATTAAGCTATCAAAGGATAGAGTTTAGAAATGACTAGGGATGATCACAAGTAGTGAAGGATGATGAAGTGGTTGATCATAGAAACTTTGTCATGAAGATGAGGTGGTGGCTCCTCTTGTGCTCTAGCTTCTTCCTTGAACTCCTTCTTCAAGACTTGAGATGATGATGAAGCTTGGTATATGTAAGATGTTATGAGTAGGGATGTAGTTGGAAAATGAAGTGGTGGAGATGGAGGTTTTGTGGAGGAGATGGTAGTGGATTGTGTAGAGAATAGAGAGAGAAAATGATGTAATGGCTAAGTGTGGGTGATGTCTTCTTCCTTGAGAGAATGAGTGCTTAAATAGATGGAGAGAGAGGTGTGAAATGATGTTGAGAAGCAAAAGGGAGCAGCTAAAGCCTTGTAAGGAGCATGGAGGTGGAGTATAAAAATAGTAATAGATCCCAAAATCAAGAGAAAATAGCATGGGAGTGATGGTGTAGGTTGGAGTAGGAAATGATGAGTGAGGGATGGTGATTAAGACTAAAACATGATAGATATTGGAGTGTTGATGATGATGGACTTTTGGGTAATAGAGAGTGTTTGGTTGAATTGGAACCAAAAGGGTTGGAATTTAGTTAAGATAGAATGATGGTGAATGAATGTAATGGAATAGATGCTATGGTACTCATCCTCCTTGCTCCTCCATGAATGTGGCCGGAAAATACATGGCACCACCGTGAGTGGTGGTGCGCCGTCTCTTGTGCCTCCAAAAGTGGTGGTGCACGAAAAATTTGCCGGAATTTCATTTTTTTCTCTTGTCAAGATTTTCTACAAAATATGGAATTGGATTAGTCAACATTAAATTGGACTTTAGAACAAGTAATTTGCATGTTTTATGGCACAAATATGTATATGAATTATGATTCAACACCTATCTAAGCCCCCTGCTTGGAATGAAAAAATTCCCTTGGATTTCCATTCAAGACAATGGAGAAAGATACTATAGAAACGTAAGCTATAATGAGGTTGACCCAGCTTCTAGCAAATCCAAATTTCAACATAGCAGCCTCCAAGAAATCCCATTCCACACGATCGTAGGGTTTGTTCATGTCTAGTTTCAGCCCAAATTCGTTACTCGCTCCTTCTCTTTTCAGCTTGAGGTAGTGGTAAGACTCATGAGCTAAAAGGATATTTTCTTGTACTGCCTCCCTGGGACAAAGGCATTATGGTTGGGGGAAATTAGATGAGGCAGGATCTGCTTCAATCAATTGGTAAGAATCTTGGAGAAAATTTTGTAGGAGTTATTGCATAAACTTATAGGCCGAAAATGCGAGGGGCGCTCTAGATTAGGAACCATGAGAATGAGAACAGTATGAGTTTTGTTCAGATTTTGTAATCTCATCCGGCCAACACTGAAATCCTTTGAAGTTTCCTAGACTACTTCATTGACTATCCTCCAGCATTTATGGTAGAAAAGACCCGAAAAACCGTTAAGTCTGGTGCCTTTAGTGTTCCCAGCTGAAAGGCTGCATCTTTAACTTTCTCTAGTGAAATAGAGGCTGTAAGATTAGCATTCATCTCATTTGTTAAATACGCCACAGAAAGCTTTACCCCAATTGCGCAGACCAGAACTTGAGAATATCTTTTTGAACTGTGTCTCAAATTCAAATATGATAATAAACTTCTCTCCAATCACTCAAACATCCGCATCATTTTGAATTCTCAAAATACGGTTTCTTTACCTTTGATGAAGAGTAGAGAGGTGAAAAAAACCTGGAATTTGTATCTCCCGTCTTTAACCAACTGATTCTAGATCTTTGATGCCAAAATTTTTCTTCCCTTAACCAAAGCGAGCCCAGTTTTGTGGTGAGTTCCAATTGTTTCTCTGAGCTTTCAAAGGGAGATTGTATCTAGAGCTCATTCAATTCCATAAGAAACAATTTGATCTCCTCTTTATTACACTTAGGGAATTTACTTCTGCTCGAACTCTTCAAACTCTCTCGACACTTGTTTAGATTTAGAGACCATTGAGTGAAAGATGGAAGACAAGGATCAGATTTCTAGCTATCCTCAATTAGAGACACTGCATCAGCCTCATCTGCCCAAAAGGCTTCAAATTTGAAAGTGGGTTTACGCTTGCTTAGGCTTGGACTAATAATTAATAGGATTGGGTTATGGTCTAACCCAATCCTAGTGAGCTGAGATAAGCAAGAATCATGCCATTTAAGAATCCAACTTTCGTTTACTAACGATGATCAAGACGTTCTTGAAGAACAATTACTTCCTCCTCCTTTCTAGCCCAAGTGAATCTCTTACCTTTGTATCCAATATCCAGGAGTAAATTAGAATTCATGAAAGTACGTAGAAATTGCTTGGGATTAGGACTCCAAGAAGCACTACCCTCCATTTCATACTGACACAACAACTCATTTAAGTCTCCCATTACCAGCCAAGGGATAGAGTCATCACGGCCTTGGGAGTTCCAGTAGCTCCAAAATTCCACTTTCTCAGAAAAATAAAGGGGACTATACATCCAAGTGACCCTCACCTGAGAACATTTATCCTATAAGGTAATCTTGGTATCAATGAAATATCTTGAAAAATCAACAATCTCTACATGGAAATCGGGATTCCACCAAAGACTTAGTCCTCCTGTTGTAGAGATAGGATCAACATTAAAACCTTCGGAAAACCCCAATTGACAACATAACTTATCAACAAAAGTGATTCCCTGATGAGTTTCAGATAGAAAAATAAAGTTAGGACAATGGAAGTGGGTTAGCTCCCTTAGTGTTTGTGCTGTCAAGGACTTCCCCAAGCTCTGGCAGTTTCAGGCAAGGCTTATCATTGATCCCTTGCGACTGATTTCGGCTAGCTGCCACGACCTTGGAGGTAGGTAAAATCCTCCATACCTTCAGTATTCACCAACAAATTTTTTTCAACAAAATCTCCAATCTCAACAATAAGAGTATTAGTTACAGGGACCACATCAATCTCACTTACATGGGCCAAAAGGTTTCATCCTCCATCTAGAGAGACTCTCCCTTTTCCTCTACCACTTCTCCCTCCCCTACCACGACCCCTAGCTCCCCCAACACCAGTAGATAATATGAGACTAGGGATGTTCAGTACTTTAGTTTTCTTACTCCTCTGAGCAGATCCCTCTCCAATAGACTTTGTTTGTCTTTGCATTTTGGTGGTGTAGCCTTGTCAGACTCCGTTCCCACAGTAGGAGTCATGGTTGTGGATGATTCTATTTCAACAAGTTTAAAGGAATTGGGCTTAGCTAGTGTAGCAGTTAGCCTATTGAAGTTATTAGTAGAAAGTGGCATTGGAAAGAAAAGATTTGCGTGGAGGTACTCCTCCTTGTCTTTAAAAGCCCAAGGAGGGATACACTATGGATTATCCCAATTTCTATGATGGATACATAGCCCATTAAAAGCCCGAGTTATGCTTCCATTGCGAAACATTGCCCCATGAGCATTAGGATCCCACATGCTAGGTCCATTCTTAGTATACCTTGGTCTTGGTATCACAACAGTAGACAGACACATCGTCCTTTGACTGAGTTGGCTTAGAGGAAAGGTCAGCATCAGAACTTGCGCAGTGTGCCCAAACAAGAGTTGTCCCTGTCCCTCGATCCTCTTCCATCCAAATTCAAATCTCTAGAGTGATACAAGAAGGCTGGTCTAATGGAAATATCATCAAAAGAGTGATACCGGGGCCAATGGCGGATAGAGGAACAATAGGCCTTAACATTCCAGGGGCTATCATCTATCAGCTTGCTAGCTAGCTTCTCCTAACCGACAGTTAGACAATAATTATTCTTTTTAACTCTAATGACACATATCTAGCCAAGTGTTTTCCAAATACCCATTAGAACAGTTTTGATTCCACCAATCCCTGGTTCTTCATCAGCAATCAAAATTCCCACTAAATTGATACCATATTCCAAATCAAGAAGATCGGCACTATGTTCAAAGTTAATAGACATTGCCTCAATAATCTCCTCATCCTTAGAGGAGATTTCATCATGTGGGGTAGAAGAAGAAGCCGTAATGACTAGGGAAGGAAAAGAGACTTCTTCTTCTAGGGTTTTTGGTTTTTTTTTTTTTTTTTTTTCGACGGAAAGAAACTAGAAAACTAGGTTTTTTTTCTTGGCTATTGGCTTTGAGCGTGCTGATAACGTGTAAAAGTAAATTGAGAAATGGACTTGGTCTACTCATTTCATTTCATAGTCCCTTTATATATGGAGAGAATTACAACGGAAATATCAATTACAATGATGACATTAAATGCTGATTGATCCGTAATCTTTGCTGATTGATGGTAATCGCTAATTCCTTGATTCTCTCTCCGTCAGTAACTTTGACGAAGACACATAATGTGTTTTTCCTTTAACAGAATCATATTTTTAATATTCATTTTAGAGAAATTTTAAATACACACCCCAAATTACTTAATACACATCCCTATTATTTTATATTTCAAATCAGATTTTATAGGTAGGTTAAATGACTAAAATAAACATCTATGTATTAAAAGAAAAATAATTGTTCCTTATATTATTCTATAATTATAAACACAATGAATTTCTATACATGGCATCCTCATTTAAAACAAGAATAAAGTTAGAAGCCATCTAATTTAAATTTTCCTTAAATAAATTGTAATTAAATGGGGTGAGATACCATGTAATTTAGAATTTCGAAATCAATAGCATTAAATGTTTTTAAAACATATCGCTTTACTCCCACTTTTTAGTTCATTTTTTTTATTATCTAAAAGTGATTATTAGACAATTTATTATCTAATATATATAAAACATCACAGGTATAAAACTTTGTAATTGTTAATGTGTTTGACCATCCAATGACAACTTCGTAGTTCCGCCATTGTGGAGAAACTACTGATACAATTTTGGTTGAATGTTCGACTCAAAATTTTATACTTGATCAAAAAGATGTTTAGTGGATGAGAACTCAAATAATATAAAACCTATTTGTAAGCATTTATTTGAACTTTGAAGGGAACAATAATGAATCCTTATGGATTTCCCAATAACTAACACAAGTAATTAATACGGTCAATTATATATACTAATCAAATGTTAAATAATAGTGTATTTCATGGTTTTTAAGTTTAAGGATATTTTAGGTAATTTGGGTTGTGTATTTAGTAAAATGTTAGAATGAGAAATTAAATGATAGGTGTATTGAGTAAGGAGTGTGTATTAAGTAATTAGGGGTGTGTATTTAAAACTTCTCTTCATTTTATTCATGACAAAAGCATTTAAAAGTTACACAACAAAGTAAGAAAATGCTTCTGATAACAAGGTTTGTGTGTTCACATATTGGTTTTTTTTTTCTCTCTGACCTAGCGCTCTGCTAGGGTTTACTTTCTAGGGTTCTAGAAAGCAAGTTTCCGGTCTATCTTCGACATGGATATACTTAGTTGGAATTGCAGGGGGATCTGCAATGACACAACAACGAGGGCGTTGAAGGATTTAATCGTTCAGAATCGTCCTCAGATCGTCTTTCTCTGTGAGACAAAAATCAGTAGCGTTTCTGGCTTCCGTGATCTACATCATGCGCTAGGATTTCCACACTCAAAGGAGGTGTTGAGTGTTGGGCAATCAGGAGGGTTAGGGATGTTCTGGAATGATGAAGTTAATGTGCAGGTTCGTACTTTTTCTGCCCACCATATTGATCTGGAGATTGGTGGTGGTCCGGGAGATCTGAGATGGAGGCTAACTGGGTTTTATGGGTATCCTACAACGGCGGAGAGAGATAAGTCTTGGCAATTGCTCAGAGACCTTCGTGATCTGGATTCCTTGCCTTGGGTTGTTATTGGGGATTTCAATGAAATTCTTAATAATAGCGAGAAGTTGGATGGACCTCCAAGAGCAGAGCGACAAATGCGTGGGTTTCGTGAAGCCCTAGGATATGGGGACCTTCTTGATCTAGGGTTTCAAGGAGTGATGTCTACGTGGTGGAATTCTGAGACAAGACTCAGACTGGATCGTGCGGTCTGCACCCCTTGTTGGTACGATATCTTTGGTTGTGCTCGAGTCCGACATTTACTGCCGAGTGATTCAGATCACGTCCCAATATTGCTGCAGGCTAGTGCAGTTCAGTTGCCCCAGCAGTCACGTCGGCATCGCTTCAAATTCGAAGCGTTTTGGCTTCAGCATGGTGAGTGTGATGGGGTAGTGAAGAGTGCATGGGCTACTGACGTTGTTGGTAGCCCTATGTATTCTGTTGTTAAGAAAATTGAGCACACTCGCCTACGACTCAATGTCTGGCAGAGGCAGACTTTTAAGGCTCGTCAGCATGAGATGCTAGGCATAAGGGCACGTCTAGAGGAGTTGTTAGGGGTACCGTTTACGATGGGTGCTCAAAATGAGAAGAAAGATTTGATGGGTCGCCTACAGTCACTTCTGTCACAGGAAGAGTTGTTTTGGCGACAAAGATCAAAGGTTTCTTGGTTAAAGGAGGGGGATAGGAATACTAGCTATTTCCACCGAAAAGCTGCAAATCGAAGGAGGAAGAATTCGATTCCGGGTTTGTATGATGAACAAGGTCAATGGTGTGATGACGATGATGGAATGGAAAAGGTTGTCACTGACTACTTCACAAAAATGTTTACTGCATCAAACATTGATCTGGACGCTGTAGCGACTACTCTTGCAGCTATACAGCCTTGTGTCACGCATGGTATGAATGAGAAGCTTTGTGCGTCGTATTCTCAAGAGGAAGTGAATGATGCATTATTCCAGATGTATCCTACTAAATCTCCGGGACCGGATGGCATGCCTCCCATTTTTTTCCAACACTATTGGGAAACTATTGGAGCAGATGTTACAGAGGTAGTTCAGGATTTTCTGCATTCAGGTCAACTACTTCCTCAAATCAACTTTACTCATATTTGCTTGATTCCCAAAGTAAATAATCCGGAACACACGTCGGATTTGCGGCCAATTGCTCTCTGTAATGTGATTTACAAAATTTGTTCAAAGGTAATTGCTAACAGGTTGAAGCAGGTTCTACCCTCTCTGATTTCCCCTTATCAGAGTGCTTTTGTTCCTGGGAGGTTGATCACTGATAACATTCTGGTAGCTAATGAGATTGCCCACTTTGTTCATAATAAGAGAGAGGGAGGGGAAGGTTTTATGGCATTGAAGCTCGATCTCAGTAAAGCATATGATCGAATCGAATGGACTTTTCTAAGAAAGGTTCTGGACCGGTTTGGTTTTAATCATGGTTGGATTGAGATGGTGATGCAGTGCATTAGTTCAGTGAGATACTCTTTTTTGGTGCGTGGAAAACCCCGAGGTTTAGTTATTCCAAGTAGAGGATTGAGACAAGGGGATATCCCCTTATCTATTTCTGCTTGGCGTTGAAGGTTTTTCTGCTTTGCTAAGACAGAAACAGGAGATGGGTTTTCTCCCAGGTATTGAGGTATGTCATGATGCTCCAGCCGTAAATCATCTTTTATTCGCGGATGATAGTATGTTATATGCTCATGCTTCATTGGAGGACTGTTACCAGATTCAGGATGTTATTGAAACTTATGGGAGAGCTTCTGGACAACTTGTTAATTTCGATAAGAGTTCAGTGGTTTTCAGTAGGAATGTGTCAAACTTTATGCAAGATGAAGTGTCGAGTCTACTAGGTGTTGAGGTGGTTGAATCTCATGAACGTTATCTAGGGCTGCCTACTTATGTGGGGAGGAAGAAAACAGCTACCTTTCAATTTATTAAGGACAATCTAGCTAAGAAGCTTTCTTGTTGGCAAGGGAAGATGTTGAGCGGAGCAGGAAAAGATATATTGATCAGAGTAGTGGCGCAAGCTTTACCTACCTATGCAATGAGTGTGTTTCAGTTAACAAAGAACTTTTGTCTGGATCTTGAGCAGATGTGTGCCCGATTTTGGTGGGGAAGCACTAATGACAAGAGGAAAATACATTGGAAAACATGGAATGCCTTGTGTAATCCGAAGGAAGAGGGGGGTCTTGGCTTTCGTAGCCTTTCAAACTTCAATTCAGCAATGCTTGCTAAGCAGGCGTGGAGGGTGATTTCTAACCCCAACTCTCTTATTGCTCGTCTTTATAAAGCAAAGTACTACCCTACAGAGTCCTTTTGGACAGCAGAATTACATACCTCTCCTTCTTATTCATGGAGAAGTATTTTCTCTACCAGGGAACTTTTACAAGAAAGTGTTTATTGGCAGATTGGTAATGGGACGCAGGTAAACATTTGGTCGGACTCGTGGGTGCCTAGCTTACCAAGTGGGAAACCCAATGTGAATGCAACGGCCTTGGAGGAGGTGGCCGGGGTACAGGATCTGATCTCCAATACTGGAAGTTGGAATGTTGAGCTAATTAATAGGCTTTTTTCTGTGGAGGAAGCAGAAGCGATATTGAGCATACCACTAAGCTCAAGGAATGTAGAAGATAGATTGGTATGGAAGTTGGAGAGGGACGGTAAGTATTCGGTAAAAACTGCTTATCAATTCTCTTTTTCTCATTCTAATTCTAGAAGTCCATTTGAACTCTTTGTTGGTGTCGATTTTTGGAAGAAATTATGGAAGGTTGTGATGCCTAGTTCAGCGAAGATTCATATTTGGAGGGTTTGTCATAATATTCTCCTTTCAAAGGATAGGTTACTGTCTAGAAGAGTGCCTTTGGAAACACAGGTTTGTGTTCTTTGTGAAAGTGCAACTGAGACATCTTTGCACATTTGCCGTGATTGTCCTTTTACAAAACAGGTTTTACAGGGTAATGGTGTGTTGGTTCACACTTGTTTCAGTCCACAAGCTTTGAATTGTGACTTGCTAGGGTGGTTGAGCATCTGTGTTCAGGCTTTATCGTTAAAGGATTTGGGGGATCTTCTGTTTCTTTTGTGGAGTGTGTGGAAAGAAAGAAATAGTAGAGTATGGGATGATAAGAAAGGTCAACCTTGGGATGTTCTGCTTAAGGCCACTACAAGATTACAGGATTTTCGTGTTCATAATACTAGGCAGACATTGAGGGAGACTAGCAGCTCAAGATTGGCTCGGTGGCGGGCTCCATCAGTGGGGATCTATAAAATTAATGTGGATGGCAGTTTTGATCATGTTTCACGAAAAGGTAGCGCTGGTTTTGTGGTGCGTGATTGCAATGGCACCATGATAGCAGGTGGAGGGAAACCGCTGTGTGGTTTGCTTTCAGCTGAACATGCCGAAGCATTGGCATGTAAACTAGCTTTTGATTTTGTCTTGGATCAGGTTTTGGTACCGGCCATAGTGGAGACTGACTCTCAGCTTGTGCAGCAGCAATTGTGCAGGTCTGAGGGGAGTAATTTCTCACAGCTTGGGCGGCTTTATGATGATTTGGGCTCCACCTTGAGAGCTCACTCTAATTTGAAGGTAGTTTATACTAGAAGAGTTGCTAATAAAGCAGCGCATCTGATGGCTGCATCTGCTAGTTCGTTATCTCGAGAATGTTTTTATTTTTCTCCTCCTCCCTTTCTGCTTGCTGTTATTGCAGCTGAGCAAGACTATATGTAATTCTTATTATTCTTGATAAAAGTTGACCTCTTCTTTAAAAAAAAAAAAAATGCTTTTGATCCAATTTTGTAAAAAAAAAATACAAACCAACGGCTATAAAAAAAAAAAAAAAAAAAAATACCCAACGGCTAGCTGACGTCAACAACAGCTAGTGGCTGATGTCATGCTTTTGTCAGCCTCCACTACCAAACGTGGGCCAGCATGCTTCTGATCCAATTTTTCCCAAGGGCCAAAGGGCTCCCCTTAGGGCTATTTTTAGCCCTTTAACCTCACCTTTGCCCCTCAAATTTGGCACTTTGCCCCTTAACATCATGGGTTGGAGAACACATGAGCTATTTTTTGCCCCTTTAGCACTTTGAAGTTTGAACACCTGAGTTGGAGGTGGCCTTAGATGTGGTATCTGACAATTAGAAGATGATAGTGTCATTACCAAGAGTCAAGGATCAATATCTTTTGTAGGCTCTTGACTCCATTGGAGAAGAACCAAAGCACAGAGAAAGATTACTCCCTAGCTACTAGTAACTAATCTTCTAATTCCAGAAAAAGAGTTACTTGAGTAGGTATTGTTGTGTAACGTTTTCGGCAGTGTTGTGGGCAAGTCCTAGAAAGAAAGACATTCTCTCTCCTCACATTAGTGCAACGTTGTTATTTGTGAAACTTAAGATACCAAAATTATGAGTAAGCATTTCGCACACTCTTTGCTAATTGATGCTTGTTAGAATACATAGATCTTATGGAGAGTCTTGATATTATTTCAGGATGTTCTCTTTATACTTATTGTAATCTGGGGTTCAGGCTCTATGTCCCCCTTGTATTCTGCAATTTCATTAATCAAGACTTGAAGACAGCCGCACCAACCCCATTTAAAAAAAAAGATACCAAAATTACGAATGAGCGATACATTAGATATTATTATCATAAATCCGCAATTTTAGCAATAAAAAACGAAGAAGAAAAAAACAGCTTGAGCGCCTTGCCGCCTTGACACCAAATAGAGGGAAAAAAAAAAAATAAGCGGATAAAGTTTGGGAGTGTCAGTGTTTCCCTCTCTCACCACCAGAGAGTAGAGAGTAGAGAGTGAAGCAGAGAAGAGAAACTAAGAGAGAAATGTTGGCAAACCCTAGCAGTGGCAGACTGCACTGCGCTAAACCCTTTCATTTCCACCCAAACCCAAAATCAAACGAGCCCAAATGTTTTGTGTTCCGAAACTGGCCCCCGCGCAGCAAGTCCAAGTCCAAGTTCTGCAGTTTGTCCCTCCTGGTTCCCAGAAAGAATCGAAAGGCGTTTGGCATCAGAGCTTTGACCGACGCCGCCGGAGCTGCGGCGGTTGATGTTACTCAGCCCTATTCCGTCAAAATCCCCGTTGGTGATAGACACGTGAGTTTCTGCTTCCAAGGGGGCTCTTGTCATTTGTACCACTCGTCGTCTAAGTATCATGCTTTCTTTTTTTGTCCACAAATGTATCTTGAATTATAGATAGGCACTATTGTTTCCATGTCCTAGTATAGCTAGTTAGTTTAGCAGTGCAGTTGTATGAACTGAACTCCTTCATGGTTGATTTGTTTACAGATTTTGATTGAGACAGGTCATATTGGGAGACAAGCCAGTGCTTCTGTTACAGTCACAGATGGAGAAACTGTACGTTATACTCTCACTACTTCCTACCCTTGTACTGTTTTTATCTTCACTTACACTGGTTTTCCTTTCCATCATTGCTTTACTACAGAAACAAGACCACATAAATTAAATGTGTTTGTTATCTCAAGAAACAAAAAAAAAAAAAAAAAAAAAACAGAAACAAGAGGATGGATGGTTTATCAGATTTATGTTTCTTTTTGTAGATTGTTTACACATCTGTTTGTTTGGCTGATACTCCAAGTGAACCGTCAGACTTTTTCCCTCTTTCCGTTCATTATCAGGAGCGTTTTTCGGCTGCAGGTCGGACTAGGTATGTCTCGGAACTTTTCCCCTTATTTTGATTGCTTTACAGTGTTACTTGTTTTTTGAATTATTTCAATAGCTTGTATCTGTCATTATTACAGTGGAGGATTTTTTAAACGAGAAGGAAGGGCAAAAGATCACGAGGTACATTCACAATTTTTTGGTATTAAGAACCCATCTCTGGGTTTTTTTTTTAGTTTTAGATGAAGCTGTCATGATATATCAGACATTCAGTTTCAAATTTTTATTTCATGCGATATCAACTGGAATTTTTTTTTGACCAAGTTTTCTAACTCTGGTCTGTTTATCTAATTTTTTCCTTTTTGTCCTGGGAAATGAAAGCGTGCAACAGTTTGCCTTCTTAAGTTGTATTGTATGCGCGTAACAGCTAGGTCACAGGAATTAGGGATCTTAAAAGTATCAATGTTTGATTCTTACTGTCAGATATTATGAAAAAGGGATGTCTTTGGGTTTGAATCTTTTATTTAGAGTTTTAGTCTTCTACTCCTTTCTCAGCCGCTATAAATGTAGTGGCCAATTACCAATTCTCTCTCCATAAATATGAATGGAGGGTGAGGTTATGGGTTCACGTCCTATCTATTTTGTGACATGAGTTTATTTTCCATGACAAAAAAGATCGCTATTTATGTATATAACAATATATGTATATACATATTTATACTTTTCTTTTGGTTTTTGGTTTTTTTTTGTTTTTTTGTTTTTGGATAAAGGCCCTACTTTAAAAAAAACTATGCTCCCTTGATCTAGTTATGGCTCCTTAACGAGAATGTACATTTCCAATCGGACTTGAGAAAAGATAAGTTACTGCAACAAGAAATTATTTTCTTAAAGTTTCTCTGTTTTCTTCTGGGCATGCATATTGGGACAGATTGTGCTCACTACATATCCCACCTTCAGATCTATTAATTCATTGCACATAACTTTCTCATTTTTCAATTGGTTTTTATTTTGATTTTGATTTTAATTTTAATTTGTTTTAGCTTTGCATTCATGCAGGTTCTCATTTGCAGATTGATTGATAGGCCTTTGCGTCCAACTATGTTGAATGGCTTCTACCATGAAACTCAGATACTTTCTTGGGTATGCGTAGATTTTTTACTGCACATATACTCTCATTAATATTTTATTGTGGTTTACTTAAAGATTTTCTGGTACATATGCCATTCTTTCTGCTTTGAGTGCTTCTATGTCCTTATTTCGCCCCCGGCCCCACCCAATCGCAATCCCTTGGTTCGATCTAAGAAGCCAGTACACAAATCATGCTGAATGGAATAGTGATCAATAATCTAGTTTTAAGTATTTTGTTTATGTCTTGCTGTAATTTAGGTGAGGCTTATTGATATTTTAGCTTAGGTTTCTAGAATTAACTTGGTGTGTATAAGCTGAAGCATGTAATCATTTTGAAAGACTTGATTGATGAATGAAAGTATGCTTGCCTAGAACTGATATCTTCTCTCGTCTCTCCTAAACCCTAATTCTTCTCTGTTTCTAATCCTTTGTCGTCATGTTCTTCTTTTCTCCTTATTCTGTCTATCTTCTTTCCCTCTATTTCGTTTAGCTGATGGTGAGTAGCTTTTTTTGTTTCTTGATTCTCCATTGGACTCATTTATAGTGTTTGTAAAGTATATTTTCTAATTAATGACATAAATGTGCCGGTGACCTGTGGCCTGCTGGTTGTTAGTTGGCCAAACACACACCTTGGAGGTCACGGGGTTCAAATTTCACTGACATCAGGGATGGGTGGGGTGGGGATTATAAACAAAAAAACTTCGTTAAAAAAAAGAAAAGGAAATTGATGTGCATATGTGTCACAATTTTATTTATATCTAAGGCATTATGTACTTCACAGCAGTCATAATTTTTTATATTTTATATATATATATTTTTTATCTTTTTCTCTATTGTGACATGTGAGCAATTGTGTTGGGAAACTTTTCCTCATTTGCTACTCCTACTTTTCACTTTTTCTGAGGTTTTGCTTAATAAGATACCCATGACTGAACATTAGTGAATACAACCTTGACTAGTGGTGTACAATAACAGTCAATTTATTTCAGCCTGCATTTCAACATTCAGGGCTTTTAGCTCATTCCCAAGGCACAAAAGACATGATCATAATTTTGCATGTTTTTACTTGCTAAGAACTTCTTTTGTCAACTTATTCCTGCAGGTGCTGAGTTATGACGGTTTGCACTCTCCTGATTCTTTGGCAGTCACAGCAGCTGGAATAGCTGTGTAAGTCTGATTGCTTCCAATCCCCTGAAACGGGAATTATTATTATTATCATTTTTTTTTCTTTCCTTATAAAGAAGATACACTTTCTTATGTTTAATTATTTGAATTCCACAGTGCTCTTTCAGAGGTTCCAAACACAAAAACTATAGCAGGAGTTAGAATTGGTCTTGTTGGTGACAAATTTATTGTGAATCCAACAACTAAGGAGATGGAAGACTCTGAGTTGGACTTGCTGCTAGCTGGCACAGATAGTGCAATATTGATGATAGAGGTAAACTGTTAGTGGTAGTGTTTACATAATGTTTGTATGCTATTCCTTAGAATCCTTATCAACTTTAGTTTTCACATGGATTACATTTTAAATAGCAATGCAGACTAATGTACGATCCCACTAGCAGCTTTATTGATATAGTGGGTGTTAGGCACATTTTCTGCTAACCTTTAGAAAGTATCAATAATACTGTATTCAGCCTCTGCAACGTTAGATGGTAGGATTGGACCAACAGAAGTTGGAGGTAGATTTATTATTTTTTTACTTTTTCTTTGATAAGAAACAGAATTTCGTTTATGTAAATGAATATGTAGATGAGTGAGTATGTGTTATTAATTCTAGGATTAATTTCAGTTTACCCCCCTGAGGTTTGGGGGTGTCATCATGTCACCCCCTCAACTCTCAATTTTGAATTTTTACCCCCCAAACTTTCCAATTTCAGTCAGTCATGTCCAATTTCTCAGATTCCGTCCAAATTGGACGTTAATTCTGACGAATCTAACCCACTTTGAAGCCTTTTATGGTCATTTCAAGTTTTTTTTTGGTCTTGAAATGACCATAAAAGGCTTCAAAGTGGGTTAGATCGTCAGAATTAACGTCCAATTTGGACGGAATCTGAGAAATTGGACATGACTGACTGAAATTGGAAAGTTTGGGGGGTAAAAATTCAAAATTGAGAGTCGAAAGGGGTGACATGATGACACTCCCAAACCTCGGGGGGGGGGGGGGGGGTAAACTGAAATTAATCCTTAATTCTATTATAAAGCCAGGCCTCATTGATTTTGGGGTCATGGGCTTTACCAACATGCAAACAGAATTTCATTTATATTCAATCGCTTTTGCACTAGTCTAAAGGCTAGTAGTGTATAAAGTAAGATTTTGGGATACAGTAATTTTGTGAAAGTTTACTATATTTCCTTATATACTGACAACTGATAGCGTTCCTGTGTGTGGCATATTTGCAGGGTTATTGTGATTTTCTGCCCGAGGAAAAGTTGCTGCAAGCAATAGAAGTTGGGCAGGTTGTTTACTTAATATATGTCTTGCCTATTTGTTGCACAGCTATAATTTGTGCTGCGTTCCAATTATCTTGGCCTTTTTGGCATGTAGGTTGCTTGAATATGCAGCTCCTTTATCTAGATGATACTTATCTTTAGCCTTATTCATTTAGTCATTAAATATTAAGAGCCTCCTCTTCGATTGCACAAGGATCTTTTGCTAGTATGCTTTTTTATGATCACATTTTGGTTGGGCCTATTATGTTCTTAATGTCATATATATAATCAAAACATAATGTTATGTAGTTCTTAATGACAAGTTTTGGAGCTATGAATTAATTCTAGGTGGCCAGCTCACATAACGCTAACTAACAACAGGATGTCTATGGCATCTATAATAAAGCATTAGATATTCAATAAAAGAAAAAGAAAAAGAAAGAAGGGTAGAAGACATGTAGTAGTTGGACAGAGCTGAATATAGCTAGCGCACCCTGGCCTCCTGGGTCCGCAGTTATATGATTATTTGTTCACTTTCTCCAGTATCAATTCTTTTCAATTACTGAGAGACCCTTGATCTCACGTAATTGTAAAATTTTCTATATGAGCTTTCTTTGTTTAGATGCTTGCCAACACTGGATAGTTCCTGTTTTTTGGCCTGTCTTATGCACCAACATTCACATGCATTATTCTGGTGATTTGGTTGGCACATAAAACATACATGTTATCTCATACTTGTTTTATTTTTTGAATTAACAACTTTATCTATGTATATCTTTGCTGGGAGATTTTTAACTCTATTTAGGGTCAGAGTTCACGGTCAATCATTTCTTTGATTGTTCATTAGTAGGATTCCACAACGAAACAAATCCATATAGATGCGTAAATTTTGTTTATACACCAATATCAGGATGCTGTACGAGCAATTTGCAATGAGGTGGAGGCTTTGGTTAAGAAGTGTGGGAAGCCAAAAATGTTTGATGCAATTAAATTACCTCCCCCTGAGCTATATAATCATGTTGAGGTATGCTAATAACCTTTTGCTATAGATCTCTCTCTCTCTCACTCTCTCACTCACACATGGGGTATACAATCATGTTGAGCTATATAATAAAAGATTCTGAAGTGCACCTAATGTCAATAAATTCAGGAGCATTTAGTTTTGAACATGGTATGTGTATAAAGGCAATTAAGTATGTGGGTTTGAGAAAACAATAGATTAGGACTGAAAGATTAAAGGTGCTCTCAAATTTTGTTTCTGTATTAAATTTGTTAATTGTTGTATAGGGTTTTGTTAAACAGTTTGTATTCCTATTCTATAAGATGAGTCATATTCCTTAACTTGTTTGAACTGCCAGTAATGTTTCATTGGCTAGTTTCTGCTAAACTTTGTTGCAAGCTTTTTGGGCTGCATCACTTTTGGTATAACAGATTTGAAAACCGTGTTGCAACCCTTTTGGGCTGCATCTCTTTTGGTATAACAGATATAAGAGTGTCTATCCATGTTAATTTTCACAAATTTGATATAGATTTTGGCTGTTATATTGGTCATTTCAATGGATAGAAACAGATGATTCTTTGAGGATTATAAAGGTACAAAGGTGGAGGGTATGGTAGGATACGTTTGTTTATTAGTCATCTTTTTGAGCATCTATTTCTCAGTTAGGATAGAGGCAGTTTTTGGGTTATGGGGATGATTAGATTTCCACGGACATTCTTGCTGTTCTCCATGAACTTCATGCCCATCTTGTTTCTGCAATACCTTTTTTCCTAGACAATGTTTTTTTGTTGTTGTTTCCCATAATGAAAAAGGAGATTCTGTTATCTTATGCATAATATTGAGTGTTCTACCATGTACAGGAAATTGCTGGTGATGAGTTGGTAAGAGCTCTGCAGATTACGCACAAGATTCCTAGAAGAAAAGCCCTGTTGTCATTGGAAGGAGAAGTTTTAACTATACTTACTGAAAAGGGATATGTTAGTAAGGATACAGCTCTTGCAGGCAGTGAAACAGTACCAGATATATTTGAAGATGAAGATGAGGATGAGGAAGTGATTGTGGATGGTGAAGTAGATGAAGGTGATGTTCATATAAAGCCTACCTCACGGAAATCGACTCCCTTGGTATACTTCAATTCTATTTATCTTTTATTTAGTGTTTTATGATTCCATGAATGGCATCTTTTGATGCGGTGTATGTGTTGTAGTTTAGTGGTGTTTGGGCTTTTTTTATTATTTTTTTTAATATTTTTTTTTTAGCAGTTTTTGTTTGTTGAAGATTGCTCTGAGATGTTGAGATATTTTTAGATCTATAATCTATAATTATCTTAGGCCAACTACAACTACTTTTGGTTATTATTTTCTTTATAAGTATGACTCTTTGGACAAGATGCTGATTAATTTGCTAGCTATATGTTCAAGTCTATGACTCTGCATCTAAAAATAGGGTTGAACAACAGCAGAGTAACATTAAAAAATATAAATGATAGCAGCATTCCAATCAGAAAGACTAGGATGTAATGATTTATATTCTGTGAAAACCGATGTCGATAGAAATGCCTAAAACCAGACCTTGTTTCACAGAAGGTCCCAGCTCCTCTCTCCTTCACATTCTTAGAATTTCTATTATTTCTTGCCATCAAAATTAGCCAGAATACAGCTGTAACATTGCATCCTTCAAGAACGTACCCTCATTTTCCCTGCTTGCATCTTTAATGCAATAAGGCCACATAATTCACTTGATTGTCCCCAACTCAATTTAGACTCCCTAAAACTAAAGAACGGGCTCAATTGAGACGGGTATTGTGTAAAAAGAAGAGGGAAGAAGATAGCATGGCAAAATTGGGCATAAATTAGGCTGGCATGGCTTTATGATGTCTTGGGATTTGATCATAAACTTGGGCCCAACTAACGTAGAATTCTAGCTATCCTGTGATCTGATTTAAAGCAATATATTGGAGTTTGTTGAAAATATGTACATTCAAAGCACAATTGCCCAAAGCCACAACCAAAAAACTGGGGCATAAGAAATTTTGTGTGATTCAGGCATACTGTTCGTTTGTTATCTTGCAATACATTGTTGGTGCATTGTTAACTGCTTATGCCTTTTGGGTCTAGTGCTGTTATAGTGTTCTGGTTGTAGGAAGTTTTGCATTCTAAACCCCCAATCCCCACTTTCCACTCTGTTTCTTTGAAGGTGCAGCAAGATGTAGTATGAGCTGCACCTATGATTTTCGGTCTCTCTGCATATGTCTGCCTCTCCACGCGGAGGATGGGGCTACACGGTGTGTGCTTGAATGCACTGTTGGCCAGTTTACCAACAACATAAGTTTCAGGAGTCCAGTGGTTGTCTACCATGTTAGGCTTGTTAAAAGCTTATAACATCTAATTGTAAGTTTAAAGATAAATAGGAAATGTTGATTGCAGGGCATTTAAGAATTGTTAATATGTAAGAAATTTAACCTACCAACTGCAGGCGTTCAAGTTTGCAAGGTACTAAAATCCTCGAACTTGATCCATCAAATGACTTGTTTTGGAATTGGTGCAACCTCTAAAATTTTGATGACTTTTGTGATCTTATGGTTTGTATATTTTTGGTTGACATTTGACTGAAAATCATAGTTCTGATTGTCTTGCTGCTGAATTCGTTTTCTTTTATCTGACCTATGCATTTATTATATTTTATTATTCTCTGATTGTTTTATTACTGCAAGAAAATAAAGTACTTTCATTATTCTCTAGTTTTTTTCTGAGGTAGACGTGAAGCTGGTATTCAAAGAAGTAACATCCAAATTTTTGCGCAGGCGCATTGTGGAGGTATGAGGATTGCTTTTGTTTAGATATTCTATTTACTTAAATATTCTGAATATGTTCTTGTATTACTACATATAACTCTTTCATATTTAGGTGTAATTAATCTGTTAAATTTATGATATTGGTTTTATATAGATATATTTAACTGGGAAATCTGTGTTGGGTTCTGGGATTTGTGATGTAGATTAGATAGGGAAAAGACTAATATTGTCTGCAATAGAACTTGATATTGCTAGCAAACGAGACAGAACAAAACTTAGAGCGGTTGGGTTGCTAGAGAGGTCTGGTGTAGCCTAGGAATCTCTCCCAAACTTCAAACAAGGCCTCACACCTTCTATAAGTGAATCACTCATAAAATCTATGAAATAATAGTAGCACTGTTCATTGCCTGAAAATGACAGAGGACATGCACTAAATAGAAGACATTGAGAACCCCACTAATACCTTCTAGGCACCTTTTAGAGGATAAAAATTAAAGAAATTGATGAATCAGTTAAGGATTGGCTATAATCGATCATATTAGACAGTACAAGGGCACTGCGATCAAATTAGAAGTTCGGGAACGTCTATGCAAATTGCTGCAATTTTCCAGCTGTATATTAAGCTAAATCCCAACTAGGGCTGCAGTAGCCTAAGTCCACCTGATAAAAGCATTTAGCCTCTTCTTAGTCTGCTTACTTTAAGTGGGTGTGGTTGCTGTCACTTTGCCTGGGAGAAACTTGTGGAGATTGTTTTGATGCTATCAATCACTCTTCAAAGTGTCCTACAAACTTCAGCGAGAATTTTCTAGGGTGAGTTTGGGATTGCTTCTGAAAGTCCTAAAAGTTTTTTTTTTTTCCTTTCAAATTTGGCAAAGCTTTTGTATGAGGAAGACTTGACATGTGATTCTCAAAACCACCTTCAACTGCTTCTAAAATGCAGCCAAGAGCCCAAGACAAATTCCATTACTTTCGTAAACTAGTTCTTTTTAGGATTAAATTCAGTTTACTCCCCTGAACTTTAGGCCTAAAATCAGATTGGTCCCTCTTTCTGAAAATCGATTACGATGGTCCCTATACTCTCAAATGACATCACCCGAGTCCAAAATTTGAATTTGGCTCGAAACATGACGTCAGCTGCTGAGTTGGAGCCGACATGGGGGCCCACAATGAGGGCAAAATGGACATTTCAAAATTTTCTAATTTTTTCTCTCTTTTTTTAATTTTTTTTCTCTATATTCTCTCTCTCCCCGATCTGCTCTCTCTCTCATCCGCCGTCCGGATCGCCGCTGCCTCCCCCTCCCTCTACGAGCGCCCCGTCCGACGCATCGCCGCCGACGTGGCCAAGAACCTCGACCGCGCCCTCACCCTCGGATTACTAGTAGAAATCACAGTGAAGGTGCGCTCTCCGATTTCCAGTTCGAATATTTCGATCAGAAAACATGGACGACGACAGGCCGTCGGAAGAAGAAGCGAAGCCGTCGCCGTAGCTGTTCCCAATCATAGCCGCCTCTCAGCAAGTCTCAAACGTCCGTCAATGGCTTTCCAACACCAGCTTCACCACCAACCTCTCCGTCATAAACGACGCCGTTGGCTCGCACTTCAAACCTGAGCCACCGCCACCGCCGGAGGAGCAAGAGGACGTACGGCCCCAGCCGAAGCCGTACGAGCTTCTGGAATCTTCTAGCGGATCCGAAGCGAGCGATGAGAGAGACGGGACGAGCAAGAAGAGGAGGAAAAAGGAGAAGGGGAAGAGGAGGAAGAAGAGGCGGAGCGCGGAGAGAGACGGAGGGTCGTTCACTGGTTTCGGGTCGAGAAAGTCCAGTGTTCGGGCTTGGGCCGAATCCGAGGGGAGAGAGAGAGAGCAGATCGGGGAGAGAGAGAGAGAGCAGATCGGGGAGAGAGAGAGAATATAGAGAAAAAAAATTAAAAAAAGAGAAAAAATTAGAAAAATTTGAAATGTCCATTTTGCCCTCATTGTGGGCCCCCATGTCGGCTCCAACTCAGCAGCTGACGTTATGTTTTGAGCCAAATTCAAATTTTGGACTCGGGTGATGTCATTTGAGAGTATAGGGACCATCGTAATCGATTTTCAGAAAGAGGGACCAATCTGATTTTAGGCCTAAAGTTCAGGGGAGTAAACTGAATTTAATCCTTCTTTTTATTAATTCAAACTTGCTTTCGGGGCCAGTACCATTTTGGTCTAGTGGGATTAGCCTTCCCTTTGTAAGTGGGAGGTCCTGAGTTCCACTCATGGACGAGTAGTTGTGTATTCCAAGTTCTGTAAAAAAAAAAAAATCGCTTTTTGGTCTTCTAAGAGCAAACCCCAAATGAGCGATAATGAAGAAATCTCCCAAATAGTGAAAGAAGTGATAAGAGCTACATCCTGATCAGTGAATTATGAATTCGTGTGAGCTTCATCTTTCTGTGTCTTCTCTATAGGTTTGAATCCTAATGGTGTTGCCAGTTCGCTTTTTGGGAAGTAATAGATGTACTGTATGAGCGTATCCGTAGTCTTATTGTAAAGGATGTTGTGACCTGGCGGTTTGTTTGCTGAACACTTGGCTTTCAGCTTAAGCTTTCAAGTCTAACTATCCGCAAAATTTCTTGTAGTTCTGGTTGGTTAAGTGGTAGACCTGGTCCAAATAAATTCGGTTGCTGGAAAAAGAGAATCAACTCACCCCAATATTGTCGGGTTTGTCAGCTTGGAGAGTAAAAGGAGAAGAGACGTGGCGTGGGAGAGAGAGAGTGGGGCAGTGGCGGCCTCAAGAGGGAGAGGTTAGCGGTGGTTTGGAGATGATGTGAGGCAGTGGCATGGATTAGAGAGGGGCAGTGGCGGCTTGGTGAGGGAGCGGGTCAGCGGTGCCCAGAGAGGGAGTGATGTTAGGATTCCAGTGTCCCGCATCGTAGAAATAGTAGATGGATTAAGATGAGTTGTATCAGAACTTGGTTCACCAGGCTAGATTAAACTGACAGCGCGCATAATGCTGGCCATTGAATGCTGATAGACAAGTGGAAGCCATCTAAAAGCAGGGGTGGCCAGTGTCAATAGAGTGAGCCGAGAAGGAAATCGGGTTCGGAAGAATCCAAAACCTATTGGAATCTCCATTCATCTGTAGTAATCCAAAACCTACTGGTAAAACATTGCTCGCCTCTAAGCCAATAGTTCTAATTGCCTTGGAAAAATTTCATGTGCTGGACCCCAACGATCTTCCCCACTAGACCATGAAGGAGGAATACTTGGCGTGACTCCATTACTTGGGAGTTCCCCCAAGCTGACTTAATGAAAATCTTTCATGTTTAGAGAGTGAGTGAGGGCAAAGAAGAGAGAGAGATAGGAAGAGAAGAGATAGTCCTTGTTTTCTTATTCTTTCTGGTTGTTCATCAAGTCGGTTATCGGCTTGGCATGATTGTGTACCCATTATAAATATAGTGGAAGACTGTTTTGCTGAACCACGTTAAATCTGTGTTCTTATGTTCTCATCTGTGTATGTGTGTATTCTCTTGCTGTACTTGTTGCGTTTTTGACATCCAGGAGGAAGATAGCGCGGCTGGACCCTAGGAGAGAAGGGGAAATGGGACCGCTCTGGTACCAGTTAGAATGGGAAATTAAAATTAAATTAAGGCACAGCACACCAAGAGAATCACACATAGAGATAATAACACAAGAACACATATAACGTTGTTCAGTAATGCCTTTTCCTTATTCGAATCTCCATCCACTAGGAATCCAAAACCTACTGGTAAAACATTTCTCGCCTCAGACAATAGTTCTAATTGCCTTAATGAAAACTCATGGGCTGGAACAGAGGGAGGAAGAGAGACCACTAGGCTGAGACTGACCACTACGATACCAATTACTTGCAAATTTCTTTGTATTTATTAATTTCTTAGAGGAGTTTATATAGGTACAATAACAGAAGAATACTGTTAGGTAAGGAATTGAAACTTACAGCTAATGAATTAAAGGCTAAAGTTGCTCTTACATAACTATGAACAGATACAAAATACAATAAATATAGACGTAGTTGACTAAGAAATAAAGAAGAAATAAAGGCTAATTCACATGGATTGAGGTTCTCCAACATTTTTCAACCTGGAAATAAGTTTTTGTACTATTAATTGTTACTGATGCTAGTTGAATTTATGTTTTGGATGTTTCTTTTTCTGGTTGCTACAGGGTGGAAGAAGAAGTGATGGGCGGACCCCAGAAGGGATACGTCCAATTAACTCAAGATGTGGACTACTTCCAAGGGCACATGGAAGTGCTCTTTTCACAAGAGGGGAAACACAGGTTCAGAATTTTTATGCCTGGAGCCCTATTCGATTGTGTTTTTCTGTACTAGAACTGCTCTCATGGTTAATCTTTTGGTACATTCTCTCTTAGATGATGTTTCTGCTTAATTTTTACTAGCCTCTTGACATGCTTATGCGCGTCTTTTTTTTTTTTTTTGGCAAAATTATGCGTGTCTATTGGCCTTTTTTATTTATAGATTTGTACATTTTTTGTTTATATAAATTATTTATCTAAGATTTTTTTATTTTTTATTTTTTATTTTTATTATTATTATTAATTTTTTTTTTTTTTGCAAACTGCTATTGCAGTAGTCAGTAGGGAGCAGTTTGGTTTGTCTCCCACGTTTAGTTGGTTTTTCTTTTTGATTTTAGATTTGTAATTGACTTACGTACCCTCTATATATATTAGATCACAAATGTGGGTTTATAAAAATTTAACCTTAACCTTTGATTGCTTAATTAATACTGATAGTTGAAAAAAAAAAAGAAAACACATTTATTAACCTGAATAAGGTACACATTTGCTCCTCTGCGTGTCACATGTGGGTGTTTTAAATATTGTCTTACAACCAGTTAGCCCCATCTGTTTTTTTATTCTAATGTTAACCCATATGGAGCTACATAATCTCGACATTTTTTGCTGGCATTTTTGATAGTATGAATACTTTTCAAATTTAAGGTGAATCTTCATTTTGTGAACAAGCATGTCTAACTATTCTGAATGTTGGAAACTAGCTATATTTCATCTTGTAGTAAGATTTATTTTACTAAAATTTAGCAGAAGTTATGTATCATTGACTCTTTAGTCACAGCCAACTAGCCAAGTTCTTTAGGGAGTTGCTATGTACACTCCAATAATGTCAATCTAGACTCCGCTTGCAGTTTTATGTACAGTAGGAAAAGTAATAAATATTATTAATGGAATGTTGATAACAACTTCCACTTTCAAAAGAATGTCAATTGACTCTCATTGCACTTACTGAGTGTTACCGCTCCCCGCTTAGATGATCTTATCAGCTAATCATTTAACAAATGTTCTCAATTATTCAGTTCTCTTTGGATATTAGAAAGCTGTTAATGTTTCCAAGTTATGTGATTAACAGGTCCTTTCGCTTTTCGTCTGTTTTACAGTCATTGGCTGTGGTTACACTTGGTGATAAGCAGATGGCTCAGAGGATAGACAACCTAGTGGGTGTCGATGACTGGAAAAGATTCTATCTCCAGGTCTCTCTCTCTTCTTTATATATATATATATATATATATATATATATAGTGTCGATGAATGGAAAAGATTCTATCTCCAGGTCTCTCTCTCTCTCTCTCTCTATAAATATATATATATATATATATGGGTGGATACCAAAATTTGGCAATACAGTGGCTCTGGCAGACAGTTCTCATGTGTGTGTATATATGGAATTATGGTATACCCATTTCTTCCACTCTATCCTACAGCTTGTTAATAAATTCTCGTTTTTTTTTTCTTCTCAAACAATGTTTGTGTGTGAAGAAAACTAGAAATTGGAAATGAAGAACAATTAACTTCACTTCACAACAGCTTATAAATCCAGCCTAACAGTTTCCCAAAATCAACCATTTTTACCGTCCATAAAGATCCCAATGTTCCTTGCAACCCTAAAATGTTCTTTATGTTTTGTGAGAATATGGAGTTCTGTCCCACATTGGAAGGAAGTAGTACTTTAAGAGCTTATAAGAGTTGGGCCCTCTCCACCCATTGCTGATTGGTTTTGGGTTGGATGCTTAGATTTGTTTATAATATCAGTGTGTAAAGCCGTTAGCCCACAACTACAAGTTGTACATGTTGGCTTGGATCTATTCATTAAATGAATCAATTCAATACCCATAGATGCTACATTGGATTTGAATAAGATTTCGGATCAATCTATTTTGACTGACTGCGTCCATCGTGTTGTTGCTAGCAAATACCATTATGGGAAAACAAACTGGGTATTAGCTTATAAGGTTCCAGGCCTCTACACCCATTGCTTGTTTTGTTTTAGTTTGAATGCATTAAATTCTTGGTGTTCCATCCAACTTATCCAAAAAACTTCCAACAATAAGCAGCCCAATAGGGTCTTAGAATTCTTTCCCTTTCCCAAAGCCCCAGAACTTAGTACTCACATACCTCAAAATACCATGTTGGGGTGCTCCTACTGGCATTAATATTGGTAAACCGTTTTCAGCCATAGTTGCAGAGGATAGCGAAAATGAAGAAAAACATGTTCCATGCTTTCCTCCCCGTCTTCACATAAAGTGGATCAATGGGAAGAAAAGCAATTAAAAAGCCTTCGCCTCTGAATTGATCACAAGTGTTGACCCTCCCAAGAGCCCGAACCAAACCATAACTTTTACTTTTCTGTTCCAGATCTGAGAAGAACGCAAGAAAGAGGGAAGAGTGACTGCATGAAAAACCATTACTTTTAGGGGCCGTGACCACTTACCCAATTTTAGACTAAACATTGCCCACTTACTCCCGCACCAGTTTTTTAACCCCATTTACCCAATCTAACCTCTAGTGACAGTTTTGCCCCTATTAATTAAATTTAAACCCATCCATCTCCTCTCAGTCTCTCTCTCCTTCCCAAACTCTCTCGCTCTCCCCCCGATCTCCACCTCCTCTCTCTCTCTCTCCAGCCGGCAGTGGCGACCACGCCTTCAACACCTTCTTCGTCGACCTCGATCTCGGCGCCGGCTAGCACATCCCAAGCCCCATCTTCGTCGACCTCTGCCAATCACCGAACACCGTTCTGGTGCCGATCACTGGTCTGGTGCCGACCATCCTAAATCACGGATCACCGATCTGAGGCCGGTCGGAGATGGGCTGCAGGTGAGAGACTGGAGAAGAGGACCTGGGGAAGACGAAGGCGGAGATGGGACCGGTCGGAGATGTGCTGCGGTGATGGGCTGCAGGTGAGCGACTGGAGATGGGCTGCGTTGGGGCTGGGACCGGTCGGAGAAGGGCTGCAGGTGAGAGACTGGAGAAGAGTCCGGTCGGAATCGTGCCGGAATCAGGCTGGAGAAGCATGGGTGTCCACAGGGGAAGCCCAACCCGAAACAAAGAGACCCCAACCCGCCGCAGGGAAGCACCGGCGAAAAAAACAGCCGGCCTCACACGTTGATGGGTGCCCAGAGCATTTTTTTTTTTTTTTTGGTATCCTGAGATTGCAATGTAACTGTGGGGTTTGTTTGATGGTCTACTGGGGGGCAGTAGACACATTATTGGCCACCAGTAGACTTTGATACGAGGGACAGGGATCACTATAGTGTGGTGTTTTGATAAATTACCTGTTGTTTTCTGTGTATTAAAGTCAAATTATCTGTGAATCCTACAAAATGGTGCATTTTTGGTGGTCTATTGGGAGGCAGTAGAGACATTGGACTTTGTATTGTGGGGCAATAATATGATTATTGGGAGCCAATAATATGATTATAAATTGATCAATTGTGCCTGTAGTGTATTCATTTTGGTTTTGGGAGTTCATACAATTCACTGGACGACAATAATAGGATTATTGGAGGCAATAATATGATTTTTGGGAGGCAGTAATATGATTATTGGGGGGCAATATTATGATTACTGGGGGGCAATAATATGGTTACTGGGTATTATTAGGGAACGGTCGCCGGATTCCGGTCACCGGTTGTTGGATTCCGGTCACCGGATTCCAGTCACAGGTCGCCGGATTCCGGTCACCGGAGTCCGCGGCCGGCCACTAGTCACCGGAGTCCAGCAAGGTATCCAACGACTTCTCTCTCTAAGTGAGAAAGAAGGAGAGGGCAAAAAAGTCCTAAAAATAAATAAAAAGAATAAAAAAAGAATTAATTGGGTAATAGGGAAATAATCCCTTAGAGTGTTTTGGGTAAATTGGGTTTTTAAACTCTTAGTCGGGCAAGTGGGCAATTTTTAAGCTGAAATTGGGTAAATGATCATTTCCCCTTACTTTTACTGTGTTAGTTATTTTCATACTTAAGTGGATATTATATTGTGCCCTTCTTTACCTGATATTTAGTAGACTGATTAATTTTCTGATTTCCTCTGTTTTCTTCATGTAACTATCTTATTTTATTAGATTGTAATTGTTGAATGAAAGTAATGTTTGATAATTGGTATCGTTCTCATTGATGGTGTTATAGACAAGTAGCTGCTTGGTTCCAAGACCTTTATAGCTATAGAATCATCAACTTGGAAAAATCTTTGAATTTTTCCGTTGAAATCATGTGCGATTACTAAAATTGCAAGTTTGAAGATCTATCCATTTTTTTTTCTTTTTCCTTTTCTTTTTCTTTGAATTTCTTTAACCTGGCCAATATTTTGAACCTGTTTTTAATTTTTCAGTACACATTTCCCCCTTCATGTGTTGGGGAAGTTGGACGGAATGGAGCACCTAGTAGAAGGGAAATTGGTCATGGAATGCTGGCTGAGAGAGCTCTTGAACCAATATTGCCTTGTGATGATGATTTTCCTTACACTATACGTGTTGAGAGCACAATTACTGAAAGCAATGGCTCTTCAAGGTTGACTTTCTCAATATGTTGTGTTACTCTGTTATCATATATCTTTCAACAACCTATAACACAGTCAATTTTTCTCATGAATGCTTTTCCTGTTTTTTTACGGTGAAATACACACACACACACACACCTGATATGAAGAGCCCTTCTACTAAGGGATCCCTTGTGGGACCCACTTTCTATCATTTATCGGCAAATTGATCGTTAGATTTTTAGGTCTACATGAGTAGATCATTTCTGCAAAATTTCAGCTAAATTAATAATCGTTAAGGCGTTCATAATCGTGATTTATCATTATGAACATAAACAGTTCAGGTTAGACAGATTTGGTTCGTCCATTGATTCAATTTAGTTCAGTTCCTTAACGATTATCAATTTGGCTGAAAATTTGCAAAAGTGATCTACTCATGAGGACCTATAAACTAAATGGTTGAGATGCCGATATGTGATAAAAAAGTGGGTCTCACGAGCGATCCCTTAAAATGGCCAAAAAAGGGATCCCTCACTAGAAGCGCCCTGATATATGTGTATGTATATATGTATGAAGACCTACCTCTTAACATCTTTTCGGGGATACAGTATGGCATCTGTGTGTGGGGGATGCTTAGCACTACAGGATGCTGGAGTTCCAATCAAGTGCTCTATAGTTGGAATAGCAATGGGTCTGGTTCTAGATACCAAGGAATTTGGGGGGGATGGTTCTCCGCTTATTCTCTCTGACATAACTGGATCTGAAGATGCATCAGGGGATATGGATTTCAAGGTCTCGTTCTAGAATTTTTTTAATTGGTTATTTCAGTGCTTCTGAATATTACAAAGATAATTATTTAATAGCATAATTCGTTAAGTGAAGAATTCAGTGATTTCAGGTTGCTGGAAATGAACATGGTGTAACAGCTTTTCAGATGGATATAAAGGTCAGCTATACGTATATTCTCATAGTTGTTTGAAGCTGAATTTATGTGACGTTTTGGAAAGAGGGTGTGTGCGTCAGTGTGGGTATTACCTGTGTTCTAGTTTTCTGTTTGTCCTAGGTAATAAACTGAAGCTTTATTATCTTAGGTGAGCGGGATTACATTATCAGTTATGAGAAAGGCACTCCTACAAGCAAAAGATGGCCGGAAGCATATTATTGGTAAGTTGTACTAGCTAATATTTTGTTCTAGTAAATTTCTGAAGCAACTATAGTACAGTCAATTTTTCTCATGATTGTATTTTAGATGATGCCTTCTATCTCCAGTAAATTCAGTCTATGCTATGATTTATCACTCATGGATATTTAATTATTTATTGATTGTTTCCTGGTGGAATCGATAGGATTTTATTGTTTGTTTGATCTACCATGTGTCCATGTCCATTCTTTCCTGTGGTCAAAATAAAGAATGATAAATTACAATAGTCTTTCATTCTCTTTTGTCATATGTTGTCATATGATAGCACTGTCAACCATGAAGAATATGTTGTTTACATATTCTTGCCTTGAGAGAGAAACAATTACATTTGAAAGGAAGGAAGTAAATATTTACTCTAACTCAGCAACCACATTGTTTATGATGGTCTAACACAACCATTGGAGTATCAGTTCAAGTAATTCACATTCTGTTCCTACTTCAGCAAGCTCCATGTGTCACAAATAGTGGATTTTCTATCCTTGAGCTATCAGTTCAATTGATCTGATTGTCTGTATTCTTAGATGGGTCTAAACTGTAAAAAACCACAAATTACAGTGAGCTTACTTTCTTTTTTCCCGTCAGCATGGTTACATTAAGTGATTTAGAAGATATCTTATCTTGTTTTTTCTTATTTTGTGCTATCATTGGAAGCAAAAGTTAATTCCTTTTTTATTTTTTTTATAACTCAGCGGAACTGTTGAAATGCTCCCCTCCACCTTCAGGAAGGCTTTCCAAGTATGCACCACTGATTCACATAATGAAGGTTTGTTCCATATTCTCTGCCAGTTGAAGCTAATGTTCTGATATGTATTGTGCCTCTTGCTTATGACCTCATCGTTGTCATAGGTCAAACCTGAGAAAGTAAACTTAATCATTGGTTCTGGTGGGAAGAAGGTCAAAAGTATTATAGAAGAGACCGGAGTAGATGCAATTGACACACAAGAGGATGGGATAGTAAGACAAGACAGGCCTGAATCTTTGGTCATATGTTTTCTTGTAATCACATGTAACTCATCTTTGGCTATTGCAGGTGAAAATTACTGCCAGGGATTTATCGAGTTTAGAAAAGTCTAAAGCTATTATTGCTAATTTGACAATGGTTCCAACTGTTGGTGATATCTACAGGTATTTTTTTTTTCCTCTAGAAAAATAGATACAGGTCTTTCTTAACATTTTCTTTTACGAAAATTCCAATATTTATTTTCTTCTGTATTGTCACATTGATGATGTCTGCCTAAATTTATGCTTTACTGTACACTTTTTAAAAAGTACCTTTCATGCACTTACATTATAAATTATCAATATCATTTAGCTAAACAAATAAATAAATAAAGAAAGTTGGAATAAATTATCAAAAGAACTGTACCAAATTGTTTTATGTAAAGTTCGCTTTACATATAATTTTATCTGAAGCATTCCTCAAGCTCTATCAAAGATGTCAAAAACCAGAATGAATATTGAAAAATCATATTCCATTAGGATAATGCATCTCTGTCCTAAATATGCATGACATAAAAACTTGAATTATTGCAGTAGGATATTAAAATCAAATACTTACATTAGATGGGAAAAAGTGAATTTTGTTTCGGTATTATATTCTTTTCACACGAACACAATTCTTAGTAAAAATTTATAGCGAGTCTCGATAGTTTTTTTAGAACACGCCACGCCCGCTTGGCTAGGGTTTTCCAGCTTCTATTCGTTCTCGTCCAGCCGCCTCTGCGCCATTCTAGGCCTCGGGCCTTGGCGGTGGGCGGTGAGTTCTTTCTTGGCGAGTCATTGGCTCTTGGCGAGAGTTTTGGTTTGGACAAAGGAGGCCATGTTAGGGTTGTGGCTCAAAACTAATTCCTTGTCTATTTTGGATTCTTTACTTCTGAAGGCTTTGGGTAAGTTATTCTAGTGTATCTAGGATTCTTGGGGTTTTTCCTTAGAAGTAAAGGTTTAGGATTGAAGATCCTATTGGGAGTCAGACTAATTATGAGCCTATAAATAGGCATTCAGGGAGATCGCTTTGTGTGTGCTTTCAAAGATTGGAAGACACCTTTAGAGAAGATGTGAGGGTTTGGAGATTCTCACGTTGTGGGTTGAAAGAAACTCATTCTGGGAGGTGCCGTTGTGGGTTGAAAGAGACTCATTTTGGAGGGTGCCATTGAGACATCATTTAGAGAGATTCGTGTGTGGATCAATTGAGAGATTGTAGAGAGTTGCAAGCTTTGAGAGATCGGGTGTATTTGGGAGTTCTCTGTTGAGAATTTGGGTTGTGAGGAGAGGTTATTTGAGTGGAAGAACCAAAACATTCTTCAAAAGTTTGTAATCTTCTTGTCTAGTGGATCCACCATCATCTTCACCCGGGGACGTAGGTCAACTGTTTGACCGAACCTCGTCAACAATTTTGTGTTTGCTTGCATAGTTTGTGATTACCGTCTTCATTCGGTTTCGGTCTTGGGCTAGGGAATTCGGAAGGTGATCCGAATTTCCTAACAGGCCAAGGTGAGGGAGGCTAGCGGTGCAGTTTCGGGCTACCAAGGTGGTCAAGTGCTTCGATCTTGGAGATCCTAAGGGGACGATTGGGTTGGCTGGTGGGGTGATCTGAATCTCTTTCGGATCCGCAGTGGTCGATGGCTTTGTCTGGGGTGGGGGCGGAGTTGCTCTGGCGGGGTGGATGCCAGTCTGCTTTGACGATGGCAGCGGCTTCATAGCTTTCTCTGGTTGCGGTGTTTGGTGTTGATGGAGGACAGAGGGCATTTGTCTTTGCAGTGGTGGCGCGGGTCTGGCTTTGAGCTGCTGTTGGGCTCTGGAGCTGGGATTTCTTTGGGCCTGGCTAGGTTTAGGGTTGTCTTGGACTGCTTTATGCTTTAAGTTAGGTTGTTTTACAATAAGGCCACCATTTTTTTGGTGGGTGTAGAGGGCTTCGGCCCGGTCATATCTTGGTCTCTTTGTGGATGTGTGGCAGGCTCAATTCGATCGCTGATATTGATGTACACCAATTGCGGTCTTAGGCGGATGTACCAGTTTTATCGATTGTGTCATATATCTTCAATTAGGCTAAAGGTCTAGTTGGTTAGTTTTGTAGTTAAGTGTGCATGGCAGTTCTAGAATGAGTATTATTTGCTAAGGATCTGTTTCGCAATTAGGCCGAATAGGCAAAAGCAGGTTTATGCTTCGGGAGCTTTTGCTCTGGTGTATGTAATATCTTGGCAGTGACTCAGTGAGGTGGTGAAAATATCTATGATATTTATTTCCCTAAAAAAAAAAATTCTCAGTAAAAATTTATGATTGTGGATCTTTTTTGATAGATTGATGATGTTAGATAAATTTACATTTTCTTTTGTAAAATGTACTTGTATAATAAACTTATGGTTTTTAAATTTCAAGAATAGTAGTTGTATATCTAGTTATCTATCACCTTCACATAAGGTCATTAGCTATATTATTTCCCATCAAATCAATTTTTCTTCTCAGAAAAAAAGAAAGAAATATATTATGTGTGGGCGCCATATGGACCGTGGACCAAGAATCAAAAACCGAACATTAAATGTAGAGTTATCCCTTGAAATAGTCGACAACAAATTAAATGATTATTCCAATCTAAAAGAAAATATTATTTAGATAAATCTTATGGACCAACCAAGAATAAAAAACCGAATGTTATCCTGACTTGTATCTTTGATATTGTGTGTTAAGGTCTTAATAAGGCAGACACTAATAGAGAATCTTGCATAGATAGTTTCTTCACTAGTAATGGCCCTTTTAGACGTTAGGGGTTTCAAGAATTTGTTTCCTTAACTAGCTAAACTCACACGCCATCTGAATTTTCTGCGACTACTTAGCAGAAGATAGTTTCTCTCAAGTGTAGCATGGGAAGTTCATTGTTGAAGCTTGTTGACATCTTTAGTAGCGTATCTGTGTTTGGAATGTCTCTTTACTATGCATTGACTAAGATCAGTAGATAACCATATGATTCTGTGACCTTTGATGTATCAGGAATTGCGAAATTAAAACAATAGCTCCATATGGAGTATTTGTGGAAATAGCACCTGGCCGAGAGGTATAATTCATTGTATCTTTAATAACCAATTCATTAGTTCTTTTACCTCTATATGTCATGATGCTTGTTTTATGGAGAGGTAGGCCTAATTATGGTCATGATGCTGGTGTTATGGAGATGTAGGCCTCCTATATAGAGGTATGAGGTTGAAACATAATATCAGAAATCTCAATTCTCAATCGTTTACAGGGACTTTGCCATATTAGTGAGTTAAGTTCAGATTGGCTGGCAAAGGCAGAAGATGTAAGCACATAATTCTACATCCATTCTTATAGTTTTATGTAATCAAATGCAAGGATCATGAGGAACTGATTTATTTTTTCACAGGCTTTTAAGGTGGGAGATCATGTTGATGTTAAACTTATTGAGGTATGGGTCTATTCTTACATATTTATTTCAGGAAACAGAATGTATTGTGGACTGTGTGGTACACAGTCATACAGATAGTATTAATCTAGGTTTCATTGGGGCATTAACCTTTGCACAGCTGTTAATAAAAACAAAATCATAATAATTAGCCATGAGATGAACACATGAAAACAATTTAGCACACATTTTTTGATGTGGGATTCACATTCTCAACACTTATCATAAAGACATGAGAAAAATTTAGTGACTCTTTGCCCCAGAAATCTGAAGAACATATCATCTCAATAGCATAAACAATGGCCATTGAATTTGACAAAAATTTGAGAATCCAATCCAAAACCACTTGGCAGTGGGCGGAGAGGCTTGCCTTGCATTTCTCTAAAGTTGGTATTTTTAAGGAGATTTGATAAGGTTGTAACCTTGGCATAGTTCCAAATTTTATTTATTTATATTGTCACGGAAAAACATTGGTAGTGGTTTGGCACAAAAACTTCGGCCACTTCCAGGAAAATTTGGACTGTAAATATTTTGGAACTTCCTAGTGAGTGCAGGTGAAATTTGAAAAAAAAAAAAAAAAAAAAAAGGAAAAAAAAGAAAAAGAACTGGCATTGTTGATACTAGCATTTTTCCACATATACTCTGCATGTGTAAGTTATTAATTTTTTTTTTTCAGAAAATAAAAAAGAAAAGAGTTGGTTATTGCAGAGAAAAGAAAATGGGAGCGAGAAAAGTGGGTTGTGGATACTTTTTTTCAAATTTTTTTTAATAGATATACATTTTGTAAATGTCTTAATTATCCCTGTGATTTAATTAATTCTCAAAGTTTATTAATCTTCTAGGGTCAATTCTGTCAAAATTTTAGATTTTGGCTAACAAAGCCTCTTCTCTTAATAATAGTATAGATAAAAGACCTTTACATTCTAGTCTTCGACAAGAATGGATAGTTGCACGCCAGTAGCTTTGTTAGTTAAATCAGTTTAGGTTCCATAGCTTTGTCATCACCTAGGTTTTTTTTTTTTTCTTTGCCAGATTTTGTTAACCTTGATTGTTTGTAGTTATTATGGCTTGCTTTCTGCTCATCAAGTTTGCTTTAGTGGGCTTAAACTACTTTACCATCTAGAATCCCATATTTATGGCCATGTAATATCAGGTAAATGAGAAGGGGCAACTTCGCCTTAGCCGCCGAGCATTACTTCCAGATGCAGATCCTGAGAATGCCGGTGTAACGCAGCCTACAGGTGACTCCAAAGATGTACCTTCTCAAACATCGGACAAAAACAAAGTCAAAGGTACAAGCTCACCTAAAAATAATTCATCAGAAAGTACTCTGCTCCCACAAAAAAAGTTCATCCGGAGATCAGTCAGCCCTGCCAAAAGTAGACAAAATATTAATAATGATGCGACAAAGAAGAGCAGCAGTAGAGTAGCGGGCAGTTCCAGCAAGGATGAAAATACTTTAGTAAATGGAGGTGCTAACATTGGATAGTAAGGATATTTTAACTGATGAGGGTTATCTGTTGGCCCCATTTATCATGGTGAAAATGACAATGTGATGTGATGCCCACCAGATCTAACAGAAAGAAAGGGTACGACTTGCTAATTACCATTGTACTTTTATTAATGTCAATAGATGCATGCATTGTGCATATATTTGGTGTATATCAGCTACATGTCACTCCAGATAATTAGAAAATCTTTTTACACATGATCATCTTCAATCTCTTGTTGGGAAAGTAGGTTCAAAGAGATCATCATGCCAATAATTCCAATACCAACCTATATGTTTTAATTATATATCAGGAGTATCCATATCTTTTTAAAATTAACATTATCCATTAGGATTAGATTTCAGGTGTCTCCATGCACCTATGATTCTCGTCTACTGTCTCATTGATTTACAGTACTTGATTCTGGGAATGAGTATGAATTCCACTCTCTTAAGGTATATAAGCAATAATAATAAGTTCAAGAAGCTTTCCCCAGGGTTAATACATCAAATAATGAAATTTATCATGTTGAGAAAATCTTATTATTATTCATTATGACTCGCTGACCAAGCTGTAAATGGTACATAGCTTATGTACTTGAGGTTTATTTATTTTATTTTTGATTTTATATGCTACAGTTTTCAGGATTTTTACTTGTTAGAAGTGGTGGATTATGTGTCCGAGGTTTGCAATTCCGCCAAAATGTTCACATCACATGCATTCTTGTGATTGACTAGAGGAAGTTACAGACTTACAGGTGTTACTAGTGCATATGTTCTTCAAGAGAGGGAAGTCTTATGGGCTTGGAAATTTTGCTGGACCAATAGATTCTTACAATTCCATTTGCAGGAGAATGTCTTGTGCCTTTCATGTCTTTAGAACCTCTTTTCTCTTGCTACTATGTAATAATTACCTGGTAGTTTCTTTTCCTTGGCTCTTGCTGCAGCACAATATTGTTTATCCTCCCTTGTATGGTAAATTGGTAATTCGTATTTTCTTGGGCCATCGCATCTAATAGCTAGTTTCTAGTTGCTAGCATTTTGACATGAGATAGACGTGTTCTGGTAGAAGAATTGTATTGGATGGTAACTACAACTCGATGACTAGGTTCAAAAGATATGCTGGAAATTGGATCACTTATCTTCTATATAATGCTAATGCTGGTAGCCTTTACATGTTGGTAGATGTTACTGAAGACTTCTGAAAGTCTCCCAAGTCTCCTAGTATGTTATCCAGCTATCATCACTACTTGTACTTAGAGATCGGAAGATTAGAAAAGTTGTTCAAATTAAAACGGAAACCTGTTTTCGGAATTGATTACTTGTAGGCTTCACACAAGCGGGCATTGTTATTGTCGTATCCTATCATTTCGGAACCGTCGCATTATTCAATGTAAAAAACATTCTCTTGCGGCTGAGAAGACCGTCCGGTATGGACTAGAACCAAAGAAAAACAAGGCTCTGAAAAATAGAAAGCCTTAGAAGCAGGCACATTTGATGTGCGACAATACCATTTCCTCATTATACACTGAGACAAACATTTGATGTGCCCATAATTTCTTATATTTCTCTGTTGGATTGTTGTATTTATGTTTAGTTCTCTTTATTTATGAGTCATCTATGTTATTTTAATATTTTTATAGGTTTGTTTTGTAGAGAAAAGAAATGAAGCTAAAATGGCAATCACATCGGACCATGTGCATAGTTGCATTATTTGTGATGTGAATATTCATACAGTTAAACCTCTATAAATTAATAGCATTGGGACCAAGAAAATCTTATTAATTTATCAAGGTATTCTGTATTGGGGAAATAATCATTTACCTAATTTTAGCTTAAAAATTGCCCACTTATCCAAACACTCTAAGAGATTGCCCACTTACCCAAACACTCTAAGAGATTTTTTCTCTAATACCCAATTAAGTATTTTATTTATTTATTTTTGGGACAATTTTGCCCTCTCCTTCTTTGTTAATTAGTGAGAGAAGTCATCGGAGACCTTGCCGGACTCCGGCGATCGGTGATTGGAATTCGGCGACCGGTCACCGGAATCCCTGAATTCGGCTACCGAACTGGTGACCGAATTCCGACATTTGAATTTATTACCCCCTAATAATACTCAGTAACCATATTATTGTCTCCCAATAATCATATTATTGCCCTCAAGTGAATTGCATAAACTCCCAACACCAAAATGAATACACTACAAACACAATTGATCAATTTATATGTTCAATTGTACACGTTCACTTTTTTTTTCTTCTTTTTTTTCCTTCCCCATTCTCGGAGCTCACAGTATACCAAAAAAAAAAAAAAAGTGCTCTAGGCACCCACCAGAGTGTGAGGCCGGCAATTCGGGTCTCTTCTGATCGAGGCTCTGGGTCTCTGAGGCGAAGGCTTGGAAGTTGACGAGGACTTTGAGGTGGAAATGGGGTTGGGCTTCGATTGGGGAGGCTGCGAGGCGCGGCCGACGATCTGAGAATTGGCGGGACCGGCGGAGGAAGACGAGGAGGAGGAGCCGAAGACGGATTGAAGGAACTTGAGGAGCGAGCGGAGGTCACAGACTCGGAGGAACGAGAACTCGATGCGGACCAGATCGCCGACGGCGGTGGCAGACTGTTGATGGTGGAGTCGAACTCCGCGACAGATCGAAGGAACTTGAGGAGCGAGCGGAGGTCGCAAACTCGGAGGAACGAGAACTCGGCGCGGACCAGATCACCAACGACGGTGGCCGGTGAGTCTGATTCGAATTCCGGCAAGGGCTTGGGTGTGATTCACTCTGTCCGTTGGGGCTTCTGAGAGAGAGAGAGTATGAGGGCAATACTGTCAATAGATGTTAGATTGGGTAAATGGGGTTAAAAAACTCTTAGTGAGTAAGTGGGCAATTTTTAGACTAAAATTGGGTAAGTGGTCACGGCCCCTTCTTTATTTTCTTAAACATTGTTGTATTTTGTTCAATGTGCTATGTTGACTGAAGAGTAAATAATTGAGAGCGTCATGGGAAATGATCAAGATGATGAAGCTGAAGATGATAGTTCTACTAAGCTCTCAAAGCAGTGATGACATTGGATAATTTTTTTTGTTGTAGCATGAGAAAACCACACCAGAACTTCTTACCATGTTAAGAAAAGTCAGAAATGAGATCCAAGGTAACATCAATTTCAAGAAGAAACAAACAATAATTGAGTCATTCTTTATATAAACACTATGTATTAATGAATTATAAATTTATATATTACATGGGGTCTATATGAATTTTTTAAATGTATTATCATATAAATTTAGAGAATTATTAAATTAACATGTTGTCCCCAAGTCGGGACCGGTCAAAAATATTATTTAATCAAAGTTATTAATTTAACGAGTTATTCAATTATGGAGGCTCAACTGTAGTTCAAATCCAAGCCTTCATTTATTACTGAAATAGTTATGAGAAGGTCTTGGGAGATCCTACAATAGAGGCCTGTTCTAAAGAGGACATCCTTTAAGAATTTGAGGATTTTTACTATTTTACACTAGTATATGACCTAATTTATTGTTTCAACCGTTGACCATTTAGCATAATGTTTGTTTTATTTTAATCTAATGGACTACATTTGTTTACACAATTTTGAATGACCAAATAATTATGGATTTGATTGATTTTCTAAAGACACAATTCTTGCATAGAAATCTCAAGGATCAACAGTTGCAATCATTGAATTACGTCATATACTAGTGTGAAATAATAAAAATCATTAAATTCTTAAAGTAAGAAGGTTTTTTCTAGAATTGACCTCTGTGTGTGTGTGTGTGTGTGTGGTTGTTCATGTAAATACTCATTAGTTATGTCTTTATGATGCAAACCCTGACTCTTATATAAAATAGTCTAATAAGAATGAATCACACACTTTACCTCTCTCATATAATATGTTTATCTATTCTCTCACTTTAGCATTGCTAAGTTATGTAATTCAATTAGTGTTCTAAAAGACGGTCTGAGCGGCGCCTAAGTGCTAAGCTTAGAGTGACCGCCTTGATTTTGGGCTAGGCGATAAGGGAAATCAAGCTGGGTTTGGACGGGCGAGGCAGGATATGGGCGGCCTGGGCGCTGGGGGGCTACCCAGATATATATGTTCTTCTACTTCCCTCCCCTTTATTCCTTTTGTATTTGTGGAGAAAAAGAAGAAACATGGCTATGAATCTGAGCCGTTTATTCTAAAATTAACGGCCGTAACGAAAGTCGAGCCTCTGACTCGCTCAACTGTGAACTCAATGATGATTCGTCTCTTGTCCTCCTCAACTGGGCAATCTCAACTGGAGCGCGAAAAACGCTGAGGTAAATTATGCTGAAAACGTCGAAGTTAATGATGGAAACAGTGAAAAGTGAGCTGATAACAGGACTTGCCCCAGATTTCACCCTAAAATCTAAAGTGGTCTTGCGGGGCCCACCTTTGGAGAAATCCTACCAAAAGTTTGGCAGAATTATCCCTAACAATGGACTACCTAACCCTGCAATTCAAACTCAATACTTCTAATATTATCAACAATCACTCAAACTCCTAAGAGCCTACGTGCTCTCCTTCACAATTAAACTCCCACCAAGTAAATAAGAAGAAAATATGAAACACTAGTCTCGAATCACAATTATTAATACTACTGAAATTTGACAATCAGAGCAAACTAGACAATGAACTAAATAAGTTACAAGTAGATTAAACATATAACTTACAACAAAGTCGGAAGTGGTGGACACTATGTCTCGATTCCTATGCACGCCCGACCTCAACTAATCTGCAGACTGGGCATGGAAACTAAAAAGCCCAAGGAAAAGCATTTAGAAAAAAAAAAAACTGTTAGTGTGAGTGGACGAAAAATAAAAGATTCCAAGAAATAAAATAAAACTTAATGTTTTCTCAACTAATCTGCAGACTGGGCATAGAAACTGAAAAGCCCAAGGAAAAGCATTTAGAAAAGAAAAAAAAAACTGTTAGTGTGAGTGGACGAAAAATAAAAGATTCCAAGAAATAAAATAAAATTTAATGCTTTCTCAATTTTTGTTCTCAAATGAAAACAAAGCATGCAGTAAGTTCTCGTAAAAATACTTTTCATCATTCTCTGGTACTGAAATCTCAAACGAACTATAAATCAACTCATTTAAAATACGAGCATCTCAAAGACTGTTTCAAATCCTCACATAAAATACACGATGACTAGAGGGTACTGCCGACTAGTCATCTCATGCCATCTAGAGCGTACTGCCTACCAGATGACGCATCACTCATTAAAGGGTACTATCGACCAGTATACAAGGATGCAATGACTAGACGGTACTGTCGACTAACCATCTCATGCCATCTAGAGCGTACTGCCGACCAAATGACGCATCGAAGGGTACTGTCGATTGGAATACTATGAGGCAATGACTAGAGGGTACTGCCGACCTGATATATATTCTGGAGGGTAATGCTGACCAGGATATTTTTTAGAGGGTATTGCCGACCAGACTATTACCTAGAGGGCATTGCCAACCAGGTAATGCATGCATGCTCTGATAACATAATTTACCTACTCGAATACATAATTCTGAACTCATTAATTCTCATAAGTTTTAAGTCATAATCTTTCTGAAAGAAATTCTCAATAGCTAAAAATTCAAATAACTCGATAATTTATAAAAGCTTTCGGAAAGGAAACTCACTATTAACTTCGTAAATCATCAAACACAATTTATGAAATCTCAATAATTCAAACATACTCATTAACTCATAACATTTAAATCTCCATTTTCCAAAACAAATCCTTGATAACTCAATAATTCAAGTATCAGCAGCAAAATCTAAGGATACTCATAACTCAAAATGAACTCAATGCCGATAAATCGTCAATTTATGGAAATCACTAAATCGTAAAATCAAATATTAAACCTTAACCATTATCACAAAAGAAAAGGAATCTCGATGAAGAAATCTCTGAAGTTCTGCTTTCTCAAGGCTTTATGGATTGAATTTCTTCCATGGATCACAAAAGAAAAGGAAGGCGCCTCGAATGGTGGTGGTGCGGCGGTATGGGGTTGCCGGACGACTGAGATATTGCCGGATCTTCTTCCGGGTCACAGTGCGGCTCGGGTTAAAACCCAGGTCGTGTCTAGAGGATTTGGAAAGTAGGGTTTGTTGACTGAAATGGAAACTTCCCGAAATAGAAGGTCAAACTGCCATTTATAGTAGGTTTCCTAAAATAGTAACTTTCGCTTTTCAGATCGTAACTTTCTCATGCGAACCCCGTTTTTTGTGTGCTGTCTACAAACTCGGTTTAACGTCCTCTACAACTTTTATGAAGGAAGTTTCCCTAAAAACTAAGCTAAAGAAAAATTCAACTGTTAGGTCCCCTAAGTGTTCAAAATAAAGTAAAAAATAAAGATTTTAATCAATAAGCCGTAACAATAAGCCTGCTGCGAACCCTCAAAAGTTCGCCGCGACAACCGTAATAACCGTAACAATAAGCCTGCTGCGAACCCTCAAAAGTTCAAAGTATTCACGGCATTGATGGCGTCATATGAAGAAATTTACGATCAATGTAAGGACCGAATACCTCCACCACCCCCAAGAAAATACCTTAGAGTAGGAAAGCCCAGAAACAATGGCAAATGGTGCAAACACCATGAAGATAGAGCCATAACACCAACGATTGCAACGCCCTCAAAACCGCAATCGAATCGCTATATCGATCGTAACGGGAAGTTAGAGCAGTACAAGGTCAGACAACCACCACATGTCGTCGCAAATATTGAACCAATGCGGAGGATCAACACAATAGACGACAGCGCTTTTAACGGCAACATGGCCCATAGAGCAAGGAAGCGCTATGAATGTGCTAACCACCCAAAGGAGGTATTCAACATCCGCTATGATCGATCTGCCAAGATGGCCAAAACTGGCTGGGAGCCAATCACTTTTTATGAGGAGGAAGAGCGGGGTATCCACTCCCCCCATGACGACCCATTTCTGATTGATGCAATCCTCGACAGGTGGTCTTTCGGCTGAGTATTGGTAGACAGCAGATCCGCCGTAAATGTCATTTTAACAGCTACTACAAACAACTGCAACGCAACAGAAAGCTCCTGCAAGACCACGAGCCACTACTCAATTTCTCTGGCGACGTGACTCAACCTTTAGGGTCTGATTACATGCGCATATCCATCGGAGCAACCCCATGCACGACAGAGATACACACCGAGTTCATTGTGGTAGACTTCTTCAGCTCATACAACGCTATTATCGGTCGCCCTGCCCTCAACAAGCTCAAGTGCATCATAGCAGGATACATGCTGCTCATGAAGTTCCCCACCCCTAATGGCACTGGCTCTATCAGGGGAAGTCAATCGGTTGCACAGGAACGTTACTCAACAACGGAGACAAGGTCAAAAAGCCGCCATGAAATCCTCACGGTAGGCAACGCACCACAGTTGACGAACAAAATTGATGACCTTAGGGATGACGAGAAAAAGTACTTCAAGAAGGAGCCCGTCAACCCAAAGACATCACTCCGCATTGTAAGCATTTCCGACGAACACCGAGAACGAACTGTACGCATTGGTGCCCAACTCTCCCCTGAGATAGCAACAGAGCTCACTCAATTTCTAAAGGAAAATGCCGCAGTTTTTGCATGGTCATAGGCCGACATGCCAAGAATCTCACCCGACATAATTACACACAAGCTCAGTATCAAGCCCTCCTTCTACCCCGTCAAGCAGAAGCGACAGGTCTTTTGATGAAGAAAGATATTGAGCCATCAGAGAAGAGGTAATCAAATTGCAAGATATTGGTTTCATCCGCCAAGTTAATTACCCACAATGGATCTCCAACTTGGTGATGGTAAGGAAGCCCAATGGGAAGTGGCGGATGTGTGTTGACTTCAAAGGCCTGAACAAGGCATGCCCCAAGGATAGTTTCCCATTACCACGCATCGACCAATTGATTGACGCTACAGCAGAGCATGAACTAATTAGCATGATGGACTCCTTCTCTGGCTGCAATCAAATAACGATGCACCCAGGAGACCAGGAATGCACAACATTCACCACAGACAAGGGTTTATACTGCTACAATGTCATACCATTTGGCCTCAAGAATGCTGGAGCCACGTACCAACGATTAATAAATGCAATGTTTGCGGAACACCTGAGAAAAATCATCGAGGTATATGTCGATGACATGCTCGTCAAAAGTATAAAAGCTGGCGGTCATGTGGCTAACCTCCGCATCATATTTTCCATACTACTGTCATATAGCATGCGTCTAAACCCGGAGAAATGTTTCTTTAGAGTTACCGCTAGAAGTTCCTTGGGTATATCGTTAGTGAACGAGGAATTGAGGCCAACCCAGACAAGGTACAAGAGGTCATAAACATGAAATCTCCCGAGAAGAAAGTCGACGTGCAAAGCCTACAGGGAAAGTTAACGGCACTTTCTCGATTCATCTCCAGACTCACCGACAAATGATCACCGTTCTTCAAGGCAATGAAGCGGTCACACTGTAAGGTAGTAGATTGGACGCCTGATTGTGAGGCGGCATTTCAAAGTCTCAAGGAATACTTAGCCTCTATCCCGTTACTTTTAATCCCAGTGCAGGGCGAAATACTCTACATCTACTTAGCGGTGTCCAAATCAGCTGTCAGCTGCGCCATAGTACGCAGAGAGGCAACAGAAGAATTACAGATATTCTACACCGGTAGAGGCATGAATGGAGCAGAAACCAGATACCTGCCACTTGAGCAGCTGGCATTGGCACTCATAGTGGTTGCTAGAAGGTTACGGCAATACTTTCAGGCACATATAATCCATGTCCTCACAAACCACCACTAAAACAGATGTTGCAAAGCCCGGAGCATTCAGGTCACCTCAGCAAGTGGGCAATAGAACTCAGTGTGTTCGACATCGACTACAAGCCAAGAACCGCCATCAGAGGTCAGGCTGTGGCTGACTTCATAGCGGAACTAACAGAATAGTAGCCGGAACAAGAAAATGATATGATATCGGAGGTCAACGCTCCACAACCTGAGACCATGCCAACCAGGACACCGTCAAAATGGAACCTCTTTGTCGACGGCTTGGCATGCGCCAAGGCATGCTGTGTCGGCATCATCCTCACAGGACCAGGGGAACTTAATGCTGAGTACGCCCTGAACTTCAACTTCAAAGCCTCCAACAACATGGCGGAGTACGAGGCACTCATCGCCGAACTATTGTTAGCCATAAACTGTGGAGCGGAAAATGTCGACATCTTTAGCGACTCACAACTAGTAGTCAACTAGGTCAATGACACCTTCCAGGTCAAGGACATGCAATTGGCGGCATATCTAGGGTACGCCAAGACCTTACTCGGCAAATTCAGCTTCTTCAACATCACACAAATACATCGGGAGAAGAACGCCGAGGTAGGCTCCCTAGCACGCTTGGCAACAGCCCAACCACATCAGAGCCCAACCGACACTCGGGTGGAGATGCTCGATAAACCTAGAATCACCAAAACTCTGGCGGAGATTTACACAGTCGATGTAAGCCCAAATGGGATGGACGAAATACTGAAATACAAACGTGACGGCACATTACCACCCGACATGGTCGAAGCAAGACGATTAGTGCGAAGGGCGACACACTACAACATCCAAAATGGCAAACTCTACTGCCAAGGATTCACACATCCTAACTTAAAAGTGCTTAACAACAAAAGAAGGAAAACAAGTTTTGGCAAAGATACACGCAGGAGAATGCGGCAACCACTCAGGCGCCAGATCACTCGCAAATCGCACCACGCGTCAAGGATACTTCTGGCCGTCATTGGGGGACGATGCAAAGGAAATATCATGGTCATGCCATAAATGCCAACAATATGCTAACCTCCCACATGCACCAGCTGAACCACTATCCATCATTATCTGATCTTGGATCCACTCTACATGGGGACTGGACATCATCAGCAAATTACCGACCACCAAGGGCCAGTTCCAGTACATAATCGTCACTATCGATTACGACAGTAAGTGGATCGAGACTGAACCATTAACGGCCATTATGACCGCCAAAGTGCAACATTTCCTCTGGAAAAACATCTACTGTCGCTATGGAGTTCTCAACACAATCATCATCGATAACGGGACACAGTTCAACAATGAGGAACTCATCAGTTTCACCGCTAACCTAGGCACCAAGATGCCTTTCACCTCTGTTGCACACCCCCAAACTAAAGGACAAGTCGAGGCAGCCAACAAAATTATCAAGAAACTTCTGAAGAAGAAGTTGGGGGACAAGAAGGGTCTATGGGCTGAGAAACTCCTGAAAGTTCTTTGGGCCATCGGGACAACTCCAACATCCGCCAACGGCGAGACCCCCTTCTGCATGATGTTTAGCATAGAAGTGGTCCTCCCCATCGAAGTAACCCAACCTATGGCCAGGGTCGACAGTTACGATGCCACGACAAACGTTGAAGGCGTCAACTTAGACAAAGATCTACTCGAAGAAAGACGAGACAAGGCGCACTTGCACAACTTGCAAAACAAGCAACGGGTGTCGGGTTTCTACAACACTCGTGTCAAGGCTAGGAACCTCTAACTCAGAGATTGGGTAATAAGGAAGTCATTCCACCACTAAGGCACTCCCCCCAACCTGGAAGGGACCTTACCAAATTGTAAAAGTGGCGAGTCCCGACACATTCTACTTAAAGAACAAGGAAGGCGTCACATCCACCCATCCTTGGAACACTAAACATCTCCGCTACTACTACAAGTAGCGCGACAATATGCCCAGAGCATCTTCACTTAGCTAATTTTTGCAAAGCTTAGCTAAGAAAAGCTACCCTCCGGGTACATATTTTTGTAAACACTGGTTCCACCTAGTCATCAATGAAACGAGGAATTATTCAAACCATTGTCCCACACATGCACCAAAACAAATAAAAAAAATAAAGTCTGGCCAAGCCAACACCTTTCACCCATAAAACAGGCAAGGGTAATATGTGCAATTAGCGGACCAATCTTAATTCCTTTCATGTTCCATTGACGTACAAAAATACGCCTTCCGCTATAGTACAAAGAAAATCTTAGTGGATAAAACATTCATCATGCGAAAATAAACCAAAACAAGCATCACATTGCAAAAGAAAGAAAAGTTGGGACTCCCCAACTAAGGGTGTTCATATATTTCAACACATGGCGCCTACACCGCCACAATTTTTACAAAAAAACCTAAATACCGACAATGCTACTCCGAGGCAGCCTCGTTAACATGCGGAGAGGAACCTGAAGCACTACCACCACGGCGACGCTTTTGAGCAGGTTGGTGGATAGTTTCCTTTCTCTTCTCAGTCTTGCTTGTCGGCGTCAGAGTCTCAGGATTACCATCCAACCTTACGTCATCTTCCTCACAGGAACCACTCCCTTCACCGGCATCAGAGGACCCGGCTCCTGAAGAATTATCGTCCCCATACTCCTCATCTTCCTCCACCACAACATCCCCGCCGACCAAGGGGCTTGACGGAGCTCGATCTGCGACAATCTTGTCAAAATTCAAATACCCCTTCTCCTTAAGCTCCTTAAAGTTGGTGGCGGCACCTTGCATACTGACATTTGTTAGAAGCTCCTTGAACTCTGCTTATTTTTTGAAAACTTCCACTGCTTCCAGACCAACTCGCGTTTTCCCATCCTCCGCCATCTTCGCCAATTCCTCGCGCCTAGCAGACTGAAAATCCGCCAACTCCTTCTCTTTGGCGGTAAGTGCCTCTTGCAACTGGGAGATGGTATCCTCCCTCTCAGCTTTCTCCTTTTTCAGAACCGCCAATTCGGAGTTCAGGTCAGAGATGGTGGCGGTGTCGGCAATAGTTTCGTCAACGGCACGCTTGAACTTTTCCTTCACTTCAAGAAGAGCACCAACGAGCTTAGCAATATTCCCCTCGATGGTTTTATTCTTCTCCCTCTCTGCCGCCAAGTCATGTTGCGCTTGCAGAAGTTCCTGCTTCAACCTACACTCCTCCGACAAACCTTGGTAGAGGTAAAGCTCATGGGCACCCTTCAAAATAAGGTCCAGGGATGTCTCCAACTTCGACGCCACCACAGGGCGGGGAACTCTCCCCTTGCCTCCAAAACCAAGGTGCTCACACACCTTGTACAGAAAATCTTGTTGACCAGCGAGCGCATCCTGCACCAATCCAAGCACAGGATTGTCGGAGACAAACCCACCACCCCCAGAACCTTGACTATCGCCAACCGCCACGTGGTTCTCGGCAACCTTTATTTTTTTCTCAGGATCAGGAGGAATGCAGGAGGCGCCAATTTTCCTTTTCTGCAGGACAGCATGCGCCTCAAGCTGACCAACGGCGCTCCCGCCAAAGCTTGAACCCTCGACAACGCTCCCACCAGCACCTTTCCCGTCATGTTTCGCCCCTCCCTTGTCCGCCATAATTTTCTTCCTCTTCTCTCTCTCAACATCCTTCTTCGCCTCCTAATTGTTACCATCTTCACCCGCCACATCCGGCTCTCCAACAACAATCGTAGTCTTCTCCGGAAGCTTGCCAGCCGGAAGTTCCAGAACCAATCCAATCTCCTAATTTTCTTGCTCAGCCTCGTCTCCCACATCTCTCTCTTTACGGCCAATCTTCTTCTTCTTCAACTTCGCGCGATTGGAATGTAGCGGAGCTTCCAGAATCTTCTCTTCGGTCCCCTCCGTTACCGCCCTCATCTTAGGGTCGACGGTCTTCTTGCGCACTTTGGCAGACTCGTCAAGCATGAAGTTGACATAATCTTTAATACCGCCAAGGTCCGCCATCGCCTTCTTCAGAACTTTGTCGGTCCTCTTGTTCGTTCCAATTGCCGCTACAAAGGAAAAATTCACAATTCAGGCAACAACAACAACGCAACAAGGTATGTAGATCCAAGGACAAGTATTACTTACCGGGCTCGCGAGTCAGGGCCAAGCGAATAAGTAATGTCCAATGTGACAGAACGCGGAGATCAAGACAGTTCTCGTTCGTCCAACAGTAGTGCACACGACACACCCGCTGTTGTTCAATATCCGTCAACTTCGGTCTCCAGCTGTAACGTCCCGTATCTTAAATTACCAATTTACAAGTTAGTTGGACGGTAAACGACCGTTATTTTCACTTTTACTGTCGTTTAAGTACTTTTAGTGGCCCTAAAAGTTGACTTTTTGATCGGGCCAAAATTTGAGAAAATTTCCTTCATGAAAGTTGTAGAGGACGTTAACCCGAGCGCGGGCATATGTGGTACGTAAAAATCGGAATTCATATGCGTAAGTTATGCCTTAAAATGTGGAAGTTACTGTTCACGGTAACTTTCTATATATATAGAAAGTTACCAGGGTAAGTTTCCATTTCGGGAAACCTACCCTCCTACCCCGATTTCTCTCTCTTCCTCTCTATTCTCCCCCGCATCGGCCTCTCTCCTTCTCCTTCATTTTTTGCCGCCGTCCGGCCACCTGGGGAAGAGTTGCAGGCCATCGCCGGCGCGCCTCCTTCTCCTCTACACGCTAGTACCCTTGAGTCACGGCGATTTGGCCGGAAAGGTGAGAATCGACGGCTTGAAGAAAACTGTAGCAGATTTGGATTTCCGGCAATATCTTCCGATTCCGGCCGTCTTCGGCCACCAAACTGGCGTCGAAGGTGCGGTTTTTGCCAAGGATCATTTCCCCCCTAGCCTTGAGTCACGATTTGCAGTGTGGAGGTCGAATCGACGATTTCAAATTCTAGGGTTCTTGAGTTTTTTCTGGAAAAACTTCATCAGCCGGTTTCGACTGTTTCAAGGTAAAATTGGATGATGTTGTAGTTAGGAAGTTGGTTGGGTTTGTTGAGTAGAAGCTACTGTCCAAATTTGGTGGCCATTGGAGGTGGTGGCCACCGGCGCGTGAGCCCCACGCGCCGCCACTGTGGGTGGCGCGTGGAGGCGTGTTGGGCTGTGTTTTAATTCCAGTTTTTAGCCCATTAAATCCTATAAATATTGTAGAGCTTGTATATGAAATTTGGTGAATTTTGGAGAAGCTTGGAATTAATTATGAATTTTTGAAGTTTAGGGTTTCGATTATCGAATTACGAGAATCCGGCCGTCGGATATCTCTCGGTTCTGCCTTGGAACCTTTAAATTAACGAATTGGTATTAGTAGTATAATTTGGGTTGCATCCGAGAAGAAGTGGGGATGTAATTATGAGGAATTGATTTTAGGAATCATATTAAATTGTTGAATAATTATTCACGGAATATAATCGTGTACAGGATGTCGTACCGGGCTCTGGCTCGATAGAGGAACTCATATACGTGACCGTCGGAATAGTACTGTGAGTGGACTTTTGTTTTAAATAATGATGCATGCGTTTATTTCCTTGAATTAATGCTTTATTTAATTAACATATTACTTTTCGAGCATATGAATTGATTTCGGAATTTGATTTCGAATTATCTCATGGATTTGCTTTCAATAATGATTTTCATGAAGTGATTATGAATTATTCCGGTTGTGAATTTCGGATATTAATTTTGTTATGCTCGGATTCGAAACTTTAATTTATGTTGTTTTTCAACCAAGTATTTTCCATGGTATTTTTCCAAAATGGAATATTAGTTCATTATTGAACTTCCTTGCTTATTCATCATTGACCCGAGAATATTTTGGCGTGTGGGACACGCCGTTGATTTATTGATCTTTCCTATTTATTTATCGACTTTTGATTTTGGCATTGGGAATGCCTTGATGATGATTTTAGAATTTGTTTTGTTTCGGTTTACGGGGATTACGATTTATTATTATTTCTCGCCTTTTTGCTATTGATTTGGAGATACTTTTGGCTTGTGGGACACGTCGTTGGAAATTCTTTTACGAGAGATGGGGGAAGCCTTATGTATTTTGGATTTACTGGATTTTCGGTTATGTTTCCCTGTGCCATACTGAGGGGTGATTTTATCATGCTAGCATTGATTTTCCGCCTTTGTGGCGCGGTGATCCCATCACCGCGCAGCCCTTCCGCCTTTGTGGCGCAGGTTACTGTCTCTGTGACAGTAATTCTGTAGCCCAGTATCCTATCGCTACACTTAGTGGCGTAAGGGTATATTACGGGAGTTATGGGAGTTCTTTAGCCTGGGAGGCTATCACCCAACCAAGCCTGAGTGGCTTATTCGTATGGCTATCATCTTCCCCTACTTATACTATTTTTGACTAGCGGGGACTAGTCTGAGTTTTCTTAACCAGAGGGGCTGGACTTATATTTTCGAGTATTGAAATTTCAATCTTTTACTCTGTTGTTGTGACTAGCGGGGCTAGTCGGTTTTCTGGAGTTCAACGTGTTTCGGGTTATTTTCTTAAGTGTTTTATAAATGTTGCATGCATCCGGATTTTTTTTTATATATCGAAAAATGTGGGAAAGTATGAAGTTTTATTTTGGTTTATTCATATTAAATTATTTATTTTTGTCCACTCACGCTAACGTGTTTTTCAATTACTTTCCCCTGGGCCCTTCGGTTTCAAATGCCCAGTGTACAGGTGAAATTAGTTGAGGTCGGGCGTACATGGAGTCGAGGCATAGTCAACAGCATGGCTTCCGCGTTTGCCTTTGAATTTGGTTTTCCTCATTTACCTTTCTATTAGAATTGCTCTGATTACCTGAGGAATTAAGGTTATTAAGTTGAGATTTGTGTGTTGTGAATTTGGTTGACGTTGATTTGGGGAGCAGGGTGGCTCCAGGAGAATAAGGATGGGTGATTTAGAAGTGTAAATTTTCTTTCTACAGGTTTTGGGTTGTCCACTTTAGGGGAAGTTCTGCCAAATTTTTGGCAAAATTTCTTCTAAGGTGGGCCCCGCAGGGCCACCTCAGATTTCGGGGTGAAATCTGGGGCGGGTCTTGTCAGTTGGTATCAGAGCCTTAGGTTGTCAGATTCTGTAGACTCGTTTCTATTCTGTTACCTTATATACTAGGTGTTGCCCAGTACCTCCCGAGTGATGGCCCGACTGCAGCGGTTCCCCATCGTGTACTCTTCGGTGCTGTGGTATTCATCCAGTGTGTAAGGTACATGTCTAGTGGGTATTTCCTTCAAGTACTATGCCTCGTGTACGCCGACCTCATAGGAACTTCACTGTGTATCAGATTGTCTTCATGTCTTATACTTGTCCGGTTGTGGTAGGGTAATAGCACTCTACCTGGTTGTGTTGTGCTATGAAATGTGATTCGAGGAAATGTTGGGAGTAACCTTTCCTCGATGTCAACGGATTATTGGAACATGGTTTAGGGTACGAGACCGGAGTGTGATGGTGTGTTTCATTTCTGGAAATGAGCAACTACGGTTTGACCTATCTTTAGAGACTGTAATTAATTCAAAATCATGATTGTTGGTGGAAATAGAATCGGTAATTATGGTGGTTCTGTTTGGAACCAAGTTTAAGCAAACGTGTGTTGTGAGGTGATTGATTGTAGAGCAGTTTATAAAATACTTTGGGAAGTGGTTGGGAGGTCCCTTGAGAATCTTAGTGCAAGAAACCGATTGTAGGTAAATCTGGACTGGAATTTCTTCAATTGGACAATTTAGGTGGGAATTGTGAACGTATTACCTTTTGGTAGACAGCGGAGGAAAATTGAATAATTATTCTGAGTTGTATAGCTGGATGCCATGTTTTCTAGTGACTGTGGTCACTGAGGATGGTAAATAAGGAGTGGAGGTGATAACAGTAGATAGGAGATTATATGTGGAACGAGTCATTTTGGGGTTGTTGACTTGACTGAAACAATTGATAGCTTTGTTTGGATTAGAAGAATGTGAATTCTAGATACTTTGATTTATAATTGGTCAAATGTATGGGAAAACGGATAAAGAGTGGGTTTTTGAAGCTAATATGTGGTGGAAGTTTGAGGAATCGAGGAAATGATTAAAGTTTTGCTATAAAGTTATGACTTCGGTCCATATTTCTAACTAGTAGAATTAGAATCAACCTTTAGTATGTAATATCGTGCCAACAGGTGTCCTTTTATTTATATGTTTATCGAGATGGTGGATTGTAATATCAGAGAATTTTTTTTAAGATGACATCGCCAGATATTTGTAGTATTTCGAGTGGGATTACTTTATGATACGGAATGTGATTCGAGTTTTGATTAGTGAAGTCTTGGAGATTAATTGCGATATGTTTTGGTGGAACTTTTGATCGACAGTTTGGTAGTGACTTTATAAGCATTGTTAGTAGAGTAACTTTATGGAAATAAGTTTCTAGTTGGTTCCGGAAATCTTTGAAGTCGGGAAATATTTGAAGTTAAAGAATTGACCAGTTTGTTTAATTATATTGGGTGAAGCATATTGAGGTTTGCCTTGTTAATGAAATAATTCAGCATATTGGACGATTAATTTGAGAAATTGGATTGTCATGCTATAAGATCACTTTTAGATTCGAGTGTTGTCTTAATTGATACAAGGTTGGACGAGCGTCCTTCGTCTCTCTCCAGCAACTTATTCGAGAAAGACCTGGTGAATGATGGTTTGTTGTTTGCGTTGGGTACTTGTATTAAATGTTTTGATTTGGGAGAAATTGAATGAGTTCTTTCTACACTGGTGTTAGTATATGTGGAATAGGTAAGTCTGTTGAATTGTGATTCTTACCTTGATTAACATTTCTGTCCTGTGGTGACCCTTAATCGAGAATTTAGGAAGGGGATTTGTGTAATTGACATATGGTCACCAAAGCACGGGTATTAGCAGAATTGTGTGGACGGAAAATATGAGGTTGGCATAAAAGTGTTTGCATATCTCAAGATCGAACTATGTGCATAAATTGAGGGGGACTAAATCTTAAGTGCCAAAACATTCCTCGAGATTATGTTCCATTTTGAGCTAAGCAGTTCTATATTAGAAATATCAATTGAATTTGAAGACCTCGGTTTCTTACTCACGAGAGCCTAAGTTTTTAAATTTCGTGGGATTGTGTTTCGTCCAGTGTTCTCTTGAAAAGGGTTTTTCCTTGTAGAATTGTGAAATTTCTGAATATTGATTGGACCATTGGAAGGTCAAAGCAAAGTTTGATTATTAGAAAGGTGAATTTGCAGACTTCTAGCTTTCTATTCGAATGTAATGGGAATAAAAAAAAAAATTTATGCAAAAAGGGGAAAAGTGGTTCGTTTCTGTTCCATAAGGTTTTATCTTTTCTGATCTCGTGGATTTGAAAAATTTGCAGTTTGAGAAATTATAGGTCCGCAGTAGTTGCATAACAATTGATTGAATTTGATAAGCTGCTGTCTACATTTAATTTAAAAAAAGGAGTAATTTATGCAGAAAATTTTCGATCTCATTGTTTCTTATGAGATTCTATTAAAGGAACTAAGATGAGGCTTGAGATTTTTGGATGTAATAATTGTTCGTGTGGTATGGTAATTGAGGTTGTCGATGTAACTAGAATTTTTGTTAAATAAGTATTATTAGGAGAGTGGATCTTTAACCACCTTATTTTTTTGTCAGCTCAGTAATAGACGGTTGTTGCCAAAAAATGTCAATTTTAAGTCAAGGATGAAGGGATGGCTATGTTTAAGTAGTCTGTAGTTTATTGTTGGTTGTTGGATTAATACAATTTGAAAACACAAAGAAAAGGGTGGAACGCTATGGTAGCAGCCTTCGTACAAGAATTTAAGCCTGATTGGAAACGTCGCACTCAAAGAGTATTGTCTTAAGATAGTCGAAGAAACTATTTGAATAGGAACTTATCGGTTTAATCAAAGTTATCCTACGTTACTTTTGACAATTGTGGGATATTTACGTAAACGACATTTGACCAGAAATCTAGGCACAAACGGACAAAATGAAAGTGTGGTCCTGTGGTGGTTAAGGAAATTGGTTGTTTTAGACTTGTGGGGTATCTGCGAACATCTTATGGTGTTTTATTAGCAGTTGGACTTTCCCACAAACCCCTGTACGAATTGAGAACGTATTAAATGTGGGTCAATGTATTTTCACGACGTTGTTAGTGAACGGGTTAGATCTTCCCCGTACGAGTTATATGAGAATTCTGTGAATGCTACTGTTCCAACCGAATGGTTTGTGATGCTGATACCTTGCGTCATTTGGGCTATTGGCGGACACGAAATTCTTGACGCCGAAATTCATGTATTTGTGAGATTGTGTTGCTACGTTATTAGGCAAGACAAGTGCTTCGACTTGAGTGTTGTTAATTTGGGGTTATAAGCATGTTTTATTCTTGTTTGTGTTGTTGGGTTTGCCGGAGATTCTATTGATTGTTAAAGTAGTTGATTTGAGGTTGTAAAAGAAAACTTAACTAGAGGAAGAGTCGACAAGTTTTGAGATTCCGACAGCATCGAATGGGGTTTTCCTTCGATAAGTCTTTTGGGATTATGAAAGAAATTGTTATTGCATGTGTTATAAGTTGTTGCATCAATATCTCGTTCCCCTTGACACGCTAGTCAATTTTCCATTATGTGGTACTCAAAGTATGATTCATTCCAGTCACCGACCTCGGTTTAACCATAAGTCTTTATTCTCGAAATTCTACCATGTGTTCCTGCTCACATATTCGAATCATTTACGGGTTTCTTTGAACATAAGGTTTTTCAATCACGAATGGGGGTAAACTTTCCTTGTGGGATGGTTAAGTTCAGCGGGGTTACTATGGAATTGATTGAATTATTGTGACGGACAAGGTTTCAGATTACGAATTGTTTATTTCAAGTATTGAAATTCTTTTCTAGTTGATTAATTCTTGAACCAGATTTGGAGTATTAACTAGTGTTGGAAACATTGTAGTCCATTAAAGAATCTGGTATATACAGAGTTGAGAACTTTCAACAATGTTGTATCTGTAATGATGTAGTTGTGAGGTTTTGTCATACAGTTGGGTGGAAATATCCTATGTAGGGCTAGTGGAGATCATCAGAGTTTTGTTGATTGCCGATTTGAGGTTACGAAAAGGAAAGTTTAATTTAAGGGAAGAGTGATAAGTTTCGAGATTGTGATATTTTTGAATTAATTGCTGTGCTGTTTATGTTCTAACCGGCATGAAATTTCGAGGGCGAAATTTTTATAAGGAGGGGAGAATGTAACGTCCCGTATCTTAAATTACCAATTTACAAGTTAGTTGGACGGTAAACGACCGTTATTTTCACTTTTACTGTCGTTTAAGTACTTTTAGTGGCCCTAAAAGTTGACTTTTTGATCGGGCCAAAATTTGAGAAAATTTCCTTCATGAAAGTTGTAGAGGACGTTAACCCGAGCGCGGGCATATGTGGTACGTAAAAATCGGAATTCATATGCGTAAGTTATGCCTTAAAATGTGGAAGTTACTGTTCACGGTAACTTTCTATATATATAGAAAGTTACCAGGGTAAGTTTCCATTTCGGGAAACCTACCCTCCTACCCCGATTTCTCTCTCTTCCTCTCTATTCTCCCCCGCATCGGCCTCTCTCCTTCTCCTTCATTTTTTGCCGCCGTCCGGCCACCTGGGGAAGAGTTGCAGGCCATCGCCGGCGCGCCTCCTTCTCCTCTACACGCTAGTACCCTTGAGTCACGGCGATTTGGCCGGAAAGGTGAGAATCGACGGCTTGAAGAAAACTGTAGCAGATTTGGATTTCCGGCAATATCTTCCGATTCCGGCCGTCTTCGGCCACCAAACTGGCGTCGAAGGTGCGGTTTTTGCCAAGGATCATTTCCCCCCTAGCCTTGAGTCACGATTTGCAGTGTGGAGGTCGAATCGACGATTTCAAATTCTAGGGTTCTTGAGTTTTTTCTGGAAAAACTTCATCAGCCGGTTTCGACTGTTTCAAGGTAAAATTGGATGATGTTGTAGTTAGGAAGTTGGTTGGGTTTGTTGAGTAGAAGCTACTGTCCAAATTTGGTGGCCATTGGAGGTGGTGGCCACCGGCGCGTGAGCCCCACGCGCCGCCACTGTGGGTGGCGCGTGGAGGCGTGTTGGGCTGTGTTTTAATTCCAGTTTTTAGCCCATTAAATCCTATAAATATTGTAGAGCTTGTATATGAAATTTGGTGAATTTTGGAGAAGCTTGGAATTAATTATGAATTTTTGAAGTTTAGGGTTTCGATTATCGAATTACGAGAATCCGGCCGTCGGATATCTCTCGGTTCTGCCTTGGAACCTTTAAATTAACGAATTGGTATTAGTAGTATAATTTGGGTTGCATCCGAGAAGAAGTGGGGATGTAATTATGAGGAATTGATTTTAGGAATCATATTAAATTGTTGAATAATTATTCACGGAATATAATCGTGTACAGGATGTCGTACCGGGCTCTGGCTCGATAGAGGAACTCATATACGTGACCGTCGGAATAGTACTGTGAGTGGACTTTTGTTTTAAATAATGATGCATGCGTTTATTTCCTTGAATTAATGCTTTATTTAATTAACATATTACTTTTCGAGCATATGAATTGATTTCGGAATTTGATTTCGAATTATCTCATGGATTTGCTTTCAATAATGATTTTCATGAAGTGATTATGAATTATTCCGGTTGTGAATTTCGGATATTAATTTTGTTATGCTCGGATTCGAAACTTTAATTTATGTTGTTTTTCAACCAAGTATTTTCCATGGTATTTTTCCAAAATGGAATATTAGTTCATTATTGAACTTCCTTGCTTATTCATCATTGACCCGAGAATATTTTGGCGTGTGGGACACGCCGTTGATTTATTGATCTTTCCTATTTATTTATCGACTTTTGATTTTGGCATTGGGAATGCCTTGATGATGATTTTAGAATTTGTTTTGTTTCGGTTTACGGGGATTACGATTTATTATTATTTCTCGCCTTTTTGCTATTGATTTGGAGATACTTTTGGCTTGTGGGACACGTCGTTGGAAATTCTTTTACGAGAGATGGGGGAAGCCTTATGTATTTTGGATTTACTGGATTTTCGGTTATGTTTCCCTGTGCCATACTGAGGGGTGATTTTATCATGCTAGCATTGATTTTCCGCCTTTGTGGCGCGGTGATCCCATCACCGCGCAGCCCTTCCGCCTTTGTGGCGCAGGTTACTGTCTCTGTGACAGTAATTCTGTAGCCCAGTATCCTATCGCTACACTTAGTGGCGTAAGGGTATATTACGGGAGTTATGGGAGTTCTTTAGCCTGGGAGGCTATCACCCAACCAAGCCTGAGTGGCTTATTCGTATGGCTATCATCTTCCCCTACTTATACTATTTTTGACTAGCGGGGACTAGTCTGAGTTTTCTTAACCAGAGGGGCTGGACTTATATTTTCGAGTATTGAAATTTCAATCTTTTACTCTGTTGTTGTGACTAGCGGGGCTAGTCGGTTTTCTGGAGTTCAACGTGTTTCGGGTTATTTTCTTAAGTGTTTTATAAATGTTGCATGCATCCGGATTTTTTTTTATATATCGAAAAATGTGGGAAAGTATGAAGTTTTATTTTGGTTTATTCATATTAAATTATTTATTTTTGTCCACTCACGCTAACGTGTTTTTCAATTACTTTCCCCTGGGCCCTTCGGTTTCAAATGCCCAGTGTACAGGTGAAATTAGTTGAGGTCGGGCGTACATGGAGTCGAGGCATAGTCAACAGCATGGCTTCCGCGTTTGCCTTTGAATTTGGTTTTCCTCATTTACCTTTCTATTAGAATTGCTCTGATTACCTGAGGAATTAAGGTTATTAAGTTGAGATTTGTGTGTTGTGAATTTGGTTGACGTTGATTTGGGGAGCAGGGTGGCTCCAGGAGAATAAGGATGGGTGATTTAGAAGTGTAAATTTTCTTTCTACAGGTTTTGGGTTGTCCACTTTAGGGGAAGTTCTGCCAAATTTTTGGCAAAATTTCTTCTAAGGTGGGCCCCGCAGGGCCACCTCAGATTTCGGGGTGAAATCTGGGGCGGGTCTTGTCACCAGCCCTCTGCAAACACACAAACAAGTTATCACATAACGAGGCAAACACAATGGTCAAAGATAACGGTAAAGTCAACAAACAAAAAGGAACACTCAGTACAAAGTCATGTTTCAAGCAATCAAACAACAACCTTTTATCGCTTGAAACTTCGACGGAACCATGAATCGCAGAGCCATGGGTCCTTTAGGCCTTGTGTAATATTCCCAACCTTCTGTAGCAATGCACACGGCGCCCGCCATGTCGTAGAAGAATCGGGTGTATGTTCCAGAAGTTTCAGAGCTCCAAGCCGACGAGTCAGTTTCACGGTGCCACCGCATTTCTTTCTCTTATTGTACGTCAACTCGTAAAAGAATAAAACCTCAGCCACCGTAGGAAATTCACACCCCGACAAGTCCCATAAGGCGATCAAGGCCAACAGCATTTTCCACATATTTATGGAAACATGGCCAACCGCAACGTTCAGCTCGTGCAGCAGATACTGCAGACTCGGAAGCAGCGGCCAAGGATTGAAAAATCGATAATATCCTCGAAATTTCCCTTTTTTTAGGATCTCGATATATCTTTGACTTACCAAGAGAATATCGTGAGAAATTTTCGAAATTTCGCGATATTTCCAGAAATATTCAAAATTTTTGAGATATTTCCAGAAATATTGGAAATTTTCCCAAAATTCCTGATATTCTCCCGAAATTCTGAGATTATTGTCACCTCTCGAGATATGTGGGTTGGTCAGAAAGTATTTTGACTGAAAATTTTGACGAGGTTGGAGTTCGAACCTGATACCTCATGAAAACTAGCCCTTGTCCTTATCCAATCCGACTAGATTGTATAACATCTAAAGAGGAAAACTTTAAAAATTTATAGTCTTTTCCCTCCATGCTTATAAATCTTCTGATTATCTAATTTGCTAACTAGTAAACATCTGGCTCTATTAAAAGAAGAAGAAGTTTTTCTATGTATTTCTATGGACCATTTTCTACTTGTTTTCCTATTTGTTTGAAGACCGATATTCATTTTAACATATCTATTTAATTGTAAAATATTATTATAATTGATAATTAACTCTCCAATCTCCTATTTAAGTCATTTTGAGATTTCTCATGTAGAATTTTATTTTTTTGTCATGTCAGTGTATCTTATTATAATCTAAATTACTACAATCATTATATAATTAAGTTTATCAAACACTTTTTTTGAAATACTATAGATAACTGATCATGTAAACATTTCATGAAAATTCATTAATGATTTCCATGTTACTTTCTAAATTTCCATCATTTTTTTCAAAAATTTACTTAGATCGAAATTTCTTCGATATTTCCATCGAAATTTTCATTTTTTTAACTATCGATATTTCCTCAATATTCTATATTTTAGTCCTTGGCAACGGCAGTTTCACATAGTGGTGGAGGATGGCTTCATGAATAGAGGCATAACCCTCCGCTAAGTCGGTAGCTTTCTCATCCTTTTGTAACGGCAGCAATTTCACGATACTGGGAAGCCGGAATCGCTCTGGTAGCTTGTTTATTTTCCGCCACGACATGGTAGAGGAAGGTTCGTCCACCCCGGTCGCTGAGGGTCCAAGAAAAATTGGTAGGCCGAGAGCTTTGCCCCTCCTCAACTCCAACCCCCTCGTCACTTTGACCCAAAGAGCCAACACTACCCTCACTATTGTCGGACCTCTCCGCCTCCTCACTTTGACTAACAATCTCGTGCTCATCACTCCAACGCGAAGCCAATCGTGGCAGGTAAATGGTTTGCAGCGGCGTTATGTCTAGCGGTTCCTCGAAACTATCTCCTGCAGAAGTAGGACGACGCAACGAATCAATAAAGTCCCTCTCCGATAAGTTAAGTGACGACACGTCAGATGCAGATTCTTCGCTACTTGAAATATTGATAACGTCTGGCATACCCCACAAACGCTCTAACCTAGAAGTTAGCAGTCAAGTTAGGTCTAAACCTACCCTATGCTAGTAACCACAAGAACTCACTCAAGAACACAATCGTTCGAAACCCAGAAAAATCCAACAAAACCCCAGAAAACCGAAAATTCCCAGACCCTCAAACACATTACACATCAAAACACAAGCATACATTTGTACGACCCCTACAAGGCACAGGCACTCGCAAAAAAAAAAAAAAAGAAGGCAAAACCCAAACAAGAACACAAAATGTCAGACGAGGAAGGCATACCTCAACGTTGCCAACACGAACACAAAAGAACAGCAAAACAGTTCAGGCGAAGACAATATTAGTTTCTCCATTGAATTTTTTGCTCCTTCACTTGATCGTCAGTATTCACTCACTCTTTGGTTCTCCCTCTCTCTCTCTCTCTCTCTCTTAGTAAAGAAGACGAAGAAGAGTTTGCAGAATAGGGCAAAGTGAAGAAAACACGACTTCGTTTCCCCCTTAAATACAAACTCACTCAGTAAATCTCCACCGTCGACAAAAAGTAACCGCCACACGAGATTGCGCCACATACCCCCACTAACTGAGACATCGCCTTGGTGAAACACCCACGAGGTCATAAATGCCTCATTTATGGCGAAACGACATGGGCTGCGAAACGACATGGGCTGCGAAACGACGACCCCGACACAAGCCATCCCAATCATTAACCCCCACGTGTCACCTACTTTGTCAGAAGATCATTCCGAATCTTAGCACAAGTAAAAATTCAAATGGCTCATCGCCAACACCCTCGTTCCACCGTTAACACCTTAGTCCCACCGCTAAGAAACATCATATTCCGACAACAACAATGTTTCTCCGCTAAGGTTGTACACTATGAAAGTCAACATTTACAAAGCCAATACTCCAGAAAACTATACTCATCGCAAAAACCCATTCTCCATCGCCAACATCCTTTGTGAACCGCCAACATCCTGTTTGCACCAACAACTTTGGAGAGCCAGCACAAATGTTTGTCGACAACGGACCTCCTCGCGGTAAGCCAATTTCATTCCAGGGTAACACCCCTCTTAACCGCTAACAAAAGTACTTTCCCAACATCGTTACTCCGTACATAACGGGGAGGTATCCAGCAATGGACACCCCCACTATTTATCGGTACATCGACCTCTACGAGGCGATGTAGTCAAGTTTTTCTCCTTCGGGAAAGAGTAAGGGACGCGTTAACATAGCCCACGACAGCCACTGATAAGGCCATTAAACTCCCGACACTAAGGCACTGAAAAGTTGGGATCGCTACTCGCCGCCTCAAGCTGTCAAGCAGCTTCCTTCACCAAACAATCACCCAACCAAACAGAGGTCTTTCTTACCTGGGGAGTGGGGGACTCCCTGGAGGGCCCGGCAGGGGCCCACCAGAAAGGGCATAAGCGTTCGCTCAGACAGAGGCCATAATTGATGACGCAGTGATTACGCCCAACATGTAACCTAAGGTTCTACCTTAGCGACAATAACTCCCCAACCAAGAAATCTCTCATTGACTGGGGACTTGGGGGACTTGTACATACATGGTATCTGCCGGCCATAATCAGCACTCATACCAGACCACCTCACTTTGTCGGATGGGCCTTGATGATGTAGCCTCCGGAAACACAGCAAGCTAACCTTCACCGACAAACGAGGTCCAGGCCGAAACATGCCTCGACGCACCGACACGCGCCACCTAAAGTCGTCCCTGTGGAAAGGATGAAAAGTCATCAGACTGAAGCATATTAGTCCCACATCGAAAACGAGACTAAGGTAACCCACTATTCCACTTATAAAAGGTCCACTTCTCTTTCTTCATTCATTACGCATTTAATAGCTATCTACCGCTACTTTGTCAATATAAATACATCGTCTAACTTTAGCATCGGAGGAGCGAAGACGGCCAACCGCGGTCTCCCCTCTTGACGCTGTTGTATTTCTCTTGATAGATAGCCGGATTTTGCGAATTCACAACATATCGGAAGATTGGACCCTCGTCCACGTTATCGGAAGCCGACACCTCGTGGAGGTATTCTGAGCATTAACACTATGTTAGCAAAACAGGCTTGGATGTTCATTCAGAATCTTGATTCTTTAGTAAGCTGGATATATGAAGCTATATATTTTCCTAATGGGAAAATCGTCCAAACAGTGTCTGAACTTTTCCAGATTATTAATTTTCATACCTATACTTTAAAAAACCTCAAAATGGTACCTGAAGTTTTGGCCCCGACCCAATTTCCGTACCTAGCAACAGTAAAATCGTTAACAGAGTTAACTTTTGAAGGGTATTTTTGTCCTTTCACTATTCATCTTCTTCCTGGTTCGTGTTCTTCCTTTCCGACCTCAAATCCTCCTCATCTTTCTACCACCACAACCCGAATCGAAACCCCTCTTCTTCTTCTTACTAAGCTCCTTACTGAACTCCTCCTTCCGTGAAAATACAATGACTCTCTCTCTCTCTCTCTCGTCTTCATTCAACGTTCATCAACAACTCCTCCCAATTGGAAACAACGAAAATCAATTTGGCTCTATATCTTTATGATATGACACAAGACAACGATAAATTGGAAACAAAAATCAAACAATTTTAAACCCAATTTCCTTCTCTTTTGCTCTATTCCCAGAAAATCTGCACAATTTCCTGCATTTTGGGTTTATGCAAGAAGATTATAGTAAAGGCTAAAGCTACCCAATTTCTTTACCACTACTACTGCACAAAAAGAGATAAGATCAGATTGGTAACTGGGAGTGAGATTAAGAAAGAGAGGCCTAATATCGAATGGGTTTCTTCTCCGAGCACCAACAGTGAGCCTAAGAAGCTCAGGAAGAAATTGGAATGGTGGGTATCTTTGGATGAAGAGGTGGACTTTCTCAGCGACGTCATCTGCATCGAAGTCGGAGCGGACCTCGAGGTGGAAGAGGCGGGAGAGGAAGAAAAAGCGGCCGAGATGATTGAGGAGCTTGCAGATTTGGTTGGTGCGGACGGAGATCAACCGCTTGTTGCCGCCATGCTGGCCGTCCTCTTACTCAAAGATGATGCCGGGGACGCGGCCGGCCTTCTGCTCTTTCGCGGCGATGCTTTTGCCGGAGACTAAGCGCGGGACGGCAAGGATGGTCTGGTCGTATTTCGGGTCGGGTCTGGGGAAGGACTTGATAGGAGCATAAAATGCATCGAATTTATAGTTCAAACCTTTATACTTTTGCTTAGTTTATTCCTTAAAAAGATCAATTTAACTTTGTTATTTTCTTAGGTACTTTGAGGAGCAGTTAAGGAGAAAAGAGAGCTACAATGGTGAAATCAAGGCACTTCACATGAAGCAGTGATGCAAAGCATGGATTCTGATCATTCATTGGTCCTAAAACTCAAGAGAAGATGGAGAGAGTTGCTGTGCAAAACAGTTGCAGAGAAGCAGAAAACAGAGTATTAGAATCTGCCTTATTTTCTTCTGTTTTGGGAAGCTGTTTTGAAGAACTTTCGAGTGGAGTTATGAAGAAAGGCCTAGCAACATTTGAAGATCATATGTTCTACTATAACTTCAGGCAAAGATTTAGTCCGGAATGATAAAGAGGAAGCCAGAGGCTGTGCTCAAAGTTGGTACCCAGAGAAGACTGTTTCCATCAGCTTTTCAGGAAGCTTTTTCAAGGACTTTTCTACTGAACTTAAAGGATGAAAATCATAAATTTCTCTGCCCAGATTTGAAGAATATATGTTGTAGAGAAGTTTAGAATCAAGAATCATCCAGAAAGATGGTGGGATGCATTAGTTATGATGCTGCAAAGATGAGCAGATGATAAGGAAAATCTGGAATTTCTGACAAGTCTTTCTGCGAAGCATTTTCAAGATCGTTGTTGGGCCACGTTTCAAGAAGCTTTCTAGAAGGTTTTTGTACGTTTTCGAAGAGTGACATCAGGAGTATTATGTGGCAGAATATCACCTTCGAATCTGCCAGGAACCCCTGTCAAACATGGAGAGGAAAATCAATCCTAGTTGAGAAAGGAAAGTGAATTAAAGGCTATATTTTCTGAAGATATTTTTGGCAGATTTTGGGACGAATTTTATTGGATTTTTGCTGCATTATACTTATCAAGAGATGGTTAGAAAGACTTAAGGAAGGTTCAGAAGATTGTGTGGCAACTAAGCAAGTGGAATTGGAGAAGAATAAGGAGAACTCAACCCGGTTTTGAGGAGAAAAACTAGGGGGCTTGTAAACAATAAAAATAGGAGGCTTCTTTGCATCAAAGAGACCATTTCATACAGATTTCACGCCTCAAAACAGCCCTAGCTCTCTGATTTTCGAAGCTCCATACAAGCATAAGGAAAAGAAGCCGCCAAAGTCGCCGTCTACCACCACCGTGAACATCCATCTTCAAGCAACATCCACCGTGTCTCTTCACTCCCTTTTTTCTGCGACTTTGTCCTTTTATTTTCAATATGTTACTGTGTGTTTACCTTAGAACAATGAGTAGCTAAATACTTTTGTGTTAGGGGCTAGTTTGAAGCCCTAAACTATGGTTCAAGTTTCATAATAAATTTCTATGTTTTAGTTACTTTGTCGATGAGATTGTTCTTTGGTTCTGGATTAGATGAATCTTTTATATGTATGTTTTATGTGGTTGCAAACATATAGGATATGCATGTAATTGGTGCTAGGTTAAATAGCAATTCACCTAATAGTTTTGTGATTTTAACCGAAGTAGTAAAACCTCTCGCCTAGGTGTGTACCAAAGATGAGGAATGCAACTAGACACGCTTGTTGTACTAGTTTGTACACTTAGATTGACATCCTTCCATATGTGCTTAATGCTTTAGAACTTGCTAAATGTAGGAGCCGCTTGTGATCTCTATGTTGCATGTTTTCAAAAGGTTCTAATAACGGCGCTTGTTCTTGTTAGAACATTATAGGGAAGTAATATAAGGTACTTAGCTTGCTTCTAGCTTTGTAACTTGGTCAATCTCTCTCTCATGACTTAGTAATAAACATAGCAAGAAAAATTGGAACTTGGATTGTGTTTAGTGGTGGATAACGAACTCCTAACTGATCATCATCATATTCACAAACTTTACTTTAGTTTCATCTTTTGTTCTTACTTTATTTTCAGCAAAATTAATCAACAATCCCCCCAATTGTGTTTTTAAATTTGTTTTACTATAGTTTCTAGTTTTCTTTGTTTTCTAGGTTACATAAATTGAAGGTGAACCCTTGATCCTTGGCGTAGAACGATCCCTTATTTTCACTACTACAACTTGACAACAAAAAGGGTTTTAAATTGCGTGCTATTTTTAGCAGAGCAGGACTCCGGGTTGGAATCGTCGTCGACGAGAGCGGCTGCGGCAGATTGGGTGTAGTGGCGGAGCTGGAGGGGTATGGAGAGGGCGGAGGCGCAACGCCACTGGAGGAGGAACATTTTGGATTTGAGGTCGGCGAGTAGGACACTGGGAGTGGGAGATAAATGTCAAATGGGGTTTAAGAGGGTAAAACCCTTTTTTCTATATGAAAAATGAAAATTGCGGATGTTAATGATGTAGTATAGGAAGAAAGATGAGGAGGATTTGAGGTTGGAGAGGAAGAACACGAACCAGGAAGAGGATGAATAGTGAAAGGACAAAAATACCCTACAAAAGTTAACTCTGTTAACGATTTTACTGTTGCTAGGTACGGAAATTGGGTCGGGGCCAAAACTTCAGGTACTATTTTGAGGTTTTTTAAAGTATAGGTATGAAAATTAATAGTCTGGAAAAGTTCAGACACTGTTTGGACGATTTTCCCTTTCCTAATTGTTCTTTTTGGGAGGTGGATCTAGCTACTTCTACATCTTACTCATGGGGAAGCATTCACAAGGCTCGAGAAGTTCTGAAGGCTGGAATTCACAGGCAAACTGGGGATGGATTGTCTACTTTCATATGGCAAGATCTGTGGTTACATGCATGGTGTGGATTTGAGTGCTTATTTTGATCTGAATTATATGTTTGTTAAGGACTTGTTGAGGGGACAAGGGCAATGGGATATTCCAGTGCTTCATAATCTTTTCCCTCCTCATATAGTTGATCAGATTTTGCTTCTACCTATTAGCTCTAGAGGACATGTTGATAGATAGACTTGGGCTCCTAAAAAAAGAGGTTTCTTTACAGTAAAATTTGCTTACAGATTGGCTAGGGATCAGTTATTGGGAGTTGGTCCTCCTAACACTTCTGCTCCTCTTTGGAAGAAATATGGCATGCACCCGTTCCTGGTAAAGTTAAGGTTTGTGTGTGGAAGGCCTGTGCCAATATTATTCCAACTAGGAGTCGGTTGAGTGAACGTAGGGTTGAGATTGATACAAAGTGTCCGCTTTGTGTTGAGGAGGTGGAGACACCCATTCATGCCTTGTGAGATTGCAAGGTACGGAGGTTCAACAATTGATTGGTTGTCTTACCTGTCTAGTAAGTTGGCTAAAAGCTCATTCTCTTTGCTTCTTATGCTGCTATGGTCAATTTGGAAGAATAGAAATGAAATGGTGTGAGAAAATTCTTCTAAACCTCCATTACAGCTGGTGACATTATCCACAGGGTGGTGGGAAGAATATAGAGCTAATCATTCTCAACATTTATTTGTGAATACTGGGGGTGTTATTAGATGGAAGAAACCACCGATAGGATTCATTAAACTAAATGTTGATGCGGCATTTTATTCTACTTTTGCTAAGGCTAGTCTAGGAGGAGCGTTTAGGGATTTTGAGGGGAGCTTTATGGGTGGATTTTTAAATAGCCAAGAGAATGTGTCTTATGCTAAACATGCTAAACTCCTTGCATGTTTTCATGGGGTTCAACTAGCTAGGGCAAAAGGCTTCTTATTGATTCGGATTGAAACTGGTTGCTTGGAGTTGGTTGATGCTGTTTCTAATAGTGCTGCAAATTATTCTGATTTGGGTTTTCTTGTGGAGGACCTGAAACAAAGTTTGGTTTTGCCCTCCAATGCTTCTCTAGTTCATGTTAGACGATCTGCCAATCAGGTGGCTCATCTACTTGCACAGTTAGCTAGAAATATAGATGGTCTTTATTTTTAGCAGAAGCTCCTCCAAGTGTGGGGGACACTATTCAGTTTGATTGTATTGATCGTTAAGCATCTATGAATTTCATTCATTCAATTCCCCTAAAAAAAAAAATTAATAATTTATTTATTAATATAATTTTTTTTTTCTCCAGCCCACCCCCACCCAAGCAGTAGATTGTTGGGCCTCACTTGCCCCAAGAAAGCCCACCCAGTAGTCAATTGTTACGGTTGGGGCCGAAAGAAATAAGTAAGTCGAAATGAAAGCAGAGGGTAGAATCAGAATTGAAAAAGGTAAAGCTGCAGAGAGGGAGAGAGAGAGAGAGCACGATTTCCCGCCACTTTTGCCGTCTCCTTCTCTGAAGAATCGAAGATGCTGTGGGTAGACAAGTACAGACCCAAAACCCTAGACCAGGCAATGGTCCACCAAGACACGGCGCAAAACCTCAAGAAACTTGTACAATTCTCTACCTTTTGTCTAGTAGTAGTGCTGTTCAATTCCCAATTTCTTTCTAGGGTTTCTTAGCTTGAGCTTCTTCTTGTGCAGGTCGCGGAGCAGGACTGCCCCCATTTGCTCTTTTACGGGCCTTCCGGCTCCGGCAAGAAAACCCTAATCATCGCCCTTATTCGTCAGATTTTCGGACCCAGCGCCGACAAGGTCACATTTCTTATACTCTACCTCTTATTTCAAGTCTTTGTTTTGGGTACATGGTGACGGTTTTTGATTTTGGTTTGCAGGTGAAGGTGGAAAACAGGACATGGAAAGTTGATGTAAGTTTGTTTCGCCCTCTTTTTAATTGACGTGATTGATTTACTCTTCATGTTGCTTGGAAACAATTGTTCATTTAGGTGGCACCGTAGTGTTGATATCTGTTTTGTTACTAGCACCTATTGACACATGGTATATGGGTGCATCATGCAGTTGCTTATTCTTATACTACTCACATTTAATTACAACTTTTCTCTGGATATCTTAGGCTGGGAGTAGAACCATTGACATAGAGCTGACTACATTATCAAGCACCAATCACATTGAACTCAACCCCAGTGATGCAGGCTTTCAGGACAGATACATTGTTCAAGAGATAATTAAGGAAATGGCTAAAAATAGACCCATTGACACAAAAGGGAAAAAAGGATATAAAAGTAAGTTTGAGTCCTTTTACTTATTGTGTGTGAAGATACACTTGTCCGATTATGTTTCACTGGAGGGCTGCTGTAGTCTAGGCTTAGATTTTTTTTTTTTTTGGGGAGTCTTTCCTGCTTCAATTTAAGAGCTTCTATTGTTTTTCTTTCTAGTCTTTGGTGTTTTCTCCCTCGTTGTTTGTGGATTTCATGTCCACTTTTATTTTATCATGCTGCTGTTTGTTCAATAAAGCTGTTTCTTTTTCAAAAAGAAAAGAAAGAAAAAGATACTCTTGTCTGATGTATACTAGAGGACTATGTGTTTTGTATGTCCTATAACAGTACGCAGCTGGGTTTTTGTTTTATTTCGTTGAATGAATTGCTTTTTTCGTTCATGTTGTTTTCTCATCCTTTGCAGAGTTCTTTTAAACTGGGATTTTCTTTTATCTCCCACCAAAAATTCAAAAGGAACTAACTAACTGCAGCTGTATGAGTTCTTGTTTTAACACTAAATTTTTTATACTGATACCACATCCTCTTCGAATTTTTTCGATGTCAGTCTTGGTGTTGAATGAAGTTGACAAACTTTCAAGAGAAGCACAGCATTCTCTTCGAAGAACTATGGAGAAATATAGTGCTTATTGCCGCCTAATACTATGCTGTAACAGTTCTTCAAAGGTTACTGAAGCAATCCGATCACGGTGTCTAAATGTGCGAATAAATGCACCAGCAGATGAACAGGTTGGAGTTGCTGGCTTCTAACTTGTAGAGTTGATTGTGTAACATAAAAGGTTATCATTTATATTGACCTCATGGTTAATTCGTACCTGAGTTACTAAATTATTGTGAAATTTTCTGGGTCAGATTGTTAAGGCATTGGAGTTCATTGGAAAGAAAGAAGGGCTTCAACTTCCTTCTGGATTTGCTGCTCATATAGCTGAAAAATCAAACAGGAGCTTAAGGAGAGCTATATTGTCTCTAGAAACTTGTCATGTTCAACAGTTGAGTGCCTTAATTATTCTTATTCTTCAAGCATTTTTTCCCCCCTTCTTTTTCTTATGTGCATCATGCAGACATGGCATGGTTCCTGATAGCTTTGTTCTTTCTGTGTTCCATTGATGTGGTTGTAGGTATCCCTTTACAAGTAACCAAATAATTCCCTCAATGGATTGGGAGGAATATGTTTCAGAAATTGTATCTGATATAATGAAGGAGCAGAGTCCAAAAAGGTTTTCTACATCCTACAATAATTGCCTATATTTCAGCCTTTTCTGTTAGTTTGAAATATATATTGTTCTAGTTCTATGACCAAATCCAACTCAGAAAACTGATAAAAATATGGTCTCCCATAGGCAGACATACCATCTGCCTAGTGAGAACGGCATACACTAAAAAATTATCTCAATTTAATTTCTATTCATGATTTGTTTATTTATGTGTGATTTTAAAGAAGAACCAAAGTTTTATTTTCTAATAAGAAATATACACTAGGAGTGAATAAGGAGCCTATGGTCTAGAGCTACCAAAATTCTACAAAAGAAAAAGGAAAAAAAAAAAAAAAGAAGCTCAAAGAGACTAAACCAACAGGTTACAAAGAAACAGCCTCATGTCACAAAGCTACCAGATTCATCATAATAGAAGAAAGGGAATAAGCCCTAAAACAGCAGTAACCAATGCACCTTAAGCAGACCATAATTGCACTCAATCCCAAAGCCCTTCCGCTTCCTGACCCTGATATCCTAAAAAGTTCTTCGATCACACCCCATCCATAAAACCCAAATACCCAGGAGCAAGCTGCCCCATAGGGTTTTAGATTTCTTTCCTTTTCTAAAAACCTTGAAACAGGTATTCAATGGCTTAATGTTTTACCATTTATAGCCTTTTCTTTTCTTTTTTTCTTTTTCCTTTTATTAGTTGGTTAGATGTTCCATTCATGTTTTTTCTTTGCTTTGTGTAAATAAATTTGTTCCTGCTTAAAAAAGAATCATAAGATATATTACAATGTTGAATTAAGTAGTGATGGTGCTAGAGAAACAAAGGAGGAAATTCCCTTTTCTATAAGAGTAGTGAAGAGACAAAAGATCATAACTAGTTGGGGTCTTGTGCAGTCAACAAAGGAGAAAGGAGTGCTTTCTCTGGGAAATCTATTGAAAGGTTATAAAGAATTGTTAGGAAAATCGTTTTGGATGTTCCCACTATAGCAAACTCTGTTTTGTGCTCAACCATTAGGAGTAAGTGTGCCGTACAATCTAATGCATGGAATTTTAAGGATATTAGATAGCGGTTCCTTTCAGTTTCATTAGAAATGTGTAATCTCACTGGTTATTCTTCCTTTTCTCATATATTGAAATTTGTTGTTGGCCTTGACTTGGGGAATACCTTTGACTTGATGAATTGCTTGTCCTTCCCCCCCCTCTCTCTTTTTTCTCCTCTCACTCGTGATTGTAATGCAATGATTTCTTCAATAGATTATTGAGTCACTTATTGGGCTTACATCTTCAAGGGAAGTTGAGTGATATAGAGCTGTCAAAATCTTTAGCCCTGTCCTACGAGATCATTAACGTCTCCTTGTGCTGGATCATTGCATGAAAGATTATTGTCTGCTCACAAATATATAAGTGGATATTTGTTCTTTGTGCATCTCTTTCTACTTTTCTATGATTTGATAAATGATCTTTATTCATAAAAATGCTCAGGTTGGTGATTGATGAGAAAAATGAATACTTAATGCTCAGAGAAGAAAAATTTGTTTTCAGTTCATGATTTTGAGAGTTGAAGTTCTTCCATTTTATTTTTTCTAATTATATAGATGATTGATGATTCATTTTATCTCATTTCTCTGGTTGTCTGTGCTGTAGGCTTTATCTGGTGCGGCAAAAGTTGTATGAGCTACTTGTTAATTGTATCCCTCCAGAGATCATTCTTAAGGTACAGATACTTTACTATTGTTTTCTACAATTTCTGGTTTCACCTATTTACTTTAGGCATTATCATGTTGAGCAAAAGTTTTATGAGCTACTTCTGAGTTGTATTCCTGCAGACATTGTCGAGAAGGTTAGATAATTTCTTTATTATTTTTTCCTGCATTTTTTTAAGAACCTGATTTGAACTCATATTTGCTGTTGTCTCAGAGGCTGCTTTATGAGTTATTGAAGAAATTGGATGCAGAATTGAAGCATGAGGTCTGCCATTGGGCAGCATATTATGTAAGTTACTAATTAATTTCATATCAGCAAGCAATGTGTATACATTTGGGTCTTTTTTGCGTTGTTACTATTACATGTGGGTTTCTCTGTTTTAGTGTTGATATGTCTGTTAGTTTTTAAGTGGACAACTTGTTCTTTATATTTTTAATTAAAGTCTGGTTTCTTAAAAAAAAAAATAAATGAAAAATTCCCATGTCAGTAGCAATGTGCATTTACTTGCTCTCTGTCCATCTCTGATCGTTTTGAGTTTACATTAGATATCAGTTCCCATATCAACAGAAATTTCATTAGATCAGGTTGTATATATTTGCCATCTGTATCATCTCTGATCTCTGTGAGTTTACATTCTGTTGCACTGTCACATGATGGATTAGAATGGGAAATCAAATCAACTCAACAGACTAAGGGGATTTCTCTTTACAGAACACCAGGAAATACTGTGGTTGTGGAACTACAATCTCTTCCACTACTGAATGACGGGTACAACAATCTTACCAATCCTCTAACACCAAGGCGTGATGAACAATTGGAAAGAACAACATTGGAAAATCCCTTATTTCTTTTCTTCTCCCTCAAACACCTGGCCCTTCAATAGTCTTCTCACTCTCTTCTAGAGTGATATGATCTCACAATCTCCTTGTACTGGGATTTTCTCACCCTCCTACTGGGTTGGTATGCTTGCCAGCAAGCACCTGGCCCCAACTGCTTTCCCCTACTTGCTACTGATTCTTTGAGCCCAACACCTCTATATGTATTCATATCAATACCTTTATAGTAATTACAAAACTAGTTCCTGTTATTTTTAGGCAATCATCCGTTTCATTGTCTGTAGCCAACAACAAGGCTTTCTAGTAGTCTCTCATCAATTAGGATTAGGAATGGTTATTCCTCCCTTATTGGGACAAATTGTGGTTGCGTAGTAATCTTCCATCGATAGGCATTCAAACCTTAGTAAGACTTCTTGTTTTCTAAGAATAAGGAATATGTATTGCCTTGAATAAGAAAACATGGGTTGGATCATTAGCCTGCAAAGCAGGCTGCACGGTGCACGTGAATAAGTTTTTGTAGCAAACATGGGTAAGAAAACATGATAATTAGCATACTGACCTCATCACATGGGGTCTCAAGTCAAACATATTGCACTAATTGCACTTGCCTGTTCACTTTTGATACTCATTTTCCTTCATTTTGTCCCTCACTCTCTCATGAGTCATGGTAGATGATGAATACCGGATTATGATTTATTCAATTCTAGGTGGAATTAATCAATAAATCAGGTCATCAATCCTGATATGATATGGTACTGGGTTTAGGTCGTGATTGGGGTATAAATGTTCATCGTTGTCCAAGAAAAAAGGGGAAAACAAGGGATAAAGAAAAAGTACAAAATATAACAACAATTCTTCAATTTCTGCTAGTGTTACTTTCTGTACGGTTAAGTGGTAACAGGCATAGAGAGAACAAGGTTGGTCAGTTATAGGCTTATAGCAGAAATGGTGTTCTTGGCTAATTCATCCAATTTGTCTGATAACTGATACGAACGCATTAACTTGAGTAGTAGACTCACAGGTCATTGTCTAGATCAGGGTAGTGATTATCAGCTTGGGAACAGAGTAGTTATGATTTGATTTATCCAGTAGTCAAATGTTTTTATATTGTCATTTACCCTTTCTTTTATAATAATAATTTTTTTTTTGTCTTTACAGGAACATAGGATGCGTCTTGGGCAGAAAGCCATATTTCACCTCGAAGGTACTTTACATTTGTGGAGGATGTGTGAGATAATGATGAGTAGAAATGAGGAAACAATAAATATTGCTGTGTTACTTTGTTAGTATAAAATGTGTTTCATTTTCAGTCATTTAAGTGTTTCTAGGTAAATTCTTGTTTAACTTCGTATTGACCCCACAACAAAAAAATCAAAATGTTGTCAATTGGACCTCTTATTTTCTGTACACGACCCAGAGGTAAGCGTGTGTTGGCTTAACCATTCAGATAGATATAATCTGCAAGAGTAACCCACTGTATTATTCTTCCATTTTGGAGGGCTTTCTTTATAGTATTATCTGTTATCCCATCATCACTGAATAGGATTAGATAATTACCCCATCCTCTTAGCCTATGCTCTTGCAAACACGTGTAACGGCATTGGTTTTGGTTCTCTAATGGTATTTCTGGATCATTTTTCTTTTCAGCGTTTGTGGCCAAGTTCATGAGTATTTATAAGGCTTTCCTCATTGCAGCGTTTGGCTGAACACCAGAATAGCATGATTTCCTTCAATCTGAAATGTGAGTTTCTGTTCAAGGTGGCAATGAATTGTGCACTCGGTTTCAATATTTATCATGTCACGAGATGTATGTCATGAGAAGATGTGTATTGTTTCTCAAGATGAACTATGTATTACTGTATCATGGTTTTATCTTCTCTGCACTATACTTTTCTGGCTCAGTTTGTAGCTTGCTTCTCTTTTCATAATTAGATGACCTGAGGCCCACTAAAACAGCAGAAAAAAAATTCTTTTAAGGCGGGTGTTAGGAGGTGCCAACTTGTTCATACACTTCAACCCTTTTTATTTATTCAGCATGCCAAACAAGGTTCTGGACCGTTGGATAAAATAACATGTGAATTATGTGGAGTGATTCTTCTTGGCAGCATGATTTTTTAAATAACTCCCTACCCTTCAAGATGTTTAGGGTGAGGTGTTTAGGGTGAGGTGGGCTAAGGGAATTTTTTTTTTTTTTTTAAATTGTTTTTTTTTTAAGTTTGAATGAGTGAAATATTTGCTCCGATAAACAATTTGCAAAATACGCCAACATAGTTAGGTCGAAACTATTGAAACCACCGAAACTCCAACTCATGACCCAAGAAAAAAAAGAACCACCACCTGCATATTTAGGCAAACCAATCTTATCCCAACTTAAATTTAGGGCAAGTTTACCTGTTGGATTGCTGGGCTAGAATACTGTTCATTATTTTTTTATGTTAGCTACCCGTTGAGTCTAGTCGAACGCAACAAGCTCGAGCAAGCCAAGAAAGGGTTGAGGTGTATGAACAAGTTGGCACCTCCTCATTGCGGCGTCGGGCGAGTCTTGGCCTCAGTTTCTTCATATGGTGACGAGAGGTGACGAAATAGAGCTCGAAAACTCTGGCTTTTCCCTCAAATTCCGGTGACTGTTTCTAAGCAATTTTATGATCATAACAAGCATGTGTTGAATCTAATGTGTCTGTGATTGGTTAACCAAAACAAAAAAAAATGTGTGATTGAGATTAACATAGAGGACGATTGGTATGGTCGATTCGTAGGGGCCAGTGCCTTGTAGTTTTCTGAAGTGGTCCGGTCACACAGTCACACTTGTTCAATTATTTGCATGAGTTTTCTGATATTATTAGGATAGAAAGCTCACAAAAACTTTCTGCACGTTTCGGCAGCTATCAATTAATATGCATGACCATGAGGTCCACTGATAACAAAATTGAAGAAAGAAAATGACGACTCGAAGATGATGATTATAAAATGACAAAAATGTGAAGCGAACAAGTCATAATTCCATGAGTGGAGGGTGCGTCAGAGTGCGTTTGCATGCAAACATTTAAGGTACGCCAGACATAAAACCAAATCCTTGGTCGGAAAAGAGTCTGTGTAGCTATCCAAGTGTAAGATGGTTTAATTCTGTTCTGGAAGGAGACTCCAAGTTGGTCATGAATTGCATTCAAAGCAGATTCCTTGGAGAATTGAAGTCTTGCTATCAGATATCAAATAGTTAGCTCAGTAGTTTGACTCTATTCTCTTTAGGCATATCTATAGAGAAGCAAATTTTGTAGCAGATCGTTTAGCCTCATTAGCTCATAATTCCCAAAATAGTTCGGTCTGGTTTTATTGTCTCTCATTTTCCGTGCCCTTGCGTTCCATCTGGATCAGCTAGGAGGGGGTGTAAGTAGAAGGTTTGTGTTTTAGTTTTTTGTTTATTTGTTTCTGTCATCAAAAAAGTATAAGATCGATAGTTTATGTTACCAAAAAAAAAGAAAAAGTATAAGATAGTTTGACCGCACACAATGTTGATACTCTGCAAAAGCAATTACTCACTATAGGGTTTCCCTAGAATAAGAGTAGAGGACACAGAGTTTTTTTTGAACGCAAAACGATTGACTATATTAATGAATCAATAAGAGTACATTAGATGCAGAGGAGTTCCTCTAAAGATGTGGGAACAGAGCCACACCAAAACAAATCCAATCCAGTACCTAAAGCACACTTTGCCAACTTATGGGCTAAGACATTTGCTTCCCTAGCCACATGAGTAAAGAAACAACTCTGGAAACCAGAGAGAGAGTAAGAGATGTCGTCCACCACCCTACCAAACTCCGAAGTGTCTTCCTCCTCCGCTTGAATAGCATGGATCAACTGAAGACAATCGGATTCAAATAGCACCGGAGACAGACGAAATTCCTCCACCAACCGACAAGCGAGACGCCCAGCAAAAGCTTCCACCAGAGTAGGGGAGAGAACCACACCTACCCTCGCACAAGCGCCCGATACAATCTGACCATCAACATCTCGGGCTATCACCCCCACCCCACCTCTATGAGCTACTGCATCAAAAGCGCCATCCATATTGATCTTAAGCCAACCAACTGGGGGAGGAGTCCACGGTCTAGAACGACATCCTGTCTTCTTGACTTTAGCAGGAAAAGCCATTTTCACACTCTGAAACAAGCTCATAGCTTGAAAATAAACTTGAGGAAGGGATTGAAACTTATTATTCCACACTCGCTTATTTCTTTCTTTCCAGACTGACCATATAAGAATTAAGAGAAGGGACAAATTCTCACTAGTAAGAGAGGAAATACATGCCTGCAACCAGGTTACGAGTGAATCAGAGGGCGACACTGACAATACCGCTTGCAACGAGGGCACCTTAGTAATCAAATCCCTTACAAATGGATAGTCCAATGTAATATGACCGATAGATTCATCTTCCTCATTGCAAAAATAACAACCTCCCAACAGAGGAACCCGCCTGCCACGAAGCTGAGATAACGTAGGCAGTATAGACTGACAAACCTTCCAGACATGCACTTTGACCTTTCCTGGCACCTTTGCAGACCAAACACCTTTCCAGAGACTAGAAGGCTCAGATGAGCTAGACGCCCCCACCAATGCAGAGTGTAAAGAACCAAAACCTAGATGATACGCACTCTTGGTCGTAAAACGACCTTTGGAATCATATTGCCATATAACCCGATCAGCCACCCTGTTATTACTTAATGGCTGAGAAAGGATTAAAAGAGCATCCTCGGGACTAAAACTTGCTAACACCACCTCTTTGTTCCAATCCCCATTTTGAATCAATTCACTAACCTGAAAATAAGGTACCTCATGGAGTCGTAATGGCCTGAACAAGAAAGGTCGTGGGATCCAGGGATCCTCCCAGATACGTACTGAAGTCCCATCTCCTATCTGCCACTGCAGACCCTTTTCTATAACCGCAATAGCCCCAAAAATCCCACGCCAACAAGCGGAAGGAGAACACGGACATGGAGCCTATAAGAAAGAGTTATGTGTAAAATATCTCGCTTTGTACAAACGACTCACTAGGGAATTCAGATTCTTGAGTAACCGCCAACCTTGCTTAGCCAGTAACGCAAGGTTATGAGCATGCAAATCTCTGAAACCCATTCCCCCTTCGTCTTTAGCCAGACAAAGTTTCTCCCAAGACAACCAGTGAATCTTGCGGTTTGCATCCTTACTGCCCCACCAAAATCTGGCACACATTTGGTGCAAAGAATCACAAAAATCTTTCGGAAGCAGAAAGCAGCTCATGGAATAAGACGAAAGGGCCTATGCCACCACCCTAATCAATAAGTCCTTACTAGCGCCACTAAGAAGCTTTCCTTGCCACCCAGCAAGTTTCTTGCTCAACCGCTCTTTTATAAAAGCAAAAGATTTTGTCTTGTTCCTACCCAAATATGTAGGCAACCCTAAGTACTTCTCGGGCTTATTCTCAATCATCACACCTAAAGAAGCTGCCAGGGCCACCTTATCAATCTCAGGTACTTTCTTACTAAAAACAATACTGCTCTTAGCAAAATTAATTTGTTGACCCGACGCCAATTCATAATCCAACAACACCTCTTTTATATGACAACATTTAGCAGAGGTAGCTTTACCAAACAACAGACTATCGTCTGCAAACAATAAATGGTGAATAGCCGGAGCCCCCTCACAGATTGTGATGCCAGCCAGGGCGCCAACCGACACCTTTCTTTCCAATAAAGCTGAAAAAACCTCTGTGCATAGTAGAAATAGATATGGGGATAGGGGATCCCCCTGACGGAGACCCCTGGAAGGAATAAGATAACCCCGAGGTTGCCCATTAATCAGAAAAGCATACCGGACTGTAGTAACACACTACATAATAATCCTGTTAATGCTCAAAGTCTGGCGGTAGCCAAACCTTCGTTTAACGCGGGTCCGGTGGGCGGACCGCTACTCTGTATACTTGGTGATCTTCGCTAGCTGTCAAATGAAAGACAGGGCGTCAGAGGGAGACCGCGTTGGGCAGTCTTCACTTCTCCGATGCCTAAGTCAGTCAATGCATATAGGCAGCATAACAATAAATGAGTAGTAAATGCGTTATTAATGAGGAGAGAGGAGAGAACCTTTTATAGGTGAGGAGAATGCTGATCTTCTCCTTGTTTTCAATGTGGGACTGATGTGCTTCAGTTCTCAGCTTCAGGAGCTTCTGATGCCATCTTGACACGGCGCGTGGCGGCGCGTCGGCGGTGATCTGGGGGTGATCCGAGGCTCAGGCGGTAGCTCGCCTGGCAGTGTATCCGTAAGCTATTCCTTTGGCTGGAATAAGTACCTTTGGCGGTACAATGAGCGTAGCCCATTATAGCTAATTATGCTTGTCAATGTATGCGTATGTACAAGTCCCCCAAGTCCCCAGTCAAGGAGGGCAATCTTGGTTGGGGAGTTGTTCGGCGGTTTGAAGCGTTATCTTCCGCTAGACTTGCAACAACATAATTAGCGTCAGTGCGTTGTCAACCATGGATTTATTGAGCAAACGCTTTATACCCTTTCGGGTGGGCCCCTGCTAGGTCCCCCAGGGAGTCCCCCACTCCCCGGCTAAGATAGACCTCCGGATGGTCGGTAAATTGTTTGTTGAGGGGGAGCTGCACGGAGCAGAGGGTGTTGGGTAGCGAGCCCAATCTTAGTACCCAAGTGACAGGGGTCAACGTACCTGATCAGGGCCGTCGTAGACTGTTGACAAGTCCCCGTGTCCCGTAGGGACGGTCTGACTGTAACGCCGCATGGCGGTCGTTGTCAGAGTAAGGCGTGGCCTCGGGATCCGCCGCTGGTTGTAGCAGGAAGCAGCGTCCAGTAGACGTGCTTGGCGGTATTTTATTGAGCGGTATTGCGCTGAACAAAGTACGCAGCTTGCAAGATGAAAAAGGGGGTTCCGCTAGCGGTGTGTCATGTAGCGGAAGACGGCCCTCTTGCATGATGACAAGGGAGAAGTTCCGCTGGCGGGGTTTCGCTCAGCGGAGACTTCGTCATCTGGAAGGTGACAAGGGAGAAGTTCCGCTGGCGGGGTTTCGCTCAGCGGAGACTTCGTCACTTGGAATGTGACAAGGGAGAAGTTCCGCTGGCGGGGTTTCGCTCAGCGGAGACTTCGTCACTTGGAAGGTGACAAGGGAGAAGCTCTGCTGGCGGAGTTTCGTTCAGTGGAGACTTCGTCACTTGGAAGGTGACAAGGGAGAAGTTCCGCTGGTGGGGTTTCGCTCAGCGGAGACTTCATCACTTGGGACGTGACAAGGGAGAAGCTCCGCTGGCGGGGTTTCGCTCAGCGGAGACTTCGTCACTTGGAAGGTGACAAGGGAGAAGTTCCGCTGGCGGGGTTTCGCTCAGCGGAGACTTCGTCACTTGGAAGGTGACAAGGGAGAAGCTCCGCTGGCGGGGTTTCGCTCAGCGGAGACTTGTGACGGTTGGTGATCTCCCCCCAAGTGGTTACTTCCATTAGACGCTTCATCTGATGGTGGTTGACACGTGGCCGACTCCCAGAGGGTTAGCGTCCGGAAGCGTGTCTCCTAAGCCTGGCCGTCTTCTCGCCATTAATGCGAGTAATTATGGATTTTGTAACCGAGGCGTCGCCTCGGTTAATCCGGAGAGTAAGTGGATACGTGGGACACGTGTACGGCCGGGGCGCGATGTCGTTTTTCAGTGGACGGTTTAGGATTCTTTGACGTTAACATAAAGGGGGGGAACTCAGTGAGATTTAACACTTTGCCAAAGCTTCAAACTCTACTGTCGTCTTCAAGCCTTGTTCGTCCGAGACTCAAGAAGGAGGCTGCTGGGATTGGAGTTATCGTACCCAGGAAGACGAAGATTTCCCTCATCGAAGATTACTGCTTGTCATCACACCGGAGTTTTCGCCTTTGAGGTTGGTATCTTGATTCGCTTCCCTGTTTTATTGGTTCTGTTGATTTCTGGGTTTTGTTGATTCTGTGTTTGGGGTGTTATATGTTCTTCTCTGGTGTGCTCTGAGGGTGTGAAGTGAGATTTGGGGGTGGGTTATGGTGTTTGGCAGAGGGTTTGTGTTTAGGGATTTGCTAGATGGTCGAATCTGGGTTGAATGTGGTTGTTCTTGTTTTGGCTTTTTCTGGGTAATTGTTCTTGATGTTCTTGGCTATAACTGAAATAGGCAGAGGCTAGATCTTGTTTGAGCTAACTGATTTGGGTTTTAGGGTTTGGGATGGCTAACGTCGTAGAGATTTTGAGCAGTGAGGATTCCGGGTCTGACGTGTCGTTCAGCGTGGCGGATAGAATGTTTATTGACTCGTTGCGTCCGTCTGCCCATGCAGGAACCTCACTGCCAGAACCGCTAGAGATTGAGCCGCTACAAACCATACCCTGGGAAATAGCTATGGGTCGTGCCTCGCGTCCAGAGAGTTCTAGGGCAAGGGAGGCCGCCCCTGCCAGAAATAGGCGTGATGAGCGGTTAGCCAGTAATAGTGCTGCCAGCGGTTCCGCTGACGAGGGAGACGTGGCGGGGGAGGATACCGAGTCAGCGTGGGTCTTTACTGATGGCACCTACGTTGACGAGGCAGGAGGGCGGATGACTGTTGCTGCAGTCAACCGGTTGAAGCGGACGTACCGGTTACCAGGTGCGGTGAAGTTGCGTCCGCCGACGGTGGACGAGAAGGCATCGATTCTTCCAGAGGGGTTTGCCGCCGTGCACGAGGCGATATTCCGCCAAGGAGTAACGCTCCCGCTGGTGCCAAATCTTCAAATCTTGGTGTGCGAGTTTGGCCTTGCCTTTGGGCAAATTTGTCCCAACATGTGGCGGTTAATGTTGGCGCTGAACTCACTATGGCGGCTGTCCGGTTGTGAGGGGCCGACCGTGGCGGAAGTGCTGCACTTCTACGAGCTGGTGTACGTGAAGCGCCAAGGTTGCAGAGGGCAGGTGAATTTGAGCCGCCGCCAAGGGGCGCCCAAGCTGATCGAGAACCTGAGGGATTCCATGTCCTACTGGCGGGGGACCTTCTGTGTTGCCACGGCGTGGTGGGAATATCAATCTGGGTCCAACGAGGGGGAGCCGACATTTAGGATTAAGTCGGAGTTTCAGCCTATCCGAGGTTGTTTGCCGGTCTCCGCTGAACATAACTGGCGGTTTTCCTTATGTATAGCCTTGTACTCCACTAACGATTATTGTTTTTGCTTGTGCAGCGGGCTTGCGCTATAACCTGACTCGGGAAGAAGAGTGCCGCGTGGCACGCATCAGAGGCTGTTGGCAGAATCGCAACTTGCTGGACTTTCGCCTTCTTACCGGTTGGGAGTTGTTGGTCGATCAACGACTGACTCGTGCCGTTGGTAAGAAATCTCCGCCACATTGTACCTTCGATCAGGCTGTCTCAGGCTAACTGGTTTGCTTTTTTTTTTTTTTAGAAACTCCGCCAGGTAACAAAGCGAGCCGCGACGCTTTTGACAAGGCTATGGACCGCGCTGAGATCAACAACTTCCTGGAGACCATGTACGCCTCCGGGCTGGCGGCTCAGCAAACTGTTGTGAACCCGGAAACGCTGGCACTGAGCCCGTCCGAGGTTCCAGTGGTGCTACCTATGCCGCATCACTCCCACCTTGGTGATGACGGCCTGCCTGTCGTTCAGGCGAGGGCCAACGTGGACGGCGGGAAAAAGGGGTCCGCTAGCACCGCGCCGCAGAAAGAGAGAGAGCCTGCCAATCGGCGTGGGCCACAGAGGGAGAGAGTGGTGCAGCCGGCGGGTACCGTCACTGCCGCTGGGGTGGAGCAGCTGCCGAGGGGGTTGAGGCCTGCTGCTGGAAACACAAGGGTGCTTCACGTGAGGCGCCGGCAAAATGACTCCCTGGTGAGGAAGAGGGGGACGATGTGGAGACCATCGGGGCCCGCCAGCAGAAGAGGGCTCGACAAGCTCCGCTCAAGGCGCCGGTGGTTGCTGAGACAGAGGTGCCCGCGAGTGACTTGGACTCATTTGCCGCATATGCAGAGTTCACGACCGATGGTGAGCGGGAATTTCTGTACCACCTCTGCGAGCGGCTGGGGTTTGGCGGCCTAGCGGGGATTTCTCGCCCAACGGCCATTGACCAGTCGCCCTTCAGTTCGGCGTTCGGTCACCTGTCGGTTGGGCTGCACGAGATGTTCCTGGTGGCGTAGAAGCAGCCCCGGGTTGAGCGAGAGCTCAGGGAGGAGGTGGAGGGTCTTCAGAGAGAGCTGGCGGAGGCCAGGGACAGGCTGGCTGAGGTGGAACGGTGCCTGGCAAAGGTGGCTGTCCAGCGGGACCTGGAGCGGAATGATCAAGTTTCCAAGATGGAGCAAGACAGAAGGGTGCTATCGATTGGGTGAAGGCGTCCCAGCCCAACGTGCCGGTAGCTCAGGAAGCCCCGCCCACTCAGAATGCCCCGCAGGCGAAGGGTGTTGCCCCCGCCCAAGCTGAAGGTGCTCGCTCGGGAAGTGGAGAGAGTGGTGTACGCCCGGCGGATGGTTCCCAGCGGACTCCTCCTCCTACCCAGTCGGAGGTGTCCCGTGCTGGTTTCTTGGCGGCTCATACTCGGGCGGACGGGACAATAGAAACCCCAAGTCCCACTGCCCGAGGGTCTGACCAAACAAGCCGCGCACACCCGCCGCCGCATGCCGAAGGTGAAGATGCTGAGGGCAACCCGTGAGAAATGTGGAGCTCCTTTTTGTAGCCGCTGAGGCATAAAGTTGTTTTTTTTTTATTATTATTATGAACACTTTTGGGTGGGGAGTCCCAGCCCTTTATATGGAATGAAATTTCGAAATTTGGTGTTTGTCATGATATGCTTGTGCCGCTAGGGTTTTGACTTAGAGTTTTCTTTTGCTAATCAATGAAACATTAAAGGAATTAAGATTGGTCCAAGTGCACAGTGTAGCGGACGTGGTCCGCTGACGATTGCTGGCGTTGCCAGTTGCCCTTAGTGCTAGACTTGGTAACAATGGTTTGAATAATTCCTCGTTTCATTGATAGCTGACTGATCAGCGTTTACTAAAGAGGGGTAGTACCCGTTGGGTAGCTTCCCTTAGCTAAATATTGAACAAAAATTTAGCTAAGTCAAGATGCTCGCGGGTAGCGGCATGACCATTTGTAGTAATACCGAAGGTGTTTAGTATTCCAAGGGTGGGTCGTTGTGACGCCATCCTTGACCATTAAGTAGAAGGTGCCTGGGCTAACGACTTCCACAATTTTGTATGGACCTTCCCAAGTTGGGCGGAGTTTTGTTGGCGGGGGAATTACTTCTTTCATTACCCAGTCCCCCAGTTGGAGGTTCCGGGCCTTGACCCTGGTGTTGTAGAAGCGTGATATCCGCTGCTTGTTTTGCAGATTGTGCAAATGGGCCTTGTGTTGTCTTTCCTCCAGGAGGTCCTTGTTGAGGTTGACGCCGTCGCTGTTGGTCTCGGGGCAATAGCCTTCGACCCTAGCGGTAGGTTGAGTTACCTCGATAGGCAGTACAGCCTCAGTTCCGAACATCATACAAAAGGGAGTTTCGCCAGTGGCGGAAGTTGGGGTTGTCCTGATGGCCCATAGAACTTCTGGAAGCTTCTCCGCCCACAAACCCTTGGCGGTGTCGAGTTTCTTTTTTAGCAGCTTCTTGATTATCTTGTTTGCTGCTTCGACCTGGCCGTTGGTTTGGGGGTGAGCAACAGATGCAAAACTCATCTTGGTGCCAAGATTGGCGGTGAAAGAGATGAGTTCCTTGTTGTTGAACTGTGTGCCGATGTCCGTAATGATTGTATGTGGGACACCATAGCGGCAGTAGATGTTCTTCCAGAGGAAGTGAATTACCTTGGCGGTACTTATTGCCGTCAGTGGCTCTGCCTCTATCCACTTGCTGTTGTAGTCGATAGCAACAATGATGTACTTGAACTGGCCCTTGGCGGTTTGAAATTTTCCCATCAAGTCGAGGCCCCACGTAGAGTGGACCCATGGGCCGATGATGATTAACAGCGGTTCTGCTGGTGCATGTGGGAGATCAGCATACTGTTGGCACTTGTGGCAAGATCTCGATATCTGCCGGGCGTCATCACCGAGTGTAGGCCAAAAGTAGCCTTGTCGCATTGTGCGATTAGCCAAGGATCTGGTGCCCGAGTGGTTTCCGTATTCTCCGACGTGAATTCTTGCCAGCAAGACCTTTCCCTCCTCTGGGGTTAAGCAGCGGAGGTTGGGGTGGGTGAACCCCTGGCGGTAAAGCTTGCCATTCTGGATGTTGTAGCGGGTTGCTCTCCGCTGAAGCTGTCGTGCCTTGACCTTGTCCTCTGGCAATGTCCCGTTGCGCTTGTATTCGATAATCTCGTTCATCCAGCTGGGATTGACCTCAATGTTGAAGATCTCCGCCAGGGTTTTTGTGATACTTGGCTTGTCAAGACATTCCACTCTTGTGTCCGCTGGACTCTGATGTGGTTAGGCGGTAGCCTGTCTCGCCAGTGAATCAGCCTTGGCGTTCTTTTCCCTGGGGATTTGTGTGATGGTGTGAAATTTGAATTTTTTGAGCAGTGTCTTGACGTACCCCAAATATGCCGCTAACTGTTGGTCCTTGGCTTGGAAGCTGTCGTTGACCTGGTTAACGACTAATTGGGAGTCGCTGAAGATGTTGACGCTGTCAGCACCTGAGTCAATGGCGAGGAGTAGGCCGGCGATGAGTGCCTCATATTCCGCCATGTTGTTTGAAGCCTTGAAGTTGAATTTCAACGCGTACTCCGCGTTCAGCCCCCCTGGTCCTGTTAAGATGACCCCGGCGCCGCTGACCTTGGCACTAGCGGATCCGTCCACATGCAAGTTCCAATCTGACTGCTGGGGGGCCGGTTCTTCAACGGTCACCATTTCCGTTCCGGGCTCCTCCTCCCTGCCCGGTTCGAGTTGACACTCGGTGAGCTTAGCAATGAAGTCCGCCACCGCCTGGCCCTTCATGGCGGTTCTTGGCTTGTACTCAATGTCGAACTCGCTGAGCTCAATGGCCCACTTGCTGAGGCGCCCTGAGTGTTCAGGGTTCTGCATTACCTGTTTCAGCGGTTGATTGGTTAGTACATGGATTGTGTGGGCCTGGAAATACTGGCTGAGGCGCCTGGCGGCAACGATGAGTGCGAGAGCGAGTTGCTCTAAGGGAGGGTATCTTGTTTCTGCCCCGTTCATGCCTCTGCCGGCGTAGAACACTGGGAGTTCCTCCTGGCCCTCACGCCGGACAATGGCTCAGCTTACCGCTGACGCTGATACCGCTAGGTATATGTACAATGTTTCTCCTTGCACAGGAATGGAAAGGAGTGGGACTGCCGCCAGGTATTCTTTCAAGCCCTGGAACGCCGCCTGACACTCTGGGTTCCAGTTGATGACTTTCTTGTGAGTCGTTTTGAGGACTTTGAAAAATGGGGCACACCTATCAGTGAGTCTGGAGATGAATCGAGAAAGGGTGGTTAGCTTGCCTTGGAGGCACTAGACGTGTACCTTATACTCAGGGTCCGTCAGGTCAAGGATGGCTTGTACCTTGTCCGAGTTAGCTTCGATGTCTCGTTCGCTGACGATATAACCCAGAAACTTGCTGGCGGTGACGCCAAAGAAACACTTTTCTGGGTTGAGGCGCATACCATAGGCCAGGAGAATGGTTACTATGATTTTGAGGTTCGCCACATGTCCGCTGGCCTTTATGCTCTTGACCAGCATGTCGTCCGCGAACATGGCGTTCATCAGTCGTTGATAAGTTGCGCCGGCGTTCTTCAGACCGAAAGGCATGACATTGTAGCAGTATAGGCCCTTGTCGGTGGTGAAAGTGGTGCACTCCTGGTCGCCGGGATGCATCTTGATCTGATTATAGCCGGAGAAAGCGTCCATCATGCTAAGGAGCTCATGTCCGGCGGTTGCATCAACCAGTTGATCAATGCGGGGTAGCGGGAAACTATCCTTTGGGCATGCCTTGTTGAGATTTTTGAAGTCGATACACATCCGCCACTTGCCGCTGGGCTTCTTGACCATAACCAGGTTGGAAATCCACTGGGGATAGATGACCTGGCGGATGAATCCAATGCCCTGGAGCTTGGCAACCTCCTCTCCTATTGCGCGGTATTTTTCCTCATCAAAAGCCCTCCGCTTCTGCTTGATGGGATAGAAGGATGGTTTGATGGTCAACTTGTCTGTGATGATTTCAGGAGAGATACCTGGCATGTCCGCGTATGACCATGTAAAGACGGCAGCATTGTCACGTAGGAATTGAGTGAGTTCCGCCTCTACCTCTGGGTCCAATTGGGCGCCTATGCGGACTGTCCGCTCAGGGTGCTCGTCCGAGATGCAGACAACCTTCAACGACGTTTCTGGGTTGACTGGCTCCTTCTTTACATATTTCTTCTCCTCATCCCTAGGGTCCTCGAAGATATTTGGTGGCGGTGCCTGGTTTCCCACTGTCAGGATTTCTTGGCGGCGCGTTGGCCGCGCTATAGTCGTTGAATAGCATTCTCGTGCCAACTGCTGGCTTCCCCTGACACAGCCCGTGCCGTTGGGTGTGGGGAACTTCATGAGAAGCATGTATCCGGCGATGATGCATTTGAGTTTGTTGAGTGCCGGCCGTCCTATGATGGCGTTATACGAGCTGAAACAATCGACGACAATGAACTCTGTATGTATCTCCGCCATGCATGGACTAGTGCCAATAGTCAACCGCATGTAGTCAGACCCCAGCGGTTGTGTGACGTCGCTGGAGAAACTGAGTAGTGGCTCATGATCCTGGAGTAATTTGTTGTTCCGCTTGAGGTGGTTGTAGCAACCGCTGAAGATGACGTTGACAGCGGACCCGCTATCCACCAGGATTCTCCCTACTGAAAATCTGCCAAGAATGGCGTCGACCAAGAATGGGTCGTCATGGGGTAGATGCACTCCGCGCTCCTCCTCCTCTGAGAAGGTAATAGGTTCCCAACCTGACCTTGGGAGTTTGGCGGACCTCTCGTAGCGGATGTTCCAGACTTCTTTTGGCTGATTAGCGCGTGCATAGCGCTTCCTTGCCCTGTGAGACATGCTAGTGATTGGAGCACCGCCGTCGATGGTGTTGATGCGGCCCAAGGTCTCAATGTTGGCGATCACAGGTGGCGATTGGCGTACCTTGAACTGCTCCATCTTGCCGTCACGGTACAAGGTCTCAATGGCCGTTTTTAGAGCGTTGCAGCTGTTGGTATTGTGACCGCTGTCCTCGTGGTACTTACACCACTTGCCGGTGTTTCTAGGTTTTCCCGTTTTTGGGTACCTTCCTGGGGGTGGCGGTGGGATCTGATCCTTGCACTGATTGTATATTTCCTCATATGAGGCTGTGAGGACTGTGAACACTGCATACCGCTGAGAAGATTCCGTTTGTTTGTTGCGGTTATCCCCATGGGATGGGCGGTTGCCCTTGTTCTAGTGTTGGTCCTTCTGCCGCTTGTTCTGGTGGTGGCCCTGTTTCCACTCCCTCTTCTTGTCAGTTGGCGGCACAGCAAGGGTCTTGTTAGCGGTCACCTGATGACTGGAGGAGGGTTGTGTTGTCTTTGTTGGTGTTGCTGGTGGCGGCGGGGTTTCTCCATATGTGATGAATTCCGCCTGGGCGTGAATGACCGCCTCACTCATGACGTGGTCATATGCCGCATTAGGGTGATTGTAGTTGAGGTGATAGAGGAATGGCCCCTTGAGGAGTCCCTGCTTGAAGGCCGCCGATGCCATTGATTTGTCTAGATCGCGGCACTGAGATGCTGCCTCCCGCCACCTTGTGACGAATGCCTTCAGTGACTCGTCTGCCCCTTGCTTGACGCTGAATAGCTGACTTGTGTTGTGATGTTCGGCGGACAATAAGATGAACCGAGAGAGGAAGGCGTGTGACAGTGCATGGAATGAGTCAATGGATCCCGGCGGACATTCGAAGAACCAATTCATTGCCTCACCGTCCAACGTTTCGCTGAACAAGTGGCACAGGGTGGGGTCGTCAAATCCCTTGTTGTTGGTGACCTTCTTGAAGGTGTCCATGTGGACGAAGGGGTCGGACATGCCGCTGTAGTGTGACATCTTTGGAGTTTTTGCGTACGCCGGTCTGATAGCTTGCAAAATTGCAGCGGTGAAGGGCCCTGGTCTGGAAACGAAAAGCGGACTTTGAGTTGCCGCTGGGGCGCTCGACTCCGCCCGGACTAACCTCTGCTCCAATTGTTGCATCCTTTCCAGTAATTGGGCTGTTGCATTGCTGGCGGATTGCCCTCGGTCCTTGCCCTAGCTTCCGAGCGGTTGGTGCGCGGCATTGATTCCGCCTCCTGCTCTAACATTAGCTGGGGGATGGGCGGTGGTCCCATCCACAATAGTTCAGGTGGCTCCAGCGGTACCTGCATCTGTATGACTGGTCCCGGGCCCAATGTGCCAGTGTTGGGCCGACTACGCCTGGTGCTACGTGATTGCTCGCTCTGCGCTGGATTGGCCGTTCTTTCCAGCGTCTTTTTTAGTTCATCAAAATGTGACATCAGCGTAGCCACCTGTTTTTGGGCCTCGGCCTTCTCTCTGCGCTCCTCTTCACGCTCTCTGTTTGCCTTGTGAAGGTCCGCCAGTGCCAGCTCGTACATGGCGGCGAGGTCCTGGCCTGGTGGGCGGCTGCTGCTTGGATTTGCCTCACCGCCGGGGTTGGCTGGGGTATTGAATAGTGCGCGGTTAACACCTACCGCTGGGTTGGAGGGTTGGGGAATGGCGGATTGGTCCGCCTGCTTTTCAGCGTTTCCCCCGCTACCGCTAGTCATGGTAGTGGTGGGATGACCTTTTGTTCAAGGGTTCCCACAGACGGCGCCAATGTTAATGCTCAAAGTCTGGCGGTAGCCAAACCTTCGTTTAACGCGGGTCCGGTGGGCGGACCGCTACTCTGTATACTCGGTGATCTTCGCTAGCTGTCAAATGAAAGACAGGGCGTCAGAGGGAGACCGCGTTGGGCGGTCTTCACTTCTCCGATGCCTAAGACGTCAGTCAATGCATATAGGCAGCATAACAATAAATGAGTAGTAAATGCGTTATTAATGAGGAGAGAGGAGAGAACCTTTTATAGGTGAGGAGAATGCTGATCTTCTCCTTGTTTTCGATGTGGGACTGATGTGCTTCAGTTCTCAGCTTCAGGAGCTTCTGATGCCATCTTGACACGGCGCGTAGCGGCGCGTCGGCGGTGATCTGGGGGTGATCCGAGGCTCAGGCGGTTGCTCGCCTGGCAGTGTATCCGTAAGCTATTCCTTTGGCGGGAATAAGTACCTCTGGCGGTACAATGAGCGTAGCCCATTATAGCTAATTATGCTTGTCAATGTATGTGTATGTACAAATCCCAACCCAGGACTCATCAAACCCTAATCTCAATAGGACTGCTTCCAGAAACTTCCATTCCATCCGGTCATACGCTTTACTCATATCCAGTTTCAACGAGAACACCCCATCAGCACTGGAGTAACAATTGTGAATACAATGAGAAACCTCATTGGCAATCAAGGTATTATCTGTAATCAACCGTCCAGGTATAAAAGCACTCTGAAAGGGAGAAATGATGACATCTAAAATTTTCTTCAACCTGTTTGCTAAGACCTTAGAACAAATCTTATACAAAACATTGCACAACGCAATTGGACGTAAATCAGCAACCGATTCAGGATTCTTTACCTTAGGTATAAGACAAATATGAGTAAAATTGACCTCACCCAAAAGCTGATCTGACATCAGAAAGTTCTGAACTGCAGCAACAACGTCACCACCCACCACCTCCCAATATTTTTGAAAAAATAAAGGAGGCATACCGTCCGGCCCTGGAGCCGTAGTAGGATACATCTGAAAAAGAGCAGCCCTTATCTCCACCTCCGAATACGGAACACAAAGCTCTACATTCATACTAGCCGTAACCCGCGGTCGGATTAGATCAACCGTGGCATGCATATGATTATAATCAACAGCCCCAGCAGAGAACATCTTGGAAAAATAGTGAAGAACTACACCCTCCATTCCCTCCATAGAGTCTTTCCATACCCCCTCATGATCAAAAAGGCCAAGCAACCTATTCTTTGCCCTACGATTGGATCCCTTACGATGAAAAAACTTGGTGTTACGATCACCTTCAGCCAACCAAGTAATCTTGGAACGTTGTTTCCAATAATCATTCTCTTCCTCCAGTAACCTGTCCAACTTCGCAAATAGACTCACGCTCTCATCTTGGTTCGCCCTAGACAAAGAAGATTCAGAGAGAACTAACAAACGTGCCCGAATCTGATCAATTTCCCGACCTCGACAACCGAAGACACCTTTCTGCCAATTGTTCAGGGAGAACCGGGTGTGCATTATCCTCTTTGACACCTGAGACATGGGTCTCCCCAATACCGGCTTGAGTCAACCATCTGAGACGACTTTCTGACAGTCCTGATGATGTATCCAGAAGCTTTCAAATCTAAACCTACGACATCCCTTCTTAACAGCCGGCATAGCCGCACGGTTAACTTCCAAAAGAATGGGAACATGGTCACCATGAAAAGGTGGGAGGTGGAGAACTCGGGCAGCAGGGAAAATATCAGACCAGGAGGATGAGGCCACCGCTCGATCCAGTCTACTTCTCATTCCCGGACCCCGCCAAGTAAACGGCGCCCCATGGTAGCCAAGATCCACAAGGTCACAGTGGCTCAGAACATCCCTAAAAGGCTGCATTTAGCCCTCCCTGCGTACCACTCCCCCTTCCTTCTCCGAGGCATGAAGAAGCTCATTCAGATCCCCAATGACCACCCAAGGCAGCGGAGAATCATCACCTAATGATTGCAGCAAAGACCAAGTGAGATGTCGGTTGGCGGTTATGGGATTACCATATAACCCTGTTAACCGCCACGCAACCCCAGACCCATCAGTAGCCCTAACCTCCACGTCCACATGAGACGATGACTTCGAACGGAAACCAATATCCAGCCCATCTACCCAGAAGAGCGCCACCCCACCTGATTGACCCGCACTAAATACCGCTTCGCAATTCAGAAAGCCAAGTTGCAGCCGTAAAGAATTCATATAATCCCAATCGTCCACCTTTGTTTCAGAGAGAGATGATCGAGGGTTGATGCTGTTGAATGAGACGTTTCAACGATTGAATAGCAGCAGGATTGTTAATCCCACGGCAGTTCGAGGCCAAAACCTTCATATTAGGGTTTGGCGATGCTGTGCTCTAGAGGACACAAAGTTTGATTGAGAGAAACTTGGAGCAAAGCCTCGAAAACCTAGGGTTTTTTTTTCCTTCCTTCTCAGCACCCTATCACCTCCAACCAGGGCAAGTCTTGAGTTTCTAACGGTCTAAGGAGAAAAATTAATATGTGGCCTCCCATATATATATATATATATATATATATATATATATATATATATATATATATTATTTTTTTGCGCCAAATAATAATACAAATCATGTGTTTTGAATAAAAGTAAATATATTTTTCAAAACAAGATGAAGGATAAAAGTAAGTATAAAATTAATAACAAAATAAAAGTATATCAATATTTATTCCTACATAAATTTCTGAAATACAAAAAAAATAAAAAATAAAAAAAATGAAAGGAGGAGCAAGGACGACCTGGGCAGCCTAAGGAATTGACTTAACTAATTGAGGAGTAGGTCCAGCAGGATTCGAACCTTGGTTGGTATGGAGGCAAAATAGTACTGCTTGCACTGGAGCAATGCATCACTTCATAAATATAAAAGCGAAAAACATATATATACAAATTATAACATATATAGAGAAATAAATCCTCTGAGGCCCCCGGGAGCCGGTGGCCTGAGACAGCTGCCTCAAGTGGCAGCCCTCAGGGCTGGCCCTACCTCCAACGATGGTTGATGAAGTCTCTATACGTCTTGTGGTAGCCTTGGCTATCTCCAAAAAAAGTTGTATCTCCTTGGCGCTGTTGGTAAGTCAGCGATCTTTGATCACTACTATGACGTGGAACGACTTCTTTCTGCAAAGAAGAAGAAGAGAAGATTGAACTAAAGGCGTTTGTGGGCACTATGACATCGGTATGGGGCCTCAAGCAGCGACTGTCTTTACTACGAGAGCAAGGCAGACTTTTGTTTGAAATTTTCAAGGCAGGAGGAGCGAACGCGGATTATCCATGACAAGCTTGGTTGTTTGGGAAATCCATGTTTGTGCTCTCGTAGTACAACGAGATATGTCATGCTAGGTTAGGTCCCGATCTCCCCTTCCAAGTCTGGGTCGAAATATTTCGTTTACCACCAGCTCTGATGACAGAAGAGGCATTAGGTATGGTAGGAGCAACCCTTGGCAGTGTTTTACAACTTGATAAGTCGCAGATCCTCCTTGTTCCAATGCACACGTGCAGATCACTCATGTCATCGCTCACTCGATGAAGTAGGCATACCCCTCTCTGGTTTTTTATTTTGCTTCAAGTGCCGCACCGACACTGCGTTTTAAGTATGAACAAGTGGTTAGGTTCTACGTTCATGTGGACTCCTCAAACACACAAAGAAAGGTTGTGAGGGACCTCCTGATATAACGGAAGCACAAGTTCATGCGGCTGCAAACTTATATGTCCCGAATCTTAAGTTATCGGTTTACTGGTCATTTGGACGGTAAACGACAACTATTTCTACTTTTACCTTTGTACATACTAGAGAAATCTTCACTAGGTTTGGCACTATCGGCTAGGGCCCGTAGAGATACCCAGGTACCATGCTATGGGCCGGGTTCACAACCCACCATGACGGGGCCCGTGGGGGTGTCACCCCGGGCACTCGAGGCCCGGGGCATGGCCAGCACAGCCCATCTAATTACACGACAAAAGGCTGCTATGGCATCAGAGGAACAACCTGCGTCCCACATCGAAGATAGGGGAAACAGCTTCCCCATGCTCGAGTATAAAGGCATCAGCACAACCACCTTTTACGGGTAATAACTCCTTTATCTACTATTACTCGATTCACTTATATATTGGTATCTTACTCAGGCATCGGAGAGGCGTAAACCGTCCGGTACGGTTTACCCCTCTAATGCTGTGTTCTTGGTACAGGATTTAGGAGTTGGATCGGTACCCCAGGTGGTATAGCATTCTGTGTGAGGTACCCGGAGAAAGCCACCAGAAACATTGGCGTGCCAGATAGGGGTCCCGAATCATGACCGAGCCGGAAGAAACGGCAGGTACGTGAGGGTAGACGTTTTGCCAGGGCATTGATATTCTCTCCGGGCACTTCATCAGCAGGGACGCCAAGTGTCGAAAGAGAAGCACATGGTCTTGGATTCTTGGACCCGCAGAACGCAAGCAGCCCACAAGTCATCCAAGACCAAGTGGCCCCGGTCTCAGAGTTGGAGTCCATGCGAGCAGAGATCGCAGCCTTCCGGGAACAAGCCAGGATCGATCGGGAACAACAAAGAATCGATAGGGAGATAAACCTCCTTTCACAACAGAGACTGCAGGAGCTGGAAGATGAAAACACTGCGCTTGCCCGGGCACTGGACCAAAGGCACCAGCATAACGAGGCACTCACCCAGGCCCTAGCTAGAGCATCTCAGGTAACGACAGAGTTAAATGCTGCCCCCTTTACGGGAGTATCCGGCATAGCGGCAACCCCGTCCACAGGAAGCGGTCACCGGATCATCCAGATACTGGTGGATCTATACCCGGAAAACCTGAGGCATATGCCAAAGCCGCCTTTGCCCCAGCCTACTCAAAATGACCCACCGGTAACTGATCCAAACACGGCGTTGCTCTTACAAATGAGCAACTCCTTGCATGCCCTTCAGGCAAGGGTAGAGGCAGCAGAGAATAGGGACACCTGGCGGCCCCTGACCACTTACGAAGACCGTCCGGGTCCTTTCACCTAACATGTTAGAGGCGCCATTTGATCAAACATATCAAAGTCGCTGAAGATCGACTATACGGGAATTGGGGACCCGTACCAGCACCTACAGGCTTTCCGCTCACAAACGAGCGCCAAGGGATACACGGATGAGGTGTGTTGTAACATGTTCCAGGAGACGTTATCAGGGGAAGCTTTGAGTTGGTTCTACGAACTGCTGGTCGGTTCTGTAGGGAATTTCAGGGAGCTCGCGGACAAATTCGTAGCTCGGTTCATACTACGTACCGACGGGATACACACCTCGAAGGGGCTGCTGAAGGTTCAGCAGGGGGAGAATGAAACGTTGAAATCCTTCGTCAACCAGTGGCAAGCGGCTACCGCTAAGTGCCGGGACCTTAACAAGGAACTGGCTGAACTGGCTTTCAGGAGGGGAGTTCCTCTACGGGATTAATCATCATCCCCCGGCTAGTTACGACGAGCTGATGGCCACAGCCATCAGACACGCCCAGGCCGAATTCGAAACATACGGAGATAACATCAGACCAGAGCGGAGAACCTCTAACCCGGCCCTGGTGGCCAGGGATGAGCCGAGAAAGGGGGAGTAGGTGCATGACCAGGGACGATCACCCCACAACTCGAGCAAGAGAAGCAAAGAGTCCTCGTCCAGGTCCAGCGGTTATGTGACCACTCAGTCCCACCGCGAAGAAAGGGCACAACAGGGCCCGCGAACACCACCACCACCTCGGTACGAGGTATTTACTATCCTAAACGCTTTGTATGAAACTATTTGGAACGAGAACAAAGATGAGATACCTGGACCACCACCGAGAAAGTTCCCGAAGAGTAAACTTACCCAGCAGGATACCGGAAGGTTCTGTACATACCATGAAGATGCCGGGCACATTACCAACCTCTGCATGGCTTTAAAGAATACGATCGAGTCACTTATTCAGAAGGGCAAGCTTCAGCGGTACCTACCCGCTAAAGAGATTGGAGCTATCGACGTATATGGCAGGATCCTCACGATCCACGGTGGAGGCCCGAAAGATTTACCTCCCCGGAAGAAGAAGCGAAATTCCAGCTTCAGCCACCCGGAAGTGTTCAATTTCCACAAGGCCCCGCAACAAGGAGGCGACACCGAGTGGAAGTTCGTCACTTTCTTGCAGGAAGAGGAAACTGACCTTAAGATGCCCCATGACGACCCCCTCCTGATCACGCTCCAAATGGACCGCTACATCATTTCTCGGGTGCTCGTGGATACTGGGGCTTCTGTTAGTGTATTATTTCGTGATGCGTATAAGGCCTTGAATAGAGGACGGACCAAGCTGTCACAGGACAATGAACCCCTTATTAGCTTTTCAGGAGATATCGTCCAGCCACTCGGATCAGATTACTTATCGATCACAGTGGGAGAAAGTCCAAACTGTTCAACTATCAAAACAGAGTTCATTGTCGTCGACTGTGCTTCGTCCTATAATGCTATCCTGGGTCAGCCGACACTCTGGCGTTTAAAGACATTCATTGCAGGCCACATGCTCATGATGAAAGTGCTAACCCCAGTGGGAATAGCGACCATACGGGGTGATCAAGCTGCGGCAAGGCAATGCTATTCTTTGACGGTATCTCGGGGCAAGGGAAAGTCTGAAATGTTGCCCGTAGCCACCGACCTTCTCGCGGACAGGTACGAGGACCCCAGAGATGATACGGACTCGGACGAAGAACGGCCCGGTGCCGTGGAGGACTTCGAGGAAGTCGTGTTATCCGAAGAATTCCCGGACAAAATTGTCAAGATAGGTACCCAGTTGGCCCCGGCTATTAGAGAAAACCTGATCACGTTCCTCCGCTCTAATGCATCAGCTTTCGCTTGGTCGTACGAGGACATGCCTGGTATACCAACTGACATAGCCATGCACAATCTTAGCATTGTTCCTTTCTCAACACCGGTAAGGCAGAAGCGCAGAGCCTTCACGCATGATAAGTACCGGGCTATCCAGGTCGAAGTGAAGAAATTAATGGCCATCAATTTTGTCATGGAAGTGACGTATCCCCGGTGGTTGGCCAACGTGGTCATGGTACCAAAGAAGGCACCGAGATCATGGCGTATGTGTGTAGACTATACAAATCTCAACCGGGCATGCCCTAAGGATAGCTTCCCGCTCCCACGAATTGACCAACTAATCGACTCCACTGCTGGGTACCGGTTACTCAGTTTCATGGATGCGTTCAGTGGGTACAACCAAATTCGAATGAACCCCGCAGACGAGGAGCACACCGCTTTCACCACAGACAAAGGTCTCTATTGTTACCAGGTCATGCCTTTCGGATTGAAAAATGCAGGTGCCACTTATGAGCGACTTGTCAACTCCATGTTTGCGGATGTCATCGGTACTATCATGGAGGTATACGTGGACGATATGCTGGTCAAAAGCCTAACCGCCGAGGAACACGTAACAAACCTATCCATTGTCTTTGCCATCATATTACGCAACGGTATGCGACTTAACCCACATAAATGCATTTTCGGGGTTGAAATAGGGAAGTTCCTCGGGTACATTATTAGCCATCGGGGAATAAGGGCAAACCCAGAGAAGGTACAGGCTATATTAGATATGACATCCCCCACCTACCGGAATGAGGTCCAATCCCTTACTGGTAAGGTGGCCGCTCTGTCAAGGTTCATCTCAAGACTCACGGACAAGTGTACTCCTTTCTTCAAGTTACTAAAAATCTAGCACATCGAGTTAATAGCCTGGACCGCCGAGCACGAAGCGTATTTTCTCGGCCTAAAGACATATTTGGCAGCGGTACCTCTGCTGTCCAAACCTGTTCCCGGAGAAATGCTTTACATATACCTCGTGGCATCTTCTACAGCGGTAAGCTCAGCTCTGATAAGACGGGATTCTAATTGCGAGTACCTGGTGTACTACGCAGGAAAAGGTTACACTGGCGCAGAGTCAAGGTACCCAGACATTGAGAAGGTAGCTTTGTCCCTCCCAGTGTCGGCCAGGAAGCTCAGACACTATTTCCAGGCACACTCGATTACCGTCTTCACTAATCATCCATTGAGACAGGTTCTGCAGAAACCAGAGACATCGGGAAGACTAATCAAATGGGCCATCGAATTGGGAGAATTCAACATCAAGTATAAGCCCCGGACGGCTATTAAGGCCCAGGCGGCAGCAGATTTCATTTCTGAACTTATTCCCCCTCATGATCCACCTACGGGAACACCGGAGCCACCAGCCCCGAACCCACAACCACTAAGCACTTGGCGATTGTACGTTGACGGTGCGTCTAACAAAAAGACTAGTGGCGCCGGCATCTTGCTAATCAGCCCTTGCTTAGATTGTGGCAACTTCTCCAAAAAATGACAAAGCAGATGCCCTTGCTTAGATTGCGGCAACTTCTCCAAGCCCTGCTTACGGGTCTACAAAGGTCGAAATACTAGAGAAGCCTAGCACTTCTAAAACGGTATCAGAAATATTTACAGTTGACCACACCGCCTCCTGGATGAATTCAATCTTGAAGTACATGGTTGATGGTTTGGCCCCGGACGATAAGGTTGAGGCCAGGAGACTCCAGTTGAGGTCGGCTCGTTACACAATCATGAATGGGAAATTGTATAGAAGAGGTCATTGCTTCCCCAACCTCAAGTGTGTGACACCAGAGGACGGCCACAAGATAATGAAGGACATACACGCTGGCGTATGCGGTAACCATGCACGGGCCCGGTCTCTTGCACACAAGACCCTGAGGGCTGGGTACTTATGGCCAACCATGTCGGCCCTGGCTCAAACAATATCAAGCTCTTGCCATAAGGGCCAAATGTATGCAAACATTCCAAGGGCACCGCCTATCGCGCTCTCCATACTCCTCGCGCCCTGGACTTTCTGCCAATGGGGCTTAGATTTGATCGGTAAGCTTCCTACAGCGGTGGGACAATTCAAGTATGCCATTGTGGCCGTTGACTACCAAACAAAGTGGGTAGAAGCAGAACCTCTCGTCGCTATCACTACAGAGAAAGTGAAGAACTTCCTATGGAAGACCATTTACTGCAGATTCGGAGTCCCGGACACCATTGTCACGGACAACGGGACCCAGTTCGACAACGATGAATTGAGGGCTTATACCAAGAATTTGGGAACCAGAATCCTCTACGCATCCTGTTGATGTTCTGAAGTCTGGCGGTACAACGCGGTTTCGGTGGGCGGACCGTTACCCGGCCGACTTGATGATCTTCTCTAGCTGTCAAACGAAAGATAGGACGTCAGAGGGAGACCGCGTTGGGCGGTCTTCACTTCTCCGATGCCTAAGTCAGTCAAAACACATAGAAAGCATAGTTGGATGAGTATTGAATGCGTAATTAATGAAGAGAGAGGAGAGGACCTCTTTATAGGTGAGGAGAGGTCTGATCTTCTCTTTTGTTTTCGATGTGGGACTGATGCTTCAGTTCTCAGTTTTAGTAGCTTCTGACGCTGTCTTGGCGCAGCGCGTGGCGGCGCGTCGGCGGTGATCTGGGGACAATCCTGTGCTCAGGCCGTAGCCCGCCTGGCTGGCTATCCGTAGGATATTGCTTTGGTGGGAGTTGGTACTTGTGGCGGTACAATGAGCGTGGCTCATTATAGCTAATTATGCTTGCAAATGTACATGTAGGTACACATCCCCAACTCACCCCCAGACCAACAGTCAAGTCGAGGCTGTCAACAAGATAATCAAAAAGATACTGAAGAAGAAGCTCGATGAGGCCAAGGGTCTCTGGGCTTCTAAGCTCCCGGAAGTGTTGTGGGCTATCAGGACCACGACGACTGAGTCTACCGGGGAGACCCCTTTCTGCATGGCTTTTGGGTCTGAGGCGGTTCTCCCCATTGAAACGCAAATCCAGAGTCCCAGGATCGAATACTTCGACGCGGGTACCAACGTGGAGGGCCTACAGCTTGATGCTGATTTGCTCGAGGAACGAAGGGATGTGGCGCACATGCATAATCTCGCAAACAAGAGGAGAATAGCTCGTTATTACGATGCTAAGGTACAGTCCCGGACACTGAAGTTGGGGGACTGGGTCATGAAACAGGTTTACCCAGAGCCCCGGGGACTGGATCCCTCCTGGACATGCCCTTACGAGATCGTCGAGGAGGTAGGCCCCGCGACCTTTTACATTCGGGACATGGACGGAGTCGTTTCACGACATCCATGGAATACACAGCGCCTCCAGTACTATTACAAGTAGCTCCCGGAGCATCTTACCCTAGCTTTTGATCATCCAGCTATGGCAAGCTACCCATCGGGTACTCATTTTTGTGTAGGCCACTAGCGTTGCTTTGAATGGAAAAATGGATTATTCAGACCATTACTTGAATTTTTTTTTGCCTTAGTTACTAGACGTACCAGACAACCAAGCTATTGTTAGTTACTTGGTTCCAGTAATAAGTAATTTAAACATACACGCTTCAGTAAGGCATAAAATACAAGCAATTTTAATCCCTTTAAACATTTCCATTCAAAAATAAAAATGAAGCAACCCCGTACTTCGAGGCAAATGGAATTTAATAAGGGACAACCCCAAATACCGGCTCAAAGCCATTGTTCAAAAAATGGGTGACAAAATACAGCCCCGGAAGGCAAACTCCCTAATTCTAAGCATCAGGATGACCACCACTTGCCCCTTCCTCGGGTCTAGCACTCTGGTTTCCTTGTTCTCTCTCCTTGGCTTTCTGTTCCTTCTTCTTCTTCTCAAGAAGTCCTCGCCTAAATTTGGCTTCATCCAGGTACCCAGCAACCACCCATTCCTTGTACTTTGTGATCACGGCCTTGTCTTGAGCGGCGAGTAGCATATCAACCAACTCTTGGGAGCCTTTGAACCCGGCAACGGCCTCCTGCCTTTCAATAGGAAGGCGCTCTTCTAGATGGTCTGCAATCGCCTTCCATGACTTGGCAGACTCTGCAGCTTCTTTCTCGGAGTCCCGGGCACTCCCCACCTCATCCCTCGCCCCAGACAATTCACCTTCAAGCTCCGCAATCCTTTTCTTCGCTGCCTCCAGCTCGGTCACCATGGGAGTTAAGGACTCTACCTTCCTCTTCAAGGAGTCCCGCTCCTTCTCCAGCTTTACCTTCTCCCCATGAAGATACTTCACTTGCCCGGAGAGACTGCTAACCTCTTCCTTCAAGTGCGTATCTTCCTCACTAGCGTCAATCGCGTACACGTTGAATAATGCCTGCAAACACCCCGTTAGTACACACAAATGGTGCAAACAGTTGGCAGATAAAAGTAAAGAAATTCTAGTACCCGCATCATTGATTCCTGAGCGATACGACGATTTTCTTGGGGGGAGTTGTCCTTCGCCCGTACCCGGTCGAGATCTATGTCTTTCAGATCGGCGAGCATCGAACGCACAAACCTCTCATCAGCAACCCCGTACTCGCTCAACAGCTGCTTTATGGGCTTCTTGGGGACTACTGGAATGGCCGGAGACAAAAGCGCAAGCGTCGGCAACAGTTCCGGTCCCGGATGACTTTTCTTTTGCCTTTTGGGTTCCGTCCCTTTAACGTCCCTACCAGTGTAGGTAACGTCCTCCTTGTTCTCGCTCCGATGGCGGTTCCTGTGGTGCCTCTTCTTCTCGCCAGGTAGCAAGACTTCCTCGCTTCCAGCTGACCCGGCGGACCAGGAAGAGATAGAGCCAGACACCGGCGCCTTTCCTCTTCCGGTATCTGCAACGGTAACTACGTCCCCGGCAACAGGCTGCTCGACTGGGGTAATGGGAGCTTTAGGATCAGGGTTCCAGTACCCGTCATCTGTAATCTCAAGAAGAAATTCTTCGATCGAGCGACCCGTAGCCTTCGACGCCAAGTCAACGTCAATGTGTAGGGCATCTTCTCCTTGGCTCATAAGCATGTCCATCAACTTGTTGTCATTCATCTTGTCTTCTTCCTTACCTTTTCGGGGTTTCCTCTTCGGCACTTTCACTGCAAAAAATTTGAAAAGTCAATATTCAAGTACAAGTAAAAAAAAAAAAAAAAATATATATATATATATATATATATATTTACAGAAAATCAGCCTCACCAGGGAGTCTCCCTAGGCCTAGCCTGTCTAGTATGGAGTACCGAATGAACCTATAGGAGCTTCTTTCTTCTTCACTCCATACAGCATATACCCAGGCTATCCGTTTTCTTTCGACCTCGGACAATGAGTAAGACTGGTCCCCGATGGCCTGAAACGTACCCGTTAAGTGCCATTTCTTATTCCTAATCTGCCAATGTCCTCCAGCAAGAAACACTTTATTCCTCCACCTCTTGCTTTGAGAGGTGGGCATATCGGTAACTAGGGGCTCATAGTCCCGAGCGGCGAACGTCACGGTACCTTGACAAGACTGTTTCCTCGAGTATGACACCCGGTACACGGCTCGGAATTCGTTAATGGTGGGCCACCCTTGCTGGCACAAGTCCCACATGGCCATCATACTCAAAATTTGCCGCCAGGCTTTCGGAGTCAACAGCCCCGGTGACAGGTTCAGCATCCGCAGGAGATACTATAGGCACCGGGGCAGCGGTAATGATAGCCCTTGGTGGAGTTGGTTCTCATGTAACGCCACCCATCCCGGAGGAGGATTCGCAACCATCTCCCCAGCCTTTAGAGGCCTAAGTGCTACCTCGTCCGGTATTCCCCACTTCAGCCTCATCGTGATGATCTCCTTCATGGTCATACTTCTCCCAGGCTCGTCGCACACAGTCCCGTCCACTAGCGTATACCTAGGTTTAGGTATGCCCTCGGGAATAGCCACCGTGACTACTTGCGCCTCCCCATAATCGTCCTCGCTCTCATCTCCGTCGGTACCCTCGCTACTCTCCGAGAACACCCCAGTTGAGGATCCAGTGTTCTCTGCTAACTCCACACGGGTACTACTTCGAGCCAGGTACCGGTCAATATCTGCTTCCGCTTGTCTCGCGGAAGATTGATACGACAATCCCGCATCCCCGGCCTTGGTTTTTGATTCCATCCTAGAACTATGTCAACCTGGGCCTCAAATTCGCTATCTGGAATCAGAAAGACAAGGGTTAGCCTGAGTCTAGATCTACGACTTAGTTGAAGCACGGATCATTCCCCACTTCCAAAACCCAGAAAATCAAACCAAACCCAGAAAGCTACAGAAAGGTACAAACGTGAAATCCTAGAAAAACCCAATGTTTCACCCAAGCGCTACCTACGAAAACCCACACCAGCATTGTCCCTATTCCTTCTCATTACACAAAAAAACCCAGGCAAGGATAAACTAAAAACCAGAGAGCAACCATGGCGGAAAAAAACCCAAACATCGCAAACAACAAATCTCACAAGCAAAGGGTAAGAAAAATCTCTGACCTTTCCTTCCGCAGACGATCGATCGCTCGCTCAGAGATACCAACGCTACTTCTCCCCTTGATCTCTCTCTTCCTCGCTGCAAATCGCCAGAAGGTGAGAGGAAAGCAAAAAGAGGTTCTGAGAACAAATAGCGAAAGTGAAGGGAAACAGTCGGTTTCCCTCTTAAATTCAATCTCCAAAAAATCACGTCCGTTGAAGACAAAAGGCCTTCAACCGTAGGATCACTACACGTGTCCCACGCATCTCTCCACGCCTTGAAACCGTCAGTCGATAGGACGGGCATTTATTGCACAGTCCACTCTGCCCCACGTGGCTGACATGCACCACCAACCTTACCGGGTACCAAAGGCCCAAGGCCATAAATACCCTATCGGGTACGAGACACCAAGCTCTCAATCCCACCGGGATCCAAATCTCACTCACCTCATCGGGTACACGAGGCCCCGAGCCTATCTACTCCACTAGGTATATGAGATTCAGCCCAACCCTACCGGGTACCAAAGGCCCAAGGCCATGAAAATCCTATCGGGTACGAGACACCAAGCTCTCAACCCCACCGGGATCCAAATCTCACTCACCTCATCGGGTACACGAGGCCCCGAGCCTATCTACTCCACTAGGTATTTGAGATTCAGCCCAACTGGGCACCGGAGGCCCACGACCACAAGAAACCCTATCGGGTACGAGATTCAAGCTCTCTTCCCTACTTGCTAGGCAACCCACCGAAGACATCTCTTGCACGTGCACTTGGGGGACTCCCTAAGGGGCACACTAGTGCCAAACCTTGTGCCAAAATCTATCAAGTCCCCACCCAAGAAATATCTTGAACGGGAACTTAGGGGACTTGTACATACTAGAGAAATCTTCACTAGGCTTGGCACTATCGGCTGGGACCCGTAGAGATACCCAGGTACCATGCTATGGGCCGGGTTCACAACCCACCATGACGGGGCCCGTGGGGGTGTCACCCCGGGCACTCGAGGCCCAGGGCATGGCCAGCACATCCCATCTAATTACACGACAGAAGGCTGCTATGGCATCAGAGGAACAACCTGCGTCCCACATCGAAGATAGGGGAAACTCCTTCCCCATGCTCGAGTATAAAGGCATCAGCACAACCACCTTTTACGGGTAATAACTCCTTTATCTACTATTACTCGATTCACTTATATATTGGTATCTTACTCAGGCATCGGAGAAGCGTAAACCGTCCGGTACGGTTTACCCCTCTAACGCTGTGTTCTTGGTACAGGATTTAGGAGTTGGATCGGTACCCCTGGTGGTATAGCATTCTGTGTGAGGTACCTGGAGAAAGCCACCAGAAACAACCTTCGTTTCAGACTTTTTAGGGGTTTCAAAGGTTGACTTTTTGTTCGGCTTAGTTTTGAGAAAAGGTTCTTCACGAAAGTTATAGATGACGTTAAACTGAGTTCGCGGACATGTGATGCGTTAAAATCGGAGTTCGTATGTGAAAGTTATGATCAAAAACGTAAAAGTTACTGTTTAGGTAAATTGCCTATAAATAGAAATCACCTCGGTAACTTGCCATTTCCTAAAATTCACCATTTTACCATTGTTCATTTTCTCTCTCCTTGACCCGCGAACACGACCAGACCCGGTTTATTTTTGCCGTCGTTTTCTATGTCGTCCGGCCACGTCCGGCAGCACCACCGGTGTCGTTCGGACTGCTCTGCCGTCCTCTTTAAGTCTGGGTAGGAGATTGGAGTTGTTTTGGCCCGTGGAAGAAGAATCGAAACTCGAAACGTTTGTAGCCGACCCGTTTTCTTCTTCCGGTCAGTTCGCCGGAATCCGGCTGATTCAAGCCGCACCACCACCAACATCTTGAAGTTGTCTCCTTCATCCTTTGAACCCACCCATCTACTAGCTTCAATTTGCTTGGAGAAAGAAGAATCGACGATCGGAAGGAAACTTGGGATTTCTAGGGTTTTTCGGCTTTCGAGGTAAATTCCGTCTTTCTCCTTTGAAGTTTGACTTTGTGGTAGTTGAAGAAGTTGTTTGGGATGTTGAGAGGAAGATTTTGATGTAAGTTTGGTGACCCATTTCGGGGGTTGGCTGTTGGTGGTGAGTGGGGGCGCGTGGGGCCGATTCCGGCTTCCTAATTTTGCTAGTTGGGTTTAGTTTAGCGTGTAGAACATGTGGGTATGAATTTGGTGGAAATCGGAGAAGGTTTGGAATTGATCAGAATTTCTGAAGTTTTGGATTTTCGAGGAGATTCGACCGTTGGATCGTCTTCATTTTTCACTGGGATGTTAGAATAATTAAATTGGCGTAACCTTACAAGTTTGGGTTAATTCTGATGTGATTTCAAATATTCGATGAATTATTTTTGCGAGGGGTTTTCGGATTTTGTTTTAGAATCGTGTTTAACTTTCGAATCGTCGTTCACAAATTTGAATTATGTACAGGACGACATACTGTGCGATCACGTGATGAGGACCTTATGCTTGGATGTATTGCTATGTACTATGAGTGGACTTTTGTTTTAAATAATGATGCGTGCGATTATTTCTGGATTTATGATTTAATTAATTTTCGTATTATTTATCGAGCTTGTTATTTGGTTTTAGACTATAATTTATGATTCGATTTTGAAATTTGATTTCAATTTATCTCATGGATTTGCTTTCATTGATGATTTCGGAGAGTATTTGTGATTCATTTCGATGTTGACTTTCGGGAAAGATTTTGCTTTACTATTTGTTTTGACAGTGAGCTTTCCATTGAATATTTCGAAATGAGGACATTATTGGAATTCATGAATTTTCATTGCTTATTTGTTTATTGAATCGAAAATATTTTGGGCGTGTGGGACACGCCGTTGATTTATTGATTTCTTATCACGAGATTTTCTAAGTGCGGTTGGAAACCGTACTTGTGTCTTTATTTTGAGAGTTGGGGAAGCTTTTCTGATTTTGGTTTTTCTCATGTTTTCCTATGCCATACCTAGGGTGATTATTTATCATGCTAGCATGTAGTCCACCTTTATGGTGACGTGATGGGATCACAGAAGCCTGTCCGCCTTTGTGGTGCTGGGTTGCTGCCTTTGTGGTGGTAACTCTGAAGCCCAGTGTCCTATTCGCCTTAGTGGCGTAAGGGTGTATACGGGAGTATGGGAGTACTTTAGCCTAGGAGGCTATCATCCGAGCCTGGGAGGCTCACTCGTATGGCTATCATGTTCCCCTACTTTTATTTTATTATTTTTGATTAGTGGGGCTCGTCCAATTTTACTGAACCAGCGGGGCTAGCTTGTTTTTACTAGATTCTCGGATTTATCTTGTTTATTATCTTGTTTATTTATTTTGTCCACTCACACTAACGTGTTTTTCAATTACTTTCCCCTGGGCTCTTCGGTTTCAAAATGCCCAGTGTGTAGGCTAGATTAGTTAAGGTCGGGCGTACATGGAGTTGAGGCATAGTTGTCACTGCTTCTGCATTGTAGGATTTACCGATCCTTTACTTTTTTACTTTATATTCTTGTATACCTTTTTGTTTTAGAATTGCTCTGATAACCCGTGGGATTAATATTGTTAAGTTGAGACTTGTATAATGTGAAATGGGAGATGCTGTGATTTGGGGAGCAGGGTGGCTCCAGGAGTTGAGGATGGTGTTTGATATTAGAAGTATAAATGTCTTTTTATAGGTTTTTGGTAGTCCACTTTTAAGGAAAATTTTGCCAAATTGTTGGTAAAAAATTTTCTAAGGTGAGCCCCGCAGTGCCACTTCGGATTTCAGGATGAAATCCAGGGCGGGTTCTGTCAATTTGGTATCAGAGCATAAGTTGTCAGATTCTGTAGACTTGTTACCTTATATGCTTGATGTTACTCAGTACTTCTGAGTGATGGCCCGACTGCAGTGGTTCCCCATCATCTACTCTTCGGTGCTGCTGTACTCATCAAGTGTGTATGGTACATGTTGAGTTGATTTTCCTTAAGGTGTTATGCCTCTTGTATGCCGGCCTCATAGGGATTTCTCTGCATATCAGAAGCTTTACATGTCTTGCACCTTTTCCTGGTGATGGTAGAGTAAGACTACTCTACATGTTTGAGTTGTGCTACAAAATGTGATTCGAGGGAATGTTGTGGTTATTTCTTCCTTGATGCCAACAAGTTTGTTAGGGCAGGGTTTAAGGTGCGAGACCGGAGTTCAATTTCGTGCTTGAGTGGCTGAGATGAGCGACCATAGCTTTGGGCTGTCTCTGGATGCTATAATTGCTTCGGAATCAGGATTGTTGTTGGAAGTGGAACTAGTAGTAATGGTGGTTTTGAATTTGAACTGAGTTTCGGGAGATGTGTTACATGACATGATCAGTTATGTAAGCGATACTTAAGACATTATTGGCAGACGTTGGAGATTACTTGGAAATCGTTAACTAGTCATCTTGGGTCGTTGACCTGACCAAGGCATTTGGGCGTAGTTTTGTTTGGAATAAAAGAAATTGATTCTAGGAACTTTTGAGTTATAGTTTGGTCCTATTAAGTTCTGGATTGTAGTGAGTTGGGAGATAGACAGAAATGGGTTTTTGAAATAGTTGTGTTTGAAGCCTGTGTATTTAGTTGGACACCTAGAGTTTTACAATGGAGTTACTATCCTTGTCAGTATTTTAACTGGGAGGATTAGAAATAACTTTTGTACTTGAGATTGTGTCAACGTGTGTCCTTTGGTTATCCATTTTTGAGTGAAATGGCTGAACGTAACATCGGGGAATGACGGCAGTGACATCGTGGGTTATCCTTAGAAATTCAAACGGAATTGCTATGTGATATGGAGTATGATTCGAGTTCTGAATCGTGGAGCCTTGAAGATTGAATTGTGATAGGTTCTTAATTGGTGGAACGTTTGCTAGACAGATGGGTTATGATTTTATAAAAGTGGTTAGTGGAGTAACTTTAAGGAAATAAGTTTTCCAGTTAGCTCCGGGAATATTTTAAGTCAAAGCTTGACCAGAATTCTAGTTATATATTGGGTGAAACATATTGTGATATTGTGGTTTGTCTATTGAGTGATGTATTTTAGTCGTGATTAATTTGGGGAAATTGGATCGTTATATGGTGGGACCACTTTCAGATCTGGGTATCGCTTTGTGTGATACAAGATGTTGGACGGGTGTCCTTCATTTTATATCAAGGATGTTGTTCGAGGAAGACCTAGTGAATGATGTTTTGTCATCTTGGAAAACTGTTTGCTGCTTGAGTTGAATACATGTAACGGATTGCTTTGGAGGAATTGAGTGAGTTTTACTACCTTGGTGTCATTACTGGTGGGAATGGGTTAAGCTGTTTGAGATTTTAGTTCTCGCCTTGATCGACATTTCTACCGTATGGTGACCCTTGATTGGAAAGTATAGGAAGTAGTTGGTATGATTGATATTCAGTCACCATCACATGCTTACTGGTGAGATGACGTGATTACGAAGTATGATATTAGCGTGGAATTATTGAGTACACCTAAGATTTATCGGAAGTCTAAACTGACATTTAAAGTGTGAATCGTAGGTCTCCTATGGTTTAATTGTGTGGTAGGCTTACTTCTTGGCGAGATGAGGTTTGGAAAATTTTGGTGCAATATTGGTTTGTGTAGTATGGTCATTGAGATTGTATTTGTAGCTGAAATATTATTGAATAATTGTTGTTGGAGAGCAGATCTTCAGCTACCTTGTCCCCAGGTTAGTAAAAGACAATTGTCGCCTGGGAATGTCGACTTTGAATCAAGCAAGAAGAGTTGACCATATTTAAGTACTTTGTAGTTTGACGTTGATTGTTGGAATATCACAATCTGGAAACACGAAGAAGATAGTGAAACGCTATGGTAGCAGCCTTTGTACGAGAATTTGAGCATGAACGGGTGAGTGGTACCCGAAGGGTGTTGCCTTGTGGCAACCAAAGAAGCTACATAATTAGGAACTTATCGGTTCAATCAAGGCTATCCTATGATACACTTGGCAACTGTGGGACCTTTACGTGAACGACATTTGACTAGAAATCTAAGCACAAACAGACAAAAAGAAAGTGTTGTTTTGTGGTAGCTAAGGAAACTACTTGTTTTGGACTTGTTGGTTAACAGTGACCATCTTTTGGTGTTTTAATAGTGGTTGGACTTCCCCATAAATGCATGTATGAATTGAAAATGTATTAAGTGTGAGTAGATGTATTATCACAATGTTGTTGGTGAACAAGGTGGATCTTAACCGTGCGACTTATATGAAAAGGTTACGAATGATGCTATTCCAACTAGATGGTTTGTGATGTCGATACCTTGCGACATCTGAGCTAGTAGTTGACACGAATTTCTTGACGCCGAAATTCATGTACTTGCGAGTATGCAGTGCTACATTGTTAGGTAAGACAAAATGTTTTGACTTTGGTGTTGATAATTCTGGGTTATAAGCATGTTTTTATTTGATTGTGTAGTTGGGATTATCGGAGACTCTATCGGTTGTTAAAGTAGTTAACTTGAGGTCGTAAAAGAAAACTTAACCTAAGGAAGAGTTGACAAGTTTCGGGATTCTGGCATAATCGAATGAGGTCTTACTTCGATAAGTCTTTTGGGGACTATGAAAGAAATTCTTCCTGCTTGTGGATTATGTCGTTGCTTCAATATCTCGTTTTCCTTGACTGACGGGTCGATTTTCGGTTATGCGGTATGTTGGCATAATTCATATACATATTTGTGCCATAAAACATGGAAATTACTTGTTCTAAAGTCCAATTTAATGTTGACTAATCCAATTCCATGTTTTGTAGAAAATCTTGACAAGAAGAGAAAAAATTAAATTCCGGCAAACTTTACGTGCATCACCACTTTTGGCTGCACAAGTGGCGGCGCACCACCACTCACAGTGGTGTCATGTATTTTTCGACCATATTCATGGAGGAGTAAGGAGGATGAGTACCATAACATCTATTCCATTACATCTATTCACCATCATACTAACTTATCCATATTCCAAACCTTTTGGTTTCAATTCAACCAAACACTCCCTATCACTCAAAAGTCTACCATCATCATCACTTCACTATCTATCATGTTTTAGGCTTAATCACCATCACTCACTCATCATTTTTTATTCTAACCGACACCATCACTCCCATATTCTTTTCTCTTGTGTTTGGGATCTATTACCACTCTCATACTCTACCTCTTTGCTTAATTCAAAAACCTAGCTGCTATCTTGACTTCTCAACACCATTTTCACATCCCTCTCCATCTAATTAAGCACCCATTCTTCACAAGGAAGAAGAAACATCACCCATACCACCCCATTATATCTTCTTTCTCCCTTCATTTCCTCCACAAAACCTCTATATCCACCTCCCAAAATCCAAACCTATGATATCCATACTCCTCAACCTCCATCACTACCACTCAAAGTTGGCTAAAGGAGCATTATATCTTCATCACCATTCCATTCATCATCACCATCAAGAAGTTTATCATCCATCCATTCCACCATCAAGGAGGATTCAAGGAGCATTGAAGGAGGAAAACAAAAGAGAAGCTGCCTATTGATTTGTCAAGCTTCAACTAGTTCATTCATTCCTCAACTCTTTAATTTACCTTGTTGTACTTTATAGATTTGATGCTAATTTGTATGATTATGAGTGAGTAGTTACTTTGTTGGGGCTAGGGTTGAAATCCCTAGCCAAACTTGAATGAATTGATGTTTTAATTGACATTTGATGTTATTTGTGATTTTTATCTTCATAGGCTAATTCAAGAAGTGAATGCACTCATTCAAACTTAACTACTTTGGATGTATTGTATTTGTCATCTCATGAAAAAATGTTTAGGGAGTAGTTAACCTTAAGCATTGATAGCTTGATAACATCCTCTATGTGTATGTGAAGGTTGTGAGTTAAAATAACCTAGATCGAGGATTGGTTTGCTTACATGATTATCTAAACTCAAAGTTTTATGCATCTAGGAACAATGAATTGAGACTTAACCGGTAATAGAAATTATTCTTAGGTAGTTAATTCTAGACTTATCCGGTTGGAATTGATACTATTAAAGGAGTTTAAGCCTTTGTAGTCTTATCTGGATGCAAAGAGGGTAATTGGAAAATTAGAATAGCATCACTTGTATTTGAACTTCAATACTTGCAAGGGAGGTTAGTGGTAGACAATCCAACCCCTAACTTCATCCATTATATCACTAGTTTAGTTTAGAGTAATTTAGTTTACATTTGAGCATCTAGTTGTTTTCAATTCAAAACTATCTTCAAAAACCAAAATCAAATCACTACTCCATCTTGCACATACCCACCATGAGCCTAGATTTCCTCGTGAATTTAGGTTTGTGATTGTACATTTGCATATTCTAGCTCTCCTTAGGTTCACACCCTTGCTAGTGAAAGGAATCCAATCCTCGTAGGTTCGACAACCTTTCTTAAATCCCTATACTATTACTTGTACCCCTTATACTTGAGGGTGTCAATTTGGGTAACAAGTTTTTGATGCCGTTGCCGGGGATTGGAGTAAAATCCGATTCCTAGCTCGGTTTGCCTTTGGGGAAGCTAGATATTTTAATTTTCTTTTGTAATTTGCTATTTTTGAAGTTTTTCCAGAAAACGATCGATCTTTGATTTCTGACGATCGATCGTTTCAAGTCAAAGAAACAAAATTCACATAAAATGATCGATTTTGGGTTCAAAACAAACGATCGTTTCTAGGGTTAGAAGCAAAAACGATTGATCTCGGCTGTACGTGATAAAAACGATCGATCTCAGGAACCAAACGATCGATCGTTTCCTCTGTTTCAGCTTTGTTTTTCTATATTTGTGCTTCAAATCCCTTGTTCTTTTTTTCTTTCTTTTTATTTATAGCTACTAATCCTTTGGGAAGTTATAGGTACATACATATAATTTCTTTGAGCCATGGATGGATGGAACAAGGATGGAATGATCCAAGGGAGTTTGAGCAACAAAGCTATTATGGTGAAGCTTATCAACAATGGAAGCCTTATATCCAAAGTCACTTGCCTTTCAACTATATTTGTGCCCTGTGTGGATCTCCACAACACTCATCTCTCGAGTGTGTCTTAAGATTTGAGTACCCAGAATTCACACAAGAGTATGAGTATGAAATGAGCATGCATCAAGAGACTATGACATCCCAAGCACATCCTCAAAAAGAAGAAAAAGATGAGTCTCTAAGATCTCTACTTCAAGAAGCCATTGCTAAGATGAAAGCTTCCAATATAAGAATGGAGGAAGAGATTGATCAACTCAAACTTTATTATGCATTAAAGCAATCATCTACCACCTTGCAAGAGCCACAAATTTTTCTTGATCAAGTGGAGTCAACCTCAAGTGAAGAAGTGTGTATTCAACATCATGAGCAAGAGTTCCCAATTCAAGTTCAAGAAGAAGATGTGAAAATGCAAGAAGAACCACTTGGTTATGGGAGCCGTCAAATGAGCAAAGAAGAAGTGAAGCAAAGCATTGATGGTTTTGTGCAATTTTGGAAAGCAAGGGGGTTTGTTGTTAAAGATTGATGACCATTTACACAATTTTGGGGTTAATTAACCCCACTTACCCAAACACTCTAAGAGATTGCCCACTTACACAATATTTTATACATATTTTGCCCTAATACCCAATTAAGTATTTTTTTATTACTTTTTATTTATTTTTAGGATAATTTTGCCCTCTCCTTCTTTGTCACTTAGAGAGAGAAGTCATCGGAGACCTTGCCGGACTCCGGTGACCGGAATCCAGCCATCGGACCGGTAGCCGGATTCCGGCGTCCGATTTTATTGCCCCCTAGTAATACCCAATAATCATATTATTGTCTTCCAATAAACATATTACAACATATTATTACCCCCCCCCCAATACTCTTTTTATTGCCTCTCAATAATAATATTATTGCCCTAATAATCATATTATTGCCTCCTAAGTCCTAATAATCATATTATTACCCTCCAATAATCATATTATTGTCCTCCAGTGAATTGCATAAACTGCCAAAACTAAAATGAATACACTACAGACACAATTAATCAATTTATATGTTCAATTCTACATGTTCACTTCTTTTTTTTTTCCTTCCCCATTCTCGGAGCTCACAGTTTACCAAAAAAAAAAAAAAATTGGCCACCCAAAAAATGCTCTGGGCACCAAATTGAAGCAAACTTCAGCCTTCCACCCCCCTCCCCCCCCCCCCCCCCCCCGATTGGGACTCTCCTTCCTCTCCGTCTACGACCCGGCAATAAAACATGCATCTTTCTCCACCTGCTTCAGCTTCTTCTTGGCTGAAGAAGAAGCAGGAGAAGTCCGAGATCGCTTCGACTTACGCTTGGTGGCCATTGAAGAGATGAGAATCGAAGCGATTTAGATATGAGAGGGAGTAGGAGAGAGAGAGGAAACGAATCGGTGTCGATCTGGTCGGTGTAGAGCCAAACAGTGCGCCACCACTCAGAGATGGAGGACGACGACGCGGCACGGAGAAGTCTCGCTCATCGCCAACGTCGCCAGAGTCGGCGGAGACTTGAAGCGGTTAGGAACTCGGGTCAGACCGTATGACTCTGCCGGGAGGAGAGATCGGAGAAAGGAGGGGGGAGAGAGAGAGAGTCTAAGGGGAGTAGTTGTGAATTAAAATGAGGGCAATACTGTCAATAGATGTTAAATTGGGTAAATGGGAGTAAAAAACTCTTAGTGGAGTAAGTGAGGCTCAAATTGTGTAAATGGTCATTATCCCTTAAAAATAATCTTGAAGAATATGATGAACATTTTGAGGAGAAATGTGCAACAATTGAAGCCATGCACCATGATCCATCTACCAATGAGTCCACTACCAGATGAAGAAAGTCCTTCCTTGTCATGAAGAAGAAGTTGAAGAATCAAGGATTTTCCTTCCTCCACTATCCAAGGAACACTATCAAGAACTTCCCAAAGAGCAAGATAGAACATTGAGAACTCATGTTCACAATAAGAATATTGAGATCAAGGTACTTGTACCTCTCAATCCACCATATAGTGCTCAATGCTTCTATGATGAAGTGAAGGATTGGAAGGGAAGTGGTACACTTGTTCACAACCTTTCACCTCACTCTCACATACCTCTACCACCTACTCCTTATCCAAGCATCAAATCCGCATCAACTTTGAAGGAGGAGTCAAGAATGATACTTGGAAGATCCATTGCAAAGAAGAGGAAGACTAAAAGAAAGTCACTCCTTTGGTCAAAGATTGGAGAGTTCATGGATTGCTTTTGTTCTTGCCTCTATGACATTTCAAGAAGTCTTTTGGCTCCAAATAGTACGGTGGTCTTGCACAAGAAGTATCCTCCCTAACAAGTGGTTGTAACTTCTAAGGACTGGCTAGAAGTCCTAAAAAACAAAGCCTTACTTGGAGGTAGCAGTGCATGAATAAAGAGTCTTTGAATAAGAAAAGAAGATGAAGAAGAAAGATGTCATTTATTGATGCAACACCAAAGTTATGAGCTTGGATTGCAAGGCTTTGATGCCTTGTTTGTTGGTGATTATTGGTGACTTGTGGAGAGTAATATGGTCTTCAAGGGGGAGTTTTTCTAACTCTTGCATTTAGTTTGTGTTTTGTGTTTACTCATTTTGTTTTTGTAATTGTGTTATTTTCGTTTTGTGTTTTTGTGCTTGTTTTGTTTTAGAAATTATGTTAAGTTGTGTAGTTTTACTCCATCCATGCTTGAATGTTTCATTGAGAAGCTTTTAAGAACATCATTTTAACATTGAGGACAATGTTAGATTTAAGTGTGGGGGAAGGAAAACTTCGTTTTATGTTTTAAGTTATATTTTGGTCCAAAGTCTTTAAAGCGCCTAAAATTTAAAAATTTGCTAGTTTGGATCACTCTTGTGATTTTTTAATTGTTTATTGTGTTTAGTTAGTGCCTTCAACATCAATGATGAACTTGAGCTTAATATAAATGTGGGCTAGAAAGCGTGTTTGAGTCTTATAAGCTTTATTTTTCAAAATAAATCATTATGGATCAAGTGTTTGATTTCATTTATATCCATATTTGTCATATCAATATATTGAGGGAGAGAAGCATAGTGAGACTTGAGCTTAATTGATGTGCATGCATTATTCTAAGCACTAATTTCTTCATGAGTGAACATCTCATTTGCTTTGCATCTCTAGAACTTGCTCCATATCTTTCAAAACTCTTTGTCACAATTTTACATCTTGGAAACGAATTAAGCAATTAGGAATCCACCATGGCCAAATGAGTATGTCCCAAAAGATTGAATATCCTTAGATTGCCATTTTGAGCCTTTATGTAAGCCTTTCAATTCTTCATACCATAAATGTTTACCCTTAACTTAAACACTTGCCTTACCCTTTCAAGTTTACTTAATGAGCAATACAAAAATGTTTATGTCATGATGCTAAAAGTAACAAGTTTAGGGTTATCTAGAAATGAATAAGTGTGGGCGTGTTCGTCGCTTTGCAATTTTACTTTTTGTTAGTTAAAAAAAAATTTGAAAAGAAAGAAAAAAGAGGAGAAACAAAAGAAAATCTCAAAATAGTGTTATTTCAATTCAATAATTAGTTATTGTTCAAGTTTGGGGAAGTGGTGAGAAAGTGAAAATTTTGAGCATCTTTAGTTCTTAAATTCTTAATCTTAAAAGGATTGTTGCTTATTAAGTTGCTTGAAAATTCTTTTACCATTCCATTTCATTTCTTTAACCCCTCACCCTAAGCCTCATTACATCCAATAAAAGTCATTTTTCATCCAAGATGTGATTTTGTTGATGAGTGGAGATAAGATTGAAGAGCAAGCATATAGCGGTATTGCATGAGATTGTTATGAGTGTAAAATAGTTAATTAACCCATAAACACATGTGAAAAATAGAGTGAATATCTTGTGAGTTTATGGTTAACATGGTTTGACATGCCTTCTCAATTTTGCCATGGTGAACACATAACTAATTTGGGAACGAACTTTTTGTAGGTCAGAGAGATACCCAGCATCAGTAAAACCTTCCAAAACATCAACCATGTTTTGGGGAGGGGAAAGAGAACGTAGGCCAAGGTTGGCGGCGTTTCTGGTGTGTAATGGGTCTGAATCCATCATCTCTCTGTAGGGATAAAACAAGTCCATATCAGTCATACCACTTAAGTATCAAAAGATATCATTTACGTCAGTCCAATGGTATCGTGTTGGTGCAAAGTTATATCTAGCTAACAAGTTCACTGCAAATGAGATGTCCGGTCTTGTGCATTGAGCTAAGTACAATAATGTGCCTATTGCACTTAGGTAGGACACTTCTGCCTCTAGTACGAGTCTTCGTCATCATCTTTAGGACGAAACAGATCCTTTTTTAGGGTCAAGACAACAGACAATCATAGGTGCGCTTGAAGGCTTAGCTTTGTCTTCATTAAAGAGCCTAAGCATCTTTTGGGTATAAGCTTATTGATGAATGTGGATACCATCAACACGGTGCTCAAGTTCGAAACCGAGACAGAACCGTATTCTCGCAAGATCTTTCATCTCCAACTCGGATTCAAGTGTTCAGCAGTTTCCCTAAACTCCTTAAGGGCTTCCAATGAAGTTCATGTCATCAACATGAACCGCGATAAAATTTGAAACTTGTCATAGATACGCTGGACATAGTTCATCATTGACATATCCCTTCCCAATCAAGTGGTCACTTAGTGAGTGTTTTAACCTCATTGCAAAAGTGCTCCGTGGTCTAGAGCTACTTGGCTTGGGTAAATGAAGTTCATCAAGAACCTTCATGTATATTCTATATCTAGATCCCCATAAAGATACATAGTGATCACATTCGTAAGCTGCATGTCTAGTTATTTAGAAACTACCAAACTGATAAGGTGGTGGAGTGTAATGACATCCATTACAGGAGAATATATATATCTTCTCGTAGTCGATTCTAGGGTGTCGTGAGAAGCTTTGCACCATAAGGCGAGTCTACAACCTCTTTTTCTCATCACGCTTTCTAGCAAAGACCCATTAGCCAACAAGTTTTATGTTAGGAGGTGTCAGCATCATTGGCTCGAAGAACCTTCCTCTTCATTAGAGAATCCAATTCAACTTGGATCGCATCTTTCCATTTAGGGCAGTTTTCTCTACATTTGCATTCATCATTCAACAATGAAGCGTGGTTCGATATCATCGAACTTGACAATCTCATGCGCAATGAAAAGCGCGAATACATCATCAATGATGATATAGTTTATATCCCACATCTCATGTACACTAGTGTAATTTTCAGAGATCTCTACATTCTCAGGAATATGTTCTGACATTGAGGCGTCCCCCAACGATAACCATAGTCCGGAACATTCTCATGAGATGGATTTTGAGTGTCGATGATCAAAGGATCGGGTTGTGTCAAAGTATTTTTCGAACCCACGGACCTCCCAAGCATCCTAGCTTGAGCCATGGCCTGTGACGCCAGAGTACCACTATCTATGGTGTTGGTGCCATGTCTACCTCTATGTAGGGTGGCGCTACATCCTCTCATAGGGGCGTCCATCCTTGCAGGCACGTTTGCAGCAGATATGTGTGATCTCATCACTTTAGCGGGGATTGAGATGAGACATAGTGGGGACATGCCGCGACAATTCCTGTCGTTCCTATTGAACTTTGATGTTCTTATCTCCCCCTAACAACAGGAAGACTGTCTCATCAAAGTGACAATTCAGCAAAACAAGAGGTAAAGAGATCGTCTGGCAAGGGTTTAAGTAGCGGATGATCGTTGGAGCTTCAAACCCAACATATTTGCCCATTCGTCTATGAGACCCATCTTGATGCGTTGTGGCGGTGCAATTGGCACATAAATCGCGCACTCAAATATGTGTAAGTACAAGATACTTGTACCCAGTCACTAGCTGTAACGCAGAGATAGATTGAGTGGCGGTGGGTCGTAAACGAATTAGCATAACTGCATGTAATATTGCATGACCCCAAGCGGATATAGTGAGATTGGTGTGCATTACCAATGTCTGGGCTACCATTGTAATTATTTAATGGCGGCTTCCGCAAAACCATTTGGGTGTATACATGAGAATATGATATCCAACATCAGTCCCAATGATATGCAATAATCATCGAAAGTCATTGATGTAGACTCTCCAGTATTGTCAAGTCGAATTGACTGAATATGATGATCCGGGTAGTGAGCTCGTAGCCTTATGATCTGAGCTAGGAGTTTAGCATAAGCAGAATTAGGAGCGGGCAATAGCGCGACATGTGACCAACATGTCTACACGTTAACCAATACCATAAACGGTCCACAAGTTGGTTGAATCGGTCCACAGAATCCCTTCGAATTCTATGTAAGAACGGAACGAGTATTTTCGTATCCTTTGCATAGGACGGTCTTGGTCCTCATTTTCTTAAGGAACAAGCTTTGCAAAATAAGCGAGGGGCCTTAGAAGCAACCAATGAAGATTTTGGTTGGGCATGTGCGTCTAAAACACTGTTGGAAGCAAAATTGGTGACAACATCACCACTTGGTCCAGGAATCAATTTCTGATTCTTGCTTCGTTTCGCTCGAAAGAATGGATGTCCGTGTGAAGTATTTAATATACGGATCATCATGTCACGACCAAGATGTCTTAGTCGGTCATGCCAAAGTCAGTATGTGTCAGAATCCAAGAGATCTTCTCTTATTACGTTATTGGATTCGATAGGTCGAATAGTAGTGACATAGAGTACACTAGATTGACACATAGGCGTCTCTAAGATGCGCTTTCGTCCGCAATCATCAGAGGTAATGCAAAAAAACTCTTTACCATTCTTAGTATGCGTTTCCGCATGGAATCCGTTGACTCAATAGGGTTCGATTTGCCCTAGGAGCGTAGAGAGCTTCTGTGACGGTGATCAAGGTGCCATTAGGCAAGAGGAATTGGGTCATTCCATGTCTTTGAACTAAACCTGATGGCCCAGTCATCGTAGTCACAAAGGAATATGTAGGCAATATCTCTAAGAATAATTGCTTATGTCGGAGAATGGTGTGCGAATTCGCACTATCCGCGAGACATTAAAGTTCTCCAGTGTCCATTCCTAAAAGAAAAGCTCAAATGGAGTTGATATGAATGAACTCAACATTTTATTAATAACTCAATGGACTACATCATTGTTTCTTAACCACAAAGAAATCTAATATGTAAACCAGCTAATGCAAAACAAAGGTTGTCGCTTAACTTCCTTCGGTAACTCCAAATTAAGCATGACTAGGAAAGTGAGAGAAAATATCGGTGGAGCAAAACTCGCTTAAGTACTACTTATCTCAACTACTTTCCTAGACATCACACTTACATCATACTTTCTACTAAGAAGAAAGTATGGAAATTACGTCCATCACCAGTTATTACAAGCATGCAGCAGGTGGAGCCAATATAGAAAGTAATTCAAAGTCCATCTGCGCAAATCTGAGATATAATGATTATCATATACGACTAATACGAGTGATTGACAAAGAGTAATTGAAAATAAAAATGCAATTATTCGTGGTACAACACATAGCATAAAAAATAAAATAAATTAACCTAGCACACATCCTATCCAGTAGTACCAGTGCCATATTTGGTCAAACTCAACCCATTCCTTATTTCCCTCTCCAGCAACAGGCTTCAGACTAATTTAGGAACGTAACCCATCATGCGAGGTATAGGCTGTGTATGAACCAAACTTCCCATAGTTATATTGCATTGTGACCATCCGGAACTGGGAATGGAAGAACTTAAGAGGTCAATTGAGCTAGTTGATGAATCAAATTTTTTTTATTATTTTATGCAATCTTCTTTTTTTTTTTTTTTTGAAAGGATATTTTATGCAATCTTTTCTAACCAATATCAAAGGGAGGGGAAGAGGAATATGATTTCAAAACGTCAACTGTTGTTTATCCGGTTATGTAAGGGAAGGACCTTTTTATTGCAATTGAATATTATTTCATGCAAGTCTCTCATGTATAGTCTAATGAAGGCTTTACTATCAACTTCTTTAAAATGCATATATTATTTGCGTGCTTAAGTGATAGATAAGCAACATATTCTTGGAAAATGAAGTGTTTTTGTTGGTATTTTTGTATTTTTGTAATAATTAATATTTATCAAATAAGGTAAACATAGGCATGAGACACTAGATAGCAAGGTCAACATTTGATTTTGGTACTCTTTGGCATTTGATTTTAAGAATGATGTTCACCTAGTCAATAACTAACCAATAGAATTATACTCAACTTCTCTTGAATATGGATCCATTTGTGGAAAACAAAAGAACTCAAATTAAAAAATAATGGTACGATGCCAATTCTAATCTTATAGATTTGATGATGGATTGGTAGAAGCGATGCACTAAAGTGTGTGAGGCGCTAGGGTTCCAGTGGGAGCCATAATAATGAAATTTTTAATCCATCTAAGAAGAAACCCATGGTAGTTGCCTAGTTGGTCCTTTTCCGCCTCACTTATTCGATAGCTTATCCTCACTTTGACCCAAAGGTACTAAGATGACTCGATTGATATTCTACTTTGGTTTTGCCTAAAATTGTATGTGACTTTATATTAATCATTTAGCTCAAAATCATTTTGTCGTACTGCCTTTGAGTGCTTAAAAAATTTAATTGTTGTTAATTGATTTAAGAGATTAGGCTCATTTAGTCAGATGATTCGCAAGTTTTTTTGTTTCCGGTATAACATAGTTTAAGTAAAAAAAATACCTGTTTCTTTTGAGTTTTCGCCTTTTCGGGGTATGAATCTACCCTGCTTCAAGTTTTTTTTTTTTTTTTTTTTTTTTTTTAAGGAAAAAGTCAGGCCATATACCAACAAAAACACTTCATTTTCCAAGAATATGTTGCTTATCTATCACTTAAGGACGCAAATGAAAAAAAAAAAAAAAAAAAAAAAGAGAGAGATGTATAGAGCAAGATGGAGCGCTTCAATATGATTCATTAGATGTTTGTTCCACACTCCCTCCATGACAGAATTCAAAAGTAACCACTTGGAGATACGTATGTTTTGTAGTGCTGCACTTATATATATTATTAATTTACACGATCAGAGCAGCAGCATGGCTAGCTTCAGAGACAGAAAACACAAGTAGATTGCGATTAGGCCACTCCCCATATAACGATCCAGCTTCATATTCTTGTTTGGCAACATGACAAGCGCCCAGAGCAACCCCGCCATCAGAAACGCCACCGTCTCGTACAGAGAACGGTCGATAACAATGACGTATGAGGATGGATACTCCTTCCAAGCTGACAAAACCAGTGAGAACCCCAATCCCACCAGTGTGTTGAACATCGGCCCCGCGTAGCAGCCCGTAATGGCAATCTGGGCTCCGTCTGCCCCACCGTTAACCGCCATGGCCACATTAGCTATCAAATCTCCGAGAGAGTTACCCCAAGCCAGAATAGTAAGTCCCAGAATGGAAGGACTAATCCCCAATATATTCCCATACGACTCTAACAAACACACCAGTTCTTCAGCAGTGAGGTAAGTCCAGGCCACACTCATCACAAACCCTCCCACAAGCCATGGGAACAAGTACTTGTTATTGTTTGGTGGGCCTGACTTTTTCGTGCTCAAATAAGCAAGATTACCAAAAACCAAACCAGTAATAGCTGCTGTTATGTAAGCCACTAATTTAGTTCTGGAACCCACATTTTCAGCATGTGTGTTGAAAAGGGCAGCAAGTGACATCGGTGCCAAGGTCACAGAAATAACTGCAAATGGCTTGGACCAATTTTCCTCGCTCACAACCGGTATGGTCAATCTTCTAGGCAACGACAGAGGCAGCTCCAACAGATACCCCAAATAACCAAAAGACGAATATTGTTTCTGTTCTTGATCGTCGACACCATCTTTATCATCATAATCTTGAACAGAAACAACTACTTTTTCTTCGTCGACATGCCCCAATAAGGGACTAGTGCTAGTGTCTCCGAGAACCAATAATTGGTCTCTTTCTCTCTCTAATTTCCTTACGTTGTATATGTGTGTGGCTGAGACTGAACCGACATAGATAAAGTAAATAGCAACAAAAGCAATGGAACCCCACAAATTGATTTTTCCGATCGCTATGATCACAAGAAGAGAGGAGAGGGAGAATAAGAAAAAGATGACATCTCTTATGAAGCTGGACTCGTCAACTGACACTTGTTGATGGCTAATTAGTATGCTAATAAGACCTACCACAATAGTAGACACAAAGAAGGCTCCCCCCAACACACTGTTTAGGCCGACATCACCATCACCTGATCCCGTGAAAGAAACGATGCTCGAAAAGACATCCGGGGCGCCATTTCCGAGCGAAAGGAGGGTCACTCCGGCAATGGTGGGAGAGAGCTTCAAGATTTTGGACAAGCTCTCTAAGGAGGAGCAGAAGTAATTGGCAGCTGTATTCCCCAAGAGGTAGAACAAAACAAGAAGCCAAAGTAGAATTGCAACATGGGCTATTATTGGGAACTGGCCAAAGTTGCAATAAAAGATTTGGAGATAGTTTAAGTAACCATCAGGTCTGCAACCTATTTGGGTTTTGACATACAAACACTTGGTTTCAAAATCTGGGTGTTCATGGAGTTTACTGCAGCCATCATCAACTATGGTGGCATGAAGAATAGTGGACTGGTTTGGTAAGGTTGAGCTGTGATTATTGGGATGGAGATAATTAGTAGTTGTAAGACAGAGACATAAGAAGAGAAAGAGAAAGGATATGTTGAGGAATAGAGCGAGTTTCTTGAGTGTAGAATTGGAGGTTGAGCCAGCCATTCACAAGATAGAGAGGTTAGGTGTTGCAGAGGAAGTCTCGTTTGGAGGTGTGTAGATGTTGAAAGCAGATAATTAAGAAATAGTCCATGATTTTGAGAATTTCAGGCGGGGAATCTTGTTATCCCATGGGGAGTAACTAACGTGTGGTGTTTCAGTGTTTGGTTTTTGCTGAGATATAAAAAATAAATAAATAAATAAAATATAAAAAAAAATTGAAATCACGAGACAGTAACTTTTTTATTTTACTTCAAATCAGAACCCAAAAAAAACACTTTTTTTTTTTTTACTTTTTTTTAGTCAAGATAATTTAAACTGTAACCACAACCTGCTGCAATCATAGCACCCACTAAGGAATTAAATCTACAAACAAGCATCCATAAGCCTAAACTAATCATCCTTAATCCGAAAAGGAAAGACTAATATTTGTCCAAGTGCTCTTGGCCATCTTCTTTAGATCAAGATTCTTATGGGTTTAGAAGGTTGTTAGGCAATTTGCTATTGTTAGCAGATGGATGATTGGACTAAGACATTGGTGGACCTAGCATAGGGCTACTGTGGGCTGCCGCCCACACTACATCATCATATATCCGTGTATATATATAGATGCTCTTGACAATTTTATGCATTTCAATGTGTAGTATGCAACTTTTGCCCCCACAAGTGTCATGATTTTGATGATTTCATGCATGTTTAATCTAATATCATAAAAATTGCTTCTTATTTGAATATTTTCATATGTTTTCGCCCCTGCATAACTAATTTTCTAGGTCCGCCACTGGACTTATAATCATTCTCAGATCATGCCCTTATTATTCTACAGTCGTATATTGGTTAGATGCAATAATACCTATGGCAGTGTTATTTCAGTTTGTGGTGATAATCATAATTTTGATTTATGAATTTTTTAATGGTGATAATCATAATTTTGATTTATGAATTTTTTAAGGATTTTTGTTGTTTTGGGTTGTGTGCAATTGGTTTGGATTTAATGTTGATTTTGGTGATGTGGGATTAATAGTTGTCACCGGCGGCTTTTGTCCGCTTTTTTCATTGGAGTTTTTTTTTGTTTTTTTGATAAGAAAAGAAAAACAATTTAAAGAATGAAGCCTCTTGGGCAACCAAAGTTTACAACGTCAAAAATTAAAGCTCTAGAAGCCTCACTTGGGACCCTATCACTCCAAGACATAGGAGAAGCAGCATTATGTCCTAAATTTGCAATAGCATCAGCTACAAAGTTTGCTTCCCTATAGATATGCTTAAAGGTAATTTGAGAAAAGGAAGTTGCAATGGTTCTAATGTCTTCAATCAATTTGAGTAGCCTCCACGGTGGAATCACCCGTCCTGTAACTGCATCAATAACCAAATTTGAGTCTCCTTCAACTTCAACTCTTGTAAAACCTTTGTCTTTGGCCGCAATTAGACTATCCTTGAGTGCAGTAGCTTCTGCAACAGGAGTAGAAGAATTGCCAACACACTTGGTTGCAGCAATAACTGGTCTTCCATTATGGTCTCTGATAACGAAACCACTAGCAGCTGAATCTCTTCTAACTGAGCCATCAAAATCGATTTTAACAAAAGAACTAGGAGGAGCAGACCACTTAATTGTGGTTGAAAGGTTTGAAGTTTTTGCTCCACTAGTACTAGTGTTAAGATCTGCAAAGCTTTTCATTATTGCTTCAACTGCCATAACAATTGACATAGGATTGACAGAAGCTGTTCTGAAAATAACATCATTTCCAGTCTTCCAAACCTGCCAGCATAAAGTAAGAATCTTTGCAAACAGGTCAGCATTGTAAGGTTGTAGTAAGAAAAGTTCCTCAAAAACTTTGAGATATCCTTCCTCCCAGTCTACTGGGGTGTTAATGTTTGCCAACCTCCACACTTCCTTAGTGAATTCGCAATAGCCAAACAAATGATCAGCAGTCTCATTATCTCTAGTACAGAGAAGACACGAGTTATCATTAATAATCCCAAACCTGGAAAGTCTGTCCCTCGTTTTGAGTCTTCCTCTCAGCAACAGCCAGCCAAAGATTTTAATTTTTGGTTGAACATTAAGCTTCCAGAGCTTATTAATCAACTTGGACTGGCTATGCTTACGAAGATGATCATATTGCAACCACGTAGCAGATTTAATAGAAAATTTACCATTTGAGGAGGGACCCCAAATATATTCATCTTCCTGTTCACATACAGGTAAAGGAATGCCAAGAATTTGCTTCACAATATTAGGGTCTAGAACAGAAGCAAGCTTTGCCTTGTCCCATTTACCATTAATAATATACTCAGCCACTGATTCTTCTAGGTTAATCATATTCCTTTTATCATCAGGAATGAGATCAAGTAAATGACAATCAAAGGCCCAATTAAAAGTCCAAAATTTAATATTCTTACCATTACCTATAATCCACCTCATTCCTTTCATGATCAGGTCTCTTGCATCCAAGACACCATTCCAAGCAATAGAGTTCTTCTGTTTCTTCTTGGCTTGAAAAAAAGAAACTTTTCTTAGATACTTTCTTCTCATAATTTGTGACCACCAGTTATCCTTATCATTAATTACTTTCCAAGCTAGTTTAGCTATAGCTGCATTATTAAAATAAGCTGAAGGTCTAATGCCCAAGCCACCTGTTGACTTGGGTTGGCACACCTCCTCCCAAGCAACAAGAGCACATTTCATGTCTGAGCCCCAGAAAAAGGATATGGCTTGTTTATCAATGTTGTTGGTCAACTTCTTTGAACATTTGAAACAAGACATAATGTGATTCGGCATACCAGCAATGTTAGATTTAATAAGGGTTAACCTACTTGCCCTTGAGAGTGTTCCTTTCTTCCACCTAGACAACTTATTTGATAATTTAAGTAAAAGTTCTTTCGCATTTATAGGATCCTTCCAAAAAATAACATTATGGATACCCAAATACTTTCCTATTGTAGCCTTCTGCTAAATGTTATAGCTTTTTTCATTGGAGTTGGTATTGTTGATGTCTTGTTGAAGTTAGCATCTTTACTAGGGGTATTGTTGATGTCTTGTTGCATAGAATAATTTCCACTTTACTAGGAGTATTTGTTGTCTTCAATGTAATATTGATGTTTATGTAATGCAATTGATTGAGTAAATGCAATGTAGGTGCAACATAAGCCAATAATGAAAATTTTGATGGCAGTACTTAAGTGGCTGGCGACACAATACATTGTTTCTAGGTATTAAAAATTGCACTTGAACATGGTCAAGTATCAGACGAGCATCTTTACACTTCTCATAAATTAAAATTAAAACTAATTTTGTAATGAAAATTAGCGGTAAAATTTGTAGCATAAAAATTCAAGGGACTAGAGATGTAAATTTCTAAATTTTTATTATGTAAAAATTCATTTGTTTAAACATAGTAAAATTCATTTGATATAGTTAAGAATGAGTTCTTGATTTTGACCGATTCACGTTCCCTTTACCTGTTTGTTTAAATGCAGGGAAGTCATGTGCCACAAGTAAACGTCTCCTCAAAGAAAAAAAAAAAAAAAGAACACAGAAAAACAACACTTTTTTGATGATACAAATAAACAACACTGGAATATACTATGATAAGCAAATTTAAATATGACTCAATATGTTGGGTGGTATAAGGTACATACAGAAGATTACATACATATACTACCAAACTTGTAAGACATTATACATAGATTTTCGAATATAAGAAAACTGTTAAGGGTACTTAAATTCTCAATCTATTATATCAAAACAGAGCTTAGCCTCATCCCAGGGACCATGGATCTCAAATTTGTATTCCTGCATCTGTATGAGCCAGTATGGACAGACAACTGATACAATAATCAACAACCCTAAGAACATCACAAAAAGAAATAGGTGCAAGGTATAAACAAGGGCCAAGGTGGCAATCATCAGACCAAAAGAAAACCACATGTGCAAACGGAAGGAATATTTCTTCATACAGTAAGTAACCAATGGAGCGAAAAGGAAAACTTGCAAAGAGAAGTGCATGATTGCAAAAACAAGCAGAGTTGATGGAAGGCGGGATGCAATAAAAACTGAGGCCACAATAGAAGCATTTAAAGAAATGCAACTTGTCAATGTCGGACTGTTTAGAGCACCAAGTGTTCTTACAGTGGATCCAAAGTAGTCATGGAAGAAAAGATGGAGCAAAAGTAGTGAAACTGTTACTGCCAAAATGGAGTCTGAGCTAATGGATCTTGTAAGAGTTTGATAGATAGGAGCCAAAAGATACAGGCCAGAGGTGAAAAAGGAAACATTGAGGAGGTAATGCAAGAACAGATTGAGGGATAACATTTCTTGAGTTAAAAGGAGAATAAGAAAACCCAACCCAAGAAGGGTGACATCAAGAAGTAAAAGTGAATTTTCATTAAGAGTTGATCTGAGGGTGTAGATCCAAACCAACCCGATTAGAGCTACAATGCACAAATATTGGGAGATGGACACTGAATCCTGCATCACTTTTAGCAAGTCCCTTTTAACAACATTGGCATTAGTGACCATATCTTCAAGAAAAGATTCATCTGTGTGATTGTCATCAAAACCAGGTTGCATCCCCCCATAAACCACTTTTTTCCATTTGGGTTTTGCGGGAGATGTGCTTTCAGTCATGCTGCTAACCATTGCAACTCAATTGTCTAGCAAAAACAAAAACCGTCTATAGTCATGTGAGATCTAACCTTCACAGGGACTTCCAATGAGTTTCCAGAAGAAATAGGCTTTGCCAACCTGTCCAAGTATATGGAAAATAGATAATGAAGAAACAAAAAATTACTAATAAAGACAATCACTTGACTTCAAAAAGAATTCCCCCCCCCCCCCCCCCGACTTTATGCGAAAATAATTACACCAAATATTCATTTCAAAATGTATATCGAGCAGAGAAATTTCAGACATCCCTCAAGATCAATGTGGGTTAGGTGCTCTGTCATAAGGAAAAGAAAAACAAAAATGCAATGTATCATACCTAAAGGCTAAAACTAGTTTTTTTTTTTCCTCTATCATAAATATATATATATATATATATATAATACACAGACATACACACAAGCAAGAAATACCAAGCTCTTGAAGAACACACAACCTAACATTAAAAGAAAAAAAAAATTCAAAATTTTGCACCCACAAAATACATAAAATTATAACTACCAGAATAAAAACAAACACAGACAAAATAAAAATAAAAAGATAAAAAACTGAGAGAAAGTTGAGCACATATCATAAGTTTGAATTACATATTAGAATCGCCAGATACCCATACAGAACTATGTGAACAACCTGGAAATTAGCCTCTACATTCACAGAAAGATGAACCTGATAACTCAAAAAAGACTCGAGGCTAATGTCAAGAAAAGGAAGAAGTCTATTGACAGAAGACAGAGGGTCCACAGGGTTATTCCCAGCTTCCATAAGCAGGGGCATCACCGGAGCCTTTTGTCTTTTGGCATCATAAAAAAAGATCAAACACCTAACTATTCAAGCAAGGCACAATTGCAGTCATATACGTAAACTTATGTACTCAAGAGGATAGATCATACAATGTGATCAACAAGCTCCTGTCCTGATTTTAGTATAGTTTTGCATAAAATGGTGCTTCAAAGATAGAAACGAATAATGTTTTCCATGCATTATATTGTTAAGTGGAATATGTAGACATTAAGCAGTATAATTATAAATATTACTATTAATGTCAGCATTCATGAAAATTACTTGTTGTCTTCAAGTTATAAAGTTAAGTAATATCCAATGAATGTAGAAACAATTTGGTTGCTTTCTTTGTTGTTTTAACAAAAATAAGAGGACCGTCAGCAAAGCAAACACGAGGTTAGAATTCAAAAACATTTTAAGTGTTTCTAGTGTCAAGTCTTAATTAAACTGGCTCTTTAATTTGTTGGTCCAATGTACTCAATGTACTGTAAATAATACTTCTCTGGGAATGGGACAAGTCTCCCGCTATAAAACAGTTTGTACTCCTCTCAACTTCTATCCAACTGCATCCAGCTGGCTTTTTCAAGTCTCTTATCCTCATAAGCTGTCTTACCTCCATGACCCTATCCCATCTAGCTTCTGATGCATATAAGTTTGACATCACCACATAGTTCCCAATATTATCGACTTCAATTTCAAACAGATGATCTGCCACAATACGGCCCAAGTCCACCATATGATGAGTTCTACAAGCACCCAGCAATGTCCCCCATATGTTGGCATTTGCTTCAATAGGCATCTTGGACACAAAAGAAAATGCATCATCAACACGCCCACCTCTCCCAAGGAGATCCACCACACAAGCATACTGTTCCACGGTTGGTTTGACACCATAAACCGCTTCTATGGTATAAAAGATCTTCAGCCCTTCATTCACAAGGCCAGCATGACTGCAAGCAGATAAAACAGCAGTAATAATAACATTATCAGGCTTTATACCCAACTCAAGCATATGAGAGAAGACCCCAAGTGCTTCCTCTCCCATACCATGCATGGCAAACCCACCAATCATAGCTGTATACATAACCAGATCCTTATGCAGGCTGGACTGAAACAGCTTATAAGCACATACTATGGCACCGCATTTTGCATACATATCTAACAGAGCTCCCGTCAAGTAAACGTCATGAAGAAAAGCTCTCACCACATATCCATGACACTGCCTCAGCAGGTGGACTGAGGATATTTGAGCAGATACAGGAAGGAGGCTCATAATGGTCATTGCATCTGGCTTCATTCCTTGAGCTTGTAACTCATAAAACAGATTAACAGCTTCAGCAGGACAATCATTTTCAGCATAAGCTCGGACCATTAGATTCCAAGAGATGAGATCAGTTTCAGACATACTGTTAAATACCATTTGTGCATCATCATGCGACCCACAATTCACATAAGCTGAAATCATTGAATTGCATGTCGCTCTTTTCTGTGATAAACTCTGAAAGATCTTGAATGCGTAGTCCATGTTACCACATTTGGCGTATGCATCAAGTATCGCATTTCCAATATTAGGCTCAGTATCATCCAACAAAAGCCCAGCCTTAATTGAATAGCTATGAGTTTCTTTAACCTTTTCTACTCTCAATACTGCAGAACAAAACTGAATTATGGTCAAGATGGTAATATGATCCGGTATCATACCTTCCTTTAGCAGCCCATTTAATAAGTTCACAAACTTGGTAGAATAGCCAATACCTGCAAAGGCAACTAGCATGGTATTCCACGATATCAAATCTCTCCTAGACATCATCAAAAATGTCTCATAAGCATCTTTAATTTTATCACATTTCACATAGAAACTAACCATGGCATTTCCAACTGCTGTAGACTCGTATAGCCTAGGATGTCGAAGAATGTACCCATGGATCTTTCTCCCCACATGCAAGAGTTTTAAATGTGCACAAGCAGGCAGAATGCTGATAATAGTTACAGAGTCTGGCCCCATCGTCTGTAAAGAGATTAGTTTGTGAAACAAATCCAATGCTTTCAACCACTCACCATTTGATGAATATCCTGCAATAATTGCATTCCATGAAACCAAATCTCTTGATTTCATCCTGTGGAACAAAGATTCCGCTTTTTCTATTCGTCCAAGAAGTAAATAAAAACTTAACAAAGCATTGCACACGGAAACATCTGCTGCTAGTTCACTCCGGCGTAGAACATAACAATGAATCTCTCTCCCTGACCAGTAGGCATTATTATCTAAAGAAGCACAAATGGGCAGAATAGTTGCAATGGTTGCATTATTTGGGTCCATTGGTCCTTTGAGCATCCAACTGAACAACTCATACGCCTTTTTTATCAATCTATTCTCAGAAAACCCTGCAATCATTGCATTCCACGAAACGACATCTTTGTCAATGATGTTATCAAACACAGTATATGCATCATCAGAAACTAGCCCACATTTTGCATACATAGATATCAGAGAATTTCCCACAAGAACATCTGTTTCTAATCCAGACTTAATCACATAAGTGTGCACACTCTTCCCCATATCTAAATCCCCTAAGCGAGCACACACAGGAAGAACAGTAGCAATGGTAACAGAAGTCGGCTTAGCCTTCCCACCTACATGCATATCATGAAACAACTTTATTACCTCATCATTGTACTTCCGAGATGCAGAAAACCCAGATAAGACAATGTTCCAAATTACAGAATCTGAGTAACACATTTGACCAAAGAGTGTCTTGCAATCATCCAATGCACCACATTTGGCATACATATTGAGCAGTGCTTTCGAGACAGAGAGGCATGAAAGATCACCATGCTTGACAACATAACAATGAAGTGCTTTTCCGGAATTTATTGCTAAGAGGGCAGCACAGGATTTGAGAAGGGCTGCTAATACCTGGTAATTGGGTTTAAACTGACCAGAACTTTGAGAACTACGAAGTGGAAGAGGCAACACTTCATTATGCCTGTCATCTATGCAGTAGCTCCTTTTAAAATTTCGAGAACTGGGTGACACATGTCTACAAGCAGCTCTTGTACGCTTTAAATATATATTACAAGCATTAAAATTTCTCAGCATTATAGCTGAGTTAAAGAAGTTTTAAGCTTTTCAACTTCCCACTCGGAAACCTAAACCAAAATTGGGCAGCCAGTGGAGAGAATTCCACCAAGTACATGTATGGAACCACATTCTTATGTTGCTTTACATCACCGCTTTTTCTGATTGTAGAGAATGTCAGCCAACAGAGTCCTGCAGTGTCTTCTTCCAAATACTGGCCACTCTGAGTTCTTTCCTCAAAAAAAGATGACTGAAATTGAGGAGGAAAAGGGTTATATTAAGATACTTCCTGCCTCCTCCTTAAGAATTGTCGCTTCAGTGTACAACTCTTCTTAGTGGCCGTGCTTGACCCTATTTTCAATAAAGATGGCATTATTTCTAATTCAAAACCTCTCAGCTTTTAACTAAACCTAGTGGTTGGAACAATTGCATGTTGGCATACGTACAATAGCCAATTACTCACCCTTATGTATTCGCCCTTTCTTTCTCTCATTTCTTAAGCTTGTCTTGTCCAAGCCAAACAAAAGAAAAATGCAAAAAATATCTAGCAGTGTGGAATTGTGGCACACCTAAGTAAATCACAAAATCAAGAGAAAAGCCATATGAAGATCAACAAAAATCCATCTGCCTTCTTTGGGAATTTAACATTTTCTTAACAAAAATGGAAAAAGATTAAAAAAAACAAAAAAGTGGGTTTCATTCAAATTAGTGTTGGGATACATAAAACATCTCTAAATGCAATTGAAAATGCAGCAAATCTCTAAATGCAAAGAACAAGGATCCACAAAATTTCACACTGTGATTCATTTCCAACACCTTGTCAACCAATCCTATAACCATTATCAGAATAGAGAAATGAAACACAAGCAGTTTTCCTTCAATTTCTTACCAGAGAATCACAGATTAACTAAAATTCACGCATTAGTATGCTCTTGAGTTTGAAACTAAATGTAAAACCGGAGAAGAAATAAATTACCATTACCTGATTCCGATTTGGGGCCTATAGGGCTCAACTCTTAAGACATATCAACAGGGGCTGTGGGCAACATTAGATTAAACTGAATCAGATTTGCAACTCTACTACAGACAGCCGCCCAACACATGCATACTCAAACAGGAACAAAGATCGAAAGAAACAGTACCGTAGGTAGGAGTACAACTTCATCTTCATCTGGGCGGGCACCAACACCAAGATTAAGGGGTTGAAGTCTTTTTGACACGTTCGGGACGGCGTCTACTTTGTGTTTACTTGTAACATCAACATGTATCACTTGGCGGACCATCGGTGGGTGGGTACTGGGTAGGGCTGTAAATACTAGGGGTATGTGGGATTCGGATATTAGCATTTTCTTAACTACTTTGAATTAATAAAGTTTGATCTTTTGGACTTTTTTATATTGCTTGAAAATTTATATTTGTTCCGGTGACTTTGTAATGAACCCTATAAATTAAGGCTGAGGGTTGAGTTCCTTCTAGAACATGATAACTCGAAGTTTTAACATTCAAGGTTACAGCTTTTAATATGTGTGAATCACTAAGGCTAACTGACAGGACCTGCCCCGAATTTCACCCTGAAATCCGAGGTGGCCCTGTGGGGCCCACCTTAGGAATAACTCTACCAAAAATTTGGCAGAGTCACCCCTAAAATGGACTACCCAAAACCTGTAGAATTACAATCACACTTCTAACAAATCATCCATAATCTTCTGGAGCCACCCTGCTCCCCAAAACCCAACAACTTCACAATAAGTAACTGAAATCCGAAAATAACATATTCTTAATTACACCAAAGTAACTTCCAACCTTTACATTATTTATCCCCCACAGGTTATCAGAGCAATCTAAAAGAGGAAGAAGAAAATAACAATACAGGTAGGTTCAACAGTTAACCTACAATGAAAACAACAGCAGCAGATGCTATGCTCCGAATCCTACTATGCCGAACCAGCTACTCTGCAGACTGGGCATTTGAAACCGAAGGGCCCAGGGGAAAAGCACATAAAACGTTAGCGTGAGTGGACAAAATAAATAAATAAATAATTGTAAAGAAAAGTGGGTTTTGTGCTTTTCCACATTTATTCCTTTTAAAAACCCGATGCATGCAACTTTTAAGAAAAACACATTTATCAACAAATCCAAGATTCTCGTAAAAACACACCAGCCCCGCTGGTTACGATAACATCGAAATCCAAAATTCTCGTGAAAACACACCAGCCCCGCTGGTTACGAAAATAACGGACTAGCCCTGCTAGTCAAGTCACGAAAAAGTATGGGGAAGAAGTTATCACCATACGAGAAGGGAGCCTCCCAGGCTCGGGTCGGAGTGTCCCACACTCTGGAGCATCCCATGCTCTGCTCTTACTCACCCACAAACACATAGTAAGCAGGGAGGAGTACTAATAGGCTAGCTAGCAATAAATATGACGACCCAGGTATGGCGGGTAAAAACCATTAAAATCCAGTAAATCTATAAGGCTTCCCCATGTCCCACGAATAAAGAAAACACGGGTACGATTCCCAACCGTACCCGGAAATTCTCGTAAAAGTCGTATAAAGCAACAGCGTGTCCCACACGCTAAAAGAATAACTAGATTAACAATAAGGCATTCCCAATGCCAAAATCGAAAGTCAATAAATAACAAGAAATATAATTCCATCGAAATCCCATTTCGAAAAATATTCCAGAAACCTCAATATCGACGAATAAAATATATTAATAAATTCCGGAAATCACCTCGGAAAATAATTCGTCGAAAATCACTTAAATCACAAGTTCAAATCCGAGCGAATAAAACTCACGTTCCAAAAATCATGATGGAAAATCCAAGCAATATTCCAAAACCGAAATCATATCCGAAACTAAAATAATATGATAATTAATAAAACATTAATTCGAAAAATAAATGCATGCATCAATATTCAAAAACAAACGTCCACTCACAGTATACGGCTAGCGTGGTATCCAAGCGTAAGGATCCTCGTCGAGCGATGAGTCAGTATCTCGTCCTGTACACAATTGTATTCTGTAAACAACAATTCGATAAAACAATACGATTCTATAATGAATCCCGAAAACCCCACGTAAACTAGCAACTCCAACTCCTTTCGACTTCAAGCCAAACTTCACCATTTATATCAATCCGTCGATTAAGGTATTCCATGACGGAATAAGGGAAATCCGAAGGCCGGATTCCCACAAATCAACAACCGAAACTCCACACTTTCAAAATTCACAAACAATTCCAAACTCCTCCAAAAATTACCAAACTTCATAAACAAGCTCTACTCAAATTATAAGATTTAATGGGCTAAAAATTGGAATTAAATGTCAGCCCTACGCGCCACCACGCACCACCCACAGTGGCGGCGAGTGGGGCCCACGCGCCGGCGGCCACCACCTCCGATGGCCACCAAATTTGGACAGTAGCTTCTACTCAACAAACCCAACCAGTCATTCAACTACAACATCATCTAATTTTACCTTGAAACAGTCGAAATCAACCGGTGAAGAAAACCCAGAAATTCAAGAACCCTAGGTTGTCGATTCGGCCTCTACACAGCAAATTGGAATGCAAGGCCTTAGGGAAAATGATCTTCGTCGAAAACCGAGCCTTCGACGCCGATTTGGTGGCCAGAGACGGCCGGAAACGAAAGAATTGTCGGAATACCCCAATCTGCTACAGTTTGCTTCTCGCCGTCGATTCTCGCTTCTCCGGCCAAATTGGCGTGACCCACGGGTACTAGCGTGAAGAGGGGGAGTAGGCGCGCCGGTGATGATCGGTGACTTGTCCCCAGGTGGCCGGACGGCGGGGAATTGAGAGGAGGAAGATAGAGGCCGAAAGGGAAAGAGGGAGAGATCGGGGGAAAGAGAGAGAAAGGGTGGGTTTCCGGTTTTGGAAACCTACCACAGTAAAATTTCAATATATATAAATTTACCATGAACAGTAACTTTCCTTTTTCGCCTATAACTTTCGCATATGAGCTCCGATTTTTACGAACCACATATGCACGCGCTCGGTTTAACATCCTCTACAACTTTCGTGAAGAAACTTTTCTCAAATTCTCAAAAAAAAAAAAAAGTGCTGAAATGACAGTCAAAGTGAAAGTAGTTGTCGTTTACCGTCCAAATGACCAGTAAACGGGTGAATTTGGGTTCGGGACGTAACACTAACTGTGTAGTTTGGGCGGCAATCAAATTGAATAGGACCATTGAAAAGACTTGACTCAATTATTCTGAGAGTGCTATCACAAAAGTTAATGAATCGCCCATCTCATAAACAAAGAATGCCATAGGCATTAAGGCCTCTCCTTGATTAAGGCTTTATGCCTAATTATATACTAGTCCTATGTGTAGGAAATTGTGGCCATCTTTTTTATGTTTTTTGATGGACTCTGGACTAAATAATTGACAAGTTTCATGTTGCTCACTAACAGAATAAACTTGCTCGACAGTTTTGACATGGTGTTCACTTCTGAAAGAAGCAATGGACCACTTTTTTTGTAAATTTCATTACTAGGAACTTGAGGTATGCTCCAATCATTAAAATCAATATTGTCATTTGACTGGTATTCAAATTATTCTTCATTGACTATGTTTGGGATCTTATTAAGACTGGATTTAGAACTAGAACTTACTGAATGGAATCTACAGAGTCTACTCATCTAAACAAGTTTTTGGAAACTGGACAAAAGTGTATTTGAAGAGTCTGTGTTGAAATCTAAACTTAGAGCCTACCTTTGAAACTTAAGACTTCTTCAATCACCACTGTAATACCCTGGAAATTCATTATTAATTTCTTGAAATTTTCTGGAATTAATAAAGTGTTCAGTAATAGGATTTCGTGGTTCGAGAGTGGAGCAAAAGTGTTTTGGACGAATAATTACTCGAAACGTTTTATTTTAGAGGAGTTAATGGGTTGACTTTTTATTCTTTGAGTTTCTCCGAAAACTTTCTTCACAAAAGTCATAGAGCGCGTCTATACAAGTTCGTGGACATGCGGAATGCGAAAATTGGAGTTCATATGAAGAAGTTGTGGCCAACGAAAAAAGTTTTCATTTTTGGAAAAATAGAAAAATTTGGAAAAAAAATCAAAAAAACGCTACTTTCCTTTTTCAGAAAGCCGGATCCGAGTTTTCTCTCTCTCTACCGCCCTCCGACCTGTTTTCTTCTTCCGGCCGTATCTTCGCCATCCGGCCACATATTCGGCCACCACTGGTCGAGCACGGCGATTCGCCGCCTGGACGATGCAGTAAGGGCGGTGGCGGGTTTTCAGTCTGCCGTGAGTTCTCCGTCCCACGGTCACCTCTGGCCACTCCACCGGTCGCATTTGAAAGCTCAGGAGACGTACATCAATCCTTCCAAGTGGCTTGAACCAATTCGCAGCAAAGAGGAAGAATCGATCGAAATCGGAATTTTGGGATTTTCCGATTTCTTAAGCTTTCGAGGTGAATTCCGGCCAAATGGCTTAGACTCTGACTTTGTGGTAGTTGCGAAAGTTGTTGTACATGTTGAGATGAACATTTTGGCATAGGTTTCATGACCCAATTTGGGGGTTGCCGGTGGCGCGTGGAGCCCACGCTCAGCCACTGCTAACGGAGCGTGGCGGTGCGTCCGGCTAGTTTTTGGGGTTTTGTTTTCATAGTTGTCTTCTACTCGTCAATACAAGCCTGTTGATATATTATGAGGTCATGTCGTGATCATTTGAAGCATATGCTAGATTTACGTAATTTCAGTTTTCTAAGTTTGTGATCCGTAAGGATTTGAATTTATGATTTATAATGACATTCGACGAATTATTTATTTCCGAGGTGATTTCCGGAATTATACTATTTAATTATAGTTCTATTCGTCGATTTGAGATTTTTAAAGGATTTTTCGAAATGGGATTTCGATGGAATTATATTTATTGTTTATTTATCGACTTTCGGTTTTGGCATTGGGAATGCCTTATTGATGATTCTTGATTCGGTTTTGTTTCTGAATTGCGATTTATAATTTGATCTCGCCTTTCTGCTATTGATTTGAGATACTTTTGGCGTGTAGGACACGTCGATGATATTTTCGGCTTACTGTGAGAATTTGGGGAAGCTTTATGGATTTATGTGGTTTCCGGATTTTCTTTTGCCATACTTTGGGTGACTATTATCATTGCTAGCATTGATGTCCACCTTTGTGGCGAGGTGATGGGATCACCGAAGCCCGTCCGCCTTTGTGGCGCTGGTTACTGTCTTTGTGTTTGAACCTATATTTGGCAAGGCCCACGTAGCAGATAGGTGGGCCCGGCCCGCAAGGCCTAATGAAGGACCGCGGCTAATAAAGACTGCGGCACATTAAAGATTTACAAAGTTGATTCTCAATTAGCCGTGGCACATTAAATGTTTATTGTCAAATTTATGACCGAAGATAATATGTGCAGAGAGCCATTATTAGATCGGAAGAGACCAAATGAATCACAAGGTGTAATGAATAACCACGGCTAATTAACCGCGGCACATCAAAGAGATTGATTGTCAGGAGAGACGTTACCAAAGTTTGGGGCAATTAACTTGAATGAGCATCAGGAGATGTTATTGTCAATCATCAGTTACAAGACCTGATTGATTGCTCATGAAAGAATCAATCATTGATAACGTCAAAAATATCACAAACATGAATACTGTTCTATTTGTAATCAATGCGGTCTTAGTTGTAAAGACTGGGATTGTTTCTTTTCCTTCATTCAGTAGTTTAGCCTCACTATAAAAATGACCATAGGATTCATTGTTAGAGGTCCTCGACCAAACGCTCTACGCGATTACTCAAATTTTATCTCAATACATTTCAACAATTCAGCAACACTTATCAATATTTACGTGTTTATCTTATCACTTTCTTTACCGGTATTTATCTTTCCTGCACTTTACTTTGTTGCTCTTTACATTCAAACAGTTTATCTTCCTGCACTTTATTTGTTGCACCTTTACATTCCTGCACTTTCTTTACCTGCACTTTCGTTTATGCTATTTATTTGTTGTTATTTACTTTATGTCATTTACTTTATACAAAATCACAAAAAGAATTATCATCACTTCACTTTCACCTTAATCACCGAGTTACACAGCACGAAGACTGTGGCTAGTTAAGGCCGATCCGTGCTAAAGTCCTTGCATTCAAGGCAGAGAGAACCCCGCGGCCGAGATCCATCCTTCCTCGGCCCACAATCAACTGATCAGAAGTCAGATCGGCGCAAGATCTACAATCTAGAACAAAACCTCGCTTGGCCTACCGGCCGCGAGTTGGCACGCCCGCTCACACATCACCACTCCAGAAGGACACGTGTAAGCCAAAGAAGCCCTCGGCCCGGTGACACGCGGCCTAGACGATTTTTGAGCGAACATCTTTTGGCACGCCCAGTGGGACACTAATGTTTTAGGCATATTCACAATGAGTTTCTCTGAGCCGAATTCAAACGACTCAAGTTCAATATATGGTGTCAATGGGAGGTACAGTTATGCTGCGTGCAAAAGTTTTGTTGATTTCAATAACCACGCCGCATGGAATTTACAAACACCCAAAACGCAACCTCAATATTGTTGCATTTTTGACAAGGAGGTTAATTTTCCTCCAGATGGTGAGCCGAAATTTGATTTTGACATTGAGCCTATTTATGAGACATATGAAGATGACGGAATTCATGGCTTTGATCCACTCAGAGGGCTAACGCACCATCAAGAAGTTGATTGTTTAAGTGAGGAGCTTGTACACTTTGACATAATTGTCGGAGATAAAACCGACCTAGAAAAATCAAAATCGGCCAAGTTTGAAATGAAAGCCGAAGTGGGTCATTTAAATACACTTGGTGAGCTTCAACGTTCAGCCTACTTAGTGGTTGAAGATCAAGAAGATATAAGTTATTCAAATTCAATGTTACAGTGCTTCCATTTGCTTGAATCAAAGGCCACAAACAAAAGAAATTCCAAGTTTGCAGTAAAACATCGTTGGCCTCCTCCAAATTGGCCACGATAATTTTTACGTTCTGTTTTCTTGCTTTCGTTTCTAAAAAAAAAAATACAAGCGATTTTTTACGGCCAAAAGAAAGTAAAGCGGCCGAGAGCTTTTATAAAAAGGAGAAGTTGGTGATGCATGGTTGTAAAAACAGTAAGCATGCTGCTGCAAAACTAGAGCCGATATTTAAAGGTGAATGGTGACCTTGATGGCTTATTAATTGTGGAATGGAGACGTGTAGCCAATAAAGGTATGAATCTCATTTTAATTTTCAATTGCAAAAGTGCTATCATGCAGCAAGCATTTGTAAATTTGAAAGTTTTGGAGCTAAGCATTTATAAGCATACCATCAAGAGGAGAAAGAATTGCTTGTCGGCAGCCGTCTTGTGATTCGGCAGCCGTAAAAAGCCATGGTTCTCTATGATTATGGCTGGAAAATAATTTTGATGTTAGGCCAAGAGTAATTTTCTTCTCTTGCTCAAGAGTTCACTCGACAATGAGGCCGACATTATTCACTAGTTCCTTAACCACTCGGCTCAAGGAACTGGGGGGGCTATGTTTGTACCTATTATTGGTAAACTGGCCCGTAAATCAATTGGCCGATAGATGAGGAAAATATAGTGCTTTTCTTGTTGATACTCGATAAATTTCATATTTATGAGATTTTATTAAGAAGAAATGAAAAGGGAAGGAAATAACGGCGATAATTATTCTTTGGAATAATTAATGCCGAGATTTTATTGAGTTTGAAGGCATTAGAGAGAATATTGCATATTTAAGAACAAATCAATATAATGGCGCCGCAAGAAGAATGTGGCGATTAAGGAATTTATTACTCCTAATTGTATTTTCTTTCCTAAATGTTATGTTTGTAATAGTATAAATAGGAGGCATTTAGCTCATTGTAAAAGGTCCCCGACCAACACAACTCAAAATCAATACATCAAATTCTCTACAATATCAATCTTTTCATTCTTTCTCTAGCCTACTTTAATTTTTATCGCTTTCTTTACCTTCTGCACTTTATCTTTCCTGCAATTTACTCTTCAGTCTCTTTAAATTTCATGCAATTTAATTAATTCGCATTTAGATTCTTGTTCTTTCACTTTTCGCACTTTACTTTCTGCAACCTACATCAAAAAATAAAAAAATAAAAGCAATATCGGTGAAGACGCCGAAAGTCCTTGCAACAAAGGCAAGAGAACCCAGCGGCCGAGACGGTTCCTTCCTCAGCCCACAGTCACTTGAAAGAAGTCAGATCAAGCGCAAATCTTATCAAAACCTTGCTTGGCCAATTGGCCGCGAGTTGGCACGCCTGCGTATCAAGAAGGACAATTGGACTTCAAGTCCCTCGGCTACTAATTTGGGCCGAGACGATTTTGAGGCAAACACTTTGTGACAGTAATGCTGAAGCCCAGTATCCTAATCGCTACACTTAGTGGCGTGTGGGTATATAACGGGAGTATATGGGAGTACTTTAGCCTGGGAGGCTATCACTCGAGCCTGGGTGGCTCATTCGTATGGCTATCTTCTTCCCCTACTTTTATATTATTTCTGGGCTAGCGGGGTCTAGTCCGATGATACGATACTCAGCGGGTTTGATTTACAGTTTCCAGTTTCCTGATTTTAAGAAATAAAATTTTACAAACGTTGCATGCATCGAGGTTTTATAAATTTAAATAAGTGGGAAAGTATTTAAGTTTGCTTCATTTAAATCATCTTAATTATTTATTTTTGTCCACTCACACTAACGTGTTTTTCAATACTTTCCCCTGGGCCCTTCTGTTTCAAATGCCCAGTTTGCAGGTGAAATTAGTTGAGGTCGGGCGTACATGGAATTGAGGCATAGTCAACAGCATGGCTTCCGTGTTTGCCTTTGAATTAGGTTTTCCTTGTTTACCTTTCTATTAGAATTGCTCTGATTACCTGTGGGATTAATGTTGTTCAAGTTGCGCTTTGTGTTATGTGAATTGGACGATGTTGTGATTTGGGGAGCAGGGTGTGACAGGACCCGCCCCGAATTTCACCCTGAAATCCGAGGTGGCCCTGCGGGGCCCACCTTAGAGATAACTCTACCGAGAACTGGTCGAGTCACCCCTAAAGTGGACTACCCAAAATAGTAACCCACAATAGATCAGAGCCAAACAAAGAAGTGCGGAAGCTATTCGTCAACTATGCCTCGATCCATGTACGCCCGACCTCAACTAATAGCGCCTGCAAACTGCGCATTAGAAACCGAAAGGCCCAGGGGAAAGTAGACGAAAAACGTTAGCGTGAGTGGACAAAAATAAACAATTTAAAATAAGAAGGATTTCATACTTTCCCACATTTATTTCATTAAAAACCTCGATGCATGCACAAATGGTAAAACACATTTAGCTTTAAATCCAAGGATTTCAAAACGATAAACCGACTAGCCTCGCTAGTCAAAACATTCGAAAATAATGTATCGTAAAACCGAAATTTCGTTTCTCAAGAAAATAAGACCAGCCCCGCTGGCTACAGTGAAAATCGGACTAGCCCCGCTAGTCAAGCAACGATAAAATATGGGGAAGAAGTTTCACCATACGAAAGAAGGGAGCCTCCCAGGCTCGGGTCGGAGTGTCCCACACTCTGGAGCATCCCATGCTCTGCTCTTACTCACCCACAAACACATAGTAAGCAGGGAGGAGTACTAATAGGCTAGCTAGCAATAAATATGACGACCCAGGTATGGCGGGTAAAAACCATTAAAATCCAGTAAATCTATAAGGCTTCCCCATGTCCCACGAATAAAGAAAACACGGGTACGATTCCCAACCGTGCCCGGAAATTCTCGTAAAAGTCGTATAAAGCAACAGCGTGTCCCACACGCTAAAAGAATAGCTAGATTAACAATAGGGCATTCCCAATGCCAAAATCGAAAGTCAATAAATAACAAGAAATATAATTCCATCGAAATCCCATTTCGAAAAATATTCCAGAAATCTCAATATCGACGAATAAAATATATTAATAAATTCCGGAAATCACCTCGGAAAAATAATTCGTCGAAAATCACTTAAATCACAAGTTCAAATCCGAGCGAATAAAACTCACGTTCCAAAAATCATGATGGAAAATCCAAGCAATATTCCAAAACCGAAATCATATCCGAAACTAAAATAATATGATAATTAATAAAACATTAATTCGAAAAATAAATGCATGCATCAATATTCAAAAACAAACGTCCACTCACAGTACTATTGGCGATCACACAAACACGTTCCTTCATCTAGCCATAGCTCGCAACAACGTCCTGTACACAAGTACATTTCCATAAACGACAATTCGAATAAATAATTACGAACCTAAACGAAACCCGAAAATCCCTATCTCCACTACTTCTCAAATTCAACCCAAATCTCTTCCACAACACCAATTCCTCAATCAACATATTCCACAACGAAAACGAGGAAAATCCGACGGTCGGATTTCCAACAATTCAATCACAAAACACCGAACTTCGAAAAATCACAAACAATTCCAAACTCCTCCAAAATTCACCAAACTTCACATACAAGCTCTACAATAGTCATACAATTTAATGAGCTAAAAACTGGAATTAAATCACTGCACAACACGCCTCCACGCGCCACCAACAGTGGCGGCGCGTGGGGCCCACGCGCCGGCGGCCACCACCTCCGATGGCCACCAAATTTGGACAGTAGCATCTACTCAACACACCCAACCATTCATTCAACTACAACAAGTTCCAATTTTACCTGAAAGAGCTCCAATTCGGCCGATGAACACAAGCCCAGAAATTTCTCAAGAACCCTAAAATTTCAATTCATCAATTCGACTTCTACACAACAAATCGTGACACAAGGCCATAGGGGAAATGATCAGTGATGAAAACCGAACCTTCGATGTCAATTTCGTGGCCGGAAACGGCCGGAATCGGACGAATCGCCGGAAAACCCCAATCTGCTACAGTGAAGTTCACGACTCCAAATCGAGCTCCACCGGTCGAGCCACCGCAAAACACCACCCCAGGCGTGTCAAGGGAGAGAAGGCGAGCCTGATGATGTCCGGATTCCATCGTGGGGTGGCCAGAAAAGGAAGAAATCGGGCCGAAGAGGAGAAAGGATCGGGGGAGAGGAGAGAGAAAAGCCGGTAAGTGGAAACTTACCACAGTAAATTGGCTATTTATAGAAACTTACCATGAACAGTAACCATAAACAGTAACTTTACTATTTCGCTTATAACTTTCGCATACGGGCTCCGATTTTTACGTACCACATATGCACGCGCTCGGTTTAACGTCCCCCACAACTTTCATGAAGAAACTTTTCTCAAATTCTGACCCGAACAAAAAGTCGACTTTTAGGGCCACTAAAAGTACTAAACCGAAAGTAAAAGTGAAAGTAAAGGTCGTTTACCGTCCAAATGACTAGTAAACCGGTAAATTCAGGTTCGGGACGTTACAATCTCCCCTCCTTATAAAATTTCGCCCTCGAAATTCACACGGATAAGTAGTAACTACACACGTCCCCAAATGTCACTTACATAGCCGATCACGTCATGTAACACATCTTTCGAAACTCGTTTCATCGTCAGAACAAATATCTCACAGCTTAACCATTACCACCAGTAATAGCACCAAGATAGTAAGACCACTCAATTCCTCCAAAGCAATCCCCTACACGTATTAAACTCAAACAACAACCAGTTCTCCCGGACGACAAAACACCATTCACCAAGTCTTCCATAAACGGTATCCATGATGGAGAACAAATTGCACTCGTCCAATATCTTGTATCAAACCACACAACACACGGATCTGAAAGTGGTCCCACCACGTAACAATCCAATTTCCTCGAATTAATCACCACTAAAATACTTTACTGTTATCAATAACCAGAGTCACTTGGAAACACGGCATCTAGCCATAAAAATTCAAAATATTTATTCAATTTTCCACTATAAATGGTTTCCAACACTGAGATTCCCCAGGAATCGCCAAAAACTCCCAATAATATTTCAAATGCTACTTAACAACCGATCACATCACATGACACATCTACCGAAACTCGGTTCAAAATCAGAACCACAATTACTACTAGTCTCAATTCAACAATAATCCAGATTCCGAAACTATTTTATCATCCAGAGGCAGCCCAAAGCTATTGTCACTCGTCTCAGACACTCAAACACAAACTCGAACTCCGGTTTCCACACCACAATCCATGCCCCAACAAAATTGTTGGCAACGAGGAAAAGACAACCACAACATTTTCCTCGAATCACATTTCGTAGCACAACTCGAAACTCTAGAGTAGTTTTACTCTACCATCACCAGAGATAGGCGCAAAACAATTAACCAAACGAATACGCAAAGAAAACCTTAAGAGGTCGGCGTACAAGAGGCATAGCACCAGAAGAAAACCAACTAGCTTTGTACCTTACACACTTGATGAATACCACAGCACCGAAGAGTACACGATGGGGAACCGCTGCAGTCGGGCCATCACTCGAGAGGTACTGGGCAACACCAAGCATATAAGGTAACAGAATAGAAACGAGTCTACAGAACCTAACAACCTAATGCTCTGATACCAAATTGACAGGACCCGCCCCGGATTTCACCCTGAAATCCGAGGTGGCCCTGCGGGGCCCACCTTAGAGATAACTCTACCGAGAACTGGTCGAGTCACCCCTAAAGTGGACTACCCAAAATAGTAACCCACAATAGATCAGAGCCAAACAAAGAAGTGCGGAAGCTATTCGTCAACTATGCCTCGATCCATGTACGCCCGACCTCAACTAATAGCGCCTGCAAACTGGGCATTAGAAACCGAAAGGCCCAGGGGAAAGTAGACGAAAAACGTTAGCGTGAGTGGACAAAAATAAACAATTTAAAATAAGAAGGATTTCATACTTTCCCACATTTATTTCATTAAAAACCTCGATGCATGCACAAATGGTAAAACACATTTAGCTTTAAATCCAAGGATTTCAAAACGATAAACCGACTAGCCTCGCTAGTCAAAACATTCGAAAATAATGTATCGTAAAACCGAAATTTCGTTTCTCAAGAAAATAAGACCAGCCCCGCTGGCTACAGTGAAAATCGGACTAGCCCCGCTAGTCAAGCAACGATAAAATATGGGGAAGAAGTTTCACCATACGAAAGAAGGGAGCCTCCCAGGCTCGGGTCGGAGTGTCCCACACTCTGGAGCATCCCATGCTCTGCTCTTACTCACCCACAAACACATAGTAAGCAGGGAGGAGTACTAATAGGCTAGCTAGCAATAAATATGACGACCCAGGTATGGCGGGTAAAAACCATTAAAATCCAGTAAATCTATAAGGCTTCCCCATGTCCCACGAATAAAGAAAACACGGGTACGATTCCCAACCGTGCCCGGAAATTCTCGTAAAAGTCGTATAAAGCAACAGCGTGTCCCACACGCTAAAAGAATAGCTAGATTAACAATAGGGCATTCCCAATGCCAAAATCGAAAGTCAATAAATAACAAGAAATATAATTCCATCGAAATCCCATTTCGAAAAATATTCCAGAAATCTCAATATCGACGAATAAAATATATTAATAAATTCCGGAAATCACCTCGGAAAAATAATTCGTCGAAAATCACTTAAATCACAAGTTCAAATCCGAGCGAATAAAACTCACGTTCCAAAAATCATGATGGAAAATCCAAGCAATATTCCAAAACCGAAATCATATCCGAAACTAAAATAATATGATAATTAATAAAACATTAATTCGAAAAATAAATGCATGCATCAATATTCAAAAACAAACGTCCACTCACAGTACTATTGGCGATCACACAAACACGTTCCTTCATCTAGCCATAGCTCGCAACAACGTCCTGTACACAAGTACATTTCCATAAACGACAATTCGAATAAATAATTACGAACCTAAACGAAACCCGAAAATCCCTATCTCCACTACTTCTCAAATTCAACCCAAATCTCTTCCACAACACCAATTCCTCAATCAACATATTCCACAACGAAAACGAGGAAAATCCGACGGTCGGATTTCCAACAATTCAATCACAAAACACCGAACTTCGAAAAATCACAAACAATTCCAAACTCCTCCAAAATTCACCAAACTTCACATACAAGCTCTACAATAGTCATACAATTTAATGAGCTAAAAACTGGAATTAAATCACTGCACAACACGCCTCCACGCGCCACCAACAGTGGCGGCGCGTGGGGCCCACGCGCCGGCGGCCACCACCTCCGATGGCCACCAAATTTGGACAGTAGCATCTACTCAACACACCCAACCATTCATTCAACTACAACAAGTTCCAATTTTACCTGAAAGAGCTCCAATTCGGCCGATGAACACAAGCCCAGAAATTTCTCAAGAACCCTAAAATTTCAATTCATCAATTCGACTTCTACACAACAAATCGTGACACAAGGCCATAGGGGAAATGATCAGTGATGAAAACCGAACCTTCGATGTCAATTTCGTGGCCGGAAACGGCCGGAATCGGACGAATCGCCGGAAAACCCCAATCTGCTACAGTGAAGTTCACGACTCCAAATCGAGCTCCACCGGTCGAGCCACCGCAAAACACCACCCCAGGCGTGTCAAGGGAGAGAAGGCGAGCCTGATGATGTCCGGATTCCATCGTGGGGTGGCCAGAAAAGGAAGAAATCGGGCCGAAGAGGAGAAAGGATCGGGGGAGAGGAGAGAGAAAAGCCGGTAAGTGGAAACTTACCACAGTAAATTGGCTATTTATAGAAACTTACCATGAACAGTAACCATAAACAGTAACTTTACTATTTCGCTTATAACTTTCGCATACGGGCTCCGATTTTTACGTACCACATATGCACGCGCTCGGTTTAACGTCCCCCACAACTTTCATGAAGAAACTTTTCTCAAATTCTGACCCGAACAAAAAGTCGACTTTTAGGGCCACTAAAAGTACTAAACCGAAAGTAAAAGTGAAAGTAAAGGTCGTTTACCGTCCAAATGACTAGTAAACCGGTAAATTCAGGTTCGGGACGTTACAGGGTGGCTCCAGGAGAATAAGGATGAGTGATTTAGAAGTGTAAATTTCCTTTCTACAGGTTTTGGGTAGTCCATTTTAGGGGAAGTTCTGCCAAATTTTTGGAAGAATTTTTTCTAAGGTGGACCCTGTAGGGCCACTTCGGATTTCAGGGTGAAATCCGAGGGCGGGTCCTGTCAATTCCCATCGGCAACGTTCGTTTGAAGCTGACGACAGAGTTGATAGCAAAAGATGCGAACTATTCCAGGTCAATTTCATCAGATCTTTCACAATATACGAGTCCATATCAGTCTCATCACATCATTCACTGTACAATTCCAGATATAATCAATAGCTCGGGATCGAGATCAAGATCAACATCAAAGACCAACAATCTTCATCGTAGAAAAAAAAAATGAAGAGAAGATGGAGGGGAGAATCTGGATCAAGATTTAGCCAAATTGGAGTAGAAGTAGATGGAGGAGATGATCATGAGAAGAGGTTCAAGTTATGGTGGCTGAAGGTCGCAAAAGGAGGAGAATGATGAAACAAGAGGTTGAAGAGAGATATCTGGTTGGATTTGATTTATCTTACCTTTCTAAGAGGATTTCTAATCCAAGTCTGATTGGAAACAATATTTCCAGCCCACACTTAACTGGGCTTCCAAACATGACAACTTGCTTGATTGGAAAAATTTTGTCATATCCATCCCTATATCAGGGCAAACAAAGTCTGAGTAGTCATAGAAGTGTGCTGCTCTTGCTAGGATCATCAACTGGTTTTGTTTCAACTCTGAGGCTTAATGCCACCAATTATAGTTAGACATAGTTAGACAAGGTTATAGTAGTAGATAGTTCATCAGAAAACTATTATTACACATACGTTGACATGATTAACCTTGTGAGTTTTGAGGATTTAATTATAATAATCCAACCAATTTCATGGCTGTCTTGAGACATTTCATTTTCTAGTGTTTCATGGCTGTCTTTGCATGATGACTGCCTAGTCCAAAAGCCAACATGCCTTAAGGGCGCTCCCGCTACACTTGGTAAGATTACAAAATATTTGGCTCAATCAACAAACAAAGTATCAGCGTGAGAGTTCCACTTTTCCTATCAACTCGATCTTTAAATGATGGAAACTGATACCACCAAAGACCCTAGATAGGACTTTCCATGAGAATTGAGACAATAAATAGTCAAAAATAGGTTTACGTACCATAAAATCTTTCTATATTGTGGTAATTAACTTTTTCTTTTCAGGAAAGGGAAAAAATCAGGAATGGTCACTGAGTTATGACATATTCGACACTTAACTTACTGTATTTTCAATAATATCACATAACTCACTCAATTTTGAAACCGTCTATCACATAACTCACTATCGTCTAACGACGTTTATTATGCCGTTAAATATTTGAACTAGAGGGTCATTTTCGTCCAATTCATTGTGAAAATATTGTTTAGTTGAGATTTTATTATTATTATTATTATTATTATTATTATTATTTTTTTTTTTTTTTTTTTTATGACTATCGTTAGTTGAGTTAGCCCGACTTTCTCAAATCACAAACAAAAAGGGGAAGAACTAGAGAGAGACGAGAGTGGGAGTGAGAGGAAGAGGTCTTCTGAAAACTTTGATCGAGTAGCGATGTCAGATGTGCCAAAAATGTGGAGATATTTCAGACTGGATGGAGAGCCACCAACAAGGCATGGTAAGTGAATCATCCTGAGTTAGGGTTTTAAAATGATTGAAATTGAAATTGGGATTGGGGTTAGTGTTTTAAGAGGATGGAATTTGGGATTGGGGTCAAGGGTTCCTCTCTAGACGAGGTCGTCAACACCTCTGTGAAGTCCTTTTGTGATTACTATTGCTGCACTAGTAAAACTGATAATCGCTTGTCTTTACTTTATTCTTTTGCCTGTCTCTATCTTTGCTCGAAAAGCAAACTTTATTCCACTCTGAAATATTTACTTAATTTTTTCTTCTTGTTTAGTATATGTTGTGGATATGTACTAATGGTCTAAACCACTTAGTGTTAGACTACTATTGCAACTTCTTTGTTTATTATTTGATTGTCTTATGGCTTAAGTGTCAAAGAAACAAGAGGACAGAGGATGAGAAAGGGAGGCGGTGGAAGAAAGAAAAAGGGAAGGAAGGAGAAGATTTCATCTTCTTATGAAATTCTATATTGATTTCTTAAAGATTGAGTCCTGTAGTTTTGTTTTTTTCCTTTAATCCAACAGTTGATGAACATCGATTTTCAAAGTCACAGTGAGTGGGAAATCATGACCACAAACACTTATACTCCAGTATTAGTTATTGGTTTTATTTGGTAGAACTCAATTTAGTGCTTGCTGATGAATCGATTTAAACACATGTTTTTCATTGGTAAGCTTGTGTGTGTGTGTCTATGTTTGAACCTAAATTTGGCACGGCCTACATAACATTAAGCTGGGTCCCACATTAAGTAGGCTCGGGTCATGGTGGGCCGTGATATAATAAATATTTAGCCGAGGCCCGGCTCACTTCAGCTGAGGTCCGGCTTTCACTTTAGCTGAGGGTCTGACTCACTTCAGTTTAGCCGAGGTCCGGCTCACTTCACCTCAGCCGAGGCCTGGCTCACTTCAGCCAAGGTCCTGCTCACCTGAGTCGATTTCTGGTTTACTTTTGGCTGAGATAGTCCTAGCCAATGCGTTTCAGTTAGTCAGGGACACTGATGGCGAGTTTGGCAAGACGTTGTGAGCAGATAAAAGTTACTAAATGTCAAATTCTACGTTCAGAGACATTATAGCACTAAGCCTGGCCGTTACAAAAATAAGCATTGAAGAGTCATGATGGTTGATCGCCAGTTATGCACATCAAAGGAATTTTATTCTTAGAGTTGAATTTGTAATCAATCCAGGCTCAACAATTAAAGCTGAGATTGTATTTGTTTTATTATCTTTATTATGTACTATAAAAAGGGCTATAGAAATCCTTGTTAGAGGTCCACGACCAAAAACACAACAGCTCAATACAAATTCAACATTCTCAAATTCTTTATCTCATCTCTACACTCTATCAATTTACACTATCTCTCGTGAATCATTTTACTTACTGGTATTGTTCTTGTCTTTCCTGCACTTTACATTCTTGCAAATTTATTTTGTCGTTCTTTATATATCTTGCTCATTATTTTTCCTGCACTTGATTTCTTTGCATCTGCTTTCCTGCTTTTACTTTTTCACAAATCATATTAAAAAAATCATATAAACAAGCTTTTAGGGTTCATGCGTTTCTTCGTCCATACTCGTATTGAATCAAGGCATCAGGGTAACACCTTATACTTTGATTTTGTTTTTACTGTGACTTGTGAGTATCTGCATCCTATAGATTTATCAATTATCACTCGCACTTTCACATTCACTCACCGAGTTGCACAGCACGAACACTCCGGCTATCAAAGCCGAATTGTGTAAAGTCCTTGCATCCAAGGCAGAGAGAACCCCGCGGCTGAGATCGATCCTTCCTCGGCCCACAGTCGACTGATTAGAAGTCAGATCAGCGCAAATTTTGTAACCTAGATCAAAACCTCGCTTGGCCTCTCGGCTGCGAGTTGGCACGCCAGCGCACACGTCACCAAGCCAGAAGGACGCGTGTAAGCCAAGAAGACCTCGGCCGAGTGACACGTGGCCGAGACGATTTTTAAGCGAACATCTTTTGGCACGCCCAGTGGGACCACATTTGGTGAATATTATTAGACCATTTAGTGAGACATTAAATATTATGTATTTTCACTGATGAGTTATTATGAGCCGAATTTACACGGCTCTGTTTTCAATAAATAATTACAATGGCCAATATGGCCGAGGCAGTGTTCTAAAACTCGGCCGCCTAGGCGTTGGGCGGCAGCAGACCGAGGCGAGTTATGGCAAATCGAAAGCCTTAGGCGGATAGGATTTGGGCGGCCGCCTAGGCAGCCTGGTCGTCCGCCTGGGCGGTCTGAGCGGCTAGGCGGTTTCCTCCTGCTTCTTCTTCTTCTTCTTTTTTTTTTTTTTTTTTGCCCTCCCGAAACGTAAACTCGACAGCAGCAAAACCCAAAACCCATTTGACCCCAAAACTGAAAAAATAGACCGCACCTTTATTCGCTCTCCCCACCAAGCCACCGTGCCTCTACTCCACACGTCCACAGGAGCTCCCCACGACCCCTCCAGCCACCGCAGCTCCACGCCTCTATTCTTGCCTTCTTGGTAATGATTAATGCATTCTGTTAATGAAAAAATGGATGAAGAGAGAAGGTGGATATGGTGGCTAACTGGCTACTAGTTTCGCAAAGGGGAGAGAGAGAGAGAGAAGGGAGTGAAGGTAGAGATGGTGGCTACTGGTTTCGCAAAGGGGAGAGAGAGAGAAAAGGGAGTGAAGGTAGAGATGGTGGCTACTGGCTTCGCAAAGAAGAGAGAGAGAGAGAGAGAGAGAGAGAGAAGGGAGGGGGTAGTTAATTATGTCAGAGAGAGTATAATTGTGGCTGTTTTTAGTTGGCAGAGAGGAGGATAAGATGGGCACGTGCAGGCCAACAAGAACATCTTATATAATTAAGCCAATTCTTGAGGGAATGGTTAAATTTTTGAACTACCATATATGCCTCACATAATATAGATATTAATAAAAAAATTATTTATAGATGAAGATAAGATAGTCAATTGACTATATCATATTTCAAAATATTGCAATACCTCCCATGAAAAAAGGAGAAATTTCCTCAAAATGAGGAGAGAAACTTCCTCAAAATGAGGAGAGAAACTGGTGTAAATATTTTTAATTTAAAAAAATAAAAATAAAAGTCAATTGACATGTGCGGAGCACATGTTAAGGGGCTAGTAATTGATTAATTGAATACTGCTTTTTTTTTTGTTGGATAATTTTTTTGATGACTTTTTTTGTTGGATAATTGAATAACTTCAGTTTGCTCTCTCCTCTAGTTAATTAAATAATTATTTAGTTTATTTTTTTGTTGAGTAGGATAAATATTTAGTTTATTACTCTTTATAAATTTATAAATTTTAGTTTATTACTCTTTGAGTCTTTATAAATTTATATATTTTTAATTACACATATAAAAGCTATAAAAATAAAATTAAAATTAAAAAAATATAAAACCGCCTAGGCGCTCCTCCCTAGCCCACCGCCCGACTAGCGCCTAGCGATTTTTCTAACCTTGGGCCGAGGTCAATTTTATGGTTATGATGGCAGATATAGCTATGATGTTTATCAAAGTTTTGTTGATTTAAACTGCCATGCATCTTGGGATCAACAAAATTCCACAATACTACCTCAATATGGCTTTGATCACCGAAATGGCTATGGAAGCCAACATGGTTATGGACTGGCCAACGAGCCGTATGATAATTATGGCCAAACAGTTAATGCACCATGCAATAGTTATAATTCAAATTATAATCATAACAACCAAGACGACTACAACCAAATAGGGCCCTACGATATTTTTGATGGCTTGAGTAGCCAGCTTGTATGGGAGACTCGACTAGCCGCTCTACAGCCCCTGTACGATTAACAAGTTGGTCACAATCAAATGGTTGAAGAAAATGTAAGCTCTTGGGGAGGTGGTGTAAGATCTTTTGAAAAAGCCATAAATGTGAACAAGATCATTCAAAAAGGGGTGGTAGAAATAGCCACACAATTTTCTATTTTCAGAGAAGAGATGAAGTCACACCTGAATAAGATGAAGATGCTGAGACATCAAAAAATACTGAAGAAGGCATGCCACTGTAACCGCGACCATGACCTCAAAAAAGAGGTATCCATTGATGATCATTTGGAAACTCGGCCGCCTGTTGTTCTTCCTTCAAATTTGGAGGCAAACATGGTGGGCCAAAATTTGCAAAATGTCAAGGAGAATGACCATTACATGGTTGAGTGTACAATTAACGAGACTATATATTCATATGGATATGGTTCTTGAAAAGAAAGCCGACATCAATAATCTGCGGCTTGATGAAGATCTTAATCTTGTAGTCAAGGAATGTCGGCTCGCTGAGCATAATGTGGTCAATGGTGATGATCATCTAATTTAAGATGTCATGCATGTTGACATGATTATTGGAAATAAAGCTGACTTGGAGAAGCCACTGTCAGATAAAGTGGAACCGAGTACATTTGAAGAGCATATAATTTCGGCTCACATGAAAGCCGAAAAGAAAACAAATCTCAATCATTCCCTTTGGTCAATGAAGATCGGCCTCAACAAATTTGAAATTCATGCTGAGAATACAAAATGTTCAAAACTTGGGGTGAAACATTGTTGGCCACCTCCATAACGGCACACAAGATTTTTACATTTTGTTTCCTTGCTTTAGTTTCTGCAAAAAATAAAATAAATGAAAAGTTGTGTTTTTGGGAGCCGTTCAATTGCTCGATAGGCACGAAACTGTAAGGCCGAAATATTTCTATGATCACGGCTGGAAAGAATTTGAACGTCATTCGACAATGAGGATGACTTTGTTTACTAGTTCCTTCACCACTCGGCTCGAGCCGAGGCTTAAGGAATTAGGGAGGGAAGGCTATGATATCACTTGACATTGGGTTTGAATTAATCCAATTAATTCAACGAAAGGAAAGTTTATGCATGCACGTTTCCTTGGAAGACAAGGGTAGCATTATGGAATGCTCGGCAAACTCTGAAGCCTAGATTTATTTATGAAAAAAAAAAAAAAACAGAGAGAGAAAGACTCGGCTAGTTTACGTTAAGCCGAAGCCTATAAATTATTTTAATTCGGCTAGTTTTCCTGAAGCCGAAGTATAAAGAAGGAAAGAGATCCGTGATCAAGTTGCACCGAGGAACAATAAATGAAATTAAAGTTCCGGAAAATCAGAGTCGAGATCGGCAATAGCCTACCTGGTCCTTGCCAAACCAAAGTACGTCAGTAACTCTACAATCCCTTAACCACTCGGCATTGAAGCTGAAGCTCAAGGGACTTTGGGGGGGGGGGGGGGGGGGGCTATGTTTGAACCTAAATTTGGCACGTCCTACGTGACATTAAGTCGGGCCCTACATGAAGCACGCCTAGGTCATGGTGGGCCGTGATATAATTAATATTTAGCCGAGCCCCAGCTCACTTCAGCTGAGATCCGGCTCACTTCACTTCAGCTGAGGGTCCGGCTCACTTCACTTCAGCCAAGGTCCGGCTCACTTCACCTCAGCCAAGGCCCGACTTACTTCAGCTGAGGTCCGGCTCGCTTCACCTCAGCCGAGGTCCGGCACCTGAGTCGATTTCTGGTTTACTTGTGGCTGAGATAGTCCTAGCCAATGCGTTTCAGTTAGTCAGGTACGCTGATGGCGAGTTTGGCAAGACGTTATGAGCAGATAAAAGCTTTTTTTTTTTTTTTTTTTTTTGACTTTGTCAAGGGGAACCCAAAAGCTTCCTAGGCCCAAGATAAACCCCGTCAGTGCATGTGAAATGCTCCAACTGTGCATTGCAGCACAGTGCCTGGCCACTTTGACAGCTTCGGGGTTCGAACCTAGGTTGGGGAGCACACCCAACTACTAAATGCCAAATTCTACGTTCAGAGACATTATAGCACTAAGTCTTGCCGTTACAAAAATAAGCATTGAAGAGTCATGATGGTTGATCGCCAGTTATGCACATCAAAGGAATTTTATTCTTAGAGTTGAATTTGTAATCAATCCAAGCTCAACAATTAAGGCTGAGATTGTATTTGTTTTATTATCTTTATTCTGTACTATAAAAAGGGCTGTAGACATCCTTGTTAGAGGTCCACGACCAAAACACAACAACTCAATACAAATTCAACATTCTCAAATTCTCTATCGCATCTCTACACTCTATCAATTTACACTATCTCTCGTGAATCATTTTACTTACTGGTATTGTTCTTGTCTTTCCTGCACTTTACATTCTTGCAAATTTATTTTGTCGTTCTTTATATCTATTGCTCAATATTTTTCCTGCAGTTGATGTCTTTGCATCTACTTTCTTGCTTTTACTTTTTCACAAATCATATTAAAAAAATCATATAAACAAGCTTTTAGGGTTCATGCGTTTCTTCGTCCATACTCGTATTGAATCAAGGCATCAGGGTAACACCTTATACTTTGATTTTGTTTTTACTGTGACTTGTGAGTATCTGCATCCTATAGATTTATCAATTATCACTCGCACTTTCACATTCACTCACCGAGTTTCACAGCACGAACACTCTGGCTAGCAAAGCCGAATCGTGTAAAGTCCGTGCATCCAAGGTAGACAGAACCCCGCGGCCGAGATCGATCCTTCCTCGGCCCACAGTCGACTGATTAGAAGTTAGATCAGCGCAAACTCTGTAACCTAGATCAAAACCTCGCTTGGCGTCTCGACCGCGAGTTGGCACGCCCGCGCACACGTCACCAAGCCAGAAGGACGCGTGTAAGCCAAGAAGACCTCGGCTGAGTGACACGTGGCCGAGACGATTTTTGAGCGGAAAAAACAATATATATATATATATATATATATATATATATATATATTATATATATATATGGACACACACATACAGAGAGAGAGACCTTTGCAAGCTCTGCATTATGCAAATCAGCCAACTGGGTGTAGTTTCTTTTGGTATTTTATTGCCTGATTAGTTTATTGCTGGGATTTCATTTAGGTTTGAGTGATGTCAATCAATTTTCAGGTTTTGTTATCTTAACAAATAGTAAACTGGTTAGTCTCTATTTCTTTGGAGACCGTGTATCTTAACAAAAAGTTTTGTTATTTCTTTGCAGATCCGGATTGGTTCTCAATGGTCCTAGATGGAAGAGTAAAATTGGACCTAGAATTGAAAAAAATCTGAAAAAAAAAAAATGCAGATAGAAGCCATGAGTACACCCCACTAGAGTCTTCACATTTGAGGTTTCAAGTTCAAGGAAATGGAGTGGCTTGCCAATCAGGAGTTAATAGTTTGCATGATGTTGATCTCCAAGCAAGGTCATGTACCTGCAAGAGGAACTCAGTGGACTTCCTTGTCCACATGCAATCGCTGCAATATTCTCCAAGGGTTACAGACCAAATGACTTTGTGGATGAGTCTTTTTCACTAAAGAACTACATGCTTGCATATGAACCAGTATTAAATCCCATCCCTGGTGTTGATGAATGGGAGGTTGTTGAGAGGCCTATTTTACCTCCAAGGTACACTAGAGGACCTGGAAGGCCTAAGCTATCAAGAAACAAGGAACCATGTAATGCATCTAATTCTAGTGCTTTATTTTTCAAGTGTTTTAGTCATTTTATATTTAATTTTAGGCATTTATTTTAATTAAATTCTGTTTTCATTTGTACACATATAATTAGGTGAGCAACCACCACCTCCTGGAACAACAAAGTTGTCAAGAAGTTACCATCAGTCCATTACTTGTTCAGTTTGTAAAAAAGATGATCATAATAAGAGGACTTGTTCAAGGAGACAGCAACAAGGCAATGATTCACAAGCTGGGGTAAGACTTTTATGTTAACGTTGATTATAGAATGCTGCAATTTATATTTTATTTGTAATAAGACATCTTATTAATGTCAATTGGGGCATCAAACAATTTAGGTTCAACCATCAGAAACTGATGATCAGAGTGTCCATGTGGAGCAAGCTGAAAATGTTCAAAGTGATGTGCAAGTTGAAAGTGATATGCATTTTAGATCAGTACAGCAAACTTCAAATGTTAGTAAATCAATCAACTTTATGTATGATGTTCAATATACAAAGTTTTATCTCAGATAATTAATGTTGCTAATTTCTACTTAATAATGGTGGAAAACGATAGGTCTATAGCTTCTGTTGACAACATGTACTGAAAATGTTAGTATGGTATGTGCAGGTACCAACACCCTCAATCGTTGCAAGTGCTTCAACTCAACCAATGATCTCATCACCACCTCTGACTCAAGTTAACCTTCTACCTCAGTCTTCTTCGCAGCCCAATGTTGTCGGATCATCTCCTCCTGCTTCCAAGACATTTGTATCTCCTAAGACAGGGATGTCAATCAAGACCAAGTCAATAGCACATAAGCCTAAGCCTAAACCTGTGACAAGAACAAGCACTAAAGCAAGAGCCCAACAAGGACCAAAGGAGGGTTCCAACAAGAAAATTTGGAAGCCATGAACTTAACTTCTATTTTGGACTTGTTTTGTAGTTTTTTGGTCAATTGAAGCTGGTCTTACCAACAATGCAGCTAGAATTATGATTTTGTAACCCAGACTGTTAGCATGTACTGAATGTCATTTTGATACAGCTTCAAAAACTAGACTGAAATTGCCAAGTTCAATGCATGTTCATTTTAATAGTGCAGCTGCAATTTGATTTTGTTTTTACTTTTATGATTCAAGGATAAACAGACGAAATTATCCCTCAATATATTGCACGTCATCAATTATTTAACGACCAAGTAGACGGTAGTGAGTTATGTGACAGACGGTTTCAAAATTGAGTGAGTTAAGTGATATTGTTGAAAAGATAGTGAGTTATGTGTCGAATTTGTCATAATTCAATGACCATTCCTGATTTTTTCCCATCAAATCAACAACAATACTAAACACCACTATACACCGTCCAACTTTTTTTTGTTTTTAGCTAACAACCAGTTCAATTCAAATTGGATAGTTAAACAACATAATGTTAAACAACAAAAAGAAAGTTCAATTCATACAGCTACAAAACAAGCTCAAACTTCATAAATCGTTCTGTTAATAACTTCACTTCTTCACAATGTGAATAATCAATTTGTCTTTCAGAAACTCAAATAGGCAAACACTACCGACTCCAACTTTGTTAACAAATGTCTTCTCAACAAAAACTTTGTTAACCAGTGCAAAAGCATACTATCTGCAGTCAAGTATACCATCTGCGTTGAGGGTAAGGCCTAAGCTTCACTGAATTCCCTCCTTTCTCTCTGAAATTTGAGGAAACAACTTCATATTTTCCTGAAGATACATGCTCCTTTTTTACAGCTAATTACAGATTTAAGCTAGTCAAACACACTACACAAAGCTTAATTGTATGTACTACCTTATTACAATTCAGTCATGCTATGACTGTTTGTAGCTGGAGAGACCCAAGTGTTTGAATTAACCTCAAAGACAGAGAAATGGTGTATATAACTAAAAGACCGCACCCCAAGACCCCATCAAGGGCCATATCTCTCCTTGGCAACACCACAAGTGCCCATAGCAAGCCTCCTGCCAACAAACCCAACGTCTCCAACAGGTATGGATCTCCATTAATAACAACAGCTGAAGGGTATTTTGACCAAGAACAGCCAACAAATGATAGCCCCAATCCAAAGAGAGTGTTGAAGATAGGACCAGCATAACAGGCAGAAAAGGCAATCTGTGCTCCCTCTGGTCCTCCCTTCAAAGCCATGGTCGAATTGGTTATCAAATCCCCAAGTGAATTACCCCAAGCAAGGACTGTTAGTCCTAATATTGAAGGACTAACACCTAATATGTACCCTATTGAGACTAACAAGGCCACAAGTTCCTGAGCTATAATGTAACTCCAAGTAACACTCATCAAGAAGCCAGCAGCAAGCCAAGGAAATAAGCATTTCTTTGGTGGGCTTGACTTGTCTGTTGTCAAACATGCAACAAACCCGAAAACTAGTCCAATAATCGATCCAATCACATAGATCCAAAGGCTAGTCTCGAAGGTAGCGTTTGCATACTGATGGTTCCAAAGGGATGACAACAGCACTGGTGCTAGTGTCACAGAAGCAACTGCATATGGTTTAGACCATCTATCTTCACAAACAACAGGAATTGTCAATCTCCTAGGAATATAAAGAGGCAACTCAAGTATGAAGATAAACATTTGACACGAATCTGATGGTCGGGGGAGTTGAAAGCAGCCTTTCTTGACTTCTTCTACGGCAGAAACGTGTTCTACAGCTCCTTCCTCTGCAGCACTAAGCTCTTCATTTTCATCCCTCTCCATGCTAGTCATGATTGGTACTGTCAAGTCATGACTACCGTTGCTCAAATTACTGTGTGATTCACTTGTTTTACCAGAATTCCGCCTATGCGTATGTGATACGTAAACCCCAATCACATAAACAATATAAAGTGAAGAGAAAGCCACGGCAGCCCACACATCTATTTCTTTCTGAATCAAGATCAGAACCAAGCACACGATAACCAAAAGGTAGAAGCAGGTGTCTCTCACGAAGTCAGATTTGTCAACTCGAACAAGCCTTTTGCGAATTGAAATGCTTATGATTCCAACCACAACACAGGATATAAAGGAGGCACCTCCCAGAACTGTGTTGAGACCAACATCAATGTTCGTCCCACCACTACCCATAAATGAAACAAAACTGGAGAAGACATCAGGGGCTCCATTGCCAAGGGAGAGAAGAGTTACCCCAGCAATTGTAGGGGACAATTGTAAAAGCTTTGATAGACTCTCAAGTGAAGAACAAAAGTATTCAGAAGCTGTATTACCCAGTAGATAGAACAAAACCAGAAGCCAGAACAACAAAAAGCCATAACCCAAAAAGGGGAAACTGCCAAAACTGCAATAGAAGACGTAAAGATAATCAAAATAGCCTTGGGAGACACATGGGTTTTCGGATTTAAGGTACAGGCACTTTTCCTCATAGTCACCTATACCAAGAAAACTGTCGCAGTCTTGCTCATTATTATTGCTGTGAATGCGTAGAACTAGAATTTGTGAAGAGTGGGAATTGTATATAACCAAGATAGTAGAAGCCACTAAGAGAAAAGAGAGATTCAAGAAAATGATATAGTTTCTGTACAGAGGTATGGAAACAAATAAGGTTTTCATCAGAACCTCAACCATGAGCAAGCAATCGAGCTAAAGTTGAGAAACCAGTAGAAATTGGTGAAATGGAATAAAGAAGCAAGCAATTACCTATTGTGGTTTGTGAATTGTGATTGCAGGGCAACAAAATGGAAATAGTTTTCTTAATTTGGTGATCGAAATGGGTTAAAAGAAGGAAGGAAGGCAAGGCAAGGCAACTAGGCAAAGGGTGTTGAAAATGTGTATTGAATTCCTTGCTTTGGGGTCTGAACTCTGAAGAAGATATGCATCTAATTCTGTTGGTACACTGCGGGAATATATGGTTCCACTTTTTGTTGGGGAGAGGCTTAGATCACAGGTGATGACTTGGTTGAGATGTCACAGACACACATGTCCTTTGGATGTGTACTGAATCATGAAGTACACGTGGCGGTTGGTTAGATGTCCGCTTTCATGGGTATCAATTTAACCCGCGCAAATAGAGATGCGTCATAGAGAGACGTGAATGATGAATCAGTCCTTGTTACCGCAAGTAGAGACTTAACTCAACTCGGAAGTTTCACAGACCGACCAAAAAGTTAGAAAGGAAATTGCTTATTATATACTTTTGGCCCAGAAAAGGAAGTAGTGCTGGTCACTTAACAACGGACGCTTCTCTATTGAAAATCCCTTGTCCTAATACTTTCGTCACCCATGGCCAATGTATCCCTTTTTTTCTTGGATTTCAGGAATGCACACACTCTTGATGCTTTGCCCCCGAATTAGTTCTTAATTTTTTTTTATATCAATAATTAAGAATTATAATAATTCAGAAGTTTCACAGATCGACTAAAAAGTTAAAAGGGAAATTGCTTTTGGCCCAGAAAAGAAAGTGACCAGCACTACTTGCTTGTCCATTGTTTTCTCCGTTGAAAGTCCCTCATCCTTGTATTTTCTCGCCGCTGTAATTATATTTTTGTCACCCATGGCTAATGTATCCCTTTTATTTCTTGGATTTCAGGAATGCACACATTCTTGATGCTTTGCCCCAGAAATGTTAATGTTAATGCTCAAAGTCTGGCGGTAGCCAAACCTCCGTTTAACGCAGGTCCGGTGGGCGGACCGCTACTCTGTATACTTGATGATCTTCGCTGGCTACCAAATAAAAGACAGGGCGTCAGAGGGAGACCGCGTTGGGCGGTCTTCACTTCTCCGATGCCTAAGTCAGTTGACACATATAGGCAGTACAATAATAAATGAGTAGTTAATGCGTAAAAATGAAGAGAGAAGAGAGGACCTATTTATAGTTGAGGAGGGGTCTGATCTTCTCTCTGTTTTCGATGTGGGACTGATGTGCTTCAGTTCTTAGTTTCAGTAGCTTCTGACGCTGTCTTGGCGCAGCGCGTGGTGGCGCGTCGGCGGTGATCTGGGGACGATCCTGTGCCCAGGCCGTAGCCCGCCTGGCTGTCTATCCGTAGGACAGTACTTTGGTGGGAGTTGGTACTTCTGGCGGTACAATGAGCGTAGCTCATTATAGCTAATTTATGCTTGCAAATGTACATGTAGGTACAAGTTCCCCAAGTCCCCAGTCAAGGAAGGCAATCTTGGTTGGGGAGTTGATCGGCGGTTCGAAGCGTTTTCTTCCGCTAGACTTTGCAAAAGCATAATTAGCGTCAGTGCGTTGTCAGCCATGGATATTACTGAGCAAACACTTTATACCCTTTCGGGCGGGCCCCTGCTAGGCCCCCCAGGGAGTCCCCCAATCCCCGGCTAAGATGGACCTCCGGATGGTGGCAAAATTGTTTGGTGAGGGGGAGCTGCACGGAGCAGAGGGTGTTGGGTAGCGAGCCCAATCTTTAGTACCCGAGTGACGGGGGTCAACGTACCTGATCAGGGCCGTCGTAGACTGTTGAATAGTCCCCGCGTCCCGTAGGGACAATCTGACTGTAACGCCGCGTGGCGGTCGTTTGTCAGAATGAGGCGTGGCCTCGGGATCCGCCGCTGGCGGATGTCCCCCCGCTGGTTGTAGCAGTAAACAGCGTCCAGTAGACGTGCTTGGCGGTACTGTATTGAGCGGTACCGCGCTGAATAAAGTACGCGACTTGCCAGATAAAAGAGGGTTCCGCTAGAGGTGTGTAGCGGAAGGCGCCCCGTTTGCATGATGACAAGGGAGAAGTTCCGCTGGCGGGGTTTCGCTCAGCGGAGACCGTCACTTGGAGAGGACAAGTGAGAAGTTCCGCTGGCGGGGTTTCGCTCAGCGGAGACCGTCACTTGGAGAGGACAAGTGAGAAGTTCCGCTGGCGGGGTTTCGCTCAGCGGAGACAGTCACTTGGAGAGGACAAGTGAGAAGTTCCGCTGGAGGGGTTTCGCTCAGCGGAGACCGTCACTTGGAGAGGACAAGTGAGAAGTTCCGCTGGCGGGGTTTCGCTCAGCGGAGACAGTCACTTGGAGAGGACAAGTGAGAAGTTCCGCTGGCAGGGTTTCGCTCAGCGGAGACCGTCACTTGGAGAGGACAAGTGAGAAGTTCCGCTGGCGGGGTTTCGCTCAGCGGAGACAGTCACTTGGAGAAGGGTGTATGTGTGATTGCTTCCATGACACGCCTCGTCTGACTGCGGTTGACACGTGGCGAATAACTAGAGGGTTAGCGTGTGGAGACGCGTCTCCTCAGTCTGGCCGTCTTCTCGCCATTAATGCGAGTAATGATGGATTTCGTAACCGAGGCGACGCCTCGGTTAATCCGGAGGGTTAGTGCGAGCAGGGGACACGTGTACGGCTGGGGTGTGATGTCGTTTTCTAGCGGACGGCCCAAAAGCCTCTGATGTGGACATAAAAGAGGGGGAACGCATCGAGAATGGACACTGCGAAAACCATTCGAACCTTAGCCGTCTTCAAGCTCTGCCCATCCCAGATTGAAGAGAGAGAGTGTCGTGCGTTGGTGGGGTTTCTCGTGGTCGGAGAGACGAAAACTTCTGTCGTCGGAGCATAGCGAGCATCACTACGCCAGAGAGTTTACGACTAAGGTTAGTGTTCTGGTTATCCTTCTTGTCGCATTCGTTTCTGTCGATTTATCGGTTTGGTGGCTATTTCTGGGATTGGTGTGTGAACTCGTTATCTTGGTGTTCGTCGGGGGTGTAGGGTGAGATTAGGGGGTAGGTTATGGTGTTTGACAGAGGGTTGACACTTAGGGTTTTGCTAGATGGTGGAATCTGGGTTGAGGGGGTGTGTTCATATTTTGGTATTTTCTGGGTAGCTGTTCTTGGTGTTCTTTGCTATACCTGATGTAGGGATAGGTTAGATCCTTCTGTGGGCTAACTGATTTGGGTTTTAGGATTTGGGATGGCCAACGTCATAGAGATCTCGAGCAGTGAGGACTCCGGGTCTGACGTGTCAATCAATGCGGCGGATAGGGTTTTTATTGACTCGTTGCGTCCGTCTGCCCGTGCAGGAACCTCATTGCCAGAGCCGCTAGACATCGAGCCGCTACAAACCATACCCTGGGAAGTAGTCATGGGCCGTACGTCGCGTCCGGAGAGTTCTAGGGCGGGTGAGGATGCTGCTGCGCGGAATAGGCGTGAGGAGCGGCTAGCAAGTAACAGCGCTGCCAGTGGTTTCGCTGACGGGGGAAATGTGACGGGGGAGGAAACAGAGTCGGCATGGGTTCTCCAGGATGGGACCCCCGTTGACGAGGCGGGAGGGCGGATGACTGCCGCCGCTGTTAGCCGGATGAAGCGGATATATCGGCTGCCGGGAGTGGTGAAACTTCGTCAACCGACGGCGGACGAGAAGGCCTCAATTCTTCCAGCGGGGTTCGCCGCTGTTCACGAGGCAATATTCCGCCAAGGAGTGACGTTGCCGCTTGTACCCAACCTTCAGATCTTGGTGTGCGAGTTCGGCGTCGCTTTTGGGCAGATCTGTCCCAACATGTGGCGGTTGATGCTGGCGATGAACTCACTGTGGCCGCTATCCGGGTGTGAGGGGCCGACTGTGGCGGAGGTACTGCACTTCTACGAACTGGTGTACGTGAATCGCCAAGGTTGCAGAGGGCAAGTAAATTTGAGCCGCCGGCAGGGAGCGCCGAAGCTGATAGAGAATTTGAGGGATTCGATGTCCTACTGGCGGGGGACGTTTTGCGTGGCAATGACGGGGTGGGAGTATTAAGCGGAGTCCAACGAGGGGGAGCCGACGTTTAGGATTAAGTCGGAGTTTCAGCCAATCCGAGGTTGTCCGTCGATCTCCGCTGAACATAGTTGGCGGTTTACTGTATATGTATTGCAACCGTTTTACTGACGCCTCTCTTCTTGTTTTGTAGGGGGACTGCGTTATAACCTGACGCGTGAGGAAGAGTGCCGTGTTGCGCGTATCAAAGGCTGTTGGCGGAATCGCAATTTGCTGGACTTCCGTCTCCTCACCGGCTGGGAGTTGTTGGTCGATCAACAACTAACGCGCGCTATTGGTAAGAGATCTCCGCTACATTGTATCTCTCGATAACTTGGTTAAAGCTGACGGGTGTTTGCATATTCTCAGATACTCCACCAGGCAACAAAGCGAGCCGCGACGCTTTTGACAAAGCCATGGACCGCGCTGAGATCGACAATTTCTTGGAGGCGATGTATGCCTCAGGGGAGGCGGCCCAAATGACGGTTGTGAACCCGGAGACTCTGGCGGTGAGCGCATCCGAGGTTCCGGTGGTGCTGCCCATGCCGTACCACTCCCACCTAGGGGCCGACGGTCTGCCCACCGTGCAGGCGGATGGAAATGCGGGCGGGGGGAAAAAGGGGTCCTCTATCGTGCCGCAGAAGGAAAGAGTGGTCGCCACTCGACGTGGGCCACAGAAGGAAAGAGTTGTGGAGCCGGCGGGGGCTGCCGCCACTGCGGTGGAGAGACAACCGCACAAGGGGTCCAGGGCTGCGCCCACCGGAGATACAAGGGGGATCCTGCGGAAGCGGTGCCAATGTGACTCGGCCGGGGAGGAGGATGAGGACGAGACCATTGGGGTCCATATGCAGAAGAAGGCCCGAGAAGACCCGTTGAAGGCCCCCGTGACGGCCGAGAGAGAGATGCATGTGAGCAATCTGGACTCCTTCGCCGCCTTCACCGAGTTCATGACCGACAGTGAGCAAGAGTTTCTCTATCATCTGTGCGAGCGGTTGGGGTTCGGCGGTCTAGCAGGGATGACGCGGCCAACGGCGATCGAGCAGTCGCCCTATAGCTCAGCCTTTGGGCACCTGGCGGTTGGGCTGAACGAAATGTTCTTGGCGGCCTCCAAGCAACCCCGGATTGAGGTACAGCTCCAGGAGGAGGTTAAGAGACTTGAGAGGGAGCTGGTGGATGCCAAGGACAGGCTGGCGAGTGTGGAGCGACGCCTGATGAAGGCTGACTGTGATGCTGCGGACGCTCGTGGCAAGCTAGAAGTGGCCATCCAGCGGGACATAGAACGAAATGATCATGTTTCCAAGCTGGAGCAGGACATGGCCTTGCTGCAAGAGCGGGTGGCCGCCAAGGATAAGAAAATTGATATCCTGCAGCGGGAGTCTGCCGCCAGGCAAGGGGAGGTGAAGAGACTGGAGGGTGAGGTGACCCGGCTGAGGGACGAGGGAAGCCGAGCCGCCGCCGCCGCTGTGGAACAATTCAAACAGTCGGCGGAGTACAAAAAGGCGATGAATGAATCGGCGAAGGCCGGCGCCCTAGCGAACGTGGAGATGCTGAAAGCGAAGGGTGCCATCGACTGGGCGAAGGCGTCCTTGCCCAAGGTGCCGCAAGCAAAGAATGTAGCGCCGACGAAGAAAATCCCGCCAGTACCCAGTCCCTCAGCAGGAGGCGGCAGCTCAGGCAGTGGGTATCATACTCCGGCGGATGGGACCATAGAGACGCCAAGTCCCACCGCTCGAGGGACTGACCAAGTAAGCTGCGTACAGCCGCCGCAGTCCGAAGTAGGCGATGCCGGGGCCAACCCCTGAGATGCCGGACTTGCGCTCTTATGATTTTGTGTAGCCGCTGAGGCTGAATATATATATATATATATATATATTTTTTTTGAATGTAAGGAATATTTTTGGGTGGGGAGTCCCAGCCCTGAATATATGAACTATGGAATTTTTGATGTTTTGTGATGACATGTCTATACCGCTAGAGTTTTGACTTAGGATTTTCTTTTGCAATCAATGAAACACTAAAGGAATTAAGATTGGTCCAAGTGCACAACGTAGCGGACGTGGTCCGCTGACGATTACTGGCGTTGCCAGCTGCTCTCAGTGCTAGACTTGGTAACAATGGTTTGAATAATTCCTCGTTTCATTGATAACCGACTGGTCAGTGTTTACAAAAGTGGGGATGTACCCGTTGGGTAGCTTCCCTTAGCTAAATATTGAACAAAAATTTAGCTAAGTCAAGATGCTCCTGGGTAGCGACATGACTATTTGTAGTAATACCGAAGGTGTTCGGTATTCCAAGGGTGGGTCGTAGTGACGCCATCCTTGTCCATTAAGTAGAAGGTGCCTGGGCCAACGACTTCTACTATTTTGTATGGACCTTCCCAAGTTGGGCGGAGTTTTGTTGGAGGTGGAATGACTTCCTTCATTACCCAGTCCCCCTGTTGGAGGTTCCGGGCCTTGACTCTGGCGTTGTAGAAACGCGATACTCGTTGTTTGTTTTGCAGGTTTTGCAAATGGGCCTTGTGTCGTTTTTCCTCGAGGAGGTCTAAGTCCAGGTTGATGCCATCGCCGTTGGTCTCTGGGCGGTAGCCCTCGACCCGAGCGGTGGGTTGAGTTACCTCAACAGGCAGAACGGCCTCAGTTCCGAACGTCATACAAAAAGGGGTTTCACCGGTGGCGGAGGATGGAGTCGTCCTGATGGCCCATAGCACTTCTGGAAGCTTTTCCGCCCACAAACCCTTGGCAGTGTCGAGTTTCTTTTTTAGCAGCTTCTCGATTATCTTGTTTGCTGCTTCGACCTGGCCGTTGGTTTGGGGGTGGGCGACAGATGCGAAGCTCATCTTGGTGCCCAGATTGGCGGTGAATGAAATGAGCTCCTTGTTGTTGAACTGTGTGCCGTTGTCTGTAATGATTGTATGTGGGACACCATAGCGGCAGTAAATGTTTTTCCAGAGGAAGTGAATGACCTTGGCGGTAGTGATGGCCGTTAGTGGCTCTGCCTCTATCCACTTGCTGTTGTAGTCGATAGCAACAATGATGTACTTGAATTGTCCTTTGGCGGTTGGGAATTTTCCCATCAAATCGAGGCCCCATGTAGAGTGAACCCATGGACCGATGATGATTGAAAGTGGTTCCGCCGGTGCATGTGGGAGATCAGCGAACTGCTGGCATTTGTGGCAAGATCTTGACACCTGCCGGGCGTCCTCACCAAGCGTAGGCCAAAAGTAGCCCTGTCGCATTGTGCGATTGGCCAGGGATCTGGCGCCCGAGTGGTTTCCGCACTCCCCGCCGTGGATTCCTGCCAACACGACCTTTCCCTCCTCTGGGGTTAAACAGCGGAGGTTGGGGTGAGTGAACCCCTGGCGGTAAAGCTTGCCATTCTGGATATTGTAGCGGGTTGCTCTCCGCTGAATTTGGCGTGCCTTGACCTTATCCTCTGGTAATGTGCCGCTGCGCTTGTATGCAGTGATCTCGTCCATCCAGCTGGGGTTGATGTCAATGTTGAAGATCTCCGCTAGGGTCTTTGTGATGCTTGGCTTGTCAAGGCATTCCACATTTGTGTCCGCCGGACTTTGATGCGGCTGGGCGGTTGCCAGTCTCGCCAGTGAATCAGCCTTGGCGTTCTTTTCCCTGGGGATTTGTGTGATGGTGTGAAATTTGAACTTTTTTAGCAACGTTTTGACGTATCCCAAGTATGCCGCTAACTGCTGGTCCTTGGCTTGGAAGCTGTCGTTGACCTGGTTAACGACTAATTGAGAGTCGCTGAATATGTTGACGCTGTCAGCCCCTGAGTCAATGGCGAGGAGCAGACCGACGATAAGTGCCTCGTACTCCGCCACGTTGTTTGAAGCTTTGAAGTTGAATTTCAACGCGTACTCCGCGTTCAGTCCCCCGGGTCCTGCTAAAATTTGGTAATGGTCAAAAAGCCGTAGGACATTGTCTATCCGTAGGACATTACTTTGGTGGGAGTTGGTACTTCTGGCGGTACAATGAGCGTAGCTCATTATAGCTAATTTATGCTTGCAAATGTACATGTAGGTACAAGTCCCCCAAGTCCCCAGTCAAGGAGGGCAATCTTGGTTGGGGAGTTGATCGGCGGTTCGAAGCGTTTTCTTCCGCTAGACTTTGCAAAAGCATAATTAGCGTCAGTGCGTTGTCAGCCATGGATATTACTGAGCAAACGCTTTATACCCTTTCGGGCGGGCCCCTGCTAGGCCCCCCAGGGAGTCCCCCAATCCCCGGCTAAGATGGACCTCCGGATGGTCGCAAAATTGTTTGGTGAGGGGGAGCTGCACGGAGCAGAGGGTGTTGGGTAGCGAGCCCAATCTTTAGTACCCGAGTGACGGGGGTCAACGTACCTGATCAGGGCCGTCGTAGACTGTTGAATAGTCCCCGCGTCCCGTAGGGACAATCTGACTGTAACGCCGCGTGGCGGTCGTTTGTCAGAATGAGGCGTGGCCTCGGGATCCGCCGCTGGCGGATGTCCCCCCGCTGGTTGTCCCACAGACGGCGCCAATGTTAATGCTCAAAGTCTGGCGGTAGCCAAACCTCCGTTTAACGCAGGTCCGGTGGGCGGACCGCTACTCTGTATACTTGATGATCTTCGCTGGCTACCAAATGAAAGACAGGGCGTCAGAGGGAGACCGCGTTGGGCGGTCTTCACTTCTCCGATGCCTAAGTCAGTTGACACATATAGGCAGCACAATAATAAATGAGTAGTTAATGCGTAAAAATGAAGAGAGAAGAGAGGACCTATTTATAGTTGAGGAGGGGTCTGATCTTCTCTCTGTTTTCGATGTGGGACTGATGTGCTTCAGTTCTTAGTTTCAGTAGCTTCTGACGCTGTCTTGGCGCAGCGCGTGACGGCGCGTCGGCGGTGATCTGGGGACGATCCTGTGCCCAGGCCGTAGCCCGCCTGGTTGTCTATCCGTAGGACATTACTTTGGTGGGAGTTGGTACTTCTGGCGGTACAATGAGCGTAGCTCATTATAGCTAATTTATGCTTGCAAATGTACATGTAGGTACAGTTAATCATCTGGGTTAGTTCTTAATTTTTTTTTTTATATCAATAACTAAGAATTACAATAATTAATTTTACGTGTGGTCTAGGATTTACAAAAATAATTCTAAAATCTTATCAAAATTTTGAGAAAAAAAAAAAATTAATCAACAGTACAATAAAGTCCATTCAAAAAATAAACAAATAATAAAAATGTAGAAATAAACACCTTTAACCTTTAGAGAGATGATGTTCACATGCCACATGCTTTTCTGCTGTAACTAACACACAAAGTGGTGTGTGATTAGTAATTTCTAACACAAAAGTCAAAAGGATGTGTGATATTCTCTCTATCGTTAACTTCTTTCAATTCTTTGCCTCCTTACGTGTAGATAGTGTGTGATGAGTCCATACTAATTTTAAAAAAATAAAATAAAAAAATAATATTATCACCAGTGTCCCATCCCTTACCGACCTTAGCAGCTACGTGCGTGCCATGAATATGTATCTCAGTTATTCTCGGGAGCAAAAAGCCGTCTCTTGACATCATTATGTGCGTGTCCTAATTTATTCAGATTTTTTGTAGAGGAAGCAGCTAGAAAAGCAGTCTTGGTAGCACAACACACCAACTTGATTTTGGTTTGCCATATAACTGCTTAGCTGGATCATCTCTGCATTAAGGCATCAAGCCGAGCCTTACTGTGGCAGGCGGAAGTCCCTCGATCTCTTCGTCTTCTCACCATAGCGCGTGTGTTGGGCCCTCTCTCACAAAGGAAGAAACGAAACGTCTTTACAATATGATAGTTCTTCATTACTAACCATAAGGATATTTCATTATCCAAAAAAAGTTAAAAACCCATAAGGATATTTCGCTTTTTTTTTTTTTTTTGGTTACAACGAGGCCCAAAGGATATTTCGCTTTTGTCAAGACTGAAAATGCTAGATTTTCTTCGCTACGTACACAATGATCTTTTCTTCATCATCATCTTTAAAATCAGACTTCACATCGTTATAAGGCCAGTCATGCATCTAGGAAGCAAGTTAACCAGGTTCTTCTCCTCATCAACATAGCGACCGCCGAACCAAACCACAGACCAACTTTGTGGTTGTGAGGTTTTTGATACAAAAGATGTTCAACCATAAGAGACGAGGACATATCCCATAGATCTTCATCTCGTGTGAGTTGCTTCACATTTCACTATTACTCCATCACACCTATTCCTCGATCAGCTCACACAATTAAAACTCATTATCTATGCAGAAAAACTAACTTTATCCATTGTGCTGATAATATTGGCTAGCATTCAGTATGCATTTTTGCCATCAACAAATTATAGACGCACAATTGCAACACGCAATATGCAATTGTAAACAAAGTCAAACCATAGAGCACAAAATATTACAACATTATCCAATACCTTGGATAAATTTTTTTAAACTAATCAAACCGGTATATTATGGTTTTAACAATGGATTGTTATAAACAAACAATGGAGAAATGTCCAAAAACAATGTCATCCTCCTTGTCCTATCACAGCTTTTCCTTATATCTCAGACGGGTTAGGTCCCCGCCTCTTGCCAATGCCCACCACTACAACAACCACTCAACAGACAAGTCATTCAATCAAATCATTATCATGTCGTCTTTTCTAAAAAGAAAAAGAACGTGACAAGCTCTGTAAGCAGATCCGTCCATGGAAATTTAGAGCTATGACACAACCGTGAAACCCAAAATCATTGAACTTAACTACTGTAACTTTGGCATTTCAACCCTTCTCTCTCTCCCTCTATCTTTTTTTTTTTTGGGTACATGTAGCGAAACTAGAGAAAGTAGAGAAGCTCCTGATTTTCCACCTCAAAATGGAATCCGATCAAAAGAAGTGAAAGGGAAATAAAGGATTAATTTAAATAGCGCTTCCGCTTCTTCTTATCTTACCAGCTAGCATGGGCCAAAGATTCATGAAACCTTACACCTCAAAACACCAAATAAATTTTTTTCAAAAAAAAAAAAAAAAACACCAAATAAATTATACCAATAAATAAAACTAAAATGAACTCTAATTCGGCCACAATATAACAGACTCACCCATGGTGGCTTTCCTTAGCCCTGCGAGTCTGAATCTGTGAGAGGAAATTTAGGGGTTTGGGACATTTGAGTTTGAGCAGTTAGGTCACAGTTACCAGATTCAACTTCACAAATTTTTTCATTTGGGAGATTTCGATGTAATACTAACATAGGGCTAATGGTTGCCATCGAAGACAATCATATCTTATCTTACCTTATTGGACAATGTGAAATAATGTTATCTAGTTCAAAATTGTGATTCTGTATGTAGTACAATAATTGTTGTCCGATACATAATTTTGAAAGAGCTAATTTTATTTTACCTCCCTAACATTTACATGTTAAATCAATTGTAACTCTGAACTTTTAATTTTATCACATGTACCCTTGTGCTATCCAATTTATTCAATCATGTCCAATAATTCATCTTTTTGTCAAATATTTTGTAAATTGAAAATGTGATTCTAATGGGCTCCATTGTATGATGACGATTCACTAATGTGGCATACAAAATTATATCACATGTGACTACAATTTCAAAATACATCACACAATAGTTGGCAAAAAAGCCAAGTATTAGACAAGATTGATTGAAATTGGTAAGTACAGGAGCACACGTGATGAAATTAAAAGTGCAGGGGCACAAATGATTTAGGGCCGGATCACTTCAGCTCAAAAATTTTCAGGATTAATTACAAAATATCTCCCGAATTACGAGGTTAATTTTATTTTCATACCCAACTATCAAAGTTTTGCATTTGCATTTACATACCTTAAGTTTCATTCCGTTAGCATTTTGATACCTTAACCACTAACAACGTTAAAATATGCTAATATTCTAGGGCATTTTCGTCAATTCATCAACTTTATAATTTAAATTTAAATTTCTTTATTGAAATTTACTATTAAAATTAATTTTTTTTTCATTGGGATTTTTCTTGGATTGCTCAAACCCGAGAACGCTTGTTTACCGATGCACACCAAGACCAATGGGTTGTTGTGATTGAATTATTTTTTATTGGCTTATAATTTATTTAATTATTTTAGTTTTGATCTTATTTTTTTATATTGTTTTGCTTATCATATGTATTCCAAATCAAATATATATACGAAATCTTCTAGTCATTTTTCATCGATAATAATATACGTCTCAAAAGATATAGTTAATTGTAATTTTAGTGTTTATTGAATATTTTGACAAACTACTGATATTTGGTAATTTCAAAAAAAAAAATTTGTTATAATAAATGTCAAAAATTATAAATTCACTTAAGTGAAGGAAATGTCCTCAAATTATAACGGTGTTAGTGGTCAGATTATAAAATTTTAGCGAAATGAAACTTAAGGTATGCAAACGCAAAAATTTGATAGTTGGGTATGAAAATGAAGACAGTCTCATAGGTTGGGGGTTATTTTGTAATTAATCTAATTTGTTTTTTTTTTTTTTTGAAAGGTCTAATTTTTCAAAATGACCAAAAAAAGATATAGAAAATTACACACAAGTCTCATTTTGAAACTTTAATTAGCCATAAGGCCACCTAATTTTTTTTGTACACATAAGGCCAACTGCATTCACAAATTACTTCGTTCCTGACAATTTTACCCTTCTACCTAAGCCCAATCCCATCAGTTTTACATCGATCACAAATCCATCTCTCTCTCTCACTCTCCCCCCTCCCCTCGATCACAGTCTCTCTCTCTCTCTCTCTCTCTCTCTCTCTCTCTCTCTCTCTCTCTCTCTCTCTCTCTCTCTCTCTCTCTCTCTCTCTCTCTCTCTCGATCTCCGCCTCCGATTCCGGCGACCACCGGCACGACGCTCTCTCGGTCCCTCTCTCTCCTCGATCACATATCACATCTTGGTCTGCACCTCCAATTCCGGAGACAACCGGCGTGGTGCTCTCTATCTCTCACTTTCATCGATCATGGATCTTCGTGGCGTCGGCGTGATGGTGCTGCTCCACTCTAATTCGCCAAGAGGCTCGAGGATCGGCCAAGGACATCATCGAGATCAAGAACGCGGTGGATCTGAACCAACTAAGTACCTTCTGATTTGCTACCAATATCTTCCGATTTGCCAGATCTCCTACCTCCGTCGCTCAAAATCTTCTGGTGAAGGTACTTCAGAAATGGATTCCTATATACTTTTTTCTATTATGTAATTTGAAATTGGAGCATGAATTGGAAAGTTGAGTTTTAAAATTGTTTGATTTGCATAGTAAGATTGATCAAGCTAATGAAATTTTTTGTTTGAAATTTGTATAGGTTGTTGCAAGGTGTTGAATCGGTGCGGCTATTTCTTTGTTTTCAAAAAACATAGAAAATCTCACAGTTGCAATTGGTAGCTACTCCAGAACCACATGTTTTCCCAGCGGTCCACTTGCATCATGCATGATTGCATGATTTTGATAAGAGCGGATAGCATGATTCATATGCCTCAATTCTTAATTGACTTTCCTACTTGTGTTGTGGGTTAATTGGTCACTGACTCATTGTAAAATGCAAAGATCTACCTATTTGCTTTATAAAACAGCAAAAGCCTTCAACACAACGAGAAAACCTATGTTAGTATCTTTCAAGCTGATGTTGGTGGGTTTTCTGTATTTATTTTGATTGATTTTAAGTCAATAACTCTCCATAATTATTATAGTGATTTTTCAATATGGCAATAGTAGCCTTCTATGCCTACGTTAGTATCTTTTTAAGTTAATGTTAGTAGCTTTTCTATTTTCCCAATGGCAGTAACATTTTAGTTTTGATTTTGATTGTATCTTTTACATTTCACAACTTTGTTAGTCTCTGAGAAAGTGAGAATAGCTTTCTCAGTCTCTGGAAGTAACTTTTGTTATGCTTGGTAGTAGTTTTTGTTCTTCTTGGTAATAGCTTTTGGTGTTAATGAGAGTAAATTTTTGTGATGATGAGAGCAGCTTTTGTTGCTAGTGAGAGTAGCTTTCTATTGTTGGTGACAGTAGCGTTTGTTGCTGGTGAGAGTAGTTTTTGGTGTTGGTGACAGTAGCTTTTGTTGGTGGGGATAATAGCTTTTGGTTTTGAGGAGCGTAGCTTTTGTTGGCAACAATAACTTTTGTTGCTGATAAGAGTAGCTTTTTGTGACCTCACCGGAGGTTGCCAGAAATCTCACCAGTGTAGCTTTTATTGCTAGCGACAGTAGCTTTTGTTGCTAGTGATAGTAGCTTTTGTGACCTTGCCGGAGATTGCTGGAAATCTCACCAGAGTAGCTTTTGTTGCTTGCGACAATAGCTTTTGGTGTTAGTGACAGTAGTTTTTGTGGTCGCCGGAGTTCGCCGGAGACCCGCCGGAAGTTGGTCGGAGGTCGGCTGGAGACCCACCAAAGTTGGCCGGAGGTCGGCCAGAGTTGACTGGAGACCTTACCGGAGAGGAGTGAGAGAATGGTTGTTGACTTTTTACTCTAGTGGCATTTATGTAAATATGTTGGTTTTTATATCCAAAATAGTTAACCTTTTTTAATCTAGTGGATGAGGGAAAAAATTAGTTAGTGACCTTATGGCTAAAAAAACATTCAAAGATGCACTTATATGTAATTAACTCAAAAATGTATAATAGTTTATTTATGTATTTATTTTTTTATAAGAAAAGGTATGACACCTTTCAAAATTTGTTAGATTAAAAAAAATAAAAATAAACCTTGCAAATACTTAGCTTTTCTTTAGAGCCTTATCTTGATATCTTCTCCTATCACAACAACCTTGTAGAAAAACTGTTATCCTTAGAGCAAGTTCACCCGTTAGGTTACTGAGTGAGAACATTGTTCACTACTTTTTTATGTTAATTTCCACTTGTTGGGTCAGGTCTCTAGGGTATGATACTGTTCATTCAATATTATATTAATTTATTTATTGTAAATGAGAAATAATATAGTAATACTAGTTTTCTTCATACATGCTCTGCATGTATAATTTTTTTTTTTAAGAAAATGAAAAAAATAGATGAAACACAACAGTTTCTTTTTAATTTTCTTAATAAATCTATTTTGTAATTATCATATTTACCCTTGTGATTTAATTTATTCTCAAAGTTTTTTAATCTTTCAGGGTTAAATCTGTCAAATTTTTTTATTTTGGCTAACAAAACATATTCTCTTAATAATATTATTATTATAGATTTAATTTTCTTAATAAATCTATTTTGTAATTATCATATTTACCCTTGTGATTTAATTTATTCTCAAAGTTTTTTAATATTTCAGGGTTAAATCTGTCAAAATTTTTGGTTTTGGCTAACAAAACCTCTTCTCTTAATAATATTATAGATGAATATTTTTGAAAACCTACCAACCAAATCATTAAAGGATGGTTCTATTCATACCTCCAAATATGCTATTTTGGCCTCTCAAGTTTTTTTAAAATTTTGAAATCCTCTTTTACCCCTTGATCAAAAATTACCCCTCCAAATTCGCTTAAAATTGCTTGCAAATCCTATGTTAACCTAGACCTCACCTGTTTCGAAAGCATCAGTTCAAATAGTTCTGATCCTAATTCTCCAATGGAAGAATGTAAGGAACCAAAATCTTGTACTAGTTCCCCTGAAACAAAACCAAAAAAGAGAGGAAGGAAGAAGATGATTGAATTATTAACGCCAAAAAAGAGAGGAAGGAAGAGGAAAACTAATGTAGCAACGCTCGATGAGGAACACCATAGCATTGAAATTAGCCCTAAATTGAAAAAGCAGGAGGAAGAACACCAGATCATTGATTTATTAACTTTTAATCCTAATTATCCTACGAAAGATTGTAAGGAATCAAAACCTTGAACTAATTAATTCCCCCATATCAAAGTCAACAAAGAGAGGGAAAAAGAGGAAGATTGATTTAGTAACGCTGGAGGAGGAACAAGATCAAGAGTCTTCAAATTAATAGTCCTAAGCATGAACTAGGAAAGATTCTAGAGTTATTGATCGGAACTTCATGCCTCAGAGAAAAGGAGGAGAGTAAGAAATAAAGAAAGGGGGTAAAGATGGAAATTTGGTGTCAAAATTTTTGAGAGGAGGTTCAAATAGCAAATTTAGAGGTTTGAATAGACTCACCCATCATTAAATATTTTAGATGAAGGAAAAAAAGACACTCAAATTTTTTTTTTGTGTAGACAAAAGCTATTATTGTTATGAGCCACCGACACTTTTTATTAGGAAGATGAAAGCTATTATTATTTTTTTGAATCAAACCCAAATCGGGTGTCAATATCATTCATCACATGCCAGAATGACCATTACATACCCTTCTACTGCCTCCAACTAGACAGATCAAGAAGGTGTGGTAGTACCCACGATGGTACATAGAAATAGGTCCACTCATTATACATCAAATTCGTAGAGACTAGCGTAAATCATCCTTCAGTACTACTCCAGAGGCACTAGAGACACATAAAGTGCATAGATCTCTAAAACAGAGAGAGTTTTTATGGGCTTAGGGCCCAAGGTAAAAGCCCTAGCCCAAAATTGTGCAGTCCAAGGTAGCCCAAGAGAAGGCCTACTCAAGGACCAGCAGGCCCCGCTTGGCCCAGATGCAGCCTCCACCTCTAGACCACTAAAAGATCCCAGTGCAGCTTCGCCACTGTGACTACTTCACCGCCTCGAGCCAAGACCTCCACGACCCAAATCATGACGAACTCCGCCGCCACAAGCAACTTCACCACGAACCCGTCCCATTTTTGATGTCCCCGATCTACGCCACCATCGATTTTGAGCCGCGCCGTTAATCCAAGCCACCCTCAAAAGGAGATCGGCCACCTCCCAGAGGTGTTGCACCAAAACCCGAAGCCAAACACCGCCTGCCAAAAAGCTTGAGCAACACCATTCACAAGGGAAACCTTGAATAGTTGCATTCAGTCCCCGTCCGACAGCAAAACCGCGTGGCGTCAGCGAGGCCAAGGCCTGCCAAGATGCCAAGGCCGTCGCAGAACGAGAATGGTTTCACAACTTTGGCCGCCTCTGAGTTAGGATTTCTCGAGAGAGGGCTTGGCCATTAAGTCATGTTTTAAAATATAGATGTAGATGAAAGCTATAATGATTAGGAGGACGAAGAAAAAATTTTGTGGAACTAAAAAAGAATTTTTTTTGGGTGTGGGAGGTAAAATAAATGGTAAGTATTTATAGAGAATTTTTATTTTTTAGAATGTTCTTTCTTACCGGTTATATTCTTTATACATAGAGATTGATTGATTACTGCAGGATCTGATCACTAACCAAAAGCAATGGTCCAGATTTCATGACGGTTGGTTTCAAAATTTCGTGACTTGGGTCACTGAGGGTCCGACCTGAGTCACTTTCATGACCTGGGTTGTGACCTGGGTGTAACGTCCCGAACCTAAATTTACCAGTTTACGAGTCTTTCGATGGGTAAACAACATTTACATTTATTTTTTAGCTCCGTTTCGATATTTTAGGGGGCCCTAAAAGTTGACTTTTTGTTCGGGTCAAAATTTGAGAAAATTTCCTTCGTGAAAGTTGTAGAGAACGTTAAACCGAGCGCGTGCATATGTGGTACGTAAAAATCGGAGTTGTAACGAAGAAGTTATAAGGGTTTTATTTTAGTGGCAGTTTTGTAATTTTGTGGAATTTATGTCTATAAATAGAAATTTGGACTTTCCATTTCAGGAAAGCCCCGAAAATTTCCAGCTTTCTTCCTCTCTCGCCGATGTAACTTCCCGGCGTTACCGCCGCCTTGTCCGGCCACCTATGGCCATGAAATTGGTGTCCATCTCTTCGTCTTGAAACAAGGTTTCTATCCATATATGCCTTGCACCTTATCATTCACCATAGACGACGAATTGAAGCGAAGAAGATTACTGTAGCAGTTTGGCATTTCCGGCGTTTTCTTCCGATTCCGGCCGTCTCCGGCCACCAAACCGGTGTCGAAGGTTCGGTTTTTGCCAAGGATCATTTTGCCCCTAGCCTTAAGCCACGATTTGCAGCGTGGAGGAAGAATCGAAGAGATGAATTTCTGGGTTACTATTCACCGATCGGGTTCAACATTCTCCTTAATTGTTGAGGGCGACGTGCCGAGCTACTGCTCGACGTAGGAAACCAGTAGCGTGGTCGCCTAAATAGTACTGTGAGTGGACATTTATTTTAAATTAAATGTGCATGCAGTATATTATTATTTTCCGATTGAGGTTTAATTTATTATTTGAATTATTGAGTGTTATGATTTTATGAGCTTGATTTCTTGAGATTTATTATGCTCTATGAGTTACGGGATTTTTAGTGGATTTCCTTCCCGAGGGCTTTCAATAGATTTTCAAGCTAATTATTTATGAGTTATTGAGTTGGGAAATGATTTGCGGGAAGTGACTGATTCAGAAAATATTATGAGAATTATTGATTTCGAATATCAGTTTATATGATGATATACGAGTACGAAGGATTTAGCAAATAATTGAGCATGGTTGAATTATCGAGATTTATTGAGTTTTGAGCTCCGCACTTATCAGCCTTGAAGTTAGATTGAGATTTCTTTCCGAAAGCATTTATTGATTTACAGAGTATTTGACTTATGATTTCGAGGATTTATTGAGATATTGAGATTTGAGTTAGCGAGATAATCCTGAGTTATGCTTTCGGTGAATTATTAATGTTTTATTGAAGTAACAGCGAGTTTCTTTCCGAAAGCAAGTAACTGAAAGAGGTTGTTTCCAGTTTATTGAGGAGGCTATTCAGTTTATTGAGGAGACTATTTACGGCTTATGCGTATATTACCTAGTTGGCAGTCCCTTCCAGACTATATTCCGGTTAGCAGTCCCTTCCGATGCGTCATCTGGGTGGCAGTCCCTCCCAGATGGCATGAGATGGTTAGTTGGCAGTCCATTCTATCCACCGCCTCCTATTCCGGTTGGCAGTCCCTTCTGATGCGTCATCTGGGTGGCAGTCCCTTCCAGATGACATGAGGTAGTTAGTCGGCAGTCCCGTCTGCTACTTGTGGTTAGTTGGCAGTCTCTTCTACCACCGCCTCCTATTCCGGTTGGAAGTCCCTTCCGATGCGTCATCTGGGTGGTAGTCCCTCCCAGATGGCATGAGATGACTAGACAACAGTCCTTTCTAGTCATCAAGCAAGCCTCTTGAAAAGGATGTTCTTTTTTTATAAGGATTGAGGATGAGATTTTAAGAGATTGCAAGATGTTCTATTTTTACGTGATTAAGATTGCAGTAAAGATGATGATTAAAAGTATTTTTCAAGATTGTTACTGCATGCGTGATTTTAGAGAATAACTTGGGAAAGCATTAAGTTTTACTTATTCATTCGAAATTACTTATTTTTCGTCCACTCACTCTAACGGTTTTTTTTTTTTAAATGTTTTCCCCTGGGCCCTTCGGTTTCAAATGCCCAGTTTGCAGGCCAGTTTAGCTTGAGGTCGAGCGTACATGGGGTTGAGGCATAGCTGTCATAGCTTCCGCATTATAAAAGTTTCGGTCTTTTATCTTGTATTCTACCTTCTTGTACGCCTAAGAAATAGATTGCTCTGATAATCTTTGAGATTAATATTCTTAAGTTCAAAATTGTTTATGAAATGGGAGGTGTTGTGATTTAGGGAGCATGGTGGCTCCAGAAGATTAAGGGTGGATTATTTTAGAAGTGTAAATGTCTTTCTACATGTTTTTTTTTTGGGTAGTCCACTTTTAGAGGGAGTTCCGCCAAATTTTTTGTAAAATTTCTTCTAAGGTGGGCCCCGCAGGGCCACTTTGGATTTCAAGGTGAAATCCGGGGCGGGTCCTGTCAGTTGGTATCAGAGCATTAGGTTGTAAGATTCTGTAGACTTGTTTCGATCTAGTTACCTTATATGCTTGATGTTGCTCAGTACCTCCCGAGTGATGGCCCGACTGGTTCACTCTAATCCTAGGGGCTTAAAATAGACCCCAGGTTAAATTTTAAACATCAATAATTAGTATTCATACAAATAGTAAGAGCTATTATTTTGATCATCTCCAACCCTTAAGAGCTATAAGTTTTTTTTTTTTTTGATCGGGAATTAGCCAGCCACCTCGGTTACATTAGCGAGTTAGTAATACAGCCACCCAGTCAGTATTCAGACCGAGGTCCACGAAAGTATCCCAACAAAGCCAGACTAATCTCCCGCTGCAGGCACACAAATTCGAAGACCCCTCAAACCTGCTGGCCACAAACCTATAAGTTTAAATACCAAATATTTTTATTAATTTTTCATTATTGTTTTCAAATATACCGTACTATTTCTTCTCTTACTAATTATTTTTCTCATCGAGTCTTACTAATTTTTTTTTATATGATTTCATAGTGCCACAAACATAATTTTATCTTACCCTCAAGGCTCCCAACTGTGGGATATAATTTTGGGGTTTTGACCATTTACCCTAATTCTACGGACCTTTTCCCCCCTTATACCACTTACTTATTTTTTTTCTCCTACTTACCCATAATAACTCTCATAAGTTGTTCTCTAATACCCAATTAAGTTTTTTTTTTTTTTTTTTCCAGTTATTTTTGGGACTATTTTACCCTCACCCGTTGTCACATAAAGAGAGAAAATGGAAGAGAGTTTCCTTAGGAGACTTCGCTGGAATCTGGTCACCGATTGTCGGCCGCCAAACTTCTGTAAAAACCTAGCCGGAGATCCCCAAAGAGGTCGTCGGAGATCTCATAGGTCACCGGAGTGATTTATTGCCCCCAATAAACATTTATTGGGGGGCAATAAAAGTTTACTAAACCATGCCAGAGGTCCCAAAAGAGGTTGTCGGAGATCTCATAGGTTACAGAAGAGGTTTATTGCCCTCTCCCCCCTCCCCCCCAATAAATGTTTATTGGAGGGAAGGGGAACTTATCTCCCTAAAATTTGACAAATAAAACTTTGATTGAGTAAGAAGATGAGGAGATTACATCAATTCGAAACCTTTTATTGTGGGGCAATAAATCACTAAATCATAGAATTGCAATCACATGTGTTCTGTAGTCCGAACAATGGTATTTTCCATTTAATATAATTATAAAAAAAACATACAAAAGAGAATCCCGTGAAGTACCCTTCCTTCTAAGCCCAGTTCATGTGCTCGTCGTTTCGGATTGACCTGCTGGACCCTAAGGACGTGGTGCAAACTCAGGTGAAGTACCCGGTGGGCCATGAGTTGTACATGTGTCGCGATCTGGGGAAGAACTGAGCGACACTGGCAGAGTAGTGAGTTGCAAGCTCGGTTCGCGTTGATTCTTCCCGGCAAGATAGGGACGACATCAGAGTTTGTGCAGTGTGGAAAGAGGGATGGCATCAGAGTACGTGCATCGATCCGATTAAATCCCTCGGCTTTTTGTCCGATCCAATTTGTTTCTCCACAGTCTGCAATTCACGATCACGACTAAGATCTTAGGTGTTAAATTTGCAGGTGCAAGAAATTTTCGATGGAGTGGACGATGCTGCAGCATCTCGATCTACAACAAGTTGTGCGGAGAATCTGAATTTGCAAGCTCTCGTCGCCGTCGCTATCAGCAACTACATCGTTGGTGAGAACGCCGTCACTTTCCATTTTTGTGATTAGTTTCCAAAGACAAAGAGTGGAGCGACGGGGGGATAAAGAGGAGACAGAGTGGCATAGATCGATGTAGTTTCTTATTTAGGCTGAGGGCAAAATTTTTATTTTACTTTAAATTGGGTAAGTAGGAATAAAATTCTATTGATGGGTAAGTGAGAATACATTGGCTGAATTTTGTGCCTTGGGTGAAGGACCCAATAATTTTTTGATATGATTCTAGTTCTCATAAGATGTGGAGTGGTTCTAGTTGGACCTCTAAATTTGATATTTGGACCGCCATTTTTTTTTTCGATTATCAATAAATTTTGTCAACTATTATGAAAAGACAAATAAAGAGAAAAAAGAAAAAGAAAAAAAGAAAACAAATACACTTCATACCTCCCCCATTAATATAACATTCAATTTTTTTTTTTGACAATCGCATTAATATAATATTCAATTTTTTTCTTCAGAATTTCCGTATATTACCTATATAACTTTATAATCTACGCAAACCAATTAAATAAAAATAATTAATTTCTATACATAGCAATTTAATACAAAAGTAAATTTAAAACAATCTAATTCAGAATTTCCCTAAACTAAATTTATTGTGTTTTAGGGAATCGAAATTGGGAGAGAACAAGCTGTGTCTTTCATTGATAATAGGGGTATCTTTATATAGAAGATTACAACCAAAGAATAAGAGTCTTATAAGGAAACTGAATCACACATTGAATAAGATATCTTTGAGAATATCTGTAAGACTTACCCTATTACAACTTGGGCAAGTAATTAGAGTTTGGGCCAGACACACAATCTAGATATACTTGAACACTCCCCCTTGTGTCACCCAAACGCGGTGCTCCTCTCGTTGCCTCGTCAAAAACCTTGCCGAGTAACAAAAACCCAGTGAGACAAAAATAACCTCGGTCGTAGGAGAAAAAAAGTACAACACACCTTTAATATATTGAGACCAAACATGTCTGCATCTCTCCCTAATGACTACGATCATGGGAGTTCGGACAACTTCCGTAAACCGATACTTGCAACATATTTCTCAAAAGTGGATTTAGGCAGTGACTTAGTAAACAAGTCTGCCACATTATCCTCAGATCGAACCTGGTTCACTCTAATCTTGAGGAGTTTCTATTGTTGCTGATTATAGAAGAATTTGGCGATATATGCTTGGTGTTGTCGCCTTTGATGTAGCCTTGTTTCATTTGTTTGATACAAGCAGCATTATCCTCATAAATGCTCGTAGGCTCATCCGTGGTAGACTTCAAACCACAATTGCTTCGAACATGCGTAATTATGGATCTAAGCCATATATATTCACGAACCGCTTCATGAAGAGCAATAATCTCTGCATAGTTCGAAGAAGTAGCGACTATAGTTTATTTTGTTGACCACCACGATATCGCAGTCTTACCCATGGTGAACACATAACTAGTTTGAGAACGACCTTTGTGTGGGTCAGAGAGGTACCCAGCATCAGCAAAACCTTCCAAAACATTAATGTCGTTTTGGGATGGGGATAGGGAGCGCAAGCCAATGTTAGTGGCGTCCTGATATGCGATGGGTCTGAATTCATCATCTCTTTGTTGGGATAGAACAAGTCCATATCAATCGTACAACTTAAGTACCGAAAGATATCTTTAACACTAGTCCAATGGCGTCATGTTGGCACAGAACTATATCTAGCTAACAAGTTCACGGCAAATGAGATGTCTGGTCTTGTGCATTGAGCTAAGTACAATAATGCTCCTATTGCACTTAAGTAGGGTACTTCTGCCTCTAGAACATCTTCGTCATCTCTGCCTCTAGAACATCTTCGTCATCATCCTTGGGACGAAATTCATACTTCTTTGAATCAAGACTACGGACGACCATTGGGGTGCTTGAAGGCTTAACTTTGCCAGTATTGAAACACCTAAGCATCTTTTGGGTATAAGTGATTGATGAATCAGAATACCATCTTCACGGTGCTCAAGCTTCAAACCGAGACAAAATCATGTTCTCCCAAGGTTCTTCATCTCAAACTCGGATTTCAAGTGCTCAGCGGTTTCCCTTAACTTTTTAAGGGTGCCAATTATGTTCATGTCATCAACATAAACCGCTACAATAGCAAAGTCAAAACTTGTTCTCTTTATGAAAACACATGGGCATAACTTCTCAGTCAAGTATTCACTTAGACGGTTATACCACATTCGTCTAGATTGCTTCAATCCATATAGTAAGCGTTTCAGCCTTATTACAAATGTGCTCCGTGGTTTACAGCTACTTGACTTTGGTAAATGAAGTCCATCTGGGACCTTCATGTATATCTCTGTATCTAGATCCCTATATAGATACGCAGTAACCACATCCATAAGCTGCATGTTCTGTTTTTTAGAAACTATGAAACTGACAAGGTAGCGGAACATATTTGAGGATTTACAGAAATAATATTGAGTTTTTCTTCCGAAAGCATTTGTTATTTTCGAGTTATGCGAATATTGAGTTATTGAGAGAAACGTGAAGATTTAAATACCTTGAGTTTATGAGTTAACTACGATACGAGAATTAAAGATTTTTCGAATATTTGAGTACGGTTGCTTTATCAAGATTTTTTGAATTACGTTTTCGATGATTTAAAGAGTTTAGTTTATTCGAGGAGGTAAAGATGTTAGCGCATGCATGCATTACCTGGTCGGCAGTACCCTCTAGGTAATAATCTGGTCAGTACTACCCTTCATACAATATTTCGGTCGACAGTACCCTCTGATGCGTCTTCTGGTTGGTAGTACCCTCCAGATGACATGAGATAGTTAGTTGGCAGTACCCTCTAACCATCACCTCCTCGTCCGGTCGGGAGTACCCTCCGATGCGACCCTGGTCGGCAATATCCTCCAGGTGGCATGAGATGACTAGCCGACAGTTCCCTCTAGTAATGGTCTATTTTGAGATATGAGTATTTTAACGAGATTTATGAAACTACGAGTATTTTATGAGATTTCAAGAGTTTTGAGATGAGATTATAATATGATTTTGAGTTACCAGTATATTATGGAAATTTTTGGATGATTTTGGGGTATTCTTCATATGAGCATTTTAATGAGATTCTGAGAAAGTTTTCAAGATGATTTATAACAGGAGTTGAGAATCAGTTTCAGAGAATGATTAAGAGTATTTTCAAGACTTTACTGCATGCTTGGTTTTTAAGAGAATAAATCGGGAAAACATTAAGTTTTATTTATTTCTTTCGAAATTAATTACTTATTTTTCGTCCACTCACTGTAATGGTTTTTCAAATGCTTTTCCCTGAGCTTTTCGGTTTCTCGTGCCTAGTTTGTAGAGTAGTTGAGGTCGGGTTTGCGTAGGCGTCGAGGCATAGTGACCACCGCTTTCATTTTTTGTATAGGTTACATGTTAATCTACTTGTACCTTATTCTTATGCATTTGTCTAGATTTGCTCTGATGACCATTTTTCAGTTGTTTTGTAGAAAGATAATTTGATATTGAAACTTGGGTTTCAGAATGGTTTTATATTACTTATTGGGAAGTTGTTTATGAATTGTGGGGAGTAGGTGGCTCCAGGAGTTGAATGGTGTTTGATATTAGAAGTGTAGTTGTTTTTATAGGTTTTGGGTAGTATACTTTTAGGGGAAGTTCCGCCAAATTTTTGGTAGAATTTCTTCTAAGGTGGGCCCCGTAGAGCCACTTAGGATTTCAGGGTGAAATCCAGGGCAAGTCCTGTCATAGGTCTCCCCATGAAAGAAGAAAGGGGGGGGGGGTAGAAGAAGAGAGGTTGCAAGTCCCCGAGAAAAGAAAAAGGAATTGAAAGTACTGAAAGCGGGAACATTTTATAAAAAAATACTTGAAAATAGGTCGCTGGAGATGGCCGAAAAAAGTCGCCGGCAGTTGCCAGAGGTTTCTGGTGCTTGCTGGTGGCGAGCCTTACCGAGGGGTCGGCGAGGTTGCTGTGTGCGTGTGCTGGCGAGGCTAACAGACGAATCAAGGATGGACCAGTGAGGGGTCTGCAGACGAGGGCGTTGTGTGAGGATGCTGTCAAGGCGAGGCTAATCTGCAGGGCAAAGAGTCGGTGGCAGCAGGCAAAGGCGAGTGGGGCTAGCGAGGCTAATCTGCAGGCACAGGGGTGAGCGGAGGTTAGGGCAAGCGAGGCTAGCCGGCATGGCAGAGAGGCGCGCGAGGAGGCAGGCGAGGCTAACCTTGGCGAAGCTAACCAGAGCGGTTCAGGATTTCCGGTGGCCGATTCAGAGCTTTTCCGGCCTGTTTTGGAGGTTTCGCCTCCTGTTCTGGACTCTTGGGATCGAGGGCTTCAAGGTGTGCTGCGGAGGTAGCTAGGGTTTGAAGGTTATGATTTTAGGGTTCAAGGTTAGGGGTTCGTGCTGATAACGTGTTTTAGTGAATCAAAATTGGGAGAGAACAAGATATGTCTTTCATTGATAAGTGGGGTCTCTTTATATATATGATTACAACCAGAGAATAAGAGTCTTACAAGGAAACTGAATCATGCATTGAATAAGATATCTCTAAGAATATCTGTAAGACTAATCCTATTACAACTTGGACAAGTACCTAGAGTTTGGGCCAGACACACAATCCAGATATACTTGAACATATTGAATATTCTAGTGTAGTTATTACTAATTAAGATCAATGGTAAACTCCTTTTAATTGGATTTAATCGAAATAAATTATTTATTTATTATTTTTCTTTTTTGAAAAATGGATGGTGCGGCTGCCTTTAAGCCTTGATTAATGAAACTGCAGAATACAAGAGGGTGGGGGGAAGGGGGGCATAGAGCCTGAACCCCATATTACAATAAGTATCAAGAGAACGTCTTGAGATAATAAAAGGAGTCTCCACAAAATCTATGTATTCTAACATGCACCAACTAGCAAAGAGTGCTCTACTGGCTACTCTATTTTCTTTGTTATAGCGGTGACATAACGGAAAGATAACTCTATCATGAAGAAGCATCATTACCAATAGCACAGCTTTCCTACTACGTTGCGGCACTGAAACAAATCCAACGACACTTAGTTTCATCCTATCATTAGGAGGTTGCGATAATTTGACGAGGTAAGGAACTCGCCGTCTAACTAGGGTAGACAAGGCACACAAGGTGCACAAACGGGGATAGAGCCCACGTCGCCCTATCACAAAACGATAAGGACTTATTGCTCGCATTGAGCCACTTTTAACTAAAAGTAAAAAATAAAATAAATAAACCCTACAATAGTTTAGGCCCAAAAAAAAAGCTTCCAAGCCCATAAACCACCTAGCCTAGACCCATGCCTAGGCCTGGGAGATGCACGGAACTAGATCCTCACTTGGTTTTCCACCGCCGCCGTCCTTCTACCATCAACATCCCTACCTCCAATGTTCGCCGCCTGAGACAAACCAACCCACTCTGATTTGGGGGAGATAGACCCGAACCCTCCGCCATTACCAAGAAGCCAACCAACCTAGCAAGGATAGAATCCCATGCCGGTGTCGAAAACTAGGATCGCTGCTTGCCACATACTCCATTCGTTTGGATGTACCACCACCAACGCCGCCCGGAGAAGGTTGGATCTGTGATCTCACCCCAGAGATCATTGCCTCCCCCGCTAAGCCACCAGCCACAACCAATCTATCCCACCGTCCCCGGTGTATCCATGCGAAACAGAACCCAATATCAGTACCTTCCAACCTCCACACAGATTAGACATACTTGAAGAGACCATCAGCTTCAGCAAGAAAACAACCCGGCTAGCAAAACTCACCGCACTCGGCGTGGGGAGTCGTTGGACGAGGACAGAGGAAAAGAAAAAAAAAACCTAGTTTTCAGAAGAGCGTGTGGATAAACTATTTTTTTCTAAGAACCAAAGTCTATTCTAGAACCATCCATATTGCAAAACAAACAAAAAACTATAATCTGGATTAAAAGAAAAATCTTTATAAATGTCTACTTGTTCTGGCAATCCAAGAATCAATATCTAGTTCCATCACTGAAAGTATACCAAACATGTAGGTAGCTCCCTCACAAAATTCATCGTAGTTGAATTGATAGAGATAAAAATAAAATAAAAAACAACAAATTATTGAAGATACAGAACTAATTATTCAAGGGTGTTTTGGTAAACTTAAGGATGTGTGCTTAGATTTTTAAGTATTCAAAAGTTGGTGAGCCGTGACCTGTTGGTTAGCTAGCTTAACTAACACTGTGGAGGTGGGGAGTTACATTGTCGTCTAGAGTAAAAAAAAAAAAAAAGTATTCAAAAAAGTGAATTGAAGGTTTAATAAGCAGGAGAGATCTAAATATTAAATTAGGAGATCACTAGAATCACCCTAACATGTATCGAGCCGACCTTAAAAAAAAAAAAAAAATGTATCGAGCCTGGGCCAAGACATGAGTTTGACCCGTTCACATTCCTGCTCAGCAGTCCAAAGATAATTCGTTAAATCAAAGCGCTAGTAACCGTTTGCCCATGCTTTGGAATCGGCGATTTTTCCAAAGCTACTCGTCTGGTTTTTTGTTTACGTTACGAGTCTTGTGGGGATTGAAGTTGGCTTCAAAGTTCATCAATGGGTTCTGCTGGTGCTCTGAATATGGCGTCGTCTTCCATTACTGTAATCAGCTCAACTTGTTCGTCAAAATCAAAGCTCAATGACAAATTCACCTGCGGGTTTCATAAATTCAATCCCATCACCAAAATCTGTGCCGTATCTCCAAACGGTTCCGTTTCTGGTTCTGCTTCTGCTTCACGCGGGGTTAGCCTCTACTTTTCTTTCTGCTCTAATTTTTGGTTGAACAAAATTGTTGCATGAATTGGCAACAAATATCATGGTTGCCTTTTTCTGTTTTGTGGGTTGGGAATTAACATTTATTTCTGTCTGCTGGATCCTTCTCTTTTTATTAGTACTCCATGAAATGTTGTGTTAGCATAATTGTCATTTCCTGCCGGTCAGATATGAAAATGCCAAACCAAACCCATTGCTATAGCAACTTGGCATCAGTTGTTATCTTCGGCTGAATAAAACCTGGTCGGTCAAGGACATTTTGAATGAGCTTCTAAGGATCAGTATATGAATGAGTATCATTTTTCATTTAGTGTAAAAAAACAGGTTTCTAGCTCCTTTTCTTATCCTTTCCTTCTGATGATTCACATTCAGTTTCACGGATTAGTTAATGCTCTGATTTCTTATGCATGCTCTATGTCCTTGCGTGCACCTTGAAGATGGATATAACAGTTTAGCATCTTTGTAGCTATTTAAGATTTGAAGTGTCTTCAGTACATCCATAATAAATGTGTCATGAATGTAAATCTCTTACAGAGTTTATTTGATGCTGTAGGCTGAGTGCTCAGCTGGAGACGTGCATAAACAAAGAAGTAGTCTTGAATCTTTTTTTTGTTATGATAAGGCTATTCCGGAGGAGATTATTGAGAAGCCCATAGGGATATCTTTGGTGGAAAAATTCATTGGAAACAATCCCCGATGCATAGATTGTGAAGCAAAAGGCGCTGTCCTCTGCACAACTTGCTCTGGTTCAGGCCTCTATGTTGATTCAATATTGGAGAGCCAGGGCATTATTGTCAAAGTCCGCTGCCTAGGTAAATCACTTTTCTTCTCTTAACAGCTTCAGTCTTACAAATTCATTTGCAAGTAAGGATTACATTCTTGCGGTTCAATATATCATTCATTTCTAGCAACTGTGAGGTAAAAATCTTATAATCGTATGACCCCTAAAAAATACTCACTTCTTTAGTTCAACTTCCTTTCGTACTTTGACTTATAAATGGCATGAATCTGAAATTAGCTCATACAGTCGTGGTCTGAACACTTACTTATACCTTTTCTGAGAGGGATATTCTCAAGAACTGCCTACTTTATAAACATATATTTTCTAAAGTGACTATTGCAACACCAGAAAGGAGAGAATAGCTATATATATGAATAAAATTGTGGAGAAGCAGGGCCATATCTGGGCACGCTCGAAACGAAAGTGGGATGGTGGGGGAATGGCACAATGTTTCATTGTTTGCTCAAAATCTCTTTCGATTATGCTGCGTTGTCTTTGTCAATTTCAAAATATTAGGTTTTTTCTCTTGTGAGCAAATGCAGTGGAATTTGATAATGGAAGGAATAGTCAACATCTATTCATTTGTTCAAATTACGTATAAAAATGAAATGTTGGTTGATTTCTGGCCTGTTTATTTAAGAGGTTCTTATAGAGTGAAAAAGCTAAACAACAAAAGATCTAGAACAGTTAAATGCATTGTTGTAGCAGTAAGTACTGTGGGTTGGAATCCTGTGGTTGTATGATCTATGCTGCATGGATACTTCAGAAACTAGCCATATGGAGAGGAAATATGTCAAGATATGTATCAACAAAAGGATGATGCCATTTTCATTTGCCGCTGCTATTTCCTTCTTGAAAACGCAGTTAGATCTTTGTTTATCAATTTTTTTTTTTTTTTTTTTTTTTTTTTTTTTCAGACCAGACTTTACTAATATTCTATAGAATGAATAACCAATAGTAGCTGAAGTTTTTCTCATTTCTTGATGTTATTGTCTTTCCAACATACTTGAGATCAAAAGCTTGGTCTAAAAGATACCCTCATCTAGAGCTTTACTCTTTTCAAAACAGTAGCTGGAATGAATGCTTACTTCTGTTTAAAGACAGTGTTTTGATAGCGAGTAAGTTCACATATACATCAATTCTGATTTTTAATTAACCAGACGTTTGGTCCGTTTGGAAAATTCACAATTTTAACTGATTGTATTTGATCAATAAAAGCTTTGGATTGGTGATGGTCACTTCAGAAGAAAAGCCGATGGCACTTGATTATCAGCTGTTGGTTTATTTTTATACCTTTGATATATTACTTCAAATGACAATATTGTAATTTGATATCTGTAGGTTGTGGGGGAACTGGTAACATTATGTGTTCAGAGTGTGGTGGCCGCGGTCATTGTGGATGACTGTACTGGTTTGCTTATCTTCCTCCTTTTGTTGCATATGCAAGTTACATGTATCATACTCATATATCAGATTATTACTCTTTTTGGTTCCATAGTGGCAATTCTATGAAAAATTTGGATCGAAGTTCCACAGTAATGTATTTCATTCTTTTCCATTTGGCAGTACTTTTATGAAATCTTTGTCTTCATATGCTTTTGATAACTGAGTCTTGTTGATTTTTCCAGTCATATGCTGTGTACTAAACTAGAATAATATTTTTACCTTATGTAACACGGAGAGGGAGAAAAAACCAGAAATGAAAATAAAAGAAAAGGGGGACTGATTGAAATCTATTATGCGGGGCAAAATTTGAACCTGTACAACTTGCAGTATGCTTTTGACATGTTATGTAGTAATATTGATCTATGAAATGTATGTAATAAAAAGGTACATGGTTCCATGCTCAATAGCACCTGATCTATATTGTAATACTCTCCAAAATAGGCCTTTAGAGGCTAGAATGAATTGAAAATGAGTCTTTAGTGTCTACTGCTACTGGAGTGAGTAGGGAAAAGCTGATTATCGTTAAGCTTGAAATCTCTGAAGCTCTTCAATGCGAACAGGAATTGTTGAGTCAAATCGCGTGCTATTAGGGTTCTCTGCATAAGCTACGTAGTAAGACAAAACACATGCTTGTGGCCATGCCATAGCAATCCTGCACTGAATCACACACATCAAAGCGTTAAAAGACATGTTTTGGGCATGCAAGATAGTTCTTATGTTTCCATTTTCAAATTACAGCTGAACTGAGTTCCTTACCACGAAATAGCCAATCAAGAATGCATATAAGGAGACTTCAGTAGCATAACTCTTATGAATTGCAAGAGTCCAAGTTCCACTGACTAGGCTACATATTGCACCTCCGACCACCCCAGAAAGAAAACAGAACGATGTAGTGAGATCTAAGTCGATTATTTCTCTTAGTTCTATATTCCTGAACATCTCCCATGTATCAGCTGATGCCTGCACAAAGCCCTTGTTATAGACTCCAACATGCACAAAACCCCAGCGATTCCCATACATTACCAGAGTCGAAGCCAGTCCTGAATAGCAGTTTGCGCATGAAAATAGAAACTCGTCTGTATCCCCTGCAACCAATTTCATGCCTCTGGCTGATCCCCGAATAACTCCGAGAACTGGAACCAAGATGGAGCCAATGCAGATACTCCCCATTGAGTGCTTAAGTGTGTTGCAGAAAGCCTCACTTGTGTCAACATCTTCTCCGCATGCAAAGTGCATGTACTTGATGCGTGAAATTGTGACTTGCAGCAGGTTCTTGATGAGATGCATAGTCCATGCCATACTTAGCAAGATAACCGAGATAAACAGGACACTAAAGCTGCTTCTAATGGCAGTGGCTCCTCCAATGCCGGATACCAAGAAAGAGAGGTAGAGGATACAGGTGAAAATTGATAGAACGAGTAATGTTGTGATTTTGGGAGGAGGGACTGCTGTAGAAACTGATAATATCCTGATGGCAAATTCGATACGGGGACTGACCCAGCAGGCATACAGCGATTGAATGAGCGCGCAGATGATTGCAACCCCACCTGCAGCCAAACTCCCAGCAGAACTTATATATATGAGAAGTACACCAACTGCACAGGTTAGCAAGGGGCTGAGCCAAAAGGCAGTTTTAATGGCTTTCGAAGGGCTTAACCTGGTGACCCATTGCCATATTAAAGCAACAATTGCAGAGCAGAGTGTTGAAGTGAGTAGTGGAGCATAGAACTGTAGTGGGTGGAAATGGTGCTTGTGATTGGTGGAAACGAGACCGTAAACTGTCAGAAAGATTATCAAGAATGCGATCAAGACTATGTGCAAGGAGAAAAGAAATGTGAAGAGCCTCATGACAAATTCCCCCGTCGTACTTGGATATTGAATGGAGCTATGAGGTTCTTGTGTCTGCAAACAGTTAAATTGGATTCATATTAGTTAGCAAGAGACTCAACTGGTTCTGCAAGAATGCGTTGTTTCTTCTAATTTTGAAAGGTTCCCACAAGAAAGAGAAGAATAAATGGTTGACAGAGACGAAAAAGAGAGAAAGAACCTTGATGCGGTTCGTGGCCTACTTCTTCTTGAACTTATTTGAGGATGTTCTCTGTAGTTGCCATCAATCGTCTTAAAATAAGTTTCTCTGCGGATTTCTTCTCACGCCACTTTCTTTGCTTCCAAGATTTAACAAAATCTGATGGAAATTTGAAATACCTATATGTTTTATCCACTTGGACTTAATAAAAACCTGTTCCACTCGTTTTAAATTGTTGAATGAACTGACCGAGTCTTATACAATTTCCTTGTTCCTCACGTACTCTAATAGGGGGGGGGGGGGGGGGGGGGCCATGATGCTTTTCATAGAGATGGACGAAAAGTCAGCCATATGGTGATGTGCTCAGTTAGTTGGGTTGGCTGGTGACCTACGCCAGTTTTTATTCGGTGACTAGCCCTGTGGCTTCCCTCGTCAAGCAGCTGGGCTTTCTCCCGGACAATGGATTGGGCTTTTCTGTTACTCTTATAAAGGACCTGGAACAAAAATGAAAGGTTTGTTAATATGTCCAAAAGCTAGTAGATTCCTTCTACACTGCAAATCCTGACAATTGTTCTAGATCTGAACCCAAATTTGCAGCAACACACTGCAAGTTAGATTAGCCATAAAATAATTACATTTCTAGTTACTTGAGAAAAATAATGATCTAGTTGAAATCCACTTCAATCTTGAGGCGAGACCAAATAGAACTTCATGGGCGTGTTTGTTATGTGGGATTGAATGAGATTGGACATCCTTATCTAATATTAGACAAGTTATCCCATGTTTGGTATCAGTAAAGATTACTGAATGAGACTATGCAGTCACCAAAACGACCCTAACACCTTCTAACATAGCATCGCCAAAAATCAACAGACTATGGAAGTGGGTCTTATACAACGCTGAAATCTCATACTTAGTCGTTCTTTGCTTTAATCTCTATCATTCTCTCTCAATCGCTTCTTTCGCTTCGATGAAGGACTGTTCTTCTTCATATTCAATTTTTCTCCTCTCTCTCTCTCTCTCTCGCATTGATTTTTGTTCACTCTCCCATTCAATTTCATGACTCGCCGACTTTGGTCCAATCCTTTGAGTCCAGTCCTTCAATCAGGCTTTGAATCTTGGAATCAGGGATCTCGGAATTAGGGTTTTGATAATGAAGACTCCTCTTTGAATAATTCTTTCGTTGTATTGTTGCTTAGAAAGTCTGTTGGGTGTTGCCAATTTCTTATAGATAGAGGATTCTTGTAATTGAGGCACTTAACCATTTGTTTCTTGCAATTGAGGATTCCATTTGATGGTTAATGCTAGAATTTCATGTTTGAGATGCTATTGCCAGTATACCATCAAGCATGGGATATCATTATTGTGATTATTCTGCTCTTTAGTCCTACGCAGTACCAAACAATGTTAAGGTATTATTATAGCATAAGCTAGGTTATAAGAGTCTTGGACTGTTATAGAAATTAAGGTGAGGCATAATACTCTTGTGAAACAAATATGCCCCAAGAACGCTCATAGGCTGGTATGAGGAAGCAAAGAAACATTCACCATAAAACTGTGACACTGATTTTCACAAAAAAAATAAAAAATTGTGACACTCACTAATATATGAGGATGACAAAACACACCTACATCCACATGAGTCGAAAACCACTACCACCAAACCCAAGCTCAATCACCACCTAAATTATTAGGTCAGAACCCAAATCAATCAACTAAGCAAACACACTATGCTGGCATAGTTCATACAAAAAATCACTACTCCCGGAGGATACGGATTATGACCTTCTATTTCGGATTTGCAGCCAGATCTCTTTTACTTTGTTTTTTTTTTTTTTTTTTGTGCAGCCTTATTTTCATCTCTTACTAACAGGACATGCACCAGATTTCACCTTGAAATCCGAAGTGGCCTGCAGGGAACACATTAGAAGAAAGTCTACCTCAAATTTGGCAGAACTTCCCATAAAATTGGATTACCCAAACCTGTAAAACAAACTCAACACTCTTATTACACAAATCAAACCTCCAACTCCTGGAGCCTACCTGCTCCATAATAACAACCAACTCCACCAAAAATAAGTATGGGTCACTGCTCTTAAATCTCAACATCAAATTTTGATATAAAATAAGTAATATTGATTAAAGTAATTTATTTTAAACTAGAAATCAATAATATGAAATATATATCTAGCATTTCACCCGTAACTCTCACCAAGTGGTTACTAGTTGAGTTACCTCACTTGTAGCACTCGTCAGACAACTACTAGGATCATGTTACCAGTTGTACTCATCAAACGACCACTAGGATCATATCACCAATAGATCTGTTCACCAGTAGTACTCACTAGGCGGCCACTAAATGGAAGATGCCAAAAGAATGGATTACACTATACAACTACTCACTTTAACTGGAAGATCTATAGTTTACTACTGATTGACATCTCATGTCATCTGGAGAGTATTGCCGACTAGATGACGAATCGGAGGGTACTGCCGACCGGAATACTCTTCTCACTTTATCTGAAGTATCTGAATAACACATACAAATGGGTGATGACTAGAGGGTACTACCAACTAGTTATCTTATGCCATCTAGAGGCTACTACCGACCAAATGACGTGCATTGGAGGGTACTGCTGACTGGAATACTAGGAGGCGATGACTAACCTTCTCATCTCATTTGGAGGGTAGTACCGACTAGATGACTCATCAGATGGTACTGCCGTCTAACCATCACATGTCATCTAGAGGGTACTGCCAACCAGATGACGCATAAGAGGGTATTGCCGACTGGATATTGTCTGGAGGTTATTATCAACCAGCTTATTACCTAGAGCGTACTGCCAACCAGGTAAGGCATGCATGTAGTTAATAATATAATTAACCTCCTTAATAAAAATCACTTATAAGCCTGAATTATCAACCCTCCACAGCTATTCCCTTACGTCTCAAGGGGAGAAATGTGATCATAGTCCACATCACGTGTTTAGTATTTCTCAAACCTTACTCAAAACTCAAATTTCAAATATTTATCGAAAACCACAATTTATAATAGTTTCGTTAATTTAATACTTCGAACAACTTGAGGAAAAATCACGTCGACCCAACGGTCGGATCGTCACAAATCGAAGTCCGAAATTCCAGAAGTTTCAAAAATTTTGATTGTTTGCCAAACATTCTTCAATGACCATGAAAATCATACCAACGTATTCCTAATGTAGAACTATACCTAACAAGCTAACAAAGATGACTAGAGGAGGCGGCACGCGCCCTTACACCCCTTAGAAAGTGGCGTGTGGGCCCCGTCCCAACCCTCAATTAGTGTAGCATAATCTATGTCAAAATGTTCACCATATCTCATACAACAATTTCCCAACTACACCTAAGTCCAATTACGAGTGAAAAGGCCAGAAATTACCTAAAAAGCTTTGGAGGTCCTCAAACTAAAATTCTTTGATTCTCCTTCCTCCAATGAAATCGAGCTTCATTGTTGGTAGCATTAGAATCAGTAAAGTGAGGGCTTCAAAACCCAGTCAATTTCTTGGCCGAAAGTCGCTGAAGCAATGAGATCGAGTCTGGTCGCTTCATTCGGCACAACGATTGAGAATCACTTCAATTTTCCTTTTTCGGGCTCTATGGACTGAATTGCTTCCATGGATCACAAGAGGAAAGGAAGGCGCTTCGAAATTGAGGTAGTACAGCGATTTAAGGTGGCTAGACGACGGTGAAACCCGCCAAGATTGCATTTAGGTTGGGTTGGAAATTCAGGTGTGTGTCGAGAGAAATGGGAATAGGGGTTTTGAACAAAAATGGAAACTTCCCCTTATGAAAAAGGTGAAATCGCTAATATAGTAGGTTTCCCATTTCAGATCGTAAATTCTTCATACGAACTTCATTTTACATACCGCGTGTCCACGAACTTGGTTTAACGTCTTGTACAACTTTCGTGAAGAAAGTTTCCTAAAAAACTTAGCCAAAGAAAAAGTTAACTTTGGAAACCCCTTTAAAGTCCAAAACGAAGATAGAAAGTAAATAATTTAATCTAGGGGTGGGCGCGGGTCGGCCCGGGTCGGTTTTGGGCCCAAACCGAGTCCGACCCGAACTTATCGGTTGGGCCAAACTCTGGACCGAGAGCCGAATGAGAATGGGCTGGGCCGAATATTTCGGGTTACCGAATTTTCAGTTCGGCCCGGTTCGGGGCCCGTTTTAGCTGGGCTCTTCTTTTTTCTTTTTCTTTTTCCAACTTTAATGGGTTTTTTTTTTTGGCAACTGAATGTTTTTATGGGCTTTAGTGCTTTACTCTCATCTTTTTAATTCATATATTTTTTTTAATTCATATTCTTAACAAATTGATCCAATTTATTATTTAGCAACCAAACATATCTAATAAAACCCATTATCTGGGCTTCAAGTTCAAGATCAAAGCTTGAAATGTAGCTTACACTTTTTTTTTCCGGACCTAAACTTGAAACAAAAACATATAATCTCTGCTCTGCATGCATAGATCTAAAATAGTTATTGTTAACCAAAGAAAACAACACAAAAACAAACACATTGATCTCAGCAAACAATCCAAAACAAAAAAAAAACTCTGAAGCTTAGTACTAATCTCAGCAAACATATTGATCTAGGCTTGCTATACTCAAGAGTCAAGAGTGCCAAAGTTCATAAGAAAAATAATTAATAACAACAAGAAAATATTAGACCGCATCGGAAAAAAAAAAAATCCGGCTTCCATGATTCCATGATTAGATCTCGTTCCCTCCAGATCTATGATTCCATGTCCTGCAATACATAATTTAAAAATCATAAACCATAATCATATATTTTATAAACTCAAATCTGATCTCAACCTAAAAGAGAATGAAATTGAAGGATCCCCAGCCAATCTGATCTCAACCTAAAAAGAGAATAAACTCAATATGATCTTTCTCATCTTTTACAGATCCCCAACGAAAAATCAAATCGAACTTGAAAAACCAAAATCAAATTTCGAACCTGTGAGAGAAGAGAGAGCCAGCAGCGGTGAGAGAAGAAATAGGCGGCGGTGAGAGAAGAGAGAAGCGGCGGTAAGAGAAGAGAGAGTCCGCGGTGGTGAGAGGAGAGAAAAGCGGCGGTGAGAGAAGAGAGAGGCGAGAGAGAGATGAGAGTTGAGAATTGAGAGAAATGAGAGGCTCAGTTTAGTCTTTAGGATTTTAATCCACTGGGAGGAATCAGGTGGATCAGGTTCTATGTGTAACCTGATTTCCACCAATCATAATTCGACAACTATCAAAATAATATTAACATAAATAAAATAAAATAATTTATATAAATATTAATTATTCGGACCGGTTCGGTTTTTTTCGGCCGGTTTACAAGCTGGACCCGGTTCCAAACCGAAGAAATCCGGTCCGGTTCGGTCAAGTCATTTTTTCCCCCTGATTTCATCCGGTTCGGTCCCCGAGCCGGTTTTCCGGGCCGGTTCGGCCGGTTTTGGACCTCCGGTTCGGTTTCTGCCCACCCCTAATTTAATCGATTACCATCCAAATGGCTAGTAAATGGGTAATTCTAGGTACGGGGTGTAACATTTACTCTTACTCTTACTCTTTTCCTCTTTTACTAGGCCCAGGATCGATTCGGGTTTTATAAAATTTGTCGGAGTCAGAACCAAAACTGACTCATTAAATTTGGTTTGATTTTCGGTATTTTCAACTTTAAAACTGAGAATTTTGTTCCTTTAGTATTGCCAGGTTTTTGATTTGTTGCTACAAAAAATAGCGCGTGTTCCAAATCTTACAGTTCACTGATCAAAACTCAAAAGCTTGGGTAATAAGCTCTTAAGCAGCATAAATGACATACCATAGTGTCCAAACATTATATAGATCTAATAATCCATCAAGATAGCATCAGTTCAACGCATCAAGTTACAAACTGATATGCACAAAAGTTAGTGCCCAATTTAAACCATATTAGTGTAGTAAGAGCAAGTATGGTATCATTCTCAATCTGGGATTACAGATTATTTATTCCTACAAAAATAAAACGTTAGACAAAACAAAAAAAAAGTGCGTGTTTGTGTGTGTGTGTGTATTTACAATATTTGCAATTTACAAAGAAAAGGGGATTTAGGTTTTATTTTCTAAACTAACAACTAATTATACACAAGTGACACACCAAATCAAATTATAAACCAAATAAATAAAGATGAATGGAAGATGTAGAGATGAAATTAACTACTCATTAACACATTAACAAGGTTGATTTTCTTAATTTTTGAATCAAATATATCATAGCAAGGAATTGATCAAGAACAAAGATGAACGCATACAAAGTCCTTTTTACTTCCCTTAATTAAATTAACTAGATGAACTGTAAGACCCCGGAAATTCGTTATTAATTTCTTGGAATTTCTTAGAATTAAGAAAGTGTTTGTTAGTGGGATTTCGTAGTTCGAGGGTGGAGCGGAAATTATTTCGATCAATTATTCGCTCGAAATGTTCGATTCAAGGGTTGACTTTTTATACGTTTAGATTATGTGAGAACTTCGTCTTCACGAAAGTTGTAGAGCGTGACGATACGAGTTCGTAGACATGTGGAACGCAAGAATCAGTGTTCGTATGAAGAAGTTATGGCCATCGGAAAAAGTTTCCATTTTGGTATATATAGGAAAAATCCGAAAAAAAAATCAGAAATATCAAGTTTCCAAAATGGGAAACTTTTCTCTCTCTTCGGTCCCGAGCCCAGTTTCGCCCAGCCGACTTCGCCGGCTTTGTTCTCCCTCCTCCGGCCACCAATCGACGAATCGTTTCTTCCATTCTCTTCGCCTCAGTCCCATCTCCAAGTCTGGGAAGTTTCACAGCATGGGTTGGCCTGTGCACGGCGCTACAAGGCCGGAAAGATAGGCGGTGGCGCTGCAAATCGCCTAGATTGGAGCTCACGATTCCGGCCACCTCAGGCAGTGATTCTTGGGGGCTTTTGAAGCCCAGAGGACGTAGAAGCTTTCTCCCAAGGTGGCTTGCAACGATTCAACTCGTGGTGAAAGAATTTTGAAGATTGGGAATCTAGGGTTCTTCGGGTTTCAAACCTTGCGAGGTAAATTCTAGCCAAATGGCTTTGATTTTGACTTTATGCTAGTTATGAAAGTTGTAATTGGAGTTGAGATGAAGATCTTTTGTGTTGGAAGTTTTGTCAAATTTTGACTTTGGGCCGGCGGCGGCGCCGACATTGTGGTGGTGTTTTCCGGCAGGTTCTGGCCACCTCAGGGACAGTTTATGTTTCTGCTTTTGATCTACTCGTTGATACGAGTATTTCGATATATAGTTTGTAATTTTTGGAAATCGTATGAGCAAGTTATGAATTTTCAAAATTTAGGGTTTTCGGTTCGATCGATGTTCAATGCGTGACGATTTGGCCGTTCGATCGACTTGTAGTTTTGATATAATGATCGTAGGAATGTCCCGATGACTTTTTGTGGTCACGGGTGAAGATACGACCGCTGGATCTTTGTATAAGTGCGTTTTATGAATTGTGCGCTAAGTTAAATATCGTATTTGGTTAGGTGATTGACGGTTTGAGTTGGCGGATGATTGTGAATCGTGTTTTGAGCTGATAAGAAGACGCAGCGGGAATTTAGAGGTGAGTAAATCTCACGTGGTTCATTTACGAACCAAGTTATTTAATTGTCGGAATTGATTGATAATTGTAAATCGTTTTCGAAAATAAAGATTTGTTTGAAATAATATGAACTCGATCGACTACGATTCATAGGGCTACGGCTCACAGGTAAAAAAATGAATTTCTTGGTTTTAATACGTATGAACTATAGTTGGTATTAGTGGTCATTCTTGCGTGAATGACTACGTATATATATATTTACGTGGAATATATATATTGGATGGTGTGACATTGGTGAAGTAATGATTGAGAGTTGATTGGATTGGTATTTCGAGCATTTCTCTTATGAGCATACAATTATCATGATGTGTTGATTATTGTGTAAAAGTGTATTTTGCTTGAGGAAGGTATTTGAGTCATGTGGGATTTGTTTTAAATGTTTTCTTATCTACGGATCTGGTGTCACAGTGTTGACAGTTTCTGATCTTCGGATCTGGTGTCACAGTGGTGACAGTTTCTGATCTTCGGATCTGGTGTCACAGTGGTGACAGTTTCTGATCTTCGGATCTGGTGTCACAGTAGTGACAAAGGCGAAATTTTAAAGGAGATGATTTATTGGGAGTTGATGGGTGATCATTGACTTTAGTTTGGAGTTGATGGGTGATCATCGATTTTAGTGTGAGTTGTTTGACCTCCTTATTGATTTTCCTTCTCATTCTATTGTTTGATTTAATTGTAATCTTCTGAACTAAAATACATGCAGGGATATTTTGAGTTGTGTGATTTTAGGTGATCTCCTGAACTAATTTTCTATGCAGGGATTACTAATTCTTACCTAGTGTGATTGTATGTTTGGTTGTGTTTTGTAGAGTTAAATGTTGTTGCTTTAATTTATCTCACGAGTTGAGAAATTATAAGCATGCGTGACGTGAGTCATTTTAATTGGGTTTACTCACACGAGCTTGCAAAAGCTTACCGGGTTTGTTGTTTCAACCCGGTGCACTATTCCATAGTGTAGGGTTTATTGTGCAGGTTAGAATATCGAGTGATCGTCATCGGAGCTGAGGTTTGGTTGCGGTTGTAACTTGGACGTAGAGATGTTCGTTATTTTTATTCTTCCGTTGTGTAGTGAGTACGTTTACTTATTGAATTGTCGATCAGTTTAATTTGTAAACTCTTTGTACATAAATATGTGACTCTAAAGAACGAGTCCATATTTGATGTTGGTGAGCTCGGTTTCTTTTATCGCTTAATTTAAATGAAGAATTTTCTATGTGTTTTCTTGTGCTTGTTAATTTATCGCGTTTCAGATTCGAATTCCTTTATTCGAAATTCGGGGCATTACATGAACGCACCATAGTTAACCCTATTAAGCATGCAATTACTAGTGGTAGCTAGTTACTAACAAGAACACAATCACCGTATTAAGCACAATGGAAGTTTGATCAATTCAACAAAGAACACCAGTTGGAACGTCATACAGCATGCAAAGCTCATTGTTGATTTACCTAAGGAATTATAGGTTTTCCACTTTAATTATTAAGACCTAGAACGCTAGCACATCTTAATATGGATTCAATTACATGCTCATCACTCAAAGTATGCATCCAAAGATCAACAAACTAGTAAACGATGGGATTGAAGCACAAAATCAACAAACATATTATGATATAATGAAATGGCAAATTTCAGATTATCTAGAACCCTAAAACGTTAACATGCTTCATGGTATTTGGAAATTAAACACCAAAACATGCTTTCAATCTCACAAGTAATCGAAACAACCAAATTATCATAACAAAAATCTGTTTTGAATTACAATTATTGAAAACCAAAATCAAAAGAAAGGTGTTCATGGTTACACTTTTAAATCTTCAAGAACGCAAGCTTCAAAAAGTGGTGGATGTAGACGGCAAGGATGCTTGGAATGGAGGATGATCACGGCTATGGAAGAGAATGATGCTCACGGCTTCAATGCTTGAACTTTGGAAGAATGCCGAAACTTGAGAGAAGAAAGGGGATGCAAATGCGATTTTTATTTAGGATTTGGTGGTGGTGCTTAACATCTCACAATGCCTCCTATATATAGTGCACGGCCTCTTGGGGTATCAAGGTTGGTTTCTACTTCAATGATGTCATTCAACCAATCAAAATATTGCGTGAGAAGTAGAGAACAATCTTGAAACTTCATAGTAATCTTCATTGCCGAAATTTTCATGTATCTTCCCTCAATTTGGTCTTCATTCAACTCGTATGCAATCAGGAAACCTAAATCAATATTTATTCTCTTTTATTCTCTTTTCCATAATTCACACGAAGTAGATATCTTCCTAAATTCCTTCAAAGTTGAAGTCAAGAATATCTCCTTGAATATTGCACGGGATAAAATAATTTATTTGAGAAAATAACTCTTCCATGATGTCTTGATCCTTCTAGAAACTCACATGCAAGTCACATGCTTCAATCCTTGGTCCAGGCTTCTCAACTTGGAGAATTTCGAAGCTCATCTTCAAATGTGACGCCATTCTTGGTCTTCTAGAACATTCTTGTACAATCTTGAGTCATCTTGAAGCCACAACATCTTCTAGCCTTCCCAGGTATCCTAGTATCATCATGACTCCTAATGCAAACAGGTTTCCTAGTCCAATTAGGACTCTTCATTTTCGAGATGTTCTGGAACCTTCTTGAGCTCTCCTTGTTCAACAAGGATTCTTAGTCATGTTAGGTTTCCTTTTCTTGGACGATGTGGTGTTAGCTCAGTGGTTAGTGCACCCACTACCTAGGATTCAGGTCCTGGGTTCGAGTCACCATGGGGGTAGGAGTGAAATCCTTTGATCCTCTTTAATTATGAAGAGGTTTCCTTTTCTTGGTAAGAATGAGTTTCCTCGTCTAACTGAGATTCTGTCATTTCTCATTTCTGCACTTCATTTCCATGAGCTCACTCCTAGTTGACTTAGGATTCCTACTTTAATAGGGATTCCTTCTCCTAATAGGATTAGGAAAACTTCATTTCTCCATTTCTTGCCATTTCTGCGCTATTTACTCCTTGTCTTCCATTTATGGACCCAAAAGTACCTAAAAACGTAAACTAAGTTAGAAATGATACTATTTAGGAAATAACTAATTAAAATGTAGAGAAAATAACATTAAAAACATAGCAAATATTGCTCTCATCAAATTTCTCCACACTTAGCTTTTGCTAGACCCTTAGCAAAATCAAAACAAAGAAAACAAAAACTAACTAAGACTCAACGAAAACACTAGGACTCAAAACAAACGAAAAATTAACTAAGTATGGAAAACCTAAAATGAAAACACAAAACAAAACTAAAACCAATGAAAATTTTGACCAAGTTAAAAGACTCAAAATGTTTGCATGTTACAATGACTCTAATGCCCTTGAACATTTTGTCTCAAAAATCTCATACTTACATGTCACCAAGAATAACACTCAACAAGACTTAATCATGTATTTTTCGAGAGTTAAATAAAAGATATATATAACACATAAACATGTAGGACTTGAGAGCAATAATGGTGAGTGGTTGGAGCTAGCTAGCATGCATATACAAGTAATGATTCACCTCACAAGGATATGCACTCTTTCTTCTCTCAGAATTCAAGGTTATGCTTAAAACCTTCTTATTCACTCAAGTATATGTGAGAGATGATATATATATTTTCAACAAAAAGCTCACATATCAAGAAACGAAAAGCACATAAATATATAATTTTTTTTTTCAAAAGATCTCATGAAGGATATCAATCACATGCACAAATGAAACCAAGCCATAAGTTCAACAATTATAAACTCATCTCCACATATCAAAGGCTATCCCATCTTAAGGATAAAAAAAATCTAATGTAAAGGTTGTAATGGGGCCAAGTCTTAAGGTTAAAGAAACGAAGGGATAAGAAAACCACCAAGGTGTCCTAAAAACAAAGTGGAGCTCTTGAAACATCTTCTTGATCCACCAAGGCATAAGTCAACGTCATAGCCCATAGAGGTTATATAAAAGACCTGATATCATCATGTTGGGTCTCTGCTTCATTCTAGACTTCAAATCCATAATGCAAAAATACAAAAGTCCACAAAAACTTTAACATTTCACCCAAAGCCATATACATATATATTTTTCTTTTCTTTTTCAACAATTTTTTTTCTCTGTTTTTTTTTCACGGCACACACATTATAAAATATTCTCATAGACAAATATACCTCACACTTGAACTTTCACCTCTTCTCAATCTTCACACCTTCTTCCTTTGCAGAGTCTCAAAATTAGCTCCACTAAGTCTTCAGAACAAAGGGTAAGGATGTAAGGATGTAACTATATTAAGGTAGAATGATCGCTTTGAGTTCTGCTTGAAGTGTTAGGGTTAAGGGTTTTAGGGTGATGAAAGAAAAAGGTTAAACAATGTAGGCTCAAAAGGGTTAAAGTAGGGGATGGTGCACAACATGTGTACATAAAATAGAGACACATGCTTATTTGGCAATTGTGGTAAATTCCTAAGGTGCCTTTAATATTTTCCAAAATCAGGGATATATAATGATAAAAGTTTTGACAAGCATAAAAGTGAATTCTAGCATTCTCTAGTTCATTAAAAAGATATGGCATATAATCAATCAAATGAAAGATAATGAGATCAACTAAGCATTGCCAAGAAAAATGAGAATATACAAATACGCATATATGACATTTCACTCCAAGAAAAAGGGTACATGGGCTATTTTGAATCAAAACTCATATTAGCATGCTCATAATCTGTACCATGTCATCAAATCCATATCCACTACACAATTATATATCATATATACGTCTTAATTAACCAAAGAAAAATAAATTTTCATCTTAATTTTGTGATCATCTTTTATCTATGATTTCAGAGATATAAGCTCATCCTAGACAGTTGAAAAGGCAACCAAAGACTTGAAAACCAAAAACAAAGTGACGCAACAAGACAAAAAGCGTTTTGGACTTGGGCTTTTTCTCTTCTTCTTTCGGTAACTCCCACTACAAAAAAGAATTCAATTCGCAACACAAGGTTAGCGTCGGCACTCAATTGCCGTCGCCAAAGCTCATATATTTGCTTCGGCAAAACGTGCAGTCGCAAAAGCATAATAAGTTTGCGTCAGCAATAAGATGCCGTTGCTAAAATAATTTGGGTTTGCGACTGTAACCGTCTTCCGTCGCATGATTCTTTCTTCTTTTACTGCTAAGCGACGTCGTCTCCTCCTCTTGTGCATCAAAACATCGACATCTCTCCATTAGCTTCACTTCTGCATCTCTCTCTCTCTCTCTCTAGTAACTCGCTCTCTCCTCCTTTTTTGCCCTAAATTTTCATTTTGGGGCAAATCGACCGAAACCACAGCAATTCATCTCCCTCGACACGACTTCGCACTCAGATTTTCGCGGATTTTGATTTTCGATGCCTCTTCTCTGGAACTCTCTTCTTCGATGAGGTTAGACATTCTTCTATCGATGCTCAAATTATACAAATTGCCAGATTTTGATGCAATTTTTCTGGTAATTTATTCTCAGATGACAAATTAGGGTTCTTGTAATCAATGGTGATTGAATCGGGATGTTGGACTGCGTAGATTCATTTTTTTGTTCCTTTCTCTGACATATTGAATTGATGCTCAAAATCATATCTAGGGAAAGATCTGCGGTCGATAGTGTTTTGAGGCAAAGGTATGGCCGAGGTTGCTGGATCTAGTTCTTTACGCCGGCTGCTGTGTAGGTTGGTGGCGGAATGATGAAGGTTGGCCTAGTGAAAAGAAAGACGCCTTCAGAACTGAGAGTAAGTTTTTCAACTCATGGATGTTTTGTATAGAAATGGGCACTGGGTCATAGATAACTGGAGGCGGAGGAGTCTGACTGATTGTTTAAGGTACTCTCTTTGTTGCTTTGAAGCTTTGAATTTGATAATGTAATTGAAATTGTTTTGAATTTTTCTGGTTATTTTCTTGTTAAAGTGATTGGATGGTTTTGTTGCTTCATTGTTTCAATTCCGTTGCCAGTTTTGTTGTGAAGCAATGCTAGAGGTTTTGATTTGGTTAAGCTTAGAATGGTGTGGTTACATTCAAGTTTAGTTCTTTCCGGGCAATGATAATCTGTAAACTATGAACATGGATAAGTAATCACGTACAGAACACTCTTATAAAATACACTGATAAAGAAACAGAAGGGACCGATGATTCCACCAATGTCTGAAAGTGATATATGTTTTCTTTTCACAATTCAATGCTAATTAATTGTGTAGGTATGATCATTAGCACTTGGATAATCCAGACAGGCTTCCTGCTGGACTGAATACTAGATCAGTTTAACTTAAGAGGATAATTTACTTAAGAGGATAACTTTTGTTTTGTTCTGTAATGGGTAGAGCTTAGAGCTTTTTTTGCAATTATATTGTGTAGTTTTGTTTCTGATTTCGATTTTCATGAAGGTGGGGGCTAAAGACTCGATGAACTTAGGAGATCGAATTTGTCTTCCTAGTTCTGTGAAAGAGTTCCCTGCTGATAAACAAGAAGAGGGACATTGTAGTGAAGAAGAAGTCAAGTTTATTCGTAGTCTCGTGTTGTATAAGGTTCATAACTGTGAACTCTGTCACTTGTGTGTGTGTGTGTGTGTGTTAAGCTAGTTATCTTACTTACACATGTTATTTTGACTTCAGGATCCAGCTATTGTCGTCATCAATAAACCTCCTGGATTGCCTGTTCAGGTAGCTACTGATACTTAATTGATGAATGTGTTGTACTTTTGGTTTCTTGGTAGCTTTATTTGATTCCAGTGTTGAAATATATGGTGTTTGTACAGGGCGGTATTGGAATCAAAAGGAGTTTAGATGAACTGGCTGCCACTTGTTTAAGTTACGGCTTTTCAGAACCCCCTCGTCTGGTGAGTTTGTGTAACTTCTAACTTAAGCAGGAGCAGGATTCATTATCTATAGCTGCAAGACTATAATTTAGAGTGCAAATGGAAATGAAAGAGGCATTATCTATAGTTTCGGACCCACCTTGGTTGGTTAAAAAGTTGTGTCATTACAGTCTAGAAAGAATGCAAGGGAAGGAATGAATAGCACTTCTTGTTTCGTTAGGGTTAGAGTTCTGATGTCTTGAACAAACAGGGACCATTGTTTTCCATGTCCCTTTTGACTGTTTGTGTTTCTCAAATTCTAAAAATGAGAGGAAAAGTTATCGAGAAGATATCAATGGATAGACTGTCTATCATATTAGAATATGTCTGATACATTCTCCTTAATGTCTCTGATTCAAGATTTTATAAAACTATATTAATTTATGGATAGGCATGATACAAACACGATATATAGATCAGTAAGAATGACATGCACTTGTATTAAAAACTTCTTATATTGTATTAAGTGTGGTTGCCTGGCTTCTTCCGTTTCTTACAACAATCTTGTAGATTGCATGGATATTGGATGATCTATCTTCTATCAACACGTTTTTTGTTTGTTTAGGTACACAGACTTGACAGAGATTGTAGTGGTATCCTTGTGATGGGACGGACACAAACAAGTGCAACAGTTTTGCATTCCCTCTTCCGTGAGAAAACTTTTGGAGCTTAAGATGATGTGAGTAAATGTCAATTCTTTCTCTCTGTCTTTGCTTGTTGTTCTGTTGCATTACCTGTGATTTGTTTTAGTTTTAAAGGTTATCGACCATGCTAAAGCCATTCTGCAAAGAAGGTATTGGGCACTCGTCGTTGGATCTCCCAGACAACAAGAGGGGTTAATCTCCGTGCCTTTAGGAAAGGTTAGAGTACTTATGAATGTTGTCACTGTCCTACATATGCCGTAGACCTAGAGATTTCCCTGTACAGAGTAATGACTTCAGCTAGACTCTGCTTAGCAATTTAATTGCTTTATGGTACAAGCTTTCGGTCAGTACCTTAGGGATATATTGAACATATATTAATTTACAAATGTTTATAAATATACAGCCAAATTACATATTGCAGTTTACCAACTTTGCAATTTTCATTGACGATTTATACCACATTTGCAACATTAGCAAACTACATAACTGAAATTACCAAAACTATGCACCAAAACTGTAAAATGTTCCTGATTACAGACTGAATGTGTAATTTAGCTCAAATTTACTTAAGTTATGATAAGTTGGTGTTATGAAATCTTTCAGGTGGTGGTACACAATGGTAAATCAGATAGGATCACCATTGTGAATAAGGCACAATGTTTTCCATCTCAACATGCACTTACAAAGTACGAAGTGATTGGATCATCATGTCCTGGTTAGCAACAAACTCAATTGCCCTTGCACAATGTGTCCAATTTACTATTTAGAGGACTGTCTGAGTAAATTTTTGTCATGAGATATCTGTTGCAGTTGTAGTTTTATTACCTGGCCAAATCGAGTTTGACAAGAATAATTATATGTTGATCAAGAATAATTATATGTTGATCACAAAGATTGAAGGTTTATTAGAGGCTGGTGATTGAAGGGTATTACTGTGTAGTTTCTGGGCTTAAAGTTCAATTTTGATTGGAAGTTTTGTAATTTAATGTTGTTTTGTAGTGCTGCCATTTTGCCCAAAGAACAATGACGTTTACATCTATGCAATCTAAATTGTTTTCTTCCATATTCACATTGGTACTGACATTACAGATGAGAAAGAGCAGTTACTGATATTGGTTTGCCAAATCAAGTTTGATAAGGAAATTGAATTCAAGAGGGAGTTGCCACCAGGTGAGATAATGGTAATGCCGCTGGATGCCACTGTTGGACAGCTAAAACAGTTAGCTGAGTGTCTTGAGGGATACATATCAAAGGGTTGGAGGGATCAGATGATATGGAAGTAGTTTCTGGAGCAGTTTAATCGATAACAGTTTGCGTACGATATGTACGATATTTTATCAGTTTAATTAAGAATGAAGTTATTTTCAATTATATATTTCATTATTATAGATTATTAACAACAACAAATCCCGCAGCAAAGCGCGGGTACCATTTCTAGTGTATTTCAATTTTTGAATGTTTTTGTATTTTTCAAGATTGGTGAGAAATAATGTGAAAAAACATGAAATTTATGATTTATATATATGGCTTCTTTTGCTCAAAAAAGAAAATCTGGAATGCAAAATTGCATGCTAGGTTTTTTTTTTTTAATCAATAAAAGCACTTTTGCGACGGCAATGTTGCTGTCGCCAATGACCTTTGGCGACGGCAAAATCGCTGATGGCGTCGCCATTATGCCGTCGCCAAAAATCATGCGACGGCGTAAATACCGTGGCCAAAATTCATGCGACGGCGTAATTGCCGTCGCAAATAGCAATGGCGACGCCACCAACGACATCGGCAATTTTGCCGTCGCCTAGCCGTCGCCGTTGGTCTTTTGCGACGGCAATTTGGCTTTTGGCGACGGCCTTGCGCCGTGGCCAATCGAATTCTTTTTTGTAGTGTCCTTTGAGACATGACCAAGTGAAGAGAGGAACGATTTTGGCGGAGCTCAACTCACTTGTTTAGCAGGGGACGAGACCCTTTGCTGGCACTTATCGTATCCAAACCAGACCTAAGACATCACATCCTACTCAGATGGGCCTAGTTTGAAGAAGATATTAACCCAAAAACAATTTTGACTCAAACAAACAAAAACCAAAAACGAAACAAGACATAAAATAAAAGCAAATTTTTTTAATATTATTTTGCGACATTATTTTTTGTTTTTTTTTCATTTTTCAATTTTTGTATATATATATATATATATATATATATATATATATATATATATATTTAACCGCAAAAACTAACAACCTAAAAACAAAGTGTAAGGTTAAACTTTCGCCCCACACTTAAATCATACATTGTCCTCAATGTAAAATAATCTATAGTATGCAAAGCACAAAATAAGCATATAGAGATAGTTAACGCAAACCAAAGATTAAAAACCAAAAATTAAAAACTAACGAAAAATAAAGAGTAGAGAAGGTCAAGAAAGCAAATCTGCGTTGATGATCTCCTCCACAAGTCCTTTCTGATATGGCCGGGTTGCCTCCCATGCAGCACTTATTGTTTAACGCCTTTCAGCTTAGATGTAGCTCACTTGCTCCTTAGTTGTTGGCGCCTTCAAAGCCTCCCATTGGGTTTGGAATGGTGTTGCTTGGAAGCTTACCTTGTTCATGGAACTTGGTCATGAAGTTCACCCCTCGTCCCATCTACTTCTTGAGGTCTGCTATGTCTTTTCCATGGTTCTGTTGCCCTTGAATCAAGGCTTGTGTTGAAGAGTTTAGCGTCGCAATAATCATATCATAGTTAGGGGACGTACCTTGGTTTTGAGGAGGGGATTGAGGTCTCTGAAAGAATACTCCTTGTGGTCCCCTGTTGTAGGTGCTCTGATTGACGTTTTGGACATTATTATTGTCCCTCCACCTAAAGTTGCAGTGATCCCTCCATCCTAGGTTGTAGATGTTGGAGAAAGGATCATTCCTTGAACGTGGTTGCCCTTGCTTCTTGATTCTGGAATCCAATGTAATTTGCACTTTCCCATCCACCATTCTCTATCAATTGGGGACATTAGCGTTAAAACCTGAGACACAAGAGAAGTAAGTTTGTCCAAACAAGCATTTATATAAGAGTTTAGAGTTACTTCCTTCACTTGGCAAGATGTGGTCCTAATGTCCTCATATTGTTGAGCATTGGCATCCCTATTAACAATCAACGCCTTCCCTTGACTAGAGTCTTGTCCACAAAAGTGCCTCCACTTACAGCATCTAACATTTGGCGCTCAAGAGGAAGCAAACCATCATAAAAATATTGCAAGAGGCTTTCATCCTTGAACTTGTGTTGGGGTCATTACGCTAAAAGGGATTTGAAACTTTCATAGTAGTTGGCGTATGACACATTTTCAGACTGTTGAATCCCAGTGATCTTCTTCCTCATAGTTATGACTCTTGAAGTAAGGAAGAATTTCTCAAGAAATGCCTTCATCATGGCGTCCCACGAGGTGACATGTCCATCTGGAAGTTCATGTTCTCATCTGCCTCAGGTGGCGTCATGCTTCCAACAACAAACTTGAACTCCTTTAAGTGCTTGTTTGGATCCTCTATGGAGAGTCCATGGAAAGTAGGTAATCTATGAAAAAGTCCACCCTTGATCTCGAAATTGGCAGACTTACCCTGCTTTTGGGAACACAATGGAAAGAGGAAGCCCTCCTTCAACAGTAGACATAGAGAGGTCCTTGATGCTCTGATAAGCCATTTCTTCTTTTTCAGAGGATGGTGACCTTGGGGAATCAGGTGGTGTTGGCGAAAGTGGTGAGGAAATATGGGAAATATGAGTTGGATGAAACGTTAAGGGATGGTGGTGATGTGATGGTATAGGTGATGTGGATTCCTCTGATTCGTTTAAGATCCTCTTCCTTTAAGTGTTGAATGTGTACGGTCTGAATCTCAAAGGAGAAGAAGGTCCTCTGTGTTCAAGTTCTGGAGGATTCTTCGAACGTTCAAGTCTTGCTTGGATCTCGTCGGCAGTAGGGATCTTAGAAGGCTCGGACATTCATAGAAATCCTGAAGAAATCGAAAATTAAACTAAGTTATTAAATTATACAATAAACTAAATACAAGTTAATATTTGTACAAGTATAGAGTAAGAATTATGTCACACAAGAAACACAAGTATACTTGAATAAGTATAAGAGTATATGGCGCCATGTATACGTGTACACACTATCAGAAAACTTGTCCTTTACGACGCGCAAATTACGGCGTGCATTCCTTGCGTGCTGTAAAAGAAAGATTGTCTTTTACGGCGTGGTTTTTTGTGCGGTGTAAAAGACTTCCCTTTCTGATCTTTTACGGCGTGCTTTTCGTGTGTGCCATAAATTTATGCCACATTATATTTACGGCATACTTTTAAGGGTGCTGTAAAAGACTTATCTTTCTGGTCTTTTACGGCATGTTTTTCATGTGTGCTGTAAACGGCTTTCCAATTTGATCTTTTACGCCGCTTTTTTCATGTGCGTAGTAAATTGCAAAAAAATTTAAGAGCCCGCTATTATTTTTGTCTTGTTGTAAATATTATTATTTATGTGGCTATCCACGTAAATACTCATTAGTTATGTATTTTGATGTAAACCCCCCCTCTATATAAAGGAGGCTAATGAGACTGAATGAGAACACTTCTACTTCCTCCCAACCATTCTCTCTTTATCTTCTCTCTACTTTATAACAGGTTAGCAGCACTCTTTGCTTCCATATATTTTTCTGATAACTTTATGATAATCTATGAGTTTTATGCTGCAACGTTGTTGCTTTTAACTATAAATTGCGATCTATGAGTTTATTTATAATCTATGTTAATTATGTATATCAGAGTTTATAAAGATATACGGCATCATATATATCTAGCTGATATTTGTTAATTACTCAATGGCACGGGCACTGTTCCTTATATGTGCTATGCGTTTACTTTCACTAGATTCCATTATGAGATATAGGAATCGCAGCCCACTGTGCCCTTAATCAAATCTTTAAAATCATAATTTTGTATGCTGTTTTTGTTGCATTACACTACCATATAGGATTAATTCCTATTGCCCAGACATTTAGTCATCAATTTTGATGTAATTAGTATCATTCTTTCAAATTTATTGGGGTTTTTCTTCGTTTTTATTTTTCAATCTTATCTGCCATTTGTATGTGCTTCTGCAATCCATGGCTTCTCCTCCCTACTGGGTCTCTATTGGATATTGAGTTTTATTGGATAATCATGATTTGTTTTCATTTCCTATGTATACATCTAAAATCGGCATGTGACCATAAATTGCAGTTTACAATTATTGATCAATATTTTTTCCTGCAGAGAAGATTTAGCATTTATTGGTTCAGGCAAGGCTGAAGAAAGAGGGAGTTTTGTGGTTTTGTGTATCCAAATAAATATATACATATATATGATCAGTGCATATTTCAGCCTTTCATTGAAAGAATTTCAGGTAGGGTGGTGCTATTCACACACCTATTTTCTCTATTCACACACCCTTTCTATTTTTCTATTATTTTAATTTAATTTTCTTTTACAAATTACTGTAACCACCCTCCCTTGCAATTATGTTTCTTTTTTTTATTTGGCAAATCAATAATGAATCAACTATCATTATACAATAAATCAATTTTTTTTTGCAACTAAGATAACTATCTTTATTTTCCCACACACGAGGACTTCTATTCTCTCCAAAAACCTCGGCTGCTGCTCCTAGGTTTTTTTTTTTATTTTCTTCTCGTCCGGCGGCGCTCGAGATCGGTGTTGGTTTCGCCGCGCCGGTATTGGGCGGCTACCGAACGGGTACTTGAAAGCTATGCTGGTAGTCTCATGAGTGGGATGTGCACTACTAAAAAGAATTCCAATTGCTTCGGTTTTTTACTTCGGCATTCATTTCCGTCGCAATTGGTAACTAATTGCCACGGCAAACTGTCCGTAGCAAAAAACTTTTATTATTAGCAACGGAAGATGTTTACCGTAGTTAGATTTATTATTAATTGCGACGCATTTATGTCTTACCGTCGCAACAATAAAAATATCCAACTTTTTTTTTTAAACCACCTCACTCTCACCCCTCTCTTCCTCAGTTGACCACTAGTCCACCACTCCCTTCCCTCTGTCGATCACACCCTCCTCTCACAGACCCATGCCCAAGCTCGACCTCCAATGCGCCACCACCAAGCCCAAGGTCTAGGGCGGCCGCTTCGAGGAGGGCGTCACCGATGCGGTCAAGCGCTTCACCGACACATTCGAGCACTTCACCGACGTCGTCAAGCACTTCATCGAGTCCATCTCCTTCGACAAAGCCCTATCATGGGCAGCAAGGCCCACGCCTCAATGCTCCCCAAACAGGTCCTTTACTTTCTCCATTTTCAATTCTCTCAATTTCTAAATTTCTAGGGTTTGATTTGGTTACTATTAGAGATTCAGCACTGTTGAGAATAGGGATAGCATTCATGAAGGGCTTACGGAGATTCAGAGGCGAATTGAGGACTGATAGGGAAGACGTGCATATGAACATTAAGGCGGCGCTGACTGATTTGATCGGCGAGGCGGCAAAGATCGAAGCTCCACTTTGCAATTAGCAGAAACGATCAGGTCTTGACTAATTTTCGGTTGTGTTGTAGATGCAATCGATGCGATTCTGGTGTCGATTAAGCATCTGCAGTTGCTTTCATTTGTTGAAGAATGAAAATCTGGGAGATAAAAGAAAGGGATATTCAAGAAGCGAAAATCTGGGTTGCTCTGCTCAATCAAATTGTCAAGGTATAGACTCTCTTCTATAAATGATCGATTCCGGGTTTTCATTGTATGTGTTTTGTAATCTCTGTATTATTTGCGTTCTGGGTTCCTGGAGTGAATGGTTCTATGCTTTTCCGGATTTGCCCTAAATTTTGGTTCTGTGTATATGAAATTTTGATGATATAGCATACTATATATGAATGGACAAAAATGCTCAACTTCATAGCTACGAAGAACTTCCCCAATGAAATGATTCTAATCTCTTTTTCCCCGTCATGCCTGTACTATTATTCTAATCAAATTGTAAAGAAATCCCCTAAGTCCACTTTCCATGAGTACTTAACTCATAATTTCCCTTGAAAAGACACTGTTCTTTCATGAATCATTCGCAGTTCCTTATGCATTTCTTTGTTTTACACTATTCCTGTTCTACCTCCATTTAGTTACTTGCTGTATTCTGTCATTTGTTAGTTATGACTGCAACTAACTGCATTGTCAATCTTAGTTAAATTCTCTGAATTGCTTGGTGAGTTAAGTGTATTAAGTTCTGCAACAATTATTGTAATTCTTCTAAGTCTTAAACAAATTAAAACAGAAAATTGCTAGCACTAGAAGTCATACCCAATAACAGCAAGCACAAATACAATAGATCTATTTCAAAATTAACCAAACTATAATAAAAAAACACATACCTGAGGAAGAATAACATATTGAGATAAGATACAAACTGTTAACAAACTGTTATTTGAGATGATTGCGTTTCGATAAATTCAAAGATAGCAAGGGTCAATTTCTCTCGGCGTTCTGTAGTTCTTTGCACATTTGATTTCATTTGCTGTTTTTTGTGTACTTATTACTTCTTTTTTCGGTCTGAGTGTACTTATTACTTCAATGTATAGTTTTTATCTTCGATAATTTCATATCTTTCATTAATTTATATATGAATCTAATCATGGGTCAATGATAGAATGCTGCAATTGCTTTCATTTGTTGAAGAATTTTTCTTCTTCTGTGCTTCAATTTCATGTCCGGTGGTTTATGTATTCAATTTAGTTTTAATCTGAAGATTTTCAAATAAACAAACATTCGCTCAGTGAGTAAGCAGTTTTTCAATCCAATACCAACTAATTCCAATTCTTTATCAATTTAGCAATTATATGTCTAGATAAAATATGTAATAGAAAACTCAATTAACTAAATGAAGACTTACTCTGTATCGTATTTATATTCAGCAACTCATCTTAGAATTGGATTTATCACACTATGTGGTGGAGGCCACAGTTGCACAAAATTCATAACCTTCATGTAATAAACTTGAGGTACAGGACATTGTCTAATGACTTGATTTTTCATTTTTCAAATTTTTTTTTAACAGTGTTATGGTCATTGTTTGATGACTCAATTGGTATATGTTGTTTTATTTCCAGGAAGGGAATCAGCAAAAACAGGAGGGAGATGCCATGACAACAATTATAGGACCATAATATTGATAAGGTGAATATATACATTGTTAAGGTAGGAATATAGATTCATACATATAACAGTGGTTTCCGCAGCAAAGCGCGGGCGCGCTTGCTAGTGGATTCTATTTATTATATAGGTATCTATGTTGTGGAAGATATATGCCATGTAGTGGAAAGTTTGGAGAGAAAGATTGTCCTGCATGTTGTCTTTGCTGTGAGGGATTAGTTGTGTTGATTCGGGTTTTAATTTGTATCAAACCACCCCCTCCTCTCCTCCTCTGCATCCTATTATGTGTATATTTAGATACGTTCTTTGCTGTGTTCAGGTTTTCTGTTGCTTTGCAACTTCAGTTTCATCAACTGGCTATCTATACAAGATGAGTTCAATATACACTCAGGTTTTCTGTTGCTTTGCCACTCTGTGTATTTAATTGGTCTCATTATTTTCTTCATCTTGAAGCATAAAATTGATTGTGGTTTGGGGGTTCCAGGTGCCTCTTATTCTTGTCAAGAAGATCTACACTCAGACTTTCTTATATATTAATGTGCAACTCTTTAATAGGTAATTACTTCTTTCTTCTTGGCAATTGTATCACTTCTGCTGAAATAATGTTCAACTATACTGATCCTGCTTTACTTTTACAGTCTCCTTCTGCGTTGTGAATGTTGTACATCTAGCAATGGGGAGTATGTGAAATCTGGGGAGTATGTGTTGAGGTTGTGTCCTTGTGAAATTTGGGGAGTTATTCCGCAATGGTTTAGTTATAATGGATTTGATATTGTAATTTAACTTCAGATGCATGTATAATAGTCTTCATTTTTGCATGTTCTAAAAATGAAAATATGGTGCAATTAGCACCATTTTTTTTTTTTATAAAAAAATTTCGTTTTTGCGACGGCATGATTGCCGTCGCAAATACCTCCACATGGATTATCCTGAAATACACATTGCGACGGAAGTCACCGTAGCAAATGGGCCGTCGCAAAACAATAAATTTGCGACGGCAAGAGAAAACCGTCGCAAAAAAGTATTTGCAACGGAAAATTGCCGTAGCAATTGGATTTTGTGACGCCACCTATTGCAACGCCTGTTTTTCCGTCGCAAAAAGCTCAATTTGCCGTCGCGAAAAGTTTTTGCCGTCGCAAAAGCTCAATTTGCCGTCGCAAAATAGGCGTCGCAAAAGCAATTTTTTTTAGTAGTGGTGGCTCAAGGTGTTGTGCGGATTGGGTGATGCCTGGGTCAATCGGATTGTGCAGGTACGATGGTGGTCGACGGGCGTCCATGACCTGTGGCGGCGTGGCTATGGCGGTTTTTTGGCAGATTGGTGTGGCGGCGGGGCTTTGGTGGTCTAGGATGATCGCTGGGACAACGTGGTTATGGTGAATCTGTTTCGGATCGTGATGACGGCGTAGCTGAGTGGTTTTTCTGCCCGGTTCCGTGGGGAGGTTGCGGCGGTTGTAGGTCGGGCGGTGTGGTAGGTGGCTGGAGGTGGGGATGGTGGCGGACTCGGGTCATCCCTTTGCTGCTGGGCCTTGAGCTGGACCCTTTCTCTTGGGGTTGCTCTTTATCTGGGCTAGGATGTTTTGCCCTAGGTCCATCCTATGTTTTGGCCCTCTTATTTAGTCATTTTGATTAAAATAATTCCCTACTTTGTTAGGGAGCTATGCTTCTAGTTTTTTAGTGAGTGTCATCGAGTCTTGTTTACTCGGCCTATTTACTATATAGTAGTTAATAGTCTATAGGCTTCCTTTCGGAGCATGGAACCGTCAAATGATTGGACCTAATCTATGTATCACTGTGCTACTACCACAAACTCTTTGTCTACCCCTTGATGGTAGAGGGAGGATATGTAATGGCCCTTTTTGGCTTTCGATGAATGATAGTCGCCCTATTTGGGTTTGTTCAAAAAAAAAAAAATAGATATTATGATACGAAGATCTTCCAAGAAACACTAATTTTCAGCAGTAAATATGGTTTTGCTCTCTACACTCTGATTGTTAGGTAAAAAGGTACCGGACCTAATTCAACATTGTGAAGAAAATGTCAATATAATAACTAGTTGGTTATTTTGAGTAGTAGTTATAGTTACTGAACTGAGATGTATAGATGGTAAAAAGTTGGTACGAATATAAAAATGAAATGCATAAACCATAGTTGGGGCTGCAAAACCAGAGAGTAAAAAGTTGCACATGAACTTACAGTAGCAAAGAGCAAGCTATCCTTATCTCAACACATTTAATTCCTTTCAACTAGAAGCAATGATAAAATTGTTAGCACAAATACTTCAATAATGTATATTGGAGCATGAATTACCCAAATAATTTGGTAGAAAATAACAAAAACCAATGTACCCGTCCACAACATTGCATCATAAAAATAAAAGCTAATAAACAAGAGTAACTAGAAGCATCAAAACCAATCAATCCTCAATAAAAAAAACACAAAACCTTGCTGAAACCCACCCCCACCTCCACAAACAACCACTCATTATCTCTGAAACCCCCCTTAACTCATATTTGTAAAATTTTCCTATGGCAAAATCTTTCGTATTCTAGCATAATATAGTAGAACAAATCATGTCTATAATCATAAGGCTATCATTATTAGGTTGTTGTAAAATTCTATAGTTGCTCAATGGATTCAAATACACCAAATAATTTCAGTTAGAATCTTACCAGGAATGATGGATTCAAAGGGACTCGAATGATCACTGAACTCATATTTTTCTTACATGTCTCCATTGCAAATCAAGTGTAAAATTTTCTCCAAAGATTGATCTAAAGTTGCTTGTTCTGCTTTGATTGAACTTCAAAGCATCACATTAGAGAGATAGAATGACTATGCTAGAGAAGTTTTTTATGGGAAAAAAAAAAGTTGAATCAAAAAGAGTTTTGAAGTTCACTATGCCTGCGGGAAAGGATTTAGGGATGATTGAATTACCAAATAGAAAAAGAAAAAAGAAAAAAAAAAAAAAACTTATTTGCAAGAGTGGGTAGTTAGAGTAATTTGTAAAAAAAATTAAATTGATTTAAAGTAATAGAAAAATAGAGGGAGTGTGTGAATAGAGAAAAATGGTGTGTGAATAGCACCACCCTTTCAGGTATATATTTATCTATTCTGACCATTTGATTCACCATCTTCTTTCATTCAATTTAGAAAATCAATATAGTGAACTTACACCTATATCTATTGGTGAATTTTGTAATCAAAATAGAGCGAGACCTGAAGTCTCTTGATTCAATTGCAGAGGGCTTGATGTTCCTCAAGAGTTACATAATTAAAATTGCGACATGAAATTTTCAAAGCTTAATGAGGGCTAGAAGTTCCTCAGAATTATAGAATGATCGAAATCACATGTTACTTGAACCCTGATCATATCGGGGCCTGAAGTTCCTCAAGGGTTATGAAATATAGAAAATTATGACATGAAACTCTTCTAAACTTATGCCATAAACGAGGGCCAGAAGATCCTCAAAGATATACAATTGACTATATGATCCACATATTTATCCCCGATTATAAAAGGGCAGTAAGTTTCTTAATTAACTAGCTTTTTCGACATTGGGGTTCCTTTCTCCGTATGACAATGTGGTTTTGAAGTTCAATGTTGGCAACAAAAATAGCTATATACATTTAGCTTGAGGCTCTACATAAAATACACTCGTGCAGTTAGAGGAGAGAGAAAAGTTAACCAGACCAGAAGTTCTATGTAGTATTCATTGATGGAACCAGAAGTTTCCATTGTTAATTTATTTATTTTTTCTTCACCGCAATATTTCTATTTTATTATGTATCATTATAGTACTTTTTTTTTTATTCATATGGACTAGCAGTCCTATGTCTCGAACCTTCAAATCTCGAGTTTAAGATTTTTGAAACAGAAGTTCAAAATGCATTTGATGTTATTAATCTACATCAAACAACAATACAATAATTGAACATCATGTTTTACCTGTACAACACGGACTAGAAGCTTCGTGTATATCCTATGAGATCCACAGTTCAATTCTTGCAAATTTGATTTGTGTCATCTTCAAACTTATGTTTTGAGTGACTTTCAGACATTACAACTTTATCCATGGTGTCCAGAAAACATTACTAAGGCTTATGCTTATGAGGCTAATATAACAATCATCTCAGATATTACATATTTGATTGATGGCTCTAGAAGAGTACGTATTATTGTCTCTTTGCAACCTGTGCCTCCAATATTACTAGAGATGTATAACCTCTCTCTCTCATGGATCTCATTGTATAATAAGAAAGCCGATTGACGTGGCTATACCATGAAATGCCTCCAGAAGTGGATCATGGCAAGAGAGAAATCAGGAGTCAATGTAAATATTGTCCTAACATCCACACATGTGAGGAAATTGTAAATTGGGCATGTGTCGCCTATGGTACACTATACGGTGGATGTTTATCAAGCCACTTTCAAAAGGGCACTGGTCAAATTAAATTGCATTGACTAATAAGAACATTGAGATTCATTTCACATGCCTGATATCTTTTGCTTACAATAAGCAAATTGTAAGCATTATTGTGTTATTTCACAAATTTATAGTAACCTCTTGAGTTCCCATTGAAATTAAATGTTTCTTAATCTGATTATCTAGGAACCTGATGTTCCTTAAGAGGTTGTTATAAATTGAAAAAATTGAAACATCAAGTTTCTTGGATCTTTGTTTATATGAGGGCCTGAAGTCCCCTCTCTCTTTATGACTACACATGTATATGTGACACAAAACTTGAGTTTCTCCACGTGATAAAGTTACTTTTTGTTATGGATTGTAGTATTTAACTCAAAATTTCGAGTAAATCATTTTGGCCAGTAGTTCAAAATGAATTTAGTCCATTGCAATTGTCAATATTTCACAATTAATGTTTACTAAAGGTAATGTAACATTCATATCAAGAGTTGTAGATATTGATTTATGGCTTCGAATGAGCTACTATCATGTTACCGAATTTGAAGTATTGCCTCACTAAGTGCCTCCAATATGGTTGGAGAAGATTTTTTAAGCTATCATGAAATATTGTCACACTAAGTGTCTCCAATATTGTCCAACTTTTACAGTAAAATTGAGGCAAGTACACTATTTGACCTGATCGATTACGTCATTTTTTGTCTATCTTGTTGCGTGGAATCACTTACAAGTTTGGAATCACTTACAAGTTTGTGACCTACACAAAAGTTAGTGCTCAATTTAAAACCCTATCAATGTAGTAAGAAAAAGTAGGGATCGTTCTCAATCGGGGATTAGGGACTTATTAATTCCTGAAAAATAAAACGTTAGTCAAAATAAAACAAAGTATATATACATATGATATTTACGATTTATACAAGTAAAGGGATTTTTGGATTTTATTTCTTAGTTAACTAATTATATACATGTGACACATCAAAATACAAAATCAAGATAGATTTAAATGAATGGAACAAAATATAGATAGAGTTAACTACTACACAGTATGTTGGCAAGGTTTCAAAGTCCGAATCACGAATCAAAATATGTCACAGCAAGGAATCGATCAAGAACAAAGATGAGGGTAAAGCTATGGTATGTTAACATTTCTCATACATCAACTATTTTTACCACTTTAAGGACTCATGTTACCACTTTGAGGACTAATATTACTATTTTGAAGACTCATATGGTAAACTAAGAAAATTTACCACTTTAAGGACTCATGTTACCACTTTGAGGACTAATATTACTATTTTGAGGACTCATGTGGTAACTAAGAAAATTTACCACTTTAAGGACTCATGTTACCACTTTGAGGACTAATATTACTATTTTGAGGACTCAAATTACCACTTTTAAGGCAATTGTATGCATGTCATACGTTAACATTTTGTAGAATTTTCCCAAAGATGAACACATACAAAGTCATTTTTCCTTCCCTTAATTAAATTAACTAGATGTACGCACCATAGTTAACCCTATTAAGCATGCACTCACTAGTGGTAGCTAATCACTAACAAGAACACAATCAATGCATTAAGAACATTGGAAGTTTGATCAATTTAAGCCAAGAACACAAGTTAGAACGCTAATCAAGCATGTAAGACTCTTTGTTAATTTACCTAAGGAATTATAGGTTTTTCCACTTTAATTATTAAGACCTAGAACGCTAGCACCATAATATGGATTCAATTACATGTTCACTAATCAAAGTATGCATCCAAAGATCAATTAGCACATAAAAGATGGGATTGAAGCATGAAATTAACAAACATGCATAAACACATTAAAATCACAATTTATAACTTTGAAAACCTAAAACATGCTTCATAGTATTCGAAAACTACATATCTAAAATCAATACTTCATCCACATAAGAAATTGCAAATCATAGATCAATAAAACAAAGGGAAAATGGTCCGTACGGTACCCCGCCTTTGCCTCCTTATAACTTTTGGTACCTAAGCTTTGAAAAATATCAATACGGTACCTGAGGTTCTTGGCCCGACCGAGGATTGGTACATATTACCGTTAGCCCCGTTACGGAGCTTGCCACCTGGCATATTTATAGGGGTACTTTCGTCCCTTCACTCACTCCCGCCAATCAGAGCAGTCGTACTTTGCCGCCATAAATATTTTTGGACTTTAGTGACATTTATCGCCAAATTACTCAGCCATACAATTAGAATGTGGTGCCAAAGTTGAAGAAAAAGGAGGGCTGTTGAAACTATATATCAGTTTAGTACATAAGGTTTTTGGCCCGACAGAACATAAGTACCTGTAATGGCTAATATTCATCCTGCCACAAATGACAAACTGAAATGCATATAAACTAAAATAGAGCTTGCATTTTCATAGAGTTAAGGGTAAAAGCAACATACAAAATACATCTGTTTTAAGGCATTAAACCTAACAAAACCATTATCTAGCAAACATCCTCTATGAAACATTGTCTAGCAAGCTATATCAAAACTACTTTTTCATCTAAAACCCTATTCAGATTCATTGTCTGCTGATGGAGGGGGATATGCTGGTCTAGGTTTTCTGTGAACAAGCACTTTGAACCTTCTATGTGTGAAACCAGGTCTGGAGAAGCTGCCTAAAGCTGCAGTAGTCTGGAATTGCTGGCTTGGCTCATAAGCTGGCTGGGAGTCTTGCACATTCTAGGAAACTTGTGGCTCCACATGCTCAGTTTCATTGTGTTGCTGGTGGACATGCTCAGCTTCTTGAGAATCCTGTTGCTGCACTTCCCCATTTTCCTGCTACTGCACTGCCTCATCCTCCTGCTGCTGCTGCACATTCTTACCTTGCTGCAATTCCAAATACACATACTTTAACTTTCCCAACCACAACTTGTGAACCTACAAAATGATTAAAAGAACCATACCTGATTCCTGCTGGTGCAGGTCCTCCCGTTGTGGCCCTTCTTCTTACATAATCCACAAGTGACCTATTGGTAATAGACTTTTAGTGGGGCTACTTCTCCTTTTAAACCAATTGCATCAAGTATAACAAAGTCAGATATAACTCATCATTTCACAACAGAAATCAGATTTAAAATTGGAAAAGAACATAATTAAAATTAGCTTCCTGGAAGTATGACTCACCAGGTTCTTTGTTCCTTGACATTTTGAGCCTCCCAGGTTACCTCCTATAAAGATAAAGAGGAGGTGCAATTGGCCTATTGATCTTGTGCCACTCAGCCACTCCAGCTATTGGGAACAAAATGGGCTCATATGCCTTCATGTAGGTGTTCTTGGTGAAGTATTCATGCACAAAATCATCAGGCCTCAACCCTTTAGAGTGAATTGCAGCTACTGCATTCCCACAGGATACCCCAGAGATGTCCCATCTCTTACATGTGCAGGTCCTTGTGTCCAATGACACTGAATGTGCAGCCAACACACCTGAGGCACATGCTACCCCTCTACCTTGAATCTCAAATATGCTATTACTTGAACTGATAACCCTGTACTCATGGCTAAGCTCTACATTCTTCCTGAGCTGCTTTTCAATTCTTGGCCCAACATTACACCTCCAATTAGGGCCAGATTGTCTTCTATTAGCTAATCTCAACATTGTGGCAGCTCTGATGTCTTCCAAACAACTAAGAATGGGCTGCTTCCTAGCTGGTAGGATGCTTTTGTTGAAACTCTCATAATGGTCGTTCAACAGAATATCACACTTGAATTTAGGATCAAAGTGTGACTTTGACCAATGTTGTGCAGGCCTGTCCATGCACCATTGCCAACCAGTTTGTGAGCTTTTCTTCATGTCCTCCAAAGCATCCCTAAACTGATTCATTGTGTAGCTTCTAGCAATAGCCCACAATTTTTGTTTCAATTCCAATCCTACAACATTAGGCACAAACAAAGTGTTACAAACATTTTGAATCAATGACAAACAGGGAACCAAAGTAATGAGAGAGAGATTGCAAACCTGTATGTCCATCTGATTTGAAGTTATTGTGAAGATGTCTCACACAATGCCTATGTGCAGCATCTGGAAATAACTACTTTATAGCATGCTCAAGCCCCTTTTGCTTGTCACTCATGAATGTGTAATGAGTTCTGTGATGTATGTCCAAATCCTCCCTCAAGAATTCTAGAAACCATGTCCAGGTGTCCCTTGATTCTGCTTCCACAATTGCCCATGCAATTGGATAAATCCCATTATTGCCATCAATCCCCATAGCTGAAAGCAACTGACCCTTGTGAACTGATTTTAAATGACACCCATCTAATCGTATACAGGGTCTGCATCCCTCCCTCCAACCCTTCTTCAATATTGCAGCCATGCATATGTAGATCCTTTTGAATCTTGTAAGCTCTCCATCCAGTTCAGTGTGAATCCACACAGAGCTTCCTAGATTCCTCTTCTTTAGCTCTCTAGCAAATTGTACTGATCTGCATGGCTCCCTTGTGCAAGCTTGAATGCCTTCACCCTTGCTCTATAACACATCTGGTAATCCACCTCCATTTCAAAATCCTTGTTGATTGCATTCTGCATCCCTTCTCTTGACCAATTAGGATCACTCATAAAAAATTCCTGGTACTCTTCAGCAATAAAAGGGGCATGCATATGATACACCTTTTTTTCTAAAAGAAGCACACTTGTGCTCTTCCCTCAGAGTTTTGATGAAAATGGTTGGATTATCAGTGTCAGTAGTGGAGGCATAGATCATCCAAGGGCAACCAAGAGATGTCTTGCACCTTGCTAACACCTGTGTCAAAGTAGAATGGAAACAATACAGTCAGACCCTTCTTCAATGTAATTTAAAACACAGTCAACAATTTAGCTTCAAAAACAGCTAAATATGTAAGGTATAAAATCCTGGTAAAATACCTTGTGTCTTGTATTTGTTGGAAACCTGATCTCCCTTCTTGTTTGAACTGCATGCTTCCTTATAGCCTGCTTAAATACCTTGGAGTTTGGAACCTTGGAGTTTGGAAACTCCATTCCCAACTTAAAGGTAGGTCTCTTCATGTCCTCTTTAGGCCTGAACTCCCTCCATTCACTGTATCTTCTCCTGCATTTAACAAGGAACTTCCCTCTGTCTTCCTCCTCCTCACATGAGGATTCATGTAGACTGTGTAACCCATCAGAATCAGTCTCAGCTCCTTCAGATATTTCCCCCTCGAATCCCATCTCATCAAACTCATTAACTCTGCTGCTGTCACCATCCACATTCTCCCTAAACTGCACATCATCATCCTCACTGTGCAGCTCATTATCTGAATCCACTATGCCATCAAAGTCTGGGTCCTCAAAATCTGTTGTGCTATCAGAGGACACCTCCCAATCAGAAACAGGTCTTTCCCTTGAACTCTCACATGCAGACCTTGTACTATATCTCCTTGGCACCTTTTTCCTTTTTGTGCCTTTACTCTTCCTTGCAGCTGGAATGTCCCCCTCTTGAACCTTTTGCTTCCCCTTGTCCTTTCATATTTTTTGAACTCTTTGGGCCTAAGCTTTTGTCATGGATGGGCCCGGAATATCAACATTGGGCCCTTGAACAAATTCTTCTTCCATATGTCCAACATCCTCTTCCTCAGGCCCATGTGCTTCCTCTTCAGGAGGCCCACTCTGTTGTCCAACCTCCTCTTCCTAAGCCTCAGGTCCATCATCAGAGTCATCTAAATCCACAAAAATAGGCCCTTGAGGATCACTCATGTCCTCAGCCCCCAAAGACCCTTCATCCTCAGATGCATCTCCTGCATTGGGCCCTTCCTCCACATCTTCAATCCACCAGCCTATGAACCTAGCATGGTCTAGATTTTCTTCAAAAACTTCAAGCTCTCTCAAAGAAAAAATCCTTCTTGGACTAGTACAAACTATGTACAAGTCTAGATACTTTGACCTAGGAGATACATAGTGACACATCTCCACTGCCTCTTGATTAGTAGCTATAGGCAGATACCTTGTCCCCTCTTCACTTCCAGGAATTCTAAACTAGAACATTATTGGGGGACGTTGGTAGCCCAAATCCTGAGCCCAATAATGTATATCCCTATTAAGGACACCTTGTCCGGGTCTACTCCATCAATAAAGCACAGCTCCCCCCCCCCCCCCCCCCTTTGTACACCCTATTCAATCCTCTCTCACTATGAAATCTCCCTCCATGATGAATCCTCATAATGAAAACACTAGGATCTGCAATTGTAAAATGAATACATTATTTTTAGCTATTTTGAGATTGCATCCAAGGTACTACATATAGTTAATGTCATCTTGTTCATAGTGTTACACAACGCACACACATAACCCATTCACCAACAACAACAATCATCTCACAGTTAAGAGTGTCACCAAACAAACCCTAAACCCAGCCCTCTTCATTTATGTCTAGAATACGTAAACCCAAAATTAAGAACCCTTACTAACCAGCCCCAAATCAGTCACCCTTTCTCATCCAATTCATTTAATCTCCCCAACCACCATAAACCCAACAGTAGTGAGACAACTTAATTAAAAATTGTAGACGAAGACAAAAACCCCCAAAAAAAACAAAACACAGCAAACACCCGAAACACCCAAACCCGAGACACAACCATATAAAGACATAAACAAGGGCATAAACAATTGCAGAATAGGGAATCCTAGGACATTTGGGTAAAATAGAATAACTTTTTCGAGAATGGGACCATTGATTTTACCTGCATATCGTGATGGCTCCCCATCGAGTCGAAAATATCTCCACACTCTTCCTGCCATGGCTTTATCTGTTTGGATACAGAGAATCGAATCTCTGTACAAAAGTTGGGGAAAAAACAGTATAGATTCCTTACGGGGGGGGGGGGGGGGGGGAGAGAGAGAGAGAGAGAGAGAGCGTTTTGCCTCTCCCACAGTGGAAGAGAGAGAACGGTTCAGAATAAGGGAAAAAGGGGGGGGGGGGAAACTGGATTAGGTTAAACTCCCACAGTGGAATAGATGATAATACCCTTCTCAGTTTGAATTCTGAATTACTCCGTAACGGAACTAACGGCAATATGTACCAATCCTCGGTCGGGCCAAGAACCTCAGGTACCGTATTAATATTTTTCAAACCTTAGGTACCAAAAGTTATAAGGAGGAAAAGACGGGGTGCTGTACGGACCATTTTCCCTAAAACAAATTCAGAAATCAATATGAAAACTGAAATTGTTTCACAAAGTCTCAAAACCGAAAACATAAGGTGGTGGTTCATGATTACACTTTTGAATTCTTCAAGGACGCACGAAGCTTCAAAGGTGGTGGAGTGGAAGGTGGCTCATGGCAAGGATGCTTGAATGGAGAGGATGATGCTTCATGGTCTTGAATTTTGGAGATTGAATGATTGCCAAAATCTTGAGAGGAGAAGGGGACGAATTGTGTGTTTGATTTTGAATTTTGTGGTCTGTAAAACGTCTCCACAATGGTCCTATATATAGTGCACGACAAGGCTAGGGTATCAAAGTTGAAATCTACTTCAATGACATCATTCAACCAATCAAAATATTCCTTGAGAAATAGAGAACAATCTTCATTCTTCATTAATATCTCTTTGCCGAATTCTCTATGTATCTTCCCTAAATTTGTTCTTCATTCAACTCGTATGCAATCAGGAAACCTAAATCAATATCTTTATTTTCTTTTCCATAATTCATACGAATTAGATTTTCACCAAAACTCTCCCTTTTTCATCTTTGCCAAAATCTTCTAGATATTTCTTTTATTTTTCATGGCAAAACCAATAATTATTGGTTTAGGTTTCCTCCAAGACGTCATGGATCATTCTAGAGACTCATGTGCAAGTCACATGCTTCAATCTTTGGGCCAACCTTCTCAACTTGGACATTTTCAAAGCCCATCTCTGTATATGACGAAATTCTTGTGCATTCTAGAACATTCTTGAACTATCTTGAGTCATCTTCAAGCCATAGCATCTCTTAGTCTTCCCAGGTCTCCTAGTACCATCAGGACTCCTAATGTGATCAGGTTTCCTAGTCCAACTGGGATTCTTCCGTTTCTCATTTCCAAACATCATTTTTTCGAGCTCACTCCTAGTTGACTTAGGATTCCTACTTCAATTGGGATTCTTTTTCTTGGTCGAATTGGGAAAACTTCATTTCTCCATTTTTTCTCATTTATGCGCATATAACTCCTTGCCTTCCATTTCTAGACTCAGAAGTACCTAAAAACACAAAACTAAGTTAGAAATGATATTGTTAAGAGAATAACTAAGTAAAATGTAGAGAGAAATGCATTAAAAATGTAGCAAATATTAGTCTCATCAGTTTGATGACTGCTAATATTACTCACAAGAAAATTGTTTAGTTACCACATATTTGCGAGTTGTCACTTCAATGAGACAATCCTCCTGCAATGAGGGGGAGAAAGATTGTTCCCAAAGAACGATATGAATTGGTGTGAGATATTTATCCACCGTCTCATTTTGACTTCTAGAAATATCTAAACTAGTGAATTGATAAAAGAATGTGACAGAATCATATGCTAAATGCAAAGGCATTTGCGTGGGTTAAAGTCCCTAAAACCAAACATACTATCACAAACAATCTAGACCCCACTTGATTTGTGGTACACAAGTATCCAAATGACATGGTTCTCCCAGAGAGAATGTCATAAAACAATGTCAGAGCACCTGATATGGCTACACATACAGAGGTTGTAAGTACGCCATTAGGGAATGATGTATTGGTGATACAATAATACATCAATATGGTTAATGCTCATGAATTAAATGTTTTGACCTAAAACTTGGTTTGGGTTCGCCACCAACTAATGAAGATCTTCACTCCAAAGAAAGTGATAGATATTTGAATGCATCTTTTGCGCATGGTCATAATAAGACAGTCTTCCAGCCTTTAGAGGGAGGAAAGACTACTATCATTTGAATAACGGCGTGAATTTATGTAGAATGTATCCACCAGGTCTAATGTTTTAAGCTATCAGGTCTAAAGTTTTAAGCCCCCAAAAAGGAAAGATTATACAAGCCCTATAATACTCTACATGAGATTATAAGTAAAAAGATCCACATTCTCTACGTGATTCATCTATGAGAGATGATTGTCCAAGAAGTGACAATGTATGTCCCAGAAGTGGCATGGGTACCTAATATCAATAAGCTTATTACAGCTAATGCATGCATATAAGAATGTGTGGGATCTATGATTAATGATCATCGATATGATAATTCACAAATGGTAGCTACAAAAGAAAAATCATCAAGGGCTATACCACGTTTCATTATGAATGTCGACTGAGTATATTATTGGCCAAATTGGAAAGAGGCAATTCCAATGAAATTGAATATTTGAAACGTGATGAAATACATGAACTTTTAAACCTACGTGGTACAAAAGGGTATTTATCAAAAGTGAAGATAAATCACTATGACATAATGTTTATTTTTGAAGACATGAGATTATGTATATCTTCGCTTATACGAATGACAATTTTCTATAAGTACAGTGTTACATATAGCTGTTATATTGACGAGAGATTTATGGCACGTTATCACCATATATTTTGAAGATCTCAAAGACACAATACTAAAAGCAAAATCTCAAAAGTAAAGGGTCATTCTAAGCGTATTGCTTATCAAATCCTTGAGGAATTCAAATACATGAAGGATTCAAATGCAAATCCATGAATTGTTGAAAGACCCTGAAGCTCACTCATGGAATTAAAGGGTCTAAAGCTAGCTTATATATACTCATTTTGTTATAGTTAACGCGACCAAAATTGCCTCAATGAGTACTATGACAAGAATACAAAATCGAATTCGAATTATGATTATAATGTTGCAAAATATTCTAAATTTCGCGAAGTTATGAATTACTTAAAGCTCTTGAAGAGCTTATATGAAATGTATCAATACACAAAGATATTGATGTGTATGGCTAGGTATGCCAAGATGATTTTCAATGTTTTAAATTATACAAAGATAAATGTGTCAAATTCTTTATATTGTTTAGCTATTACTTAGTGTATGAATTTGAGCATATGAGATTGTTTCTAACCTTATTATATGAGGTAAGGCTTATTGAAAATCTTCCAGCTTTGTTGGTATTGCTTTGACTCTGCAGGTATGAAAGTTTGTGATGAGCCCCTAAATGCAAATCACACATGGTCTTATTTCAGTGATAGACACAAACCACTGTACATGGTACATGTAGCTTATCGCATACAAAATTGAGGCTTGTTATATTTAGGGGGAGACTCTCATCAAGGGGAGCATCCAGAAGTATGTTACCTAGGACATATGCGCATTGTGCTCTTTTTGTCCTTCGACCTGGGTTATTTTTGTCCCACAGGGTTTTTGTTACCTAGCAAGGTTTTTAATGAGGCAACAATATACACGTCCAATACCATCATTCATTGGTGGACATCGAAGGGGAGTGTTGTAAATATTATTATGTATGTGGCTGTCCACGTAAATACTCATTAGTTATGTAATTTGATGTAAACTCTACCTCTATATAAAGGAGACTAATGAGACTGAATGAAAACACTTCTACTTCCTCCTAACTATTCTCTCTTTATCTTCTCTCTACTTTATAACATGGCTCAAATTCTAATTTCCCTCTTTCAAGTTTGCTATGAAAACCACGAGCTCTCGGCTCAAAAAGAAAAAGAAAAAGAAAAAGAAAAAGAAAAGAAAAAAAACTCTCAAAACGGAGGCTGACCTCTTCATCTCTCTCGTCCTCCCTCTCTCTCCATCATCGCAAATCCTATCTTCCGCCAATACTTCTGTCTAAGCTCTTCCTTATCGGCAAATCTGATGTCACGCCCCGATTTTTAAACATAAATAAAATCGATATATATAATCTCATAATTATACATGCGTGATGGTTAAGCCATCAATACAAAATACCTGGAAAACTTTTTTCCTTTTAAACCAAGTACATACTGATGCCCTGAACCCACAATGTCAATATATAACCGCTCCGCAGAGTCATATATTACACAAGTTTACAAATTAAATTGCCACAACAAAATAATAAGTAAATGCTCCTCAGAGCTTACTACGAGCGGAAGTCATAATAACGGTAAAGTCACAAAATTGGCTTCCTACCGTAATGCTACCAGCACGCAACCTCAGCTTCAGCCACGATTACCCTAACCTGCAGGATTAACCCCTACACCATTGAATAGTGCACCGGGTTGCCACACAACAAACCGGGTAAGCTTATGAAAGCTTGTATGAGTAAACTCAAAACCACAAAGCAGAAATACATTCTTAAGTCACCTCAACCTAAACACGATATGCACATTACTCACACGTACAACCATCAATTTCATATCCTTCCATATTATGCTTACATGCATAAGTCAACTCGTGACTAAAGCCTCATGCTCAGATTCTCAACCTAGCGTCCAATTACACAAATTTCAGTCAAACAAGACTTCCTCAAGCAATGTTTGATACCATTCTAACGCACTACGGCGAATTCCAAAATCACACTCATTCCCTCTCCAGTAGAAGCCTTTGTCATCAACATGACATCAAAGGTGAAAATCGGTGAATCACCTTCCTATCCTCACCACAGAGCACAATCGTCACCACTATGGCCATTAAGAAAAATCAAACCATCAATCAATAAATCAAGAAGAAAACAAGGCAAACACAATTCAAAACAAGCAAAACAATTCATGGTAACCCCTGCATATAGTTTAGTTCAGGAGGTCACATTAAGTCAAGCAATTCAAGTCATAGTAGTCATCGTAACCCCACACTCTGACGTCCATAGGTAGCCCCGACCATCACAACAGTCTTCTCGATCATTGTTAACTTAATAACAATTCAACTCCGCTACCGAGAAGTCATCACACTGATCATCGCACAGATTTCACCGATTATCACACAGATAGCCATCATCCTACTGATCATCACACAGATTCCACGGGTCATCACACAGATAGCAATTGGCCAGCTGATCAACACACAGATTTCGCCGGTCATCACAAAGATTCATCTCACTGATTTCAACGATTCATTACACAGATATTCCTACACAAGCTGTACATGACAATCATCACAATATTCATCACACTGATTTTAACGATTCATTACACAGATATTCCTACACAAGCTATACATGACAATCATCACACTGATTCAATGATTCATTACACAAATATTCCTACACAAGCTTTACATGAAATCATCACAATATTCATCACACTGATTTCAACTATTCATTACACAAATATTCCTACACAAGCTGTACATGACAATCATCATAATATTCATCACACTGATTTCAACGATTCATTACACAAATATTTCTACACAAGCTGTACATGACAATCATCACAATGTTCATCACACTGATTTCAACAATTCATTACACAAATATTCCTACACAAGCTACCATGTCTTAAATCACCAATTAAGATGGTCATACTAGACCCATGGTTTCTCAACAAATGAAATTCTATTATCATAATTCAATACTCAATTCCACTATTTCCAACGATACTGAACTCAATACGTCCCATGTTGCCCATATCACAACAATTGCACCAATACATATATATTTCACGTAAATATATATACATAGTCATTCACTCAGGAATGCCACTAATACCAACTATAGTTATAGTTAACCTAATAACTCCAACACAATATGGTAATCTTGGTCATAACGAATATCAATCATGCTCATAACGAATATCGTGAGATTTACTCACCTCTGAATCCTGCTACGTCTTCACACGCTAACCAAAACAAGCACAATTCGCTGCAATCCGTTCAACACAAGTCTGACAAGCACCTAAACACATAGAGTCTCAATTCAGTGCACGAATCACAAAGTGATTAAAGTTCGAAACCCCCGTTTTGAACTAAAATCCCCAAAAGTAACGTCAATCGAGGCGAAACCACACCCAAGACCACCTAATGTCTCCGGAATACTTCTACGATCGATATGTCAAAACCACAAGTCAATTGAACGCTCGAATCCTCACGGATCGAATAATCGAACGGTCTGAAATCGTAAAAATCACAACATATTCATACGATCTCCAAAAATTACGTATTATATATTGAAACGCTCGTATCGACAAGTAAATGATATATAAAACCAGAAACTATTCCTTACATGGCCGGAAGGCCACCAAAACGCCGCCACAGTCGGTGGCACAACCACCACCGTCCAAAACTCAAAACCATCTTAATCCAACCGTCCAAAATGTCAAGAACATCAAATAGAACAACTTTAATACCTGGGGTTCAAGCCAACTCAGCCTTGATCGGTCTATATCAAGCCACAAGCCGAGATCACACTGTTCACCTCAGGTTGAACCACTTCCCACGTAAATCGCTCCAAACAACCACCAAGGATCGACAGAGGAGGCTGCCACGAGCTCCACAAGCTTGATTTGAAGCCCCGCCGTCGTCGGAGATCGGAGAACCGATCGGGTCCGACTGCACTAAAAAATCGCCGCCTTCCACCGCCGCACACAGTGCAAATCGTCGCTAGAGGATGTCACAGGGAGGAGCGCACAGTGGAGGCGAAGAAGTCAGTCCAAGTTTCAAGGCCGGAGCTCGCTGGAAAAGCCGGGTCGGATCGGCAGGGTACGGGTCGGGTCAGTCGAAAATCAGGAGAGAGAACGGAGCGTTTCTGGGATTCTGGAAATGGAAAATTTCCAAAAATATAAATAGTAATTTCCGAAAACGGAAACCTCTATTTATAGAATTTTCCCAATTTTCAATCGCTCATAACTTTCTCATACGAACTCTGATTTTCGCGTTCCACATGTCCACGAACTCGTATCAACGCGCTCTACAACTTTCGTGAAAGAAGTTTTCAGAGAATCCCAACGTATAAAAAAGTCAACCTTCGCGCCCCCCCCCCTAAAACCATACTTTTTGAATAACAATTCGTCTGAAACGCTTCCGCTCCATCCACGAGCCACGAAATCGTCCAATAACTAGTAATTAAATTCCGGAAAATCCTCAGAAAATAATAACGAATTTCTGGGGCACTACATCTGATTAGGGGTATCCTTCATATCTAGATCCCTCACCTATAAAAGAGTTAATTGTGGCGCATATCCTAAACGACGTCGGTGAGTCCGATTCCAGGGAGCTCTAGCTGGCTGGAGATCGGAGCTAAAATGGGTTTTGGTTTAGGATTCTTGGTCGGCATCTTTGGAGTTCTAATTCTCTCTTATGCGGCTTACTCAAAGTTCAGTGTAAGCCCCTAAAAACTCAATATATACATATAGATATATGAAATTAAATTTCAGAACAATAATTCTAGAGTTTCATAGTGATTGATAGTTGGATTGTTTTTTAGATTGGTTTCATTTGGTTGCAGATAAGGGATTGTTGAAGATTATGGAGGAAGAGTTTCAGGACCTCCAATCACTGTAAGATAAGGAATGCAGATTTAAATAGCTAAAATGGGTCTTGTTTTGTTTTAATTGTTTACCTATTGGGAAGTGAATTACTAGGAATACAGTTGGTGGACAAATTGGTTCTAGCGTTAGTGCATGTTGAGTTTACGGGCATGACTCACTTTTGTGGGCACATTTCTATCAATACATCCCCATTCTGAAGAGAATAGGTATTTGTTGAGCGTTTGTCTCCGAAATTGATGACTAGATATGGATGTAAGTACTTTGATCAATTTCATTCTATCTGCTTATCACTTGCTTTGTTATTTGATTGTGTATTAATTAAATTGGTTATGAAATATTCGAAGATGCAATTTGAGTATTCTCGTCGAGAATTGTTTTGAACTAATTCAATTTGCTATCTGCAGGCTCTTCCTATATATTTGGATAAGCTTTTCAATCAGTATGTTGCTATAATCCTCTTCGTGACTTTTGTTCTGTTTTTCAGAGAGGTGTGTTTTTTTTTTTTTTTCATGATTTGGCATTGTGGTTCTAACCTTAATGCTTGTTTATGGATGGGGTGAATCAGAATTTGATTTGGTGTTTGCTTTTATTTGGCTAGGTAATACCACAAGCAATATGCATTAGATATGGGACTTGCTGTGGGTTCCAACTTTGTATGGCTTGTCTGAATTTTGATGATTATTTGCTACCCAATTGCTTATACAATTGGAAAGGTATTCTTAGATGAATAATTGAAAATGTTTCTCTCCTTATCATGCACCTTGTCTTTTAGATTTTCAATTAATGTATATTGCTGATGGTGTTTGATTTGACATGTAATAGTTGATACTAAGAAACATTATGTTTCTAGATATTGGATTCTATTCTGGGACATAATGAAGCATTATTTAGGTGAGCTCAGTTTAAAGCCCTCGTCTCCATCCAAAGTAAAGAGGTAAAGTGAATTCCATGTACAACCAATATGGTATCATTTGGGTGAGACCATTGAATTTATTTCTTTGTAATTTTCAACATAGTTCATACTTTAACAACTCTATGGATTAATTGTCAACAGATTGCTTCAAAAGGAGCATACTTACAGAAAAATGTGGTTGAGAGCTCAGAATATCCAAGGATTGTTTTTGCTTGCTATTGATTTTTCTTTGCTCATAGGCAAATTTTATATGATGTACGATAAATAGATTAATGATGTTTATTTTACCAACAAAAATATAGCAACATGAAATAATTGGATTTTTTATTTTTATTTTTTAACCATCATTTACGGCGTGCATTGTATGTGTGCTGTAAATGTACCCCCCCAACCCCTCCTCCTCCTCCTTTTTTACGACGCACATTTGACTCATTTACGACGCACACATTGACTTATTTACGGTGAGCATAATGTGTGCTGTAAATAATAATTGTCTTTTAAGACATGTCCATTTACGGCTTGCATTTGTGGGCCGTAAATGGTCATTTACGGCCCACAAAGTGCGCCGTAAATGAACTTTTTCTGGTAGTGACGAAAATTTTATAAGTTAAGGTGTATGTATAAAACGTGTTTTTACAATTTAGGGTGTAAAATGTAAAATCAAGCAACTTATAAGAATTCAAATTCAACCACAAGCCTTCCATCAAAGTTTAGAACACGGCCCAAAGGTTCTAGTATTAACATCAGTCTCCTTTCTCAATCTTTTGGTAACTCTTTTCACACATGGCCAAGTAGTAGAGGAATGATTTTGGCAGAGCTCGGCTCACTTGTTTAGTAGGGGACGAGAACCTTTGCTAGGACTTCTCATGTCCAATCAATCTAGACACCATGTGATACTAAGGTGCGCCTACTTAAGAGAAAAAGGAGGGGGAAGCCAACGTTAATAAGAGAATTCTTCACATATTCCGTTATGATTTCTAACTCATAATTCAATTCAAACTCCCACAAATTACAATCAAACACAAATTACAAAATAATTTTATTTACATGTATACTAATTTCCAACGCTATTTAACAAGAAATAAACAAAATTAAATCCTCGGCAACGGCGCCAAAAATTGACCTGCACAAAGTTTAGTGCCCAATTTAAAACCCTATCAGTGTAGTAAGAGCAAGTAGGGTAGCGTTCTCAACTGGGGATTAGAGATTATTTATTCCTGCAAAAATAAAAAGTTAGATAAAACAGAACAAAGTATGTGTGTGTGTATATATATATATATATATATATATATATATATATACAGGGCCCTTCTAGTGAGGGATCCCTTTTTTTGGTCTTTTCTAGGGATAGGGCATTAGACCAACTTTCGATCAAAATTTAGAATCTCAACCGTTCAATTTTAAGGTCCAAATGTGTAGATCATTTCTGCAAATTTTCAGCCAAATTGATTATCGTTAAGGCATTCAAAACTGCGATTTAACATTATAAGTATGTACAGTTCAGGTTTGACAGATTTGGTTCGTCCATTGATTTAATCTAGTTTGATATCTTAGCTATCACGTATTTGGCTGAAAATTTACAGAAATGATCTACGCATTAGGACCTAAAAACTGAACGGTTGAAATGCCAAAATGTAATCGAAAGGTTTGTCTAATGCCTATCCCCAGAAAAGACCAAAAAAAGGGATCCCTTAGTGGAAAGGTCCTATATATATATATATATATATGTTGTAAATATTATTATCTATGTGGATGTCCATGTAAATACTCATTAGTTATGTAAACCCTACCTCTATATAAAGGAGGCTAATGAGACTGAATGAGGTACTTTTTACTTCCTCCCAATTATTCTCTCTGCATATTCTCTCTACTTTATAACACGTTATCAGCATGCTCTATTCTTTTCTTTAAAACTCTATGATGATCCATGAGTCCTTATGGTGCAACTCTATTGCTTCTAACCATTACTCAAGATCTATGAGTCTTATACTTCAATTTACTTTTTGCAGCAATTTTTACGTTTACTGTATAATCTTTATTGGCAAGCATGCGTCAAAGCTTTCTCTTATGTTTGCTAATTATGATCTCTAACTGCACTTTGCTTCTATATATATATATGGTTTCATATGATCCATGATTCGAGTACATATCCGAATGATGGTTTGGTCTCCCTTACTAGTAGTTCATATATGACCCTACCTCTCTCTTTATTGATATTGAGTAACCATTAGTTCATATGGTTTCGTATACTGATGGTTTAACACGATTCCTATATATATGTATGCCGTTAACATAATGGATATATGTTTTCTGTTTCATTACTTATCGCATATTTAATATGTATTTAAATAAATTTATCTTATCTGTTTTATCAAGCATACTTACTATTCATAATACAAGTGAACCTGAAGTTTCACTACTGCTACTCGAGCCACAAGTGAACCTGAAGTTTCACTACTGCTACTCGAGCCAGAAGTTTCGAGTACATATCCATTCGAACCCGAAGTTCAAAAATACGGAATGTTAGAACCTGAAGTTCTAATCATAAGAACACGAACTTGAAGCTTCGTGCATATAATTGCGATCCAATGTTCACTTTATTTTAGAACCTGAAGTTTCGATATTGATTACTTATCTGTTAAGAACCTGTAGTTCTAACACTATATATGGATCCTAACATACCTCATCAGACGATTGATCAGATGATTGAATACAATTGATTATGTATATATGGGTATAATTGCTGAAAGTTTTTAGTTGATCACGCAAATAGAATCATACCCGTTTTTCCTTTCTGACAATCCCAATTTTCTTTTGTCAATAATCATGCCTCTCTCCTTTATTTTTGGTTTTTCAACCAAAACCCAACGTATTATCCCATAAGGTGCAATAGAGGTATTAGGTTTTACTTGACTATTTAATAGCATTTTCTGGGTTTTTGTCAGTATACACTCATAAGATTTTTTTTGTGTGTTTCCTTCATTGTCGTTAGACATCAATCCTAATTCGTCATATATTTCATGATTACAAGTATCAGTATATGCCTTATGTTGTCATCTACACATGTATTTACGAATTGATTAATATGAGAAGCAATCTTGACGTGATGAGAGTGATGACCACTATCTATGTTGATTAAATTTATGGCAGGATCAGTGACTCCCAAAGGCGGATCAATATTTTTTGATATCCAAGTTATACAATCTTACAATTATATGCATAAGTATGCTCAAAAGGTAAGGCCGTATGATATGATTTTATTGCTCATAGACGGATTTCAATGACCATTGTAAATTCAATGCGATCAAAATATTTTCTTTATATGATTACACGAGGGCCTGAAGTTCCTCAAAGATTGTGTAGTGGAAAATTGCGATATAAAGTCTCTCAAATTTATACAATTACGAGGGCCAGAAGATCCTCAAAACTATGCAATTGAGTATATGAACTCAAATGTTTCTTAATCCCCAATTATAAGAGGCCTGAAGTTCCTCTATTTTTTATGCTGGGGTCCCTTCCTCCTTATGACTATTTTTGAATTTGGAATTCAAACCACCTTTAGAACCTGCAGTTCAAAGTTGGACAATCAATCGAAGCCAGAAGCTTCTGACTAGCATTTAGATCAGAGAACTTGGTTCTCCTATTGTCTTTTGTTAGATGAGATACAAGATTATCATGTATTATGAAGTTAACCGGACCAGAAGTTCTGTGTATTTCTTCATTTAATGGAACCAGAAGTTTCCACAGTTAACTTTATTGCGTAATTTATCTATTTATTTTCCCTGCAATTTTCCTATTTTGTTATGTACTTTTAAATTAATTTTTTTTGTTACTCATACGGACCAGCAGTCCTATACCTCGAACATATGAATTTCGAATGTAATAGTTTTGAACCAGAAGTTCAAAATTTCATAATAGAACCTGAAGTTCTAACAGTAAAACTCAAACCCGAAGCTCTGAGTATAAAATATAAATTAGTTCAAAGTGAACTTGAAGATTCGCTTTAGTCACCTCGAGCCTGAAGTTTCGAGCACCAAATTTATTTGAACCCGAAGTTCAAATTACAAAATCTTAGAACTTGCAGTTCATAGAAAAAAAAAATTCGAACCTGAAGCTTCGATTACACATAATTCATTCATAGTTAATTTGACTTTATGTCAACTCGAACTAGAAGTTTTGAGTAAATTTTCATATGTCGATTGACACATTCTTCTTTATGCCTGCTTAAAGCATTCCACCTTAGAACCTGAAGTTCTAATTGATGGACAATTTATCGAAGAGCTTTAACCTCAAACCTGAAGTTTTGAGGGAATTATATTGACACCAATTTATACGTAAGCAGATACTCAACCATTGGTTTATGACGAATGAGTATGAGTATACCCCAAATTTGTGATCGTGAATTTTGTAATTAAAAGAGATCAGAACCTGTAGTTCCTTCATCCTTAATTACATGAGGACTTGAAGTTCCTCAATGATCAAACTAACTAGATGACCAACTAAAGTCCTTCACTCATAAGTTATGGTCATGAAGTTTAAACTCGACATTTCAAATATGTCATTTTGGCCAGAAGTTCAAAATGCATTTGATGTTAATATCTACATCAAACAACAATACAGTAATTGAACATCAAATTTTACATGAATAACACGGACCAGAAGCTTCGTGTGTATCTTATGAGATCCACTGTTCAATTTTTGCAAATTTGATTTGTGTCATCTTCAAACTTATATTTTGAGTGATTTCCAGGCAATGCAATTTTATCCATGGTGTCCAGAAAAATTATTAAGGCTTATGCTTATGAGGCTAATATAACAACATCTCAGATCTTACATATCTGATTGATGGCTCCAGAAGAGCACACATTATTGTCTTTTTGCATCCTGTGCCCCCAATATTACCATAGATGTATAATCTCTCCCTCTTATAGAACTCATTGATAAGAAAGCCGATTGACATGGCTATACCATGAAATGCCACCAGAAGTGGATCATGGCAAGAGAAAAATCATGAGTCAATGCAAATACTGCCCTAACATCCACACATGTGAGGAAATTAAAAATTGGGCGTGTGTCACCTATGGTACACATTTGAGTATATCATTCTGGCCTGCAGTTCAAAATGAATTTGGTCCATTCCAATTGTTAATATTTCACAATTGATGTTTACTCAAGCTAAGGTAACACTCATATCATGAGTTGTAGATCTTGATTTATGGCTCCCAATGAGCTACTATCATGTTACCGAATTTGAAATATTGTTGCATTAATTGCTTCCTATATGGTTGGAGAAGCCTTTATGTCATCGATCGGATATATACTGTATCGAATTTTCACAGTAAATTGAGGCCTATATGTAATATCATGAACCAGAAGTTCATTGAACCAAATACACTATTTGGCATGATTGATTACGTCATCTTTTGTCTACCATGTTGCGTGGAATCACTTACAAGTTTGATGACTGCTAATCTTACTCATAAGCAGATTGTTTATTTACCGCATATTTGCAAGTTGTCACTTTAATGAGACATTCCTCTTGCAATGAGGGGGAGAAAGATTGTTCCTGAAGAACGACATGAATTGGTGTGAGATATTTATCCACCATCTCAATTTGATCTTGAGAAATATCTAAGCTAGTGATTTGATAAAAGATAGTGACAAAATTATATGCTAAATGCAAAGGCATCTGCCTGGGTTAAAGTCCCAGAGACCAACCATATTAATACAAACAATGTAGACTCCATTTGATTTGTGGGATGCAAGTGTATCCAATTGACATGATTCTCCTGAAGAGAATGTCATTAAACAATATCACAACTCCTAATATGGCTACACATACAGAGGGTGTAGGTATGCCATTAGGAAATGATGTCTTAGTGATACAATAATAAATCAATATGGTTGATGCTAATGAATAAAGCATGTTTTGACCTAAATCTTGGTTTGGGCTCGCCACCAACCAATGAGCATCTTCACTTCAAAGAAAGTGATAGATTTTTGAATGCATCTTTTGAGCATGCTCAAAATAAGACAGTTTTCCCGCCGTTAGGGGGAGGAAAGACTACTGTCATTTGAATAACGGCGTGAATTTGTGTGGATTATATCCACCAGGTCTAAAGTTTTAAACTCCCAAAAAGGGAAGATCATACAAGTCCTATAGTGCTCGACATGAGGTTATACGTAAAAAGATCCACATTCTACATAATTCATCAATGAGAGATGATTGTCCTAGAAGTGACAATATATGCCCCAGAAGTGGCATGGGTACCCAATATCAATAAGCTTCTTACAGCTAATGCATGCATATAAGAATGTGTGGGATCTATGATTAATGATCATCGATGATAATTTACATATGGTAGCTACCAAAAATCATTAAGGGTTGTATTGACGCTATACCATGTTTCATTATGAATGTCGACAAAGTATATTATTGGCCAAATTGGAAAGAGGCAATTCCAATGAAATTGAATATTTGAAACGTGATGAAATACTTAGACCCTTAACCCTACAAGTTACAAAAGGGTATTTACAAAAGTGAAGATAAATCACTATGACACAATGTCTGTTTATAGAGACATGAGATTGTGAACATCTTCCCTTATACGAATGAAAATTTTCTATAAATACAGTGTTACATATAGCTGTTATATTGACGAGAGATTTATGGCACGTTGTCATCGTATATTATGAAGATCTTAAAGACACATTGCTAAAAGCAAAATCTCAAAAATAAAGTGTCATTATAAGCGTATTGCTTATCAATCCTCAAGGGATTCAAATACATGAATGATTCAAATGCAAGTCCATGAAAGGTTGAAAGAGCCTGAAGCTCCCTCATGGAATCAAAGAGTCTACAACTAGCTCATATGTACTCATTTCGTTCTAGTCAACGAGATCTAAATTGCCTTAATGAGTACTATGACGAGACTACTATCGAATTCGAATTATGATTATTGTGTTGCAACATATTCTAACTTTCGCAAAGTTATGAATTACTTAAAGCTCTTGAAGAGCTTATATGAGACATATCAATACACAAAGATATTGATGTGTATGGCTAGGTATGCCATGATGATTTTTCAATGTTTTAAACTATACAAAGTTAAATGTATCAATTTCTTTATATTGTTTAGCTATTACTTTGTGTATGATTTTGAGCATATGAGATTGTTTCTAACTTTATCATATGAGGTATTCCTTTGTTGGTATTGCTTAACCTTTGCAGGTATGAAATTTGTGATGAGCCCCTATATGCAAAGCACACATGGTCTTACTTCGGTGATAGACACATCAAACTACTATTGTCACGCCCCGAATTTTGAATAATAAATTCAAATCCGAAACCTGAATAATTACAATTACAAAAAACCAAATCTCGAAACTTCGAGTTCATTATTACAATTCACTCTCACAATATATTATAAAGCTCAAATGAGCATAACACACCTCACAACTTACAATTGTTGTAAAACTCTAACAATTGCTCTAACCGCACGATCACCGTCCTGGTTCTCCTGTCCTGTAGGATTACCCGCTACACAATTTGAATAGTGTACCGGGAGTTGCAACAACACAAAACCCGGTAAGCTTTTTACAGCCAGTATGAGTAAACAAGAAAGAACTGTTGATTTATTAGATTTCAAGACTACCACAAACCCACGTTACTTTCTCACTCTCATATATATATATAGACACTTATGAGTTACTCTCAATTTAGCTCATAAGATCACTCACTCTCATATATATATATAGACACTTATGAGTTACTCTCAATTTAGCTCATAAGATCACTCACTCTCATATATATATATAGACACTTATGAGTTACTCTCAAATTCGCTCATAAGATTTCCCAACATTTGGTAGACAGACTCATATATATATATAGACCCTTATGAGTTACTCTCAATTTCCCTCATAAGGTTACCATATATATATTGACACTTATGAGTTACTCTCAATTTCACTCATAAGTTCACTCCACATTTGGCAGACAGACTAGAGCTCTAACTGAACGTAACCACTCGTCCGGCCACAGACGTGATTACGATTTAATACTATTAATAACCACCAGCCCGGTACGAGAGCGTGATTCACTAATAGATGCCATGGTCACCTCGTGACCTAGTGATCTCCACAGATCACAACAATTTATTGTTCCTCAACAATAAAACTCAACACCTCTCACAATATATTGTTTCTCAACAATAAACTCAATATCTCTCACAATATATTGTTTCTCAACAATAACTCAACACAACTCCAACAATACATATTATTTCACGTAATAATATATATACAGACATTCACACAGGAATGTCTAGTAACACCAACAATAGTTCATATGATTGCAACAAAATAAAGCAATTAATTGTATTGGGTTCGTAATATGAACCACGTGAGGTTTACTCACCTCGATAATCCCGCTGCGTCTTCAATTCAGCTCAAAATACGATCCACAATCGTCCACCAACTCAAACCGTCAATCACCTAGTCCAATAATGATCTTGACTTAGCCAACAACTCAAATATGTAATTAAACGACGATCCAACGCTCAGATTCAAATTAAACGATGATCCAACGGTCGGATCTGAATTTAATGATGATCCAACGGTCGGATCCTCACGGATCGCCTTTAGGATCATCCTCCAAAATTATCACGAAGATCCAACGGTCAGATCTTCCTGAATCGCCTTTACTAACATCTCCACAAAATTATATGAAAATCCGACGGTCAGATTCTCACGAATCGCCTTCCGAATCACTATTTCTCAATTATACGAAGATCCAACGGTCGGATCTTCGCCCGCGACCTCACAAGGTCACCGGGACAGTCATACGATCAACATATCCAAAATTGAAGCAAAACCGATGGTCAGATCTTCACAGATCGTAACCCGAAGATAAACGTAAAAACGTTAAATAGTAACGTCAAAACGTAAATCCACTATTTATCAACTTTTTCTAACATGACCATGTTATATATCAAAACGCTCGTATGGATGCATAGATCATCGCCTAGATAATGAAAACTCGAAATATGGTCTGATGCGCCGCCACAAACGGTGGTCAGTGGGCGGTCAACGCGGCGGTCAACGCCGGTCAACCACCTCAGATGGCAAAGTGACCAACTACAAACTGGTTCAAAATGAAAGGGTGGTCGACTTTCATACCTGGAGCTAAGCCTGGTTCGGCCTAGATCGTCCTAGATCAAGCGTTGAAGTTGGATTAATCTCGTGCGTCTGATCAGATTCCAGATTGAATCAGGGACGTCGAAATCTTCAACTCGTGATCTTTCACTCCACACTCCAAATCGTCAAGCAAGGAGGATATGAGGATGATCAGGGGAAGGAGGAGATCACGAAAATGGGGAGGATCGGCCCGTGCAACGCCGGCGTCGATGAGATCCGGTCGGGTCGGTTACTTCGCCTGGGGTCGCTTCGATCCAGGTTTGGGGGCAACGGCGGTGCAAGACAGTGGCACCAGGCGACTGGGCGGCTTGCGGCGATCACAAGGAGGGCCGGGTCGTGGCCGGAGGACGCCGGAGGCCGGAGATGGGTCCGGGTCGGGTCAGTCGAATAGTTCCGGGTCTGAGGGTTTTCGATCGAGAGAGAGAGAGAACCGGAGGGACTATTTAGCAAAAAGGGAAAAGTTTCGTCCTTAATGAAAGAATTTGGAAAATTTCTCTATTTATAGAAAAAACTCAATTTTAAAATATTCATAACTTAATCATACGAACTCCGAATATTGCGTTCCACATGTCCACGAACTCGTATCGACGAGCTCTACAACTTTCATGAAGGAAGTTTTCCCAAATTTTGAACGTATAAAAAGTCAACTTTGTTGACCCCCTAAAAACGTTCGTTTTCGAAAATAAAATCGTTCGAACTAATTCCACGACTTCTCCAAGCTTCGTACTCGCTCCTACTATCGTGAAATCATTTCTAAAAATCCACGGAATTTAATTTGGATTTTTTCGGGTATTACAACTATACATGGTACATGTAGCTTATCGCATACATAAATGAGGCTTGCAACAATCAGGGGAAGATTCTCATCAGGGGGAGCATCCAGAAGCATGCTACCTAGGACATATGCGTGTTGTGCTCTTTTTGTCCTTCGACCAGGGTTATTTTTGTCCCACTGGATTTTTGTTACCTGGCAAGGTTTTTAACGAGGCAACAATAAGCGCGTCCAATACCATCATTCATTGGTGGACATCCAAGGGGGAGTGTTGTAAATATTATTATCTATGTGGATGTCCATGTAAATACTCATTAGTTATGTAAACCCTACCTCTATATAAAGGAGGCTAATGAGACTGAATAAGGTACTTTTTACTTCCTCCCAATTATTCTCTCTTCATCTTCTTCTTACTTTATAACAATATAGACACACACACAATATTTACGATTTACAAAGAAAAGGGGATTTAGGTTTTATTTTCTAAACTAACAACTAATTATAGACAAGCAACACACCAAATCAAATCATAAACTAAATAGATAAAGATGAATGGAAGATGTAGAGATGAAATTAACTACTCATTAACACGTTAACAAGGGTGATATTCTTAATTTTCGAATCAAATTTATCATAGCAAGAAATTGATCAAGAACAAAGATGAACTCATACAAAGTCCTTTTTACTTCCCTTAATTAAATTAACTAGATGAACGCATCTTAGTTAACCCTATTAAGCATGTAATTACTAGTGGTAGCTAGTTACTATGAAGAACACAATCAACGCATTAAGCACAATAGAAGTTTGATCAATTCAAGCAAAGAACACAAGTTGGAATGCCATACAAGCATGCAAAGCTCATTGGTGATTTACCTAAGGAATTATAGGTTTTCCACTTAAATTATTAAGAACTAGAACGCTAGCACATCTTAATATGGATTCAATTAGATGCTCATCAATCAAAGTATGCATCCAAATATCAACAAACAAGTAAATGATGGGATTGAAATACAAAATCAACAAACATGTTATGATATAATGAAATCGTAAATTTCAAATTATTTAGAACCCTAAAACGTTAACATGCTTCATGGTATTTGGAAATTAAACATCAAACATGCTTTCAATGTCACAAGTAATCGAAAAAACCAAATTATCATAACAAAAATCTGTTTTGAATTACAATTATTGAAAACCGAAAACAAAAGAAAGGTGTTCATGGTTACACTTTTAAATCTTTAAGAACACAAGAAGCTTCAAAAAGTGGTGGACGTAGATGGCAAAGATGCTTGGAATGGAGGATGATCACGGCTATGGAAGAGGATGATGCTCACGGCTTCAATGCTTGAACTTTAGAAGAAAGTCGAAACTTGAGAGAAGAAAGGGGTTGCAATTGCGATTTTAATTTAGGATTTGGTGGTGGTGCTTAATGTCTCACAATGCCTCCTATATATAGTGCACAACCTCTTGGGGTATCAAGGTTGATTTCTACTTCAATGATGTCATTCAGCCAATCAAAATATTGCATGAGAAGTAGAGAACAATCTTGAATCTTCATAGTAATCTTCATTGCCAAAATCTTCATGTATCTTCCCTCAATTTGGTCTTCATTCAACTCGTATGCAATCAGGAGACCTAAATCAATATTTATTTGCTTTTATTTTCTTTTTCATAATTTACACGAAGTAGATATCTTCCTAAATTCCTTCAAAGTTGACGTCAAGAATGTCTCCTTGAATATTGCACGGCATAAAAGAAATAATTTGAGAAAATAACTCTTGCATGACATCTTGATCCTTCTAAAAACTCACATGCAAGTCACATGCTTCAATCCTAGGGTCAGGCTTCTCAACTTGGACAATTTCGAAGCCCATCTTCAAATGTGTCGCCATTCTTGGTCTTCTAAAACATTCTTGTACAATCTTGAGTCATCTTGAAGTCACAACATCTCCTAGACTTCTCAGGTATCCGAGTATCATCAGGACTCCTAATGCAAACAGGTTTCCTAGTCCAATTAGGACTCTTCATTTTTGAGATGTTTTGGAACATTCCTGAGCTCTCCTTGTTCAACAGGGACTCTTAGTCATGTTAGGTTTCCTTTTCTTGGTAAGAATGGGTTTCCTCGTCTAATTGGGATTCTGTCATTTCTCATTTCTCATTTCTCATTTCTGCACTTCATTTCTACGCGCTCACTCCTAGTTGACTTAGGATTCCTACTTCAACAGGGATTCCTTCTCTTAATAGGATTGGGAAAACACCATTTCTCCATTTCTGCGCTATTTACTCCTGGCCTTCCATTTATGGACCCAAAAGTACCTAAAAACTTATACTAAGTTAGAAATCATAATATTAAGGAAATAACTAAGTAAAATGTAGAGAGAATAACATTAAAAACATAGCAAATACTGCTCTCATCACAAACTAGTACAATTATATGTGTACACCAGGTTGCAGACATGCAATTGCATATTATGCAGAATTACAACTATTTGTCAGTCACATATTATGAAACTATATAGTAGTCACTCATCAGTCATCACAATTGACATAGGCAATTAGTCAAAAACTAAAAATTAAAACATGAAGAATTAAATCATTAAATGGCAATGAAGTCTTCATTCTTCCATCTTTATCTTCCTCAATGCAGGTAAGGCTTTAGGTTTAGGCTCTGTTTAGAGGAGGAGGAGGAGGAAGGGGGGGGGGGGGGGGGGGGGGGGGCTCTCTTTTTAGCTCCCCCACTTATAAGTAATGGAAGAGTTGGTGCTTGGTTACAAGTCCCCTAGCCTGCTGTTTTTAAAGAAGCAAGGGTTTTTTCTTTAGAAAAGCAGAAGACATTGTAAGGCCTCATTTTAGAAGAAGAAGCAGGAAGCATACTGTAGTGGTGATTACTGTAGCTAAATGACTCTTTCAAAATACCAACTTCTACCCTCCCTTCCTTTCTGAAGAAATTACAGACAGCCTGTCGCAAGCGTTCTTGATTATTCTATTTATGGCGTCACAACCGTCGACTCTATGCTGAAGCCAAAGCAGCAGCAGTGGCCAATGCCGCTGAATCTAGGGACTTTTCTTCCCTACCAATAGAAATGAAGCTCCGCATGAAGAAATTACAGACAGCCTGTCGCAAGCGTTCTTGATTATTCTGTTTATGGCGTCACAACCGTCGACTCTATGCTGAAGCCAAAGCAGCAGCAATGGCCAACGCCGCTAAATCTAGGGACTTTTCTTCCCTACCAATAGAAATGAAGCTCCGTATGTGTAATCCATTTCGTCACATTATTCCTCTTCTTTCAAATTACTCCAATCAAATTACATCTTCCTCAGAAGCTCGTAGCTTATTGGTTGGAAGCTCCCACTTAGACCCTAACGAATCAAGCAAGGTAGATTCACCTACTACTACCATTACCACTGCCACTATCTGAAAATTTCAATGAAGATTATCAATTCTACTCCTTTTTGTGTATAACTGACTCTAAGTTCTAGGTTTTAGTTCATAGTTTGTGGAGAATCATAAAGATTGAAAATTCCTGTTGTAAGTTTGATTTTTTTGGCTATGTCCTTGTCCATGTCATTTTCCTAATTAGTGATTACCAAATTTGGAGTATGAACTTGAAAATCTGTTCTTGAATATCAACTACCTCTTGGTCAACAAAAGACTGTTTATTTCCCCTATATGAAAACTGTCACCAATTTTGCTGAGGCTGGATCATAATTTGAATGGTAAATTGGAAACTATACAATGTGCCACATGTGCATGATTCTGCTGAGAATGAGAAGCTCTATGTATTTGTGATTGAGAAGGCATTGAGTGCCCTTTCTGGAGGGAAAGAGGAAATACTTGGAATCTTTGATCTCCGAGGCTTCGGTATAGAGAATTCTGATTTAAAGTTTATAACTTTTTTGGTGAGGTTTACAACACTGCTTATTTTTGTTCTTTAAATACTTACTTGGATCTTTTCAAAAAAAATAATTACTTAGTTGGAAACTTGGAACTAGTTGTCTAGTTCTTTTTTTATTTGTTTTTTTTTTCCTTCCCTGTTAGGAGTCAAGACTATGCTAGTTGTCATAAATTTATATGATGTCCTAGCCTTTCTGAGTAGAATTTTTAATATATTTCTAGATGTATTACTGCATTTTGCTCTTGAACAACTATAAACATTATACTTTCAGTATATATCACGTGTTTGGGGATGTATATGGAGGAACAGAGAACCTATGATAGAGCTCATTTGTGCTTCTTTTCATCAATATGTTCATCTATGAGTTATTAATGTTACTCATATTTATCTATCTGTTCAGTATTAAAAATTAATTGTTATTAATGTTACAAATTGGTCATTCTACAAAAAATTAAGGCAAAAAATTCTTTCATGTCCAAATTGATCATTCTATAAATTGATCATTCTATAAACTCATAGCACTTTTAGTTTGGAGTTTACCAAATATTTTGTCACTGCTTTTAACACTCACAACACTTATAAAAGTCGTCAGTTTACCAAACAATCAACTACTTTGCTTTTTAGCCACTTATTTTTAAAAATAAGCAAAAACCAGCTTTTCTTAAAAGTACAGCTATACCAAATAGGCCCAAGTCTCCCCTTCTTCAATCTCTCTAGTACTGCTTATAACAGGAAGATCTTGAACAGTTCATTAGTTCACAACTTCACATGGGGTAGAAACTTCACATGAGTTATAAATTGCATGTTTTCATTGTTTAGAGATTAAGTACACAAATACTAGCTAGTCAGTCAGATACATGAATATGCCAACATAAGTAAAGCTGTAAATAATATAATGAAGATTGAAGAGAACCTTCAAACCAAAAAGGCACAAGCAAAATCATCTATGAGTGTAATTTGACTCCAACATCTTGAGTTTGTTGGAATCAAAACTCAAAAACTCAAAACAACGGGATTCTGATCGACAATCAAACGATCTAATCTTGCAAAATCAAACTCACATACAAGTTTATAACATCGTGCTTTACTTAACAAGCCAAAATATGTGAGAGCAAATGCGCTTGCACGCATCTGAAGGAAAAATAGGGTTTTTTCAGGATGTACTCTAGGTGCCTATTGTAATCAGGGGTTTAGGCTCAATGTCCCCCCCCCTTGTATTCGACGGTTTCATTAATCAAGGCTTGAGGGCAGCCGCACCAGCCCTTTATTCAAAAAAAAAAAACAAGCCAAAATATTTGGCTTAAGAAAAGCAGCAGGTCGCACCATGCACCGCTGAAATTGGCTGAGCTTGGTCCCCACGCGTCGCTGCCTGAACCGAAAATCGGGAGTCAAGGCCTATACCTAAATGTTTGTCTCAACACAAAGAACAAGTTTTATATCTTCCATGACATCTAAAATTGCTTAGGTTGGTCAGAATTTGCCTCGAAAGCTCCAGTGGCCAGAAATTTTCAAATCCAAAATTCACCTTGGTGGGTTTGTTGAGAACTCAAAGACGAAGAAAGCCCAGTCAATGTCCTATTCCAATTTGACCGGAGTTGGCTGGAATTTGAAAAATATGCTAGAAAGAGTCGAAAATTTCCTCCTTCGATATGTCGTGTGCAGTGAATAAGTGGATGTAAGGCTTATATGATTGAAAGATGAAGAGAATGAGATCGTTTTCATGACCTGAGGTGGCCGGATCGTTGCCAACGAGGGAGAGAAGATTCGGTAGATTTCTGCATTTCTAGGTTGACTTTCACAAAATGGAAAGTAGTGAATTGCTATTCATAGTAGAAAATGTGTCCAGAAAATTATATAATTTCCACTGAATTTAAACTCTTGTACCTCCTTCATTACGACTCCGATTTCTTTGTTCGTTGTGTCTACAAACTCCAAATATGCTCTACAACTTTTACGAAGGAAGTTTTTCGCAAAAATTAAACTGAAGAAAAATGTTATGTCTAGAGTCCTTAAATGTGTTAAAGAAACTTCAAAATGACATGAAATTTTTTGTCATTTGCCATCCAAATGACTAGTAAACAAGTAAATCTTGTACATACCAGCAGAATATAAAGGTAAACCGTAGCGTTGGTTACCTCATCCGGCATCCCATACCGGGGTACCTAGGCTAGGTACCGATGTCATGGGCATGACCATTAGGACCTTCCACCTGGTTGATACACGAGAAGCAACATTCATGTTGCCTGGAGAGATGTCCCAGCCTAAGACATTGCCAATTAGCAAGGACATCTCTTCCACATTGAAACTCATTCCAACTAATGTCAATATAAGGAGGCTAACCACCTTCATTGAAGTGCATTAACTATTTTCACGTACCGTTATTTTGTCAAATTAAATACAAGGAAACTAACTTTCGCATCAGAATGATATAGACCGACCTGCTTGGTTTTCTCCCTAACGCCCTGTGTATTTCTCTTGACATGTAGATAGAAACAAATCTAGGTATAGGAGGTAACACGTAACATTACACATCTGTTCTATTGTCAACCGTATTGTGGAAAAATTGTCTAGAACCCGCACCAAACCGTCGGTCTCGGTTCGATTCGGGCCAGTTCCTTGATTTTTCGACTTCAAACGCCCAACCCTAATTATTTAATGCAATTTACAAGTTGCTTTTAGTTAGATGAGACTCTTAAGTTTCCTGAGAGAATCTTCATTATAAGGTTTGACATTATTTCTCTTCGAGTATACTCTAGTCTAGTGTGATAAATATTATGAGTGGGGGATGAGCCTCCTAAATGCCATTTGCAAAAGCGAAGGCAACACATCACCAGAAATGCTAGAGCAACCAATAGGACTAACTGACACAGAGGCCTTCCCTTCTCTTCAAAGCAAGGAACCCAAAATCCCACAGATTTAATTCCACACACTTCCCAATCTAGCCTGTTAACCATTTTTACCACCTGCCGTTCTCTTCCCAACCATATTTTAGACATCTCCTCATCTCTCAAAAATTCCACATTGTTTTTTCAGTAATGGGTATCAAAGTGTTGGTGGTATCTCTGTTGCTAACTTCAATTGTTTTCTCTTTTCTGTACTTCATTCCAACCAGATTAACAATACCCATTCACAGTTGGAAGCCCATCATCAATCTGACCAAATCCAACATGAGTATTACTAAGCCATATCCAGTGACCTTTTCATATCTGATCTCAGCTTCAAAAGGCGATTCGCTGAAGCTCAAACGCATGCTCTATGCTCTTTATCATCCTGGAAATTACTATCTGATCCACATGGATTATGAAGCAACGGAGGCAGAGCACAGAGACATAGCTGAGTTTGTGGGTGGAAATCCAGTTTTTGGGGAAGTGGGTAATGTTTGGATTGTGGGAAAACCCAATTTGGTAACCTATAGAGGACCAACCATGCTTGCTACCACTATTCATGCTTTGGCTTTGCTCTTGAGGACTTGCAGATGGGATTGGTTCATCAATCTCAGTGCTTCTGACTACCCTCTAATTACTCAAGATGGTATGGTGAGTGCCTAGCTGCTCTTAATCAATTGATTTTGCTATCAAATCAATGCCTTTTTTTTTCTATTGGCTATTCTTAGTTGGTCTCTTGCTTCTGTTGCAGATCTGATCCATGCCTTTTCTGACTTGCCAAGAGATCTCAATTTCATTCAGCACTCCAGTCACTTGGGTTGGAAACTGTAAGTTACTTCTCTGCTTCTTCTTTTTATATTTCATTTGTTGTTTATCCTAATTAGTGTAATTTTTTAATTTCAAGGAATAAGAGAGGCAAGCCCATTACAATAGACCCAGCACTCTACAGCCTCAATAAATCAGAATTATGGTGGGTTATTAAACAAAGGGCTCTCCCAACTGCTTTCAAGCTATACACAGGTTCAACCTCATCATCTCTAGTTTTTTTTTTTTTTTTAATTAACGAACTAGTTAGTCGCATTTGACTAATTCTCACACACACAAAAAAAATGTAGTCTTCTATTTCACACAAAAAAAATAAAAAAATAATTAGTCTTCTGTACTTGGTAGCTGCATAGACATGTGAACTCTGTTTTCAAGTACAATGTCTTGTGGTGGTGATTTACTTTTGGGTTGCCCTATTTGCTTGAACCGGGCCTGAAGTTTTTCAAGTATCTGAATTACCGTCTAAAATTTTCATTCTTTAATCATCAATTTAGTGATTTACAATGCTAAAAATGAAAAAGAAATTTTCTTTAATTAGTTTAAATGGCCAAGCTTAATTAGGATACTTGGGTTAAAAGTCAAGTTTCTGTAGATCCAAGTAGATACATGTAGTTGGCAACTAATACTAAATTAAAGAGGTTGAAACATGTGGATGTGTGGTGGTGATTTGTAGGACCTTATGAGTCTCATATGTCATTTTCCTCATTTTCATTCACTTCATTTTCATTTGTTGGTTAGGCTTGTGGGTGGTCCATAACTTTATATTATTTATCAGCAAGTTTTTGGATTTTCTTTTACTTTTAATCACCACAAACCATTGTCGGAGAGACCAAACTATTTAAATGAACCATAGTACACTTTTAGTGGCAAAAAAATTATAAAGAATTAAAACCCAAAATGCAGACATTCTACATCTGCACCTAAGCACCTGAATGGCTGCATATATTAGAAAAGTTGCACATGGAGTTCAGTCGGCCTCATTCGTAATCTATTTTGAGATTAGAAAAAGTTAAAGAAAAACTAATGCTAACAATACGTATAAGTTGTTGAAGAACCACAGCTTAATATATGGGCAGTGTTGTTTTATTTTAATTATTTTTAATCTCATTTGATGGTTAGGGTATGGTGATCAGCTCCCATGCCCAAAATCAGAAGCTAATTCCTAAACCAAGATTTTTGCATTTCTATACGTTAGAATGCCCAAAACAACCAACTGTGAATTTTACCATTGACCTCATCAAGCAATAATTTGTCCAATACCACTGCACATCAACTGGCATCAGATAGACAAAATAATTTTTCCTAGCTCATTCTCATTTGCCCTCATTCTCATTGACCTCATCAAGAAAATGATTAAATGAGTATTTTACCACTAAAATCACACTTTGTCAGCTTGGCGATTATCTCTGTAAGGACTTTTTGCGTATTGTCTTTTGCTGCTATTTTCCTGGTATTTTGAGTTAATAATTTTTATATATCATTGCAAAAAATAATGTCAATGCTTATGAAGAATCTAGGGTCTAGCTTTTACTCTTCGCCTCAAGATTCAACATCTCATGTCCAGGTCTGACCCTAGGCATGTGACATGTGAAAAGTTGAAAAAAAAAAAATAATAATAATAATGGAAAACAAAGCCTTGCATGGTAAGCTTCAGAGCAGTCTACTCTCTATAGGACTTTCATACTCTACTGCTTTCAGCACTGTGCTAAAATAGAAGATTGTATTAAATAGGAACCTAAAATTAACAGATAAAAGTTTTATTTATATGTCTTGCTTTGGCCTCCAGGTTCAGCTTGGACAATGATATCAAGATCTTTTGCCGAGTATTGCGTACTGGGTTGGGACAATCTGCCCAGAACCCTCCTCCTCTACTACACCAACTTCGTCTCATCTCCGGAAGGTTACTTCCAGACTGTCATTTGCAACTCAGAAGACTACAAAAACACCACAATCAACCATGACCTCCACTACATTTCATGGGATACACCTCCAAAGCAGCATCCCAGGTCTCTCGGACTCAGAGACTTTAAAAGAATGGTTCAAAGCAACCGTCCATTTGCTAGAAAGTTCAAGCAAAATGCCCCGGTGCTTAAAAAAATTGATCAACAACTGCTTAAACGACGCCGTGGAGAATTTGCTTATGGTGGATGGTGTTCGGGGAAAGAAAAGACGCAGAGGTCATGCTCAGGTTTGCAGAGTGAAAATTATGGAGTTTTAAGGCCAGGACCCGGATCTAGGAGGTTGAAGTCCTTGTTAACAAAACTCCTTTCCACGCGGAATCATCAGAAGCAACAGTGCAGATGATTTCTTTAAACCAATATGAATAAACTACTGCATGCTTGTAATTAGTATATGTCTTCTCTTCTAAATGATAATATTTTGTTAGCAATTTTTGTTAGCACCTAACTGATATATTGTTATGAAATCTTCCAACCTATGGCCGGTGTTTATCAGTTTGTCAAATTATAGCCAAAGAAAAGGATATTCTAGTTAACGTACTTGATTTGCTTGCACTTATTTTCAGTGCCACTCAGATGAATTAGTTGAATATAACGGTCACCTTCCCCACTCAATTTATATGCCTTTTCTTTATCAAGCCCAACTCAATTCGAACACCCTACCTTTATTGTGTTCATATATAAATGAGTCTTTACCCGCCCCACCCACCACACTCGAGACTCAACAGAACAACGGTCACTTTTTTCTTAATGAAGCAATGAATAAATACCAACTTTAATGTTTCCTTGGATTATTTCAAGTTACATAAGAAATGATGTTCATATCAAATAGGTAGCCGGATACAAAAAGAAATACCCAAAACATTTTATGAGCTAGTGAACTTGGATCTTCACCAACAGACCCCGAAAACAGATGAACCGGACCATCTACATGATCTGGTCAGACAAGGATGGAAGTCGCCGGAAAAAGTTGGTGGAAACTGACGGCATATCGTCACGGAACCTAGGATGGCGCAGGTAATAGAACCCTGACCCAAACACAAAAGCCTTGAATGGCACCACGTAAAACACCAAAGACGCCACCAAACAGAAGACAACAAATATTCCGGTTGCCCTTGGGTCCCTCCAACTGAACAGGGCCTCCAAACGCTCTCCTTGGGCTGCCACGTCACCCAACAAAGTTTGAGCCCGCCCACCAAGGGCCCGCAATCGATCGTATCGGATTCGAACTACATCCGTGGGCCGTGTAGAGGGGAACCCATCAAGCTCCTCATCCAACTCATCCGGGCTCACCGCATCAACATATGAGATCCGAGGGTCCATGTTGGCCGGCACTCTTAGACGAAACCGCGATCTCAGCAGTAAGATCAGGAAGGCGTACATGAATAGTGTCGGAAATATCAAATGCGGGCACAAAACCACAGCCACCAGGATCACGTGCATTAAAACAGTGGTGGGCGGATGCTGCCACGTGCGAATTCCATCCAGCCACCGTGCCAGTGTCGCCACACGTGACAGACATCCCACCACGCGAAACCAGTTGGCCTTGCTTCTCCTCATGCTCCACACGTGCGTATCGGAGTCCAGCATGAACTGAACCACTTCCTGACCCAGCGGTGGCTCCGACCTTGCCAGCCGGGCCGTCACTATGCGCATAGCCGTGTGCCGCAGAATGTCTTGTTGGGCCGGACCCATTGGGCGCACGTAATGCATTCTCGGAAGCATTGGGGTGCTGTAGGCTTGTACCAGAGTCAGCCACGACGAGCATGAAAACCGGACGGCTATCTCTATCTCACCCATTTTCTTAGCCCCACCGGGGAGCAGCACTGTAAGAGAGTACGAATTCATGTAAACCCGATTCGTATCAAGAGTGGATAGCCGTACCCGTATCTTTCCGACCCGAATGTCTTTCTCGGGTTTTCCTGCTTCATCGCGCCTGTACCTTCCATTATCGAAGACGCCGATAGTGAGAACAGTGCAGGGATCGTATACATCCCAAGTGTATTGCTCGTTCCACCGCGGATTAAACCGATCCAGAATTGTGCGGGTTCGGACCCATTTCGGCCCGTATTTGGCAACCACGTACGTATCGGTCGACCCACGCATGCCATTCTTGATCTTCACCGGAAGCAGATTGGTGGCGCCGCGAATACCAACTTCAAGTAAGCCAATGGGAGGTTTGGCCAGCTGCTTTGCCGCTGCTCTAACATCGCTGGTCACGTGAGCTGCCTCGTCCAGCACGTGATAGCCCCCTTCCAAACAAACCCGCAGGTGTATCCTACCCGCATAAGGACGCGCCTCATCTCCGACCAAATTGAACCATCTGGACTTGGGCTCAGCCCGATCGTCTGTTCTCTTCTCAACGCTTGGCACGTGTAACTTGGTGTGCCCCACCGATTGCCCATTGGTCACATCTTCAACGGTCACAGTCATGTACGGCTCAAACGGCTCGGCTGCTACAAACACCAAGTCCTCGTTCCAAGTGGGATTGGATGAGCTACACAACGTGGACCCCACGGCAGTCCTGCTTGTTTTGAAAAGTTGGGCCCCAAAGTGAGCCTTCACATAAAGTTCCGGATTCCGAACCTTCTTGTTGTTGGGCTCGGATCCCGAACCTAGCTGGAGATCTTGGGTTTGGATGACCGTTACTCTCAAATACCAGAGCTTCGGAGACAAATAAACCTTAGCCCGGGTCTCGGGTATCAACCCACCGGAATCCGACTGCCAGGCCTCTTGGAATGCTTCGTCGGCCTGAGTCCCTATCCAGACGGCGAGCATGACATCATTTCCCGGCGACTTTTCTGAGTCGAGAGTGTACCACTGGGGAGCAAGAGGACTGTCCGGTGGGACTCGCTTGGGCACCTCCTGCAAATCGAAAGACACCATTCCGAGACTAGTCTCCGTACGAGTGGCAGCTGCTTCTCCTTCCTTCTTGATCTCCTCTTCCACCCACACAGACACTTCCAGAGAGGTCGAATTCAACCCTTCCTTATCAAACGCAAACACTTGGTCCCAATCCTTGTCGCTTTGGCTCTTTGTTTTGATGCTATGGGTTCCAATCACAAGCTTGGCGTAAATAGGTGCTGATGAATTAGTACCATCTGCTCTCTTGGCTTTGACAACTTTCACATAAAGAAACGGCATCCGATCTACAAGATCGTACGCGCTCCGACTTCGATCCCGGGCCAAAGGTTGGAGCTCCATCTCGTTGATGCCCAAATCCTTCCTCTCTACATGCATCTCTTTGTCTTGATTTTGCTTCTCACTGTAAGCAATCGGTGGATTCTCTACCTCTGGCGGTGGAGCCGCAACAGCTGAAGAAGCCTCCTCTGTTTTTGGGGTATTTTCCGGTGCCGTGGGCTTGTCTTCAGGTTTGTTAGCCTCGTCTTTCGGTTTCTCTTCTTGTTTGTTGTCCTGCTCCTCTTTCGGCTTCTCCTCCGGAGGTTTAGCTGCTTCTTGCTTATTTTCCTCTTCCTTTGGCTTCTCCGGCGGCTTATCCTCCGCTGCAGGTTTCTGGTCTTCCGCCGCCGCCGCTGTCGCTGGTGGGTCTTCATCGATATAGTAAACCTTCAATCCCAACTCGCCTTTGATCTGAGAAAACACGCTCCGTTTCTCCAAGGGGAAGTAAACGAGTGTGTTCTCCGGCTCTGCTTTCACAAAGGTAGAGCCTGGGATCTTGACTTTGCCAAGAAAAGTGCTTCTTTTCCCACTCTTCTTATCGTTGTAGATATTGATTTCTAATATCTCGGAGCCCATGGACAAATTGTCATGGACTAGAAACTCGAGCTTTTCGTCCCATTCCGGGTTGAGATCTCTCTGTTTGGTCTTTGTTCGCCGTCTCTGCCCGTCGAAGTCTACGATGGCATAGGCACTCGCCGTTCCTTGACCGTCTTTGGGCATTAAATTCTTGGCGTTGCAGACTTCGACGATCAGCTTACGACCAGAGGTTTCTGCCATTTCTGCCACTTCCAACGGTTCTGAAATTGTTGAAGAGAATTACAGAGAGCGAGAGAGAGAGAGTGTGTGAGAGATGATTTGAGTGGTATACTGTTGTGTTTGAAAAAGAAAAGGGGCCACGAAGGAGGTTTAAAAAGAGGGAGTGGGGGGAGCGTGGACACGTCAGGAGAGGCACGGAGCGCCACGTGGGGTCAAGAACTGAGCGCCGTGCCTGGTGCTGAGTTACTGACTCACTGTGGCCGGGTTTGGTTAAGTAGGTCAGTTTGGTAATTACATTAACCAAAGATTCTAATCATCGTAACTTGCAGTTCAATATGGATTTGGAATTGAGCACAACTGTAGTGAAGATGAAGATACTCTGCGTCTCTGCAGATTTAGTTTATATGTGTTCTTTTTTCTTTTTCTGAGTGGAGAGACGTTGCAGCCTTCTGCAAAAATGGACGTTGCTTTGTTAGTGTGTTCCATAATAATTTGATTCTTAGTCAGCATTGCCAGGGAAAAGATTAAACAAAGTTGCAGATCATAGTTTCTCAAGGAAAAAAAAAAAAAATCTATTTAGTCAAGTTAACTTCTTTTACTTTTTCATTGTCTTTTTATCGTGAAATAGTAAAATTCTAAGGAAGAATGTAGTTTTATCACGTACACTAAACACGTAATTTACGTTTTGAGATATACAATTAAAAGCAAGTCCAACCAATCTATCAAATTCTATGTGCATTTGACAGTACCACTGAAACAGAGCTGGCCTGAACCCAAAGCAAATAAGGCAACGCCTTAGGCCTCACTAGATAGTGCACCCGTGGGATACTGCGGGAATATGATCAATATCGTTCTATTCAATCTTATTGAATTTAGAAATATTGTTTTACATGTTCAAAAATCTGGTAACTTGGTCAGATTTCAAAGTTAGATATGCTAATCATAGTAGGTGTTTATGTATATATTGCAAATGTGGTTAGGCTTGACAACAAATGGTTTAGGCTTGTAGTGGCGACCAACTATTTCACATAAGCCCCTCAGATGTGTCTACAAAGTCAGATTCGTCATTTGCAACAGATTATAGCTCCTTTTGAAATTTTAGCTGAGTTGTTGTGATTGGAAAACATAAGTAATAATGTCAATATGGAAGTGTAATGCAATATAAGATAGTAAACATGTGTCATGATTAATTGATTGAGTAGAGAAGAAGCAAATGACCAAAGTTATTTAATTGATTGAGGAGAAATTCTTAGGTGGGGGCCCTAAAGCCACCTAATCAGAAGAAATGAAATTTTCTCTCTTTTCCCAAACTGCCACTGCTCTCTAAAGTGCAATACCTAAAACACCCCCCTACTGGGCAGTGATTGATCCGCCCCACCACGTGTCCGTACGGCTGCCCCACGCAAGATTCTCTCTTGATTGAGAAAAGGAAAGGAGAAGAAAAAGTGGCTTACTCACTGCGCTTGGATCCCTCTTTTTTGTGGATGAAACCTGATATCTTGAAGGGTAATATTCTTGTCTAGGCACTTTTATCTATCCTTGTGCCACAAGGATCTCTGGTGGCAACTTGCATAGATTTTTGTAATTTCTCTTGAAAATTAAATCCTTACAGGTTGTCTTGAAGAGTTCTTCGGCTTCGTTTTCAATAAATTAAAGATACTCATGTCAGGAAGGAACATAAAACTTATATATTGCTTGAGTACAGGTTCAAGGCATGAAAGATGAAATAATGCCAAACTGAGCAACATATGGGATTTAAGCAAATTTAGATAAATACTCTTCCTGTTGCATTCATGATCCCTGCTCCTCAAGTTTTTCCTTCAAAACCAAAAAATAAATGGAAGTGTATGAGTGTATGACCAAAATGGCACCTTAGGAAGTTAGTAGCTATTTGAACCAATATTTGGCAAGGCTCACATGGCAGATAGGTGGGCCCAACCCACAAAGAATAATGAATATCCGCTGCTAATTAGCCACGACACATTAAAGATTTACAAAGTTGATTCTCAATTAGCCGCGGCACATAAATGTTTATTGTCAAATTTATGACCGAACATAACGTGTGCAGAGAGCCGTTATTAGATCGGAAGAGACCAAATAAATCGCAAGGCGTAATGAATGACCGCGGACCCACAAGTCATAATGAATGACCGCGGCTAATTAGTCGCGGCACATCAAAGAGGTTGATTGTTAGGAGAAATGTTACCAAAGTTTGGGGCAATTAACTTGAATGAGCATAAGAAGGTGTAATGCCAATCATCAATTACAAGACCTGATTAATTGCTCATGAAAGAATCAATCATTGATAACGATATCACAAACATGAATATTGTTCTATTTGTAATCAATGCGGTCTTAGCTATCAAAGGTTGAGATTGCTTCTTTTCCTTTATTCAGTAGTTTAGTTTCACTATAAAAAGGATCATAGGTTTCATTGTTAGAGGTCCTTGACCAAACGCTCTACGCGATTACTCAAATTTTATCTTAATACAATTCAACAATTCAGCAACACTTATCAATCTTTACTTGTTTATCTTATCGCTTTCTTTACCGGTATTTATATTTCCTGCACTTTACTTTGTCTTTACCTGCACTTTCGTTTATGTTATTTATTTCGTGTTGTTTACTTTACGTTATTTACTTTATACAAAATACAAAATCACAAAAAGAATCATCATCACTTCACTTTCACCTTAATCACCGAGTTACATAGAACTGCGGCTAGATAAGGCCGATCTGTGCTAAAGTCCTTGCATTCAAGGCAGAGAGAACCCCGCGGCCGAGATCGATCCTTCCTCGGCCCACAATCAACTTATCAGAAGTCAGATCAGCGCAAGATCTACAATCTAAAACAAAACCTCGCTTGGCCTACCGGCTGCGAGTTGGCACGTCCGCACACACGTCACCACTCCAGAAGGACACGTGTATGCTAAAGAAACCCTCGGCCCACTGATACGCAGCCGAGACGATTTTTGAGCGAACAGTAGCATATTGAAAAAAAAGGTAATTTGATACAATCACAGCGTAAGTTACTCCTTTTTTAATCTGTAATAAGAAAATACAGCGTTGTATAGTGACACGTCTTTTGTTTAACAATAATGAGGATATTAAAACCCCTTATCTATTTTTTGCAAGTTGTTTTGAGGAATTGCACGTATCTGAGGTGAAGTAGTAATCATGGCTTGTCAAGAGAAAAAGCTATCACATTCTCAAGTTGAGTTGTATTATGTGTACTCAAAACTAATTAATAGCAGATATGGCATTTGTAGATAAAATCAATCCCAACAGCACTAAAAACATATATCAGAAATTACAATGACCAAGCAAGTTGAGTTGTATTATGTGTACTCAAAACTAATTAATAGCAGATATGGCATTTGTAGATAAAATCAATCCCAACAGCACTAAAAACATATATCAGAAATTACAATGACCAAGCAAAACTGAGATAGATAAAATTGTCAAAATCCCAACAACAAATATAGCATTCAAAGTAAATATCTAAGTTTAGATGAATGAAAATCACGTATAAACCTTGCCTCATTAAGCTGTACATATCAGTTTCTTGAAGTTACTGGACATATATCAGTGTTTCTGGTGGCTTTCTCCGGGTACTTCACTCAGAATGCTATACCACCTGGGGTACCGATCTAACTCCCAAATCCTGTACCAAGAATACAACATTAGAGGGATAAACCGTACCGGACAGTTTATGCCTCTCCGATGCTTGAGTAAGATACTAATATATAAATGAATCACATAAATAGTGGATAAGGAGTTATTACCCTCAAAAGGTTGTTGTGCTGATCCTTTTATACCCAAGCCTGGGGAAGGAGTTCCCCATCCTCTCGATGTGGGACGCAGGTTGTCCCTATGTAGTTATATCAGCCTTCTGTCGTGTAATTAGATGGGCTGTCCTGGCCAGGCCTCGGGCCTAGGGTGTCCGGGGTGACATCTCCCATGGGCCCCTTCATGGTGGGTTGTGGACCCGGCCCATGGCATGGTACATGGGTATCCCTACGGGCCCTAGTTGATAGTGCCAAACCTAGTAAAGTATGTCTAGTATGTACAAGTCCCCCAAGTTCCTGTTCAAGATATATCTTGGGTGGGGACTTGATAGGATTTTGCACAAGGTTTGGTATGCCTGTAGGGAGTCCCCCAAGTGCGCGTGCACGAGATGTCTTGAGCGGGTTGTTCAGCAAGTGGGGAAGAGAGCTTGAATCTCGTGCCCGATAGGGTTTTTTGTGGCCTTGCTCCTCTGGTACCCGGTATGGTTGGGCTGAATCTCGTATACCTAGTGGAGTAGATAGACTCGGGGCCTCATGTACCCGATGAGGTGAGTGAGCCTTTAATCCCGGTCGGATTGAGAGCTTGGTGTCTCGTACCCGATGGGGTATTCCTGGCCTTGGGCCTCTGGTACTCGGTAGGGTTTGTGAGGGTTGTGTCTCTCGTACCCGGTAGGGTTGGGCTGAATCTCGTATACCTAGTGGAGTAGATAGGCTCGGGGCCTCATGTACCCGATGAGGTGAGTGAGCCTTTAATCCTGGTGGGATTGAGAGCTTGGTGTCTCGTACCTGATGGGGTATTCCTGGCCTTGGGCCTCTGGTACTCGGTAGGGTTGTTCGTGCATGTCAGCCACGTGGGGCTTAAAGAGTGGTTGTGCAATAAATGCCTATCCCATCGACTGACGGTTTCGAGGCGTGGAGGGATGCGTAGGACACGTGTAGTGATCCTGCGGTTGAAGGCTTTTCGTTTTCAACAGGTGTGATTTCTTGGAGATTGAATTTAAGAGGGAAATCGACTGTTGTCCCTTCACTTTCACGAAAACTCTTAGAAAAACCCTCTGGATTTGCAGTGAGGAAGAGAGAGATCTAGGGGCAGAGTGGTGTGATTTCTTCTGGAGTGAGCGATCGATCGCCTGCCGAAGAAAAGGTCAGAGCTCTCTCGCTTTGTTTGTGGGATTTTTGTTTTTGTCCTCTCATTTCTGCTTCTACCATAGATGTTTTCTGTTGTGATTTTGCTTTCTGTGTGTTTTTTTGCGCGTGTAATGAAAAAAGAATAGGAATAATGCTAGTGTGGGTTGTCTATAGGTAGTGTCTGGAGAAGAATTGGGTTTTTTCTAGGGTTTTCTTTGTTTTTTTTTTTTTTTAGATTTCTGGGTTTGTTCGGTTTTCTAGGTTTTGGAAGTGGGGAACGATCCGCGCTTCAACTAAGTCGTAGATCTAGACTAAGGCTAACCCTTGTGTTTCTGATTCCCGATAGCGAATTTGAGGCCCAGGTTGACATAGTTCTAGGATGGAATCAGAAACCAAGGCTGGGGATGCGGGATTGTCCTATCAATCTTCCGCGAGACAAGCGGAAGCAGATATTGACCTGTACCTGGCTCGCAGTAGTACACGTATGGAGTTAGCAGAGAATACCGGATCTTTGACTGGGGTGTTCTCGAAGAGTGGCGAGGGTACCGATGGAGATGAAAGCGAGGACGATTCTGGGGAGGTGCAAGTAGTCACGGAGGCCATTCCCGAGGGCATACCTAAACCTAGATATACTCCAGTAGACGGGACTGTGTGCGACGAGCCCGGGAGAAGTATGACAATGAAGGAGATCATTACAATGAGGATGAAGTGGGGGATACCGGACGAGGTAGAACTTAGGCCTCTAAAGGCTGGGGAGATGGCATCGAATCCTCCTCCGGGTTGGGTGGCGCTGCATGAGAACCAACTCCATCAAGGGCTGTCCTTACCGCTGCCTCGGTGCCTACAGTATCTCTTGCGGATGCTGAACCTGTCATCAGGGCAGTTGACTCCAAATGCCTGGCGGCAAATTTTGAGTATGATGGCCATGTGGGACTTGTGCCTGCAAGGGTGGTCTACCATCAATGAATTTCGAGACGTGTACCGGGTCCTATACTCGAGGAAACAGTCTTGTCAAGGTATAGTGACGTTCGCTGCTCGGGACTATGAGCCTCTAGTTATCGATATGCCTACCTCTCAAAGCAAGAAGTGGAGGAATAAAGTATTTCTTGTTGGAGGACGCTGGCAGCTTAGAAATAACAAATGGCACTTAATGGGTACGTTTCAGGCCATCGGGGACCAGTCGTACTCATTGTCTAAGGTCGAGAGAAAACGGATAGCCCGGGTATACGCTGTATAGAGTGAAGAAGAACAAAGCTCCTATAGGTTCATTCGATACTCCATACTAGATAGGCTAGGCCTAGGGAGACTCACCAGTGAGGCTGACGTTTCTGTATATATATATATATATATATATATATATATATATATATATATATATATATATATTCCTTTTACTTGTATTTGAGGATTTACTTTTCAAATTGTTTGCAGTGAAAGTACTGAAGAGGAAACCCCGGAAAGGTAAGGAAGTTGATGGACATGCTGATGAACCAAGGAGAAGATGCCCTTCACATTGACGTTGACCTGGCGTCGAAGGCTACGGGTCGCTCAATTGAAGAATTTCTTCTCGAGGTTTCGGACGATGTGTACGGGAACCCTGATCCTCAAGCCCCTGTTACCCAAAGCGAACAGCCTATCGTCGGGGATGTAGTTACAGTTTCTGACCCAGGAAGAGGAAAGGCGCTGGTGTCTGGTTCTATCTCTTCCTGGTCCGCCGGGTCAGCTGGAAGCGAGGAAGTCTTGCTTCCTGGTGAGAAGAAGAGGTTCCACAGGCACCGCCATCGGAGCGGGGACAAGGAGGAGGTTACCTATGCTGGTCGGGACGGGACCCAAGAGGCAAAAGAAAAGTTATCCGGGACCGGAACCGTCGCCGTCACTTGCGATTTTGTCTCCGGCCATACCAGTAGTCCCCAAGAAGCCCATAAAGCAGTTGTTGAGCGAGTACGGGGTTGCCGACGAGAGGTTCGTGCGTTCTATGCTTGCCGACCTGAAAGACATAGACCTCGATCTGAAAGACATATACCTCGACCTGAAAGACATGTACCAGTACAAGGGCGTGACCTTGTGATCTCGAAGCGTCCTAACATTTCCAAGTACGTTGCTGGTATCGCAATCATTTATTTTCCCAACAATTTCTCTGATTATGGGGAACATAATTTCTCAACTCTCTGCGGACCAATGGCAACCCAAGAATAGTTTCTATGACTCTTCTAGTCGTTCCTCGATTTCTTGTGTTTCCCAACAAAGTAATCTTGTCAGCACAACAACACAAAATTAGGTTCTCCCAAGGCAACAAAGCCTCATATCGTTCCACCAATTAACAATAGAATTGGGGAGATGCCAAACTTCAAGTAATATTCAATTTCATGTTTGTGTTTCCATTACAAGTTTCCCTATTATTCCACTACTTGGGAAACACTTAAGAGGTGTGTACCTTACTTGAAAGTCACACCTTCTTTCTGTAGAGCATCGATGGGGAACCGCTATAGTCGGGCCATCACTCGGAAGGAAGAAGAGGAAATCGAGTGAAAATATGAACACCACTGATCCAAATGATTATATAGGTGTCATTATCTCACTTTTTACTCATTTTTTCACTTTGATCCGCCCAACACTCTATATTTTTCAATATGTGCAACAATATATGTAGTACAACAACTTTAATCCATCAATAAAATTTACTCTATAACACTAGCATGGGGGTACACAAATATTCCTTTCAACTTCATCTCTAACCTACTTTTCCTAGTACCAACTCACCCAATATAACCTCGTTAACTCCTTAATGCTCAATCCCCTAGTAATTTACCCAACACTGTATCCAATTTTCATACTTACTACCTTTGGAGTGTTTGTGGTCGAGTGGCATCATGACGGCATTGGCAATTTAAAATTTAAACCAAACTTTAAAGCACCACAAAAAGACATACTAAATAATTTTCCAAGGAATCTCAGAGGTATCTCAACTTTTCAAATCCATTGGAAATTCTTTGAATGACTCAGAAGTAGCCTCAATGAAAAATATTTGAAAATGAAATGAGGTAAAAAGGTATCGTCCAAAAAAATCAAATAAAAGAAAGGGGTCAAAAACATATTTTTAAATGCCCAAGAAAACCGAGTGTTTTGCTCAACCAAACTCGACACTAAAAAATTTGAAAAGAGTTGCTAGTTTTGCAAAAACAATTTCAAAAGTACTTCGGAACCTAGGGCTCTGATACCAATTTTTTGTGGTGACCTGAGAGAGGGGTCCCACAGCGCCGCGACCCCGAGCCAATGAGAAACCGACATGTCACAAATGACATCCCGATAACTCATCAACCAGAAACCGCAAGGCCTTTTGGGTTTAGGTTATTGGTTTACAAAATATTTTCTTGGACAAATCATTCTAGCAACCGAGCAACATATTTTCAAAAGCGGAATTTAAAGTGGGCTAAAGGATTTGGGCTTACAATAGGAGCCCCATTTGGAAAATAAGAAATCACTAGTAAATACAAGGATGAGAGACGCGCCCCAGGTTTACGGGTCTCCCGAAATTTTGTAAATAAGTGAGTGGAAAACAAATAAATAAATAAAAAGTAAACAAATGAGTTTCTTCAAAATCCGATAAGAGACTAAGATCTTAATTTAATAAAGTAAAGAGAAATACGCCAAGCCGGGCCATGTGCCTTCCCTGTACGCTCCCCGACCACATGCTCAAAACCTGCACACTGTTGTAGGGGTGAGCTTTCGTCCTCGCATGCCCAGTAGGGTCCAACCGCCCAACCCAACCATGCTAGGTTTGAAAAAAATAATATACTTGAAAATATTTACTACATAATATTGTGCACGTTTATCGAAAAATACTTTAAAAAGAGGCAACCACAAACATTTGTTTTCTTTTATAAAACATATGCAGTATGCTTCACACAACTTGGAGCTCCGAGATACTTACCTGCCGGCTAAACTCAAACAAATCGGTGACCGACCCGGTTCGTCATCCTTCGAGAACCGGCCAACTACTCTGTAGTCCTTGTGACTACAAGTAGCGAAAGTGTCCATTTCCTGACCCTGAGTCTCCTATGACTGGTTCACTATCGGTACTCACCCTTCCTCGACAAACATAGGAGCACAGCCCCCTCTTGAGGTTCACGGTTATTGACACCGTGGGATCCCTAGGAATCTACGCGTCTAGGTCCATTCACTTTCAGGTCACAAGTACAAACATACAAAGGGTATAGTATCTCAACATGCAAGTCTAGCCTCGGCTAGCCTCGGTTTTCGCAATCAGCAGTTATCAGTTACGAAAACACAGGTATCATGAGGCATCGACTAATGATCAACCAAAAACGTACTTGCAGGCATCATACTATCATAGTAGAGCATTCCACACATAGAAAAGCCTCTAACAAGGAAGGGACAACTCACCCTACCTGGAATTGGAGTGCTCGTCCACATTCGGGTTCATTCTTGACTTTCGATCATTTTTCCAAATCCATGTGCACACGCTCGAGTCCTTTAACAAAAACTAAATCCGATAAGTACTCAATTCATAACTCATTTGCTCAATTTCTTTATGAGTTACCAATTTATCTTGAATTGATAATTCATTGCAACCATTCCCGAACAATTCACTTAACGTAGTAAGCTCATTTGGGATATGATGATCACACTTCTTTCCATGTTAAAATTTCGGTCAACCAGTTTAACCTCATTTTATTTAGCTTTTTAACCTTAAGCAATTAAATAGCAACCACCATTCCTAAATAATCCAAATGATATAGCATTTAAATCATTTGGGATATGGTGACCATACTTGACACATTCACCTTCATTTGTTTAACATTTTTACTTCAAGAAAACAAGCGATAATTACCATTCCCGATGGATTACAATTTTGGGATATGGTAGCTTTAAAGTACTTCACTTGTAATTTACTTCATTTATCGGAATCCAATATCCCAATTTCACTTAATCACATAAAGGTTACCGTTTCTACTACCAATTTCCACTCTCAATTCTCTTAGTTTCCTTATTACTAGCTTCTTAAAGAGCTCACCAAATTAACCATTCTTTGTCCACCTTGCATTACTACCTCTCCAAAATTTATAACAAACTCACTTCTTTAATTAAACAAAGCCAATCCTCAATTTGCAATAAGCTAATTCACATTCGTTCATTCAAGCCAAGTTTCCAACAAAATCAGTTTCATATTTAAGCATTAACCATTCAAGCAGCATAACCGGGTTTCATTTCAAAATACAATTACCACACCAAATCCCGTAGCTTGTTAGAGACCAATACTTACTACTTCTTCTTTTCCAAAATAGAAACCAATTCGTAGTAGCTGCATTCCCCAATCGACAACTGTTTTGGAACACCTAACGAGCATAACAAAAATCAGCAATCCAGCTCCTAACCAAATTCATATCCAAACATGGAGTTCAGGACCCTTACCTTAATCCATTTTCAATGGAGATTGATCCAACAGTTTCTTTTCTCCAAAACTTCAAATTCGCAAAATCCAAAGCTCAGGGTTCTCTAAAATCTCCCAAAACACAGATTCCAAATCCCTCACATTCCAAATCAGACAACATAAATTAGGGTTTTCGGTTTATATCAACCAAAAGGCTTAATCCAAGGAGAGGTGACGAAAATTACCCAATCAAGACTCTTTGAATGTCCAAATGCAGAGCTACGGTTATCCACGCGGCGCATGCAGGAGTTCTGGCTGGAACTAGAGATCGAAACCATGGGGTTTTGGCGAACAACAAAACGCTGACTCCATCTATGGTGGTGGTTTGGCTCAATCGTGGCCGGAGATGGTAAACCTAGCTTTGTAGAAACCAGATCGCCGGCGAAGGCGCGCACGGCATTCTCCAGCTTTGGGTCAGCGGCGAGGCTTTGGAGTGTTGATAAAAAGCTTGCTCTGAGCTCGTTGGTGGCGGTAGTGGGTAATAGAAAAGGTTCAGAGATCGGTGAGAGTCGAGGAACAGTGGCGCGCAGTCTTGGGTTGTCGAGTGTGGAGGCTGCCGGCGGTGCATGTCGATGGTGAGGCTTGGGCTTGGGTCGGATTTGGGTGCCGAATCGATTGGGGGTGGCGGCGACAAGAGCTGGTGGCCGGGCGCTGTGTTTCCGGTGATGGCAGAGGGAAGACGAGAAAGAGATGGGTCGGAGAGAGAGAGAAGAGAGGTGCGGCCGAGAGGGGAAGAGTGAGTTTTGAGATTTTGGGGTTTTTCTAACCCATTTATTCATAGCTCATGAGAAAAGTCCATCTTGCCCTTGCGACAAATTACGAATTTCTCCTAGTTTGTTTTCAGGTTTGGGGCTCGTAACTTGATTCATTTTTCGTCGAAAACTTAGTTATTTCTCAACTCCGTCCTAGGTCCAAAACTCGAGTTCTAAAAATCCACTCTGTCCTTCTTTCAAATTAACTATGACAATCCTTATCTCAATAAGCTCTGATAATCTTCCAGCCCCAAATGGAAGGACATTGGCCGAAACTTAAATTATAAGGCCCAAATCGTGATCTCGATACCAAAATAATTTCCAAAATCGATCAATTCCTTCACTTAAATTACCTTGCGAAAAATCTTATTGGCGTAAAATTACCTTCAAAAATTAAATAAAATTTTCGGGGGCGCACAACCGGTGGGTTGCTTGAGATCTGTGGGTCTAAGAATCCAAGACCATGCATTTCTCTTCCGACACTGGGCGTCCCTGCAGATGACATGCCCGGAGAGAATATTAATGCCCGGGCAACACTTCTGCCCTCACCTGCCGTTTCTTCCGGCTCAGTCATGATTCGCTACCCCTATCTGGCGCGCCAATGTTTCTGGTGGCTTTCTCTGGGTACTTCACTCAGAATACTATACCACATGGGGTACCGATCTAACTCCCAAATCCTGTACCAAGAACACAGCATTAGAGGGATAAAGCGTACCGGACGGTTTATGCCACTCCGATGCTTGAGTAAGATACTAATATATAAATGAATCACATAAATAGTGGATAAGGAGTTATTACCCTAAAAAGGTTGTTGTGCTGATCCTTTTATACCCAAGCCTGGGGAAGGAGTTCCCCATCCTCTCGATGTGGGACGCAGGTTGTCCCTCTGTAGTTATATCAGCCTTCTGTTGTGTAATTAGATGGGTTGTGCTGGCCAGGCCCCGGGCCTAGGGTGTCCGGGGTGACATCTCCCATAGGCCCCGTCATGGTGGGTTGTGGACCCGGCCCATGGCATGGTACCTGGGTATCCCTACGGGTCCTAGTTGATAGTGCCAAACCTAGTAAAGTATGTCTAGTATGTACAATCAGTAAATGCAATGACCAAGCAAAACTAAGATAGATAAAATTGTCATAATCCCAACAACAAATATATTCAAAGCAAAATGCCTAAGTTTAGATGAATGAAAATTAGATATAAACCTTGCCTCATTAAGTTGTACGAGTTAGTTTCTTGAAGTTATTGTAAGTTTCTTGAACTTACTGTGATTTTGATATTAAACTATGATTAAGCTGTGTGAGTTTCTTGAACTTTGAAGTTTATTTTCCTATAAAACACATATTCAACCCAACTACACAGAGAATATGTCGAACACGGTACAATGTACAAATAGCAAAGAAACTTACAGGTAATAGATGTTACGTCCCGAAGCACAAATTATCGGTTTACTAGTCTTTCGGACGGTAAACAACATTTACTTTTACTTTTAACTCCGTTTCAATCTTTTAGGGGGCCCTAAAAGTTGACTTTTTCTTTTTTTGGATCAGTTTTTGAGAAAAATTTCCTCACAAAAATTGTAGAGGAAATTAAACCAAGTTCGTGGACATGTGGCACGCTAAAATTGGAGTTCGTATGTGGAAGTTATACGCAAAAAACTAAAGTTACTGTTCATGGTAACTTTCTATATAATGGGAGAGTTACTGTGGTAGTTTCTATTTTCAGAAACCTACCCCCCGGTCACTTTCTCTCTCCTCTCCCTTTCTCTCTTCCCGGTCCCGTCGGCTTTGGCCGGCGGTTTCTCCTCCGTCCGGCGACAAATTTGGACGCCGCCGGGGGCAATAGAACCCTCTCCCCTTCCTCTTCACGTCTGTGGTACTTTGGTGGTGCAATTTGGACCGTAGGAGGCGCAGCAAGGCGATGAATGCGGTGGCTACTTTGGGTCTCTGACGATTTCCCATTTTCTAGCGATTTCCGATCGTGCCACCACCCATTTCTTGGAGATCTCTTCATCGTGGTTCGACCCATGCCTGTGAGTAGCTGCAATTTTGCTGGATTACGGAAAATCGACGACGAGAAGCATCTCACAGATTTAAGGTAAATTCTGGTACTTAGACTTGAAATTGAGCTATGTCACAGTTATGAAAGATGTTTAGAATGTTTAGATGATGTTATGGATGAAATTTGGTAACCAGATTTAAGGTTGGAACAGGCGGCGCGTGGGGCCCACGTGCAGTCGCCTGTGGCGGCCCGTGGGGGCGCATCCGGCCGTTCCTGGCGGCTAGTGTTGGTTTGTTGGGTAGTACATGTTATTTTGAATGTATAGATATGTGTTTAGTGGAAATCGGAGAAGTTTTGGGTATTAATCGGAATTTCTGAAGTTTTGGGATTTCCAAATTGTGATTCGAGAAGATTGAACCGTTGGATTGTTTTCAATTTTCACTGGGATGTTAGAATAATTAATCTGGCATAACCCTGAAAGTTAGGATTGATTCCGATGTGATTTCGGTTAGTTGAGGAATTATTCGTGCGAGGAGTTTTCGGATTTTATATTGGAATCGTATTTAATTGCCGAATTATTATTCACGAATTATAATTATGTACAGGGTGATGTATCGAGCTACTGCTCGATGAAGAAACTTGTATGCGTGGTCGCCAAAATAGTACTATGAGTGGACACTTTATTTTTAAAAGAATATGCATGCAATATTGTTTCGTAATTAATTATTACGTTTCTGTATCTGAGAATATAAATTGGTTTATTGATTTGGATTTTGGATTTTGAATTTGATTATGATTTATCTCGGTTATAATTTCAGAATGATTTTGGCTATACGTTTTAAAAGGATATTGCGAATTTCGAAATAAAGTATGATTTACAATTTATTAATGATTTTCGACGAATTATTTTCCGAGGTGGTTTTCGGAATTAAATATATTTTTATTCGTCGATTTGTGATTTCTGAAAGATTTTAAAAATGGGATTTCGATGGAGATATATTTCTTATTTGTTTATCGACCTTTGGTTTTGGCATTGGGAATGCCTTAATGATGATTTTGGATTTGGTTTTGTTTCTGATTTATGATTTATAATTTGATCTCGCCTATTTGCTATTGATTTGAGATTATCTTGATGTGTGGGACCCATCATTGATTTTAGTGGAATTATCACGAGATTTACCGAATACGGTTGGGAATCGTACTCGTGCTTTCTTTGGCGAGATTTGGGGAAGCTTTTTGAATTTATGGATTTACTGGTTTTCGAATATTTTTCTTTCACCATACTTGGGTTGCTTTATTTTTAGTTCTCCTCCTCATGTGAGTGGCAGTCGAGGCTCCTCCTCACTTATTTTGTGTTTGTGAGTCGAAGTCGAGGATAGAGACTGGGAGGCTCCGACCCGAGTCTGGGAGACTCCTTCGTTGTATGGTGATATTCATCTTCCCATTATATTATGTTTATTCTTAACTAGTGGGGCTAGTATGCTTTCACGAGATTTCGAGAATAAGGAAATATGTTTTTCTAAACGTTGCATGCATCGAGATTTTATAAGTTTAACTACGTGGGAAAGTATTAAAGCTTTGCTTCATTTAAATTATCTTGATTATTTATTTTTGTCCACTCACACTAACGTGTTTTTCAATTACTTTTCCCTAGGCCATTCGGTTTCAAATGCCCAGTGTGCAGGCTAGATTAGTTGAGGTCGGGGGTACATGGAGTCGAGGCATAGTCATCAGCATAGCTTCCGCGTATTCATTTTATTTATGTTTTCCTTGTTTACCTAGTGAATTAGAATTGCTCTGATAACCTGTGGGATTAATGTTATCAAGTTTCTCTTTGTCGACCCTCCATTGCTCACGACCTTCGGGGAAGACCAAAATGAGACACTAACCTCAAGGCACAAGGCCTTGACTTCCTTTACATATGCTCCATAATAGCTCAAGATGCTCATGTAAAGATCAACTCCATTGAGAAAGATATAACGTCCAAAGAGCAATGCGTCACAAATAACCCATAAAAGAATAAGAACAAAGGTCCTCCATTAAGATCATAGGCTTTGCCACCTCCAATACACCCAAAACTGCCCTACAATGGCCTCCATTGAAGAATTGAAGTGCAAGAAGTCCAACCACCCAAGTGAACAAAAACTAGTGAGTGCAGCGAAATTCCACCTTTCTGTCTTCAAATGCTCATATCTCAGACATAGAAAGTGATAAATAAGTGAGACTACTTGGAATAGAAAGTAGACTTGGAGAGCTTTCTATCCATATAAAGTGAGCCACCTATATCCAACTGAGATGAAAAATACACATGGTTAAAGTTGCCAACTTGTAATGAAGTCTGCTGCTGACCCTCAGTCACCAAAACTGCAATAAGTCGGGTTCCAGAGGTGAAAAGATAGTGAGACCAACTGAAAATGAAAGTAGACTCATCGAGATACCTTCTATTAAAATTTTACTGGAAAATAAATTCTGAGTCAAAAATCGTTGGCCTCCAAACTCACTGTTGTGTTCTGCAGTTTCTGCTGTGCCCTGTTTCTGACCTCTGTCATTTGGAACACTATATCTGAAGCTAGGAAGGTTCAAATCAAAAGCTGTTTCTCCTGTATACAGAAGACAGGTGAAGACACATCTCTGAAAAAATTTTAGCTCCAAATTGCTTGGGATGTAGAAGGTGTAGCTTCCCAAAGTCACTGTACAGAAGCTGTCTCTGTTCTGACCTCCATACATTGACCATTGAATAACTGAAGTTCCAGAAACTCAACAAGGCTAAAATTTTGGCACAAGATAGTAGACCCATAGTATAATAGTTTAAGAAATTTTCAGCTCAAATTACCATGTATATTGAAAACTATAGTTTCCCAAATCAACTGAATATCTGAACAGAAACTGCCCACTGCAGAATTCATTCTCCTTCACATTTTCAACTCCATACACCTCCCATCCTCCCAAAAATGACTCAAAAGCTTTATTTACAACAAAGATAAACTACGAAAGAAAGAAATACTACCGATGATGTGCTAGGGTTGCCTCCATAGCGAGCGCTTTGTTTAAGGACTTCATTGCCGGTCCATAAAACGTGAACTTTGTCAAGGTGGATACTTCTCAAGTGCGACCACCCTATTGTTTGGGGCTAAGGGACTCCTTGATTTGTCATAGAGGCATGGCCAAGAGCTATCCATGAATATTGCAATTGATGACCAAAAGTGGAGCTTCTTAATCTTCCTCTTCTTCTTAATTTTTCTTCTAGGAACCAACCTTGTCCTCTCCTTCAAAAGTGGTGTAGAAATGATGCTCTTAGGAACAATAGGTGGTAGAAGCTCTTGAGAGTGATGGGAAAGGTTGAGTGCAAGTGCTCCACTTCCTTTCCAATCCATCACCTCATTGTAGAAACATTGACCACTTAATGGCGGATTGAGAGGTAAAAGTACCTTAATATCAATATTCTCATTAAGAACATAAGTGCTCAATGTTCTACTCTCTACCTTGGGAAGCTCATGATGGATCTCCTTGGATGTGGGAGGAGAGAAAACCCTTGGTTCTTCAATTTCCTTATCATCACAAGGCATTGAAAGACTTTCTTCCTCCTTGAGAATATCGGCCTCAACGATTAAGGGATCATGGTGTAAGTCTTCAAGCTCCACATCCTCCTCACTAGACAAGCTATCCTCTTCTTCGGAATCATCTTTATATTTCTCTTCTTCATTGTGAAGATTAGATTTCCAATATTACACCGGTTTCTCCGAAGTGTAGTCTCTCAACCCACTTGCTTCAAAATTTCCATAACCAAGCACACTTTCTTGTACATGAACATCACACTCTCGTTCTTGAAGAGGTAACTCTTGCTCATGATGCTCAAAATATACTCCTTCTCTTGAATTAGGCTCCACTTGATCAAAGAAAGAATCTTGCTCATGACAAATGGTGAATGGTGGCTCTTGTGCAAGACTAGGCTCAAGTTTCTCATTGGAATGTGAAGACATGTCTTGAGAAGCTTGCAATTGAGCATTGAAGGCTTGCAATTTAGCATGCAATCGAGCTTGGGAGGCTTGCAATTGAGCATTAGAGGCTTCTAATTGAGCTAGTTCTTCTTCAAGTGATGGTTTCATAGGCTCAAAAGCTTGCTCTTGTGGATATGCTTCGGGTACACATGTCTCTTGATACATCCCCATCTTGTACTCATATTCTTGCATAAAATCCGGGTACTCAAACCTCAAAGAACACTCAAAAGGTGAATGCCACAGAGAATTACACAAAGCACAAGGTTGGTTGTAACAAGGCATAGGACTCTCGGCATAGGGATTCCATTCTTGATAACCTTCACCATCATAACTTTGTTGCTCATATCCCCTATGATCATCCCATCCATAGCTCCATCGATCCATAACTCAAAGTGATAATAAAAATAAGTACCTATGGATTCCCAAGAGTGAGATTAGTAACCAACAATTAAAAACAAAATAGAAAACTAAGCACATAAAACATAACAACTAATAAAAATAACAATTTTTTTTTTAATAACAAAGAAACAAAAATATGCCAAAGTGACCTAGAACCGATTTACCAAGGGATTAAGGCTATTAAACCCTAATCCCCGACAATGGTGCCATTGACTTGATACACATTTACGCAAGCGTACGTATCATTGTCAAGATAGCACTATGCCAAAAAGGCCTTCAGACGACACACTTCAGATGACAAAAGTATTGTTTTATGTCGTCTGAGTTTTTCGGACAACATAATTTTTTTTTCTGTTGTCTGAATATAGACTAAAACCATACTGGTTTAATTTGAAAAAATGGTGAGCATTCAGACAACACATTTTTGTCGTTATAGAAGATGGTGATTTCCTATCTCAAATTTGGAGGGATATCCAAAAGTTGATTAAGTACTTTTCCCTCTCAAATATCCAAGCCCTAGTTGACTGAAAAAATGTTGCAACATTCAGACAACATTTAAATGTTGTCTAAGTGTGAAAAAAATTTCAAGTTATTTTGACTTGTGCTTTTTGATATAGAGATAGACCTCGACACCTAATTAAAGTCATTTTCTCTCGTCCTCCAACTCTCTCAGCTCGACCTAGTTAGAACCCGCGAAAATGAAAAACTCAAACACCAGCCTCTCTCCTTCTCTCCCAACTCTCTGGATTCTTCTTCTTTGTCTCTCCTTCTTCTTCTTAGTCTTTACTTCATGTTTTGCATCTGGATTAATGGAGCTCTCCAGCAACAAATAGAGCTATTTTCGATTCGGATATTGGTAAGCAATTTAGGGTTTCAATTGCTTTTTAGTTTAGGTTTTCGACTGGGTTCAATGTTCGATAGATTTTAGGGTTTTATCTGCAGATTTTGGGTTTGCTTATTATCCAAAATTTCGATTAGGTTTTTCTTCTATTTGGGGATGGGGTGATTGAAATGGATATAGCTATATTGGGGTTTTGTCTTCGATTTAGTGATGTGGTTTTCCTTCGATTGAAATGGATTTATGTGTTGGGGTTTTGAATATTTTGATTTCCATGTTGTTTGACAAGAACTCTTTCTTCTTTCAATTAAAACTGTTTTGTATTGAAAAAATCATGGTTTTATCAATAATTGCATTGCTGTTCTTCTACTAGATCATGTTGATATATAAGCATGTAAATGTTGTTGAATATTTACATACAGTTCAATGCAAGAAAGTTTATATTAACAAGCTTATTGCAATTTTAGACGGCTAGCTTATTTCAAAAAGGAGTTTGACAGCAGCTATGTGGGATTTATGGATGGAGCTAAGTGGTTGGTGGAGAACACTGAAATCCTTCGTTGTATGCAGCTATCTCCAGTAAGTTCAAATTTCCTATCTTTTCAAGTAAGTTCGTTCTGTTTCAGTCATTCCAAGAGTTTGGGTGTGATTGTTGTAAATTTGGTATAGGTGGCTGGATTTGTGAAATACAAAGTGGGTGTTAGCAATTGGAATTTTATTTGCTGTAGCAGTTGATTGGCTGTATGAGCTGCTGAAAGCTAAGGCTTGAGGTAGGGAAAGCAAACTTTTCTCTATAGCTTTGATTCTGATTTGGTATGTAATTGGTGTGATTGTGTTGGAACGTTTTCCTCTGCAATTTTTAAGTGCAATTTGACAAGCAGAGAGTCACACCCCAAACATCCTACCAGATTGTACGTAGATGGTTTAGTTTAGTTACTACTGGGATATGAAAAGCCAAATGGGGTTGTAATGCTTCATGCATCCTCTTTGTATTCCTTTGTTTACTGTCCAATGTAGTAGCTATTCTTTTGGCTTGTAAGCTAGTTCTTTTTGTTGTGTCTCTCTTGTTTTCTCTTAAAACAAACCACGTTTTAAAATCAAAACTTCATATTGTGGTTAAAACAGCTTTGCTGAATTTTCTGAGAAAGTTGCTGATCTGTTAAATTTGAGCTTTGTGTTGCCCTACTTACTGATCTCCAAATGTCGTGAAATTTGGATATATTTCTTTTCTTCTAGTTAAAAAATTATCTGGAAATTTTCATCTTATTTGGATGTATAATGAATCTTCAGTGATTTTTCTTTTGAGTCTGGTCTGCTTTGGCAAAGTTCCAGAATTTTTAGTGTACCCTCTAATTTTCTGCTGAGATTTGAACTTCTATTTGAATCATTTAACCTATGGTCTTTGTATATATTGAACTAGACATTCCAATAGTTTTTTCAAAATTGATTTCTTGTCAATTGGTTGTAAAATGAATTTTTGGTGGATTTTCTATTTTGACTTTGCTGCTGCTATATTTTTCTAAAACCTGACAGTTCAGTCTATTTGCATCCATCGTTTCCCTTACTTCTTGAACTTCGATTAGTTTGAAATTTTAGTATGTCGTACCTTGATATGTCAGCTTTCATTCTGAAAAATTTCAACTTCATTGTTGCACAAATGAATTTTTCGTAAATCCTCAAAGCCAAACTGTTCTTGCCTAAATGTTACACTTTAAGTTGTGTCAAATTTGGTCTTTTTCTGAATTTATTTTGCACGAGATCACTGGGGAATGGAGCCTATGAACTCTGGGGCAAGTAGAGCTAAGGTGAGTCTAGTAATAATGGATCCTTTTCCAAAAATGATGATGAACTGTTTGATTTATTGTCTCTGAAAAACTGTGCACCCAGAAATTGATTATGGTTCAGTTTCATTGTTCTATATCCCAAACGGTGTGTTTTGATTCTCTTCCTTTGATTGAATTTTGTTGCAGAAGGAGTTGAAGCACCTGAAGGTTTTGAGGATGGCAGTGATTTACATGATGATGTGTGTACTGAATCTGTACGAGTACGCGAAGAAGAACTTGGGGCCTCTGAGATCGATTGTGTGGACTATGGAGGTTGCTATGATCAATATTGTTGCTCCAATCTACTGCAGATTCAAAGGAGTGCCTAATGATTTCCTTAGTTTACTCAACACGAAGGTAAATCACTCTTATCCCTTCTTACAAGCAAAAGAAGAAATACAAATTGTATGGAAGTAAGGAACCAGAAGTTTCTCTGATTCATTAGTTTCTTTGGGATGAATTAAGTACAGTGTTAGCTTTTCACACTTCTCCATGCTTTGGGCAAAACTAAAACCGGTGGTGAATTGTAATTTGCTAGTGTACATACAAGGGAAGTCTCCACTAGGTTTGGCACTATCAATTAAGACCCTTCGGTACTCCCCAGTACTATGCCATGGGCCGGGTTCACGACCCACCATGGCGGGACTCATATGGGATGTCACCCCGGCCACCCAGGGCCCAAGGCAAGGCTAGCACAGCCCATCTAATTACACAAACAAGAGAGCTGATATGGCATCAGAAGAACAACCTGTGTCCCACATTGAAGATAGGGGAGACTCCTTTCCCATGCTCGAGTATAAAGGCATTAGCACAACTAACTTTTACGGGTAATAACTCCTTTGTCCACTATTTGTCTGATCTATATATATATTGATTACTCACTCAGGCATCGGAGAGGCGTAAACCGTCCGGTACGGTTTACCCCTCTAACTCTGTGTTCTTGATTCAGGATATAGGAGTGGGATCGGTACCCCAGGCGGTATAGCATTCTGTGTGAGGTACCCGGAGAAAGCCACCAGAAACAGCTAGACTTGATGTGAATGCTGCTATATGAGAATGCTAATAACACTACACCAAAAACCTCAACACACTACACTTTTTGCACAACAAAAAAAAAAAAAAGTGATGTGTGATGAAGAAAAGTGAATCAGACAACATGTTTAGTAAACCTACGTTGTATAAGGTGGTTAAAATTCTGAAGTTTTTGTTTAGAAGACCATTGCACAACGGTTACAAGAATAATCTGTTGTGTGAATCATAAAAAAAATAGCGGCAGATTTCCCTCCTAGATCGACTCAAATTTGGCTCCAAATTGGTACTACATCGTACAACAGTATAGTTATATCTGTTGTATGAGAGTAGCATGCAAAACATGATACAACGGTTTTTAACATTTTGTTGTGTGATAAAGTGGGAAATATTTGAATGTGCCTGTATTTGGCCCAAAATGGCACTGAAGCCCCCCAAAAACCTCCAAGTTTTGATTGAAATATAGCACCAGATTGATGATCCCACAACCAAATGAGTTGTTTCTGTTGTGTGAATGAGCATTGCCTAGCATGTTACTTTGGTTGCATATTATAGCGGGAACTTTTCCCTCTTTGGAACCTTAGCTGAGGTTTAATTTATTCACAATCAGACAACAAAACTTCGTCTTTATGTTGTCTGATTCATAAAGCAAAAATTAAAAGCCCGCCTTAGACAACTTAGTTAGCTAGCTAGGTTTATTGGATTTGCTCTCTCCCCGTCAACACTTTGTCAAAATAGCCGTTTCCTCTCGTCGAGCAGCTCTCTTCTCAACTTCATCAAAAACCATCACTCTCTCATGAAAACACCATGGATCTCTCATGAAAACACCATAGCTATTTGTCTCCTCTCACTCCACCATAGCTATTTGTCTCCTCTCACTCCCACTTAGACAAAATAAGGGTTTTTCTTCGAATCGTTTCCATCAAAGACTTCTCCATCACTTTCTTCACACTTCACAGTCCCTTCCCAAAAACGTCGACTTCCCTTAAACATCGCACTTTGGCTCTCTCTCTCTCTCAAGCTCTCAGCATCCCCAAAAACTTCATAATGAAGGGCAAAATAACACACGCACTCTCTGTCTCTCTCTGTGTTCCTCTCGTCCTGCATATCGAAGGAGCTCAAATCCAAAGTCTGAGCAAAGCAAATTTGCTCAACCCTAATGAATATGTATTCTTTCCTTTTCAATTTCAATTTCTAGGTAATGGGTAAAACCAAATTAGGGTTTCTTTCTGAGTTTTATTTTGGGGTTTCTTGAGATCTCACGATGAACACGAGAGGCGAGCGCAGCACCTGCAGTCGTAGATTTATTGCTACTAATCGAGCAATCAAAAGGTGGAGGAGATCCAGCCTGGCACGAGCGGCCAAACCCTGACCGTCAAGGTCGTCACCACCAATCCGGTCGAGAGGTCACCTCCAAGAATGGCGGCCCTCGATCCTCTCTCTCCTCTCTCCCTCTTCAGCCCCCTCGCATCACTGAGTGCCTCGTTAGCGATGAGACTGGAACCATTGTCTTCACTGCTCGCAATGACCAAGGTACGTATATGGACTCTTAGTCTTGGCTGAGTGCTTAAGGCTTTTAGGTTTCAACAGTTTAGAATGAGAATTGCACTTCTGGGTTTGTATTGGTTCATGAGAAATTTAATTTGTGGAAGCGAATTTTTGCATTCGGTTTCATTTTTTTTCATACCAGATTATAACGTTTAACATTTCTATGTGTAAATCTTTGTGGTGGATCTTCAGATCTATGTTTCTAGGGATTTTGTTGAATTAAAGTTAAGGTGTTTATGGATCTCTGATATTGCTGTTGTTTTTGGTCCGACTTGATTAGCTATGCATATGAATGTTGAATGTGTCCTATATTTGTATATATCATATCACAGTTGTAGGGTGTTGGGTTGTTGTGTTGTGGAATTGTGGGTGTGGTTGATATGACAATAGGATTGTGGAGCATTTGTACCCTACAGAATGCAAAGATTGACATTATGAAGCCTGGTACCACTGTGATTCCACGCAATGCAAAGATTGACATGTTCATCAAGGGTACTATGAGGCTTGCAGTTGATAAATGGGGTAGTGTTGAAGTCACAGAACCAGCCAGCTTTGAAGTCAAGGAGGTCAACAATCTTTCTCTTGTCGAGTATGAATTACTTAGTGTTGCTGAATCAGATCAGAAAAGCTAATTTGATGAAAGACTGAATGATGGGTATATTGTGAGAGTGGATATTAGTGAATTAGTAGCAAATCTGTGGGATGCCTCTCTGATAGTTCTCAACTGTTTTTTCAGGTGAAAAGTGGAAAAAGTAGCTTAGAGCAGATATCTAGAGTTTACGGAAATCAGGTAATATCTTTGTCTAGTTTTAGGTGCATGCCCATAATGCTTCAATTCATTTATATTCTGTTGAGATGATCTACACAGTTTCACGACATGGTATAAAAGTTCTTTGATAACATTGTGGTTCCAATTAATTATAATAGTTCAATTTTGTGCATTTTATATGCATTGTTTTCCTTGTTGATCATTACCTTGGCTTATGGTTGTTGTAGTATTTCAAGAATTCATTTTAGCTCTAGTAACATGACTTGGAAACTACATGATTCACCCCACCCCGTGTACTAGTGTTTTTGCTTTTCACTTGATCTTAATTAGCATACTTGATGCTTCAACTGGCTTTGATCTGCCGGTCAAAATAGGATTGACTGGATTATCAACTTGATTTTTAATGATCCTCAACCGCCAAACATTTGGCAAAGAATTTTCTCATTTCTGTTGCGGATTGTATACTCAAGTTGTCCTCTGTCTGTGCAATTGTAACCTACCAAGTTTATTTATACTGAATAATTCTTTATTATATTCATTTCTGTTCAGATCATTTTTATGTAGGCCTCTTCCTCTTTTCTGTGTATATATTTACTACCTGTTTAAAGAATAGTCTGCACGTTTTTTCCGCTAAATATGTTCTTTTGCTAAACATCACTTAATGTTGATAAAGCACTTATATGATAGCTATTTGCATCTTGTGATCCAGGTTCTACACATGGATAGGAATGACTATTACGGAGGAGAGTGTGCATCACTTAATCTTATTCAGGTCCTATTTCTGCTGCTTAATCTTTAACTGGTGACCAAGTACTAGTTTTATACTTCTATTATGGTGCCTCACTGTTTTACCTAACCTTTAATTTTGAGTTTTTTTTTTTGGTGATCTTTACACTTTTCTGGCATCTCTGGAAGAGGTTCAGGGGAGATGATAAGCCCCCAGCCCAGTTGGGCTCTAGTAGGGATTATAATGTGGACATGGTCCCTAAGGTATGTTTTGTCTGTCATATTCTACATTGCTTTGCATTGTTCTTTGCTCACAAGCTACGGGTTAGTTTTATTTGTTTTAAGTTTCCCTAACCTGTTTTATTTTCTCTGTGTAGTTTATGATGGCCAATGGAACTCTAGTGCGTGTCCTCATTCATACAGATGTTACCAAGTATTTGTCCTTCAAAGCTGTGGATGGCAGTTTTGTCTATAATAAAGGAAAGGTAAAACTTTTGCCGACTTGCGATAATTCTTGATTATTCTTACACATTGATGTATTAAATTGATCTCAATCATTATGAGTGGTATATCCATTGCAATAGGTTCACAAGGTTCCAGCAAATGATATGGAGGCACTTAAATCTCCACTCATGGGTCTATTTGAAAAGCGCCGTGCATGCAAGTTCTTCATAGAGATGATCGCTACCTGGATGAACCTGCACTGGATACTGTGAAAAGGATGAAGGTAAGTACTGGCTAAGATGAGTTGTTTTTTGTATCTAGATCTTTAGTTTTGTGTATCAGATGTTTCGTCATTGTCATGCACTTGAGTTTTCCCTATTGTTTATCTATTGCACGTTTTCAAGGAGGATCTCCATACATTTATCCTTTGTATAGACTAGGAGAGCTTCCTCAGGTCTGTCACTCTGTTTTTATATTCGAGTATAACTGTTGTGAAAGTCAATAAGGATATTCATTTCTTTTCTGAGTGGGGCTTTATGCAGGCATTTGCACGACTTAGTGCGGTTTATGGTGGTACTTATATGCTTAATAAACCTGAATGCAAGGTACTCCTACTTTCCTTCACATGTTTTATGGATTTAACACTATTTGCAACTATTGCATCACTTTTTTTTTTCTCTACTCTATAATTGGAAAGTGCTGTGCTCATGTTATTTGGTCTAGACACTGAGTTGTCTCGTGCCTGATGCTAGGTGGAGTTCAATGAGGAAGGGAAAGTTATTGGTGTCACATCTGAAGGTGAAACTGCCAAGTGCACTAAAGTTGTCTGTGACCCTTCTTACTTACCCAACAAGGTAAATTGTTATGATTCTTCTGAGTTTGCATAAAATTTGAGGTTCTGGTTATTGCAGTAAATTGTTAAGAAACAATATCTGGTTATTGCGGTAAATTGTTCAGAAACAATAAATATTTTGAAGACCTTATCGTCATGTGTGTTCATCCTCTAACTTCAAGATTTAATTTATAATATGTGTTCCAGAAATATTAATATGGTTTTGAATTTAACATAACTTTCCTGGAGATTTACATTTGTTGATTTCTTTTACATTCATACATGATATTTCAGCCATCTGCATTCATCTACCTTTTCATTTGGGCTTTTACTAAAATCTATTCTTGTTTGTGCTAGTATCTTATGTGCATGTTGAAGATCGACTGAAGATGGCGATGAGCGTGAGAGGAGAGATGGAGAAGCTGAGCGTGGAGCAGTTGAAGGCAGTGAAAGAGCAAACTGATCTGGAGCAGTTGAAGTCATGTGTGTTCATCCTCTAACTTCAAGATTTAATTTATAATATGTTTTCTTTGTATGTATAAAAACTAAAACTAATCAAAGGGGGGACAAAAATGCTCCTCTTGACTCTAATGCATACCTTAAACTGCTTTAAAGTAGGGCTACTCTTTCTTTGCTTATTAGTTCTTCCTTTTTTGTTGTTGTTTTCTTCTAATTACGAAATTGTAAAATTGATATGCAGGTTGCTTCTAAGAAGAAAAGCATTTCTGATGAAGCTGGGTTAGTTTTGCAAGCAAAACTGAAGCAGATGGCTCCTACAGCACAGTAGGAGACAAGGACTTTTAATATGTGTGTTGTGGTATTCAAGTTAAGATCATGGTGAAGTACTGGTGACTTGGGAGTAGATTATGCTTGTTTTGATATAGAATTCAAACATCAATTTAGAGTTGTGGTTTGCACGCTTGAACTGGTGCGGTTTTGTTCCCTTACAAATGGGATTAATTCTCTTCTGCTCTTTAAAGACTCGTGTTGTGGTGTATCATTGCAGAACTACTTACAATTTACAATTTGCTTTTTCCAGCTTCAAATGTTGTGTGGTGTATCATTTGATGAACTACTGTTCATTTGGTAAATGGACTAAATGAATGCACAATTTAATTTAGGAATGGGATGTTCAAATGATCAGACAACAGAATAGATATAATGGCGACTGCACGAATGGCCAAAATTGGGGCAAATACACTGCAATCATTCATATCACACATCGGTTTTTAACAAATTAGTGTCTTCTAATTTATACTCACACAACAGAACCAATTGAACTCTGTTGTCCTAAAGTTCATCACACAACAGATATAGTCCAAGAACTGAAGTTTGAAGATCAATCAGACAACAGACGAAATAAAAAAATGTTGTCTGATACACTTAACATACAACAGCTTAAAACTGGCACGGTTGTCTGAAGACAGCGCCTCAACTGCTGCGTAGCTGCGCTTGGCATCTGCCGAGCCATCTGCCGAGCTATCACACAACAGTTATAACACATACCTATTGTCTGGCTGTTTATCACACAATTGTGTTCCACCGTTGTCTGATTTTTCATCAGACAGCGGCTCGCTCTACAACGGTGGGTCTCCAAATCCCACAACGGTTTTCTGCCGTTGTCTGATAACATTTTTGGTGTAGTGTAAGTAACTAGTTTCATATTTACCGGCATAACAGAATTCAGCTTCCTCTACTTGTTAACCTCTTTGCTCAATCTGCCAGTTTAGATTTAAAGGTTGTTTGTTGTAGGAAAGGACGTGGTTGTGAGTACTGCTATGTTTGGATATAAAATTAGACCTGGATTATGCTTAATTACAAAGTCGAAATGGGATATTGATTTTCGTTTGTAAACAAATTTTGGAGATGGTAGTTGTGTTATTTGGTTAGTAGATAGTAAGTGTTATTTTGATGCTTTCGCTTATGATACTGATTTACTTTGCTATACATGAAATCCATGGTAATGAGACCAGAAAATTCATGCAAGGACTTTTATGACTGGTGCTGGATGAATAGGAGCTAGATTGCCAAATACTCATGGAATTTAATGTTCCTAATCCATCTATTATTTTTCTGTTTTCATTAATAGTTTAATAAACCATAGTCGTATGACTCAAATGATTTTTTGATGCTAGTTATGGGTTTTGTATATATGCCTTTCTGCATTCCTTACATTCACTGATGTTCTATTTGATCAAAACCTGGTAGATCTCCTATGAGTAAGAATTTGTATGGTACAAACAAAATGATTGTTAGTAACTGGGCTTAAAATGATTGCTTGCTTGGGTTCTTCTTTTTGGTAAAGATTTAAGGGGAATGATAGCAACAATTAATATAAGAGACTAAAACTTGGATTTTGAACAAGTTTGGTGTTTTCTGTTTACTACAGGAGCTCCGTATTTATTGTGGCTACTTGAGTTCTGTTTCTATCTTTATCATCGTATGCATCTTTTTTCTTTATTTGAGTTCTCCAAATGTGGATGAGCTTTCTGACATAACTGAAAATACATTCACTAAACAACAGGTATTTGGTCTTTTCTTTGTGGTTGAATCTCAGTTAATCAATTAGTAAGCCCTTATTCATGGTAATAAATAGGATTCATACTAAATGTAATTTTCTGGTGATATATGATTGTATAGGTGATCAAGATGGAGGTTGACTATATCTGAAATTTGAAATGGGAAATCCCATTGTTCGGACATACTTGAGGTAATGTTGGTTCTGAAAATCATACACTCATTTCCGGTCATGTTATATTAGTTCATTTCTACAAGACTGGCATCTTAATTGAGATTTCCTATCAACATGTTATGTTTGTTTCTCCCCTATTTTGGTGATAATCATGCATGCTTCTGTGTAGGAAGCTGTCAAGGGACAATTATGGAGATTACGTGATCCCCAGGGGAAGCCACCAGGTGTAATGTAGTAGTATAGCTAGCTAGTTCCTATATTTAACTTGTGTCTAGTAGAAATTCTTCCTTCATTAAGTATTTGGACTTGTCTGCAGATTCAGATTAGTAGATATGAGCCATTTTGAACTGATGCTCATGATTAGGTTTGTGTACATGAGACAATGGTGGATTAGTGAAAATCGCAATGAATGATTTTGGATGTGTATTTTATGGTTTTATGAATGGGCAATTTTAATTTTCAGATGCATGCATCCCAATTGTAACAGGGGACTACTAATATGTGTTATCTCAAATTGCAAGCTACAACAAAGCACACCAAAATGTGTGGTTGCAGCTGAACAAAAACAACACAAAAAACAATTAGAAGTCTATTGTCTTTTTGGCATTGAGACGACAGAAAATTGTAGTCTAAATGGCAAAACAATAACATAAGTTAGACGAAAGTGTTGGCAAAAGCGTATAATAACAACAAATAAGTGTGGTTGGAATTAATCACAGACAATATAAAATACCTAATAAAAGACCTTTCACACAACACTTAAGTGTCGTATGAATGTACCCTAGACCGACATTTAATTGTAGTCTGTTAATGTCTAAAAGTTCGGCGGTAGCTGAACCTTTGTTAACGTTGATCTGGTTGGTGGATCGATACTTGTGATGCTCTCAAAGGTTCCGCTACCTGTCAAGTAAAATACAAAGGGCGTCAGAGGGAGACCGCGCTGGGCAGTCTTCAACTCTCCGATGCCTAAGTTAGTCAATGTATTTATGTTGACGAAGTAACAGTAGGTAAGTATTGAATGCGTAATTAATGAGGAGAGAGGAGAGAACCTTTTATAGGTGAGGAGGAGGCTGACCTCCTCCTTGTTTTCGATGTGGGACTGATGTGCTTCAGTTCCCAGCTTCAGGAGCTTCTGATGCTATCTTGGCGCGGCGCGTGGCGGCGCGTCAGCGGTGATCTGGGGGTGATCCGATGCTGAGGTTGTAGCCCCCCTGGCGGTGTACCTGTATGTCATTCCTTTGGTTGGAATTAGTACCTTTGGTGGTACAATGAGCGTGGCCCATTATAGATAATTATGCTTCCAAATGTACATGTATGAACAATCGTATGCTGTTTGCAAGATGACCAGAAGGTTCCGCTAGAGGTTTTGTAGCGGAAGGTTCCTCGCTGGAAAGATGGCGAGGGTGAAGTTCCGCTGGCAGGGTTTCGCTCAACGGAGACTTCGTCACTTGGAAGATGACAAGGGAGAAGTTCCGCTGGCGGGGTTTCGCTCAGCGGAGACTTCGTCACTTGGAAGATGACAAGGGAGAAGTTTCGTTGGCGGGGTTTCGCTCAGCGGAGACTTCGTCACTTGGGGGATGACAAGGGAGAAGTTCCGCTGGTGGGGTTTCGCTTAGCGGAGACTTCGTCACTTGGAAGATGACAAGGGAGAAGTTCCGTTGGCGGGGTTTCGCTCAGCGGAGACTTCGTCACTTGGGAGATGACAAGGGAGAAGTTCCACTGGCGGGGATTCGCTCAGCGGAGACTTCGGACGGTTGATTCATCCCAAGTGGTTACTTCCACCAGACGCTTCGTCTGGTGGTGGTTGACACGTGTCCAACCCATAGAGGGTTAGCGTGCGGAGGCTTGTCTCCTAAGCCTGGCCGTCTTCTCGCCATTAATGCTAGTAATTATGGATTTCGTAACCGAGGCGACGCCTCGGTTAATCCAGAGAGTAAGTGGAGATTTGCGACACGTGTACAGCTGGTGTGTGATGTCGTTTTTGAGCGGACGGCTTAGAACGCGTTGATGTTGACATAAAAGGGGGGGAACTTTAGCGAGTTTTGACACTTTGTGAAAACTTGAAACCTGAGTCGTCATCTTCAAGCTCTGTGTGATTTGCGAAGAGAGTTCCGGGGGACAAAATCTGTTGAGTTATCGGATCTTGAGGACGAGGCCTTTACCGGTGAAGACAAGCGCCTTCAATCACACCAAAGATTTCACCTTTGAGGTTGGTGCTCTGAATCTCATCCCTGTTCCATTGAATTTCTGTGTGTTTGCTTCTGTCAGTTTTTTGGGTTTCTTGATTTTGGGGTGTTCTGTTCTTGTTTGGCGTGCTCTGAGTGTGTAAAGTGGGTTTTGGGGATGGGTTTTGGTGTTTTTGACACAGTTGGGATTTCGGGATTTACTAGATGGTCGAATCTAGGTTAAGTGTTTGGGGGTTGTTTGTTCTTGTTTTGGTGTTTTCTGGGTAAACTGTTGCTGATGTTCTTGGCTATAACTGATGTAAGAATAGGCTAGATCTGTGTTTGTGCTAACTGGTGTGGGTTTTAGGCTTTGGGATGGCTAACGTCATAGAGATTTCGAGCAGTGAGGATTCCGGGTCTGACGTGTCGTTCAGCGCGGCGGATAAAATATTTATTGACTCGTTGCGTCCGTCTGCCCATGCAGGAACCTCACTGCCAGAACCGCTAGAGGTTGAGCCGCTACAGACCATACCTTGGGAAGTAGTTATGGGTCGTGCTCCACGTCCAGAGAGCTCTAGGGCGGGTGAGGCTGCTGCTGCCAAAACTAGGCGCGACGAGCGGTTGGCAAGCAACAGCGCTGCCAGCGGCTCCGCTGGGGGAGAAGAAACAGCGGGGGAGGACGCTGAGTCAGTGTGGTTCCTCCAGGATGGCACCGCCGTTGACGAGGCAGGAGGGCGGATGAATGTCGCCGCCGTCAATCGGGTGAAGCGGATGTTCCGGTTGCCCGGGTCGGTGAAGCTGCGTCCGCCGCTTGCGGACGAGAAGGCATCCGTTCTTCCTGAGGGGTTTGCCGCGGTGCACGAGGCTATATTCCGCCAAGGAGTGACACTTCCGTTGGTGCCGAACCTTCAAATCCTGGTGTGCGAATTTGGCCTTGCCTTTGGTCAAATTTGCCCCAACATGTGGCGGTTGATGCTGGCGTTAAACTCCCTGTGGCGGTTGTCCGGTTGTGAGGGGCCTACTGTGGCGGAGGTACTTCACTTCTACGAGCTGGTCTATGTGAAGCGCCAGGGTTGCAGAGGGCAAGTGAACCTGAGCCGCCGCCAGGGAGCGCCCAAGCTGATCGAGAATCTAAGGGATTCTATGTCCTACTGGCGGGGGACCTTCTGCGTCGCCACGGAGGGGTGGGAGTATCAGGCTGAGTCGAACGAGGGAGGGCCGACGTTTAGGATTAAGTCGGAGTTCCAACATATCCGAGGTTGTTAACCGGTTTCCGCTAAACGTAGTTGGCGGCTTCTTGTATTTGCAGACTTGTATTTTTACTAACGACTATTGTGTTTGTGCAGCGGGACTGCGGTATAACCTAACGCGCGAAGAAGAGTGTCGCGTAGCACTGATCAGAGGTTGCTGGCGGAATCGCAACCTGCAGGACTTTCGACTTGTAATAAGTAATTGGTCGACCAGTTGGGAGTTATTGGTCGACCAGCGGCTAACTCGCTCCGTTGGTAAGAAATCTCCGCCATACTGTTTTTTTTTGTAATAAGTAACCCAAGCTGACTGGTTTTTTTTTTTTTTTTTAGAAAATCCGCCGGGTAACAAAGCGAGTCGCGACGCTTTTGAAAAAGCAATGAACCGTGCGGAGGTTGACAACTTCCTGGAGACAATGTACGCCGAGGGGCTGGCGGCCCAGAAGATTGTAGTGAACCCCGAGACACTGGCGCTGAGCCAGTCCGAGGTTCCGGTGGTGCTGCCGATGCCGCACCACTCCCATCTTGGTGACGACGGCCTGCCTGTCGTTTAGGCGGGGGCCTCCGTGGCCGGCGGGAAAAAGGGGGCCGCAACAGCGGCTTCATAAAAGGAGAGGGTACCTGCCAACCGGCGTGGTTCCCATAAAGAAAGAACGGTGTAGCCGTCGGAGACTGTCACCACGCCAAGGGAGGAGCCGCCGGCGAAGGGAACGAGGGCCGCTGCCGGGAACCCAAGGGCGCTTGAGAGAAAGCGCCGGCAGATTGACTCCCCCGACGAGGAAGAGGGGGAGGATGTGGAGACAATCGGGGCCCACCAGCAGAAGAAGGCCCGTCAAGCTCCCCCGAAGGCTGCCGTGGTGGAGGGAGAGGCGCCAGCCACCAGTGACTTGGATTCGTTTGCCGCGTATGCGGAGTTTATGACGGATGGTGAGCGGGAGTTCCTCTTCCATCTCTGTGAACGGCTGGGGTTTGGCGGCCTAGCAGGGATCTCGCGCCCAACGGCTATTGACCAGTCGCCCTACAGCTCGGCGTTTGGTCAAATATCCGCAGGGTTGCACGACATGTTCGAGGCGGCGTAAAAGCAGCCTCTGGTTGAAGGGGAGCTCAGGGAGGAAATCCAAAGTCTCCATAGGGAGCTGGCGGAGGCGGAACGGCGTCTGACAAAGGCGGATTGCGACGCCGCGGACGCCCGCGGCAAGCTGACGGTGGGCATCCAGCGGGACTTGGAGAGGAATGAACGCGTCTCCAAGTTGGAGCAGGACATCGCCCTGCTGCAGGAGCGGGTAGCCGCTAAGGATAAGAAGATCATTATCCTGCAGCGGGAGTCAACCGCCAGACTGACGGAGGTGAAGCGGCTGGAGGGTCAGGTTGCTCGCCTGAGGGTTGAAGGGAATAACGCCGCGGCCGCCGCTGTTGAGGCATTCAAACAGTCGGCGGAGTATAAGAAGGCCCTGACTGAGTCAGCGAAGGCTGGGGCCTTAGCGAACGTAGACCTGCTGAAGCGGAAGGGCGCCATCGACTTCGCAAAAGCGTCCCAGTCCGATGTGCCACCGGCTAAGAGTGCCCCGCCGGAGAAGGATGTCGTACCTGCCCCAGCGGAAGGTGTCCGCTCAGGCAGTGGAGAAAGTGGCGCATGCCCAGCGAAAGGGTCTCAGCAGACTCCTCCTCCTACCAAGTCGGAGGTGTCACGTGCTGGCTTCCTGGCGGCGCACACCCGGGCGGACGACACAATAGAGACCCCAAGTCCCACAGCCCGAGGGTCTGATCAAACGAGCCGCGCAATCCCGCCGCCGCATGCTGAAGCAGAAGATGCCGAGGGCAACCCCTGATGCTGGAACCTTTACTATATTTTCTTTCTTTTTCTTTTGTAGCCGCTGAGGCATAACAACTTGTAACAAATATTTTGAAATGGAATGAAGTTTTTGAATTTGTGTTTGTTATGATGTGTTTGTACCACTAGTATTTTGACTTAGAGTTTTCTTTTGTCAATCAATGAAACATTAAAGGAATTAAGATTGGTCTAAGTGCACCACATAGCGGACGTGGTCCGCTGACGATTGCTGGCGTTGCCAGTTGCCCTCAGTGCTAGACTTGGTAACAATGGTTTGAATAATTCCTCGTTTCATTGATAGCTGATTGATCAGCGTGTACAAAAGCGGGGTAGTACCCGTTGGGTAGCTTCCCTTAGCTAAATATTGAACAAAAATTTTAGCTAAGTCAAGATGCTCCTGGGTAGCGGTAAGTCTATTTGTAGTAATACCGGAGATGTTCGGTATTCCAAGGGTGGGCCGACGTGACGCCATCCTTGCCCATTAAGTAGAAGGTGCCTGGGCTAACGACTTCCACAATTTTGTATGGACCTTCCCAAGTTGGGCGGAGTTTTGTTGGCGGTGGAATGACTTCCTTCATTACCCAGTCCCCCAATTGGAGGTTCCGGGCCTTGACTCTGGCGTTGTAGAAACGCGATACCCGCTGTTTGTTTTGCAAGTTGTGCAAGTGGGCCTTGTGTCTTTTTTCTTCTAGGAGGTCCCTGTCCAGGCTGATGCCGTCGCTGTTGGTCTCTGGGCAGTAGCCTTCGACCCTAGCGGTAGGTTGAGTGACCTCGATGGGTAGGATAGCCTCTGTTCCGAACATCATACAAAAAGGTGTTTTGCCGGTGGCGGAGGTTGGAGTTGTCCGGATGGCCCATAGAACTTCTGGAAGTTTCTCCGCCCACAAACCCTTGGCGTCGTCGAGTTTCTTTTTTAGCAACTTCTTGATTATCTTGTTTGCTGCTTCAACCTGGCCGTTGGTTTGGGGATGGGCGATAGATGCAAAACTCAACTTGGTGCCCAAGTTGGCGGTAAAGGACATGAGTTCCTTGTTGTTGAATTGCGTGCCGTTGTCTGTAATGATTGTATGTGGGACACCATAGCGGCAGTAGATGTTCTTCCAGAGGAAGTGAATTACCTTGGCGGTAGTTATTGCCGTCAGTGGCTCCGCCTCTATCCACTTGCTGCTGTAGTCGATGGCAACAATGATGTACTTGAACTGGCCCTTGGCGGTTTGGAACTTTCCCATCAAATCGAGGCCGATGATGATTGACAGCGGTTCTGCCGGTGCATGTGGGAGATCTGCAAACTATTGGCATTTGTGGCAAGACCTCGAAATCCGCCGGGCGTCATCACCAAGTGTGGGCCAGAAGTAGCCCTGTCGCATTGTGCTGTTGGCCAAGGATCTGGCGCCCGAGTGGTTTCCACATTCTCCGCCGTGGATCTCCCCTAGAACAACCTTTCCCTCTTCCGGGGTTAGAGAGCGGAGGTTGGGATGGGTGAATCCCTGGCGGTAAAGCTTGCAATTCTGGATGTTATAGCGGGTTGCTCTCCGTTTGAGCTGTCTCGCCTGGACCTTATCCTTCGTCAATGTGCCGCTGCGCTTGTATGCAATGATCTCGTCCATCCAGCTGGGACTGACCTCAATGCTAAAGATCTCCGCCAGGGTTTTTGTGATACTTGGTTTGTTGAGGCACTCTACTCTTGTGTCCGCCGGACTTTGGTGTGGTTGGGCGGTTGCCAGTCTCGCCAGTGAATCAGCCTTGGCGTTCTTTTCCCTGGGGATTTGTGTGATGGTATGAAATTTGAATTTTTTGAGCAGTGTCTTGACGTACCCCAAATATGCCGCTAACTGTTGGTCCTTGGCTTGGAAGCTGTCGTTGACCTGGTTAACGACTAATTGAGAGTCACTGAAGATGTTGACGCTGTAACGTCCCGTATCTTAAATTACCAATTTACAAGTTAGGTGGACGGTAAACGACCGTTATTTTCACTTTTACTGTCGTTTAAGTACTTTTAGTGGCCCTAAAAGTTGACTTTTTGATCGGGCTAAAATTTGAGAAAATGTTCTTCATGGAAGTTGTAGAGGACGTTAAACCGAGCGCGTGCATATGTGGTACGTAAAAATCGGAGTTCGTATGCGAAAGTTATAAGCGAAAAACGGAAGTTACTGTTCATGGTAATTAGTATATATATAGGAATTTACTGTGGGTAGATCAGATTTCTACCCAGCCATTTCCTCTCTCCTCTTCCCCGATCTCTCTCTCCCTCACATCGGCCTCTTCTCTTCTTTTTCCGATTTCTTCACCGTCCGGCGTCCAATTGATGCAACACCGACTAGGCTAGGACCGCCTCCTCCTCCTCTACACGGCTGTGGCCGTGGGTCACGACGATTTGGCCGGAAAACCATCAATTTTGGCCAAAACAGTTACTGTAGCAGTTTGGTCTCCGATGAAATTCTCCATTTTTCGGCCACTTCCGGCGGTGAAATCAGGTCCATTAGGAGCGCATTGAGACGAAGAGCATCCTCCCCAAATCTTTTGCCGAGAATTGAAGCGTGGAGGAAGAATTGACGGTTTGAAGTTTGGGGTCACTATTCACAAATCGGGTTCAAACTTCTCCTTAATTGTTGAGGTACTTCTAGCCTTTTTCTGAAATTGTTGTAGTTGAGAAAGTTGTTGGGTCTGTTGAGTAGGTGTTGCTGCCAAAATTTGGTGGCCATTGGAGGTGGTGGCCGCCGGCGCGTGGGCCCCACGCGCCGCCACTGTAGGTCGCGCCTGGAGGCGCGTAGGGCAGCTTTTTAATTTCAATTTTTAGCCCATTAAATCCTATAATTTGAGTAGAGCTTGTTTATGAAGTTTGGTAATTTTTGGAGGAGTTTGGAATTGTTTGTGAATTTTGAAAGTGTGGAGTTTCGGTTGTTGATTTGTAGGAATCCGGCCTTCGGATTTCCCTTATTCCGTCATGGAATACCTTAATCGACGGATTGATATAAATGGTGAAGTTTGGCTTGAAGTCGAAAGGAGTTGGAGTTGCTAGTTTACGTGGGGTTTTCGGGATTCAATATAGAATCGTATTGTTTTATCGAATTGTTGTTTACGGAATACAATTGTGTACAGGACGAGATACTGATTCATCGCTCGACGAGGATCCATACGCTTGGATACCACGCTAGCCGTATACTGTGAGTAGACTTTTATTTTTAAATATTGATGCATGCATTTATTTTCTTAAATAATGCTCTAGTTTTAATCATATTACTTATTGAGCAAATGATTTGATTTTCGGAAATTCGATCTCGGTTTATCTCGTGGATTCGCTCTCGACAACGAGTTTCAAAGGTTGATTATGATTTATAATATTATTTGACAATTGCTTATTTCCGAGGTAATTTTCCGGAATTAAGTATATTTCTAATTGCCGATTTAAGTTCCTGGAAGATTCTCGAGATGAGTTTCGATGGAGTTGGATTTTCTTATATATTTATCGACTTTCGGTTTTGGCATTGGGAATGCCTTAATGATGATTTCGAGATTTTTCTGGAATATTATCGGAAATGGGATTTCCTAAATAAATATTAATGATTTATAAATTCTCGCCCATTTGTTTATGATTTCGAGACTATCTTGGCGTGCGGGGTCACGTCGTTGAATACATGGATTTTATCTTGAGAGATTTTGGAGAAGCCTTATGGATTTACGGATTTACTGGTTTTCGATGGTTTCTCCTCACCATACGCGGGTCATGTGATTAGGTCTCCTCCTCACCGACTTTGTGTTGGTGAGTGGCAGTTGAGGTAGCTTATTCTCCTCCTCACTTACTTTGTGTTGGTGAGTGGCAGTAGAGGTGATTTATTCTCCTCCTCACGTGGGTGGCAGTCGAGGTAATGTTCTCCTCCTCACACAATCTATGTGTGAGTGGAAGTCGAGGTTATTAGTTCTCCTCCTCGCACAATCTATGTGTGAGTGGCAGTCGAGGATAGGTAGAGCCTGGGAGGCTCCATTACCCGTATGGTGATATTTCTTCCCCATATCCTATCATTACTTGACTAGCGGGGCCTAGTCTGATTTCCGTTTAACCAGCAGGGCTGGTCTTATTCTGTTGAGTATCGGAGTTTCCATCCTTCCTTTCAGTTGTTTGGGACTAGCGGGGCTAGTCGGTTTTCTTGAGCAGAACTCCTTTTGTTTCGTTTCCTAAATCAGTGCATGCATCGGGAGATTTTTTTTAATAATTAAATGTGGGGAAGTATAAAATCTCTTTTGTTTAAAATTGCTTATTTTTTTCCACTCACACTAACGTGTTTTCAATACTTTCCCCTGGGCCCTTCGGTTTCAAATGCCCAGTTTGCAGGCGAATTGGTTGAGGTCGGGCGTACACGGAGTTGAGGCATAGTCAACAGCATGGCTTCCGCGGTTGCCTTTGAGTTAGGTTGTCCTTATTTACCTTTCTATTAGAATTGCTCTGGTTACCTATGGGATTTATGTTTTTCAAGTTGAGGTTTGTGTTTTGTGAATTGGAGATTGATGTTGAGTTGGGGAGCAGGGTGGCTCCAGAAGTATAAGGATGATTTGATTTAGAAGTGTAAATGCTTTCTACAGGTTTTGGGTAGCCCATTTTAGGGGAAGTTCCGCCAAATTTTTGGTAGAATTTCTTCTAAGGTGGGCCCCGCAGGGCCACTTCGGATTTCAGGGTGAAATCCGGGGTGGGTCCTGTCAGACGCTGTCAGCCCATGAGTCAATGGCGAGGAGCAGGCCGGCGATGAGTGCCTCGTACTCCGCCATGTTGTTTGAAGCTTTGAAGTTGAATTTCAACGCGTACTCCGCGTTCAGTCCCCCGGGTCCTGTTAAGATGACTCCGGCGCCGCTGGCCTTGGCGCTAGCGGAGCCGTCCACATGCAGGTTCCAGTCTGAGTGCAGCGGAGCTGTTTCTTCAGCGGTTATCACTTCCGCTCCGGGCTCTGGCTGACGCTCAGTGAGCTTAGCGATGAAGTCCGCCACTGCCTGGCCCTTCACGGCGGTTCTTGGCTTGTAATCGATATCGAACTCACTGGGCTCAATGGCCCACTTGCTGAGGTGCCCCGAGTGTTCAGGGTTCTGCATCACTTGCCTCAGCGGTTGATTGGTTAATACATGGATCGTGTGAGCCTGAAAGTATTGGCGGAGGCGCCTGGCAGCAACGATGAGTGCGAGGGCTAGTTGCTCCAAGGGAGGATATCTTGTTTCTGCTCCGTTCATGCCTCTGCCGGTGTAGAACACTGGGAGCTCGTCTTGGCCCTCCCGCCGGACAATGGCGCACCTTACTGCCGATACCGAGACCGCTAGGTAGATGAACAGTGTCTCTCCTTGCACAGGGACAGAAAGGAGAGGGACTGCCGCTAGGTATTCCTTTAGGCCCTGGAACGCCGCCTGACACTCTGGGTTCCAGTTGATGACTTTCTTGTGAGTCGTTTTGAGGAGTTTGAAGAATGGGGCACACCTATCAGTGAGTCTGGAGATGAATCGAGAAAGGGCGGTTAACTTGCCCTGGAGGCACAGGACGTCCACCTTATACTCGGGGTCTGCCAGGTCAAGGATGGCCTGTACCTTGTCCGGGATAGCCTCGATGCCTCGCTCGCTGACGATGTAACCCAGAAATTTGCTAGCGGTCACTCCAAAGAAACATTTTTCTGGGTTGAGGCGCATACCATTGGCCAGGAGAATGGTTACTATGATCTTGAGGTTTGCCACATGTCCGCTGGCCTTTATGCTCTTAACTAGCATGTCGTCCACGTAGACCTCGATGATTTTTCCCAGATGCTCAGCGAACATGGCGTTCATCAACCGCTGATAAGTTGCACCGGCGTTCTTCAGACCGAAAGGTATGACATTGTAGCAGTAGAGGCCTTTGTCGGTGGTGAAGGTGGTGCACTCCTGGTCGCCGGGGTGCATCTTGATCTGATTATATCCGGAGAAAGCGTCTATCATGCTGAGGAGCTCATGTCCAGCGGTTGCATCGACTAGCTGATCGATACGAGGTAGCGGGAAACTATCCTTTGGGCATGCCTTGTTGAGATTTTTGAAGTCGAGACACATCCGCCACTTGCCGCTGGGCTTCTTGACCATTACCAAATTAGAGATCCACTGGGGATAGATGACTTGGCGGATGAATCCAATGCCCTGGAGCTTGGCAACCTCCTCTCCTATTGCCTGGTACTTTTCCTCATCAAAGGTCCTCCGCTTCTGCTTGATGGGATAAAAGGAGGGTTTGATGGTCAGCTTGTGAGTGATAATTTCAGGAGAGATACCTCACATGTCCGCGTAGGACCATGAAAAGACGGCGGCGTTATCACGCAGGAATTGAGTGAGTTCTGCCGCCACCTCTGGGTCTAGTTGGGCGCCTATGCGGACTGTCCGCTCAGGGTGCTCGTCCGAGATGCAGACAACTTTCAACGACGTGTCCGGGTTGACCGGCTCTTTCTTTACATATTTCTTCTTCTCATCTCTAGGGTCCTTGAAAATATTTGGGGGCGGTGCCTGGTTGCCCACTGTCAGGATCTCATGGTGGCGCGCTGAGCGCGCTATAGTCGTTGAATAGCACTCTCGAGCCAACTGTTGACTTTCTCTCACACAGCCCGTGCCGTTGGGTGTGGGGAATTTCATGAGAAGCATGTATCCGGCAATGATGCACTTAAGCTTGTTAAGCGCTGGTGGTCCAATGATGGCGTTGTACGAACTGAAACAATCGACAATAATGAATTCCGTATGCACCTCCGCCATGCATGGACTAGTGCCAATAACCAGTCGCATGTAATCCGACCCCAGCGGTTGTGTGACGTCGCCGGAGAAGCTGAGCAGTGGCTCGTGATCCTGGAGTAGTTTCTTGTTCCGCTTGAGGTGGTTGTAGCACCCGCTGAAGATGACGTTGACAGCGGACCCGCTGTCCACCAAGATTCTCCTCCTGAGAATTTGCCAAGAATGGCGTCGACCAAGAATGGGTCGTCATGTGGTAGATGCACCCCGCGCTCCTCCTCCTCTGAGAAGGTAATAGGTTCCCAACCTGATTTTGGGAGCTTGGCGGACCTCTCATAGCGGATGTTGCAGACCTCCTTTGGATGATTAGTGCGTGCATAACTCTTTCTTGCCCTGTGATACATGCTGGTGATTGGAGCACCGCCATCGATGGTGTTGATGCGGCCCAAGGTCTCAACGTTGGCAATTACTGGTGGTGGTTGGCGCACCTTGAACTGTTCCATCTTGCCGTCACGGTACAAAGTCTCAATGGCCGTTTTGAGAGCATTGCAGCCATTGGTGTTGTGACCGCTGTCCTCGTGGTATTTGCACCACTTGCCGGTGTTTCTGGGTTTACCCGTTTTTGGGTACCTTGGCGGGGGTGGCGGTGGGATCTGATCCTTGCATTGATTGTAGATTTCTTCATACGAGGCCGTGAGGACCGTGAACACTGTATACCGCTGCGAGGACTCCGTTTGCTTGTTGCGGTTATCCCTATAGGATGGGCAGTTGCCCCTGTTGTGGTGTTGGTCCTTCTGCCTCTTGTTCTGGTGGTGGCCCTGCTGCCACTCCCTCTTTTTGTCAGTTGGCGGTGCTGAAGGGGTCTTACTGGCGGGGACCTGATGACTGGAGGATGGTTGTGCTGACTTTGTTGGTGTTGCTGGTGGTGGCGGTGGGGTTTCTCCATATGTGAGGAATTCCGCCTGGGCGTGGATGACCGCCTCACTCATGACGTGGTCATATGCCGCATTAGGATGATTGTAGTTGAGGTGATAGAGGAATAGCCCTTTGAGGAGTCCCTACTTGAAGGCCGCCAATGCCATTGTTTTATCTAGGTCACGGCACTGAGACGCTGCCGCCCACCACCTTGTGACGAATGCCTTTAGTGATTCGTCCGCCCCTTGCTTGACGCCGAACAGCTGACTTGTGTTGTGATGTCTGGTGGACAATAGGATGAACCGAGAGAGGAAGGCGTGTGATAGTGCATGGAATGAGTCAATGGACCCTGGCGGACACTCGAAAAACCAGCTCATTGCCTCACCGTCCAATGTTTCGCTGAACAAGTGGCACAGGGTGGCGTCGTCAAATCCCTTGTTGTCGGTGACTTTCTTGAAGGTGTCCATGTGGACGAAGGGATCAGACATTCCGCCGTAATGCGACATCTTTGGGGTTTTTGCGTACGCCGGCCTGATAGCCTGCAAAATCGCAGCGGTGAAGGGTCCAGGTCTGGAAGCGAAAAGGGGATTTTGGGTTGGTGCGCGGCAGTGATTCCGCCTCCTGCTCTAACATTAGTTGGGGGATGGGCGGTGGTCCCATCCCCAATAACTCAGGTGGGTCTAGCGGTACCTGCATCTGTATGACTGGCCCCGGTACCAATGTGCCAGTGCCGGGTCGACTACGCCTGGTGCTACGTGACTGTTGGCTTTGCGCTGGATTGGCGGTGGCTTCCAGTGTCCTATTCAGTTCATCAAAACGTGACATCAGCGTAGCCAACTGTCTTTGAGCCTCAGCCTTCTCCTTGCGCTCCTCCTCACGTTCTCTGTTTGCCTTATGAAGATCCGCCAGTGCTAGCTCGTACATAGTGATGAGATCTTGGCCCGGCGGGCGGCTGCTGCTTGGATTTGCCTCAATGCCGGGTTGGCCGGGGTTGTGAATAGTGTGCGGTTAACGTCTACCGCTGGGTCGGAGGGTTGGGGAATGGCGGAATGGTCTGCCTGCTCTTCAGCGTTTGCCCCGCTACCGTTAGTCATGGTGATTGTGGTGGGATGACCTTTTGTTCAAGGATTCTCACAGACGGCGCCAATGTTAATGTCTAAAAGTTCGGCGGTAGCTGAACCTTTGTTAACGCTGATCCGGTGGGCGGATCGATACTTGTGATGCTCTCAAAGCTTCCGCTACCTGTCAAGTAAAATACAAAGTGCGTCAGAGGGAGACCGCGCTGGGCAGTCTTCAACTCTCCGATGCCTAAGTTAGTCAATGTATTTATGTTGACGAAGTAACAGTAGGTAAGTATTGAATGCGTAATTAATGAGGAGAGAGGAGAGAACCTTTTATAGGTGAGGAGGAGGCTGACCTCCTCCTTGTTTTCGATGTGGGACTGATGTGCTTCAGTTCCCAGCTTCAGGAGCTTCTGATGCTATCTTGGCGCGGCGCGTGGCGGTGCGTCGGCGGTGATCTGGGGGTGATCCGACGCTGAGGTTGTAGCCCGCCTGGCGGTGTACCTGTATGTCATTCCTTTGGTTGGAATTAGTACCTTTGGTGGTACAATGAGCGTGGCCCATTATAGCTAATTATGCTTGCAAATGTACATGTATGTACATAGTCTAAAATACTTTATGACCACAGATAATTGTTGTTTAAAGTCAATTTACACAACATTCAATTGTTGTTGTATGGCAGAAGAGACTACATATGAGCCTTCATATTTCTTACTTAAGGGCATTCATGCCACACAATTCACTAGAAATCTTTCTTGCAAATATGATTCACACAATAGAATTTATATAAGACTGTGGTTGTTTTTCTTCTCAGACAACACAAAACTGTTGTGTTACCTCTTTTAAAGATACAGATCACATTGGTCCCGAAATGCAAAACTCATCAGACGACATAAGACTTTTATTTGTTTCTGTCGTCTGATACCCCCAAGACACGACATCGTAGTAGACGACATATTTTGGTTCGTTCAGACGACAGAACTGTTCTGTCGTCTGAAGGCCTTTTTGGCATAGTGTAGGGAAATATTATGCCCAAAGTTATTGTACCACGAGGATTAGTGGCTAACCCACAATCCTTGGGTAGTCGGAAATAGAGTCACTAAGCAAACAAAAGAAAAAAATAAATAAATAAAAATGCTACTCTAAGGCACCAAACCTTAGCAATGCTCGGCTTTAGTTTGCACCGAAGCCTAATCAAAACTAAGACCTAGTGATGACTATTTACAATGAGATAGAAATTGTCACCGAAAATAGTAATTTGAATTTCTAGAAACTAGATTGCAATAATTTAAATGAAAACTCAAATAACAACTAAATTAAATAAAGTAATGCAAAGTAAGAAATTGAGATATATTGAGGATTGCTAGCTAGGGGTGAATCCTAATCCTAATTCAATGCTCTAAATGCTAATTTAATTGTTATGCAATTTACTAAAGATGGTAGAAGCCCTACCCAAGGCTTTTCAAGGCTCAAGGGTCGAAATTCCCTTTCATGGTATTCCTACTCCGGTTCAAGGGCCGTAGGAACTCACTTGGCATGAATTAGAGCCGGTTCAATGGTCACTAATTCACATCAAGAGGCCTAGGTATTGTGGAATTAGGCAACCAAGCTCACCATAACCGCGATCAAGCTAAATCATGTAGTGAACCATGCTTGTACTTCCCACAATTATTAAATCGGGGTTCTAGCTCTAAAATCTAAGGATGTCATCCCCTAAATTTTAATCTAGATTTATTAAAACACATACCCAAGAGTTGACAATACCTAAGCATGCATTCGAATCAATTATCACAAAACACAAGCATCCAATAATAAACAAATTTCATATATAAATTAAATTAAGCATTCATTACATCAAATTTGGGTTAGGGCACACAATCCTAACCCCCAACAAGGAAATTACTCACAACCCATAATCATAGACATCAAAATTCAAATAGAAAATAGTAGAAAAGTGTAGGAGAAAACAAGGATAATCACAAATAGCTAAAAAACTAGCATGACTGGCCTTGAATTACAACTCCCACAATTACCCAAATATTAAACTTTGTGGAGGTTGAGCCCCTTGATGGATTCTTAAATCTTGTGTGAGTAGTCCTTCAAATGCCAATATAAAATTAAAGCAAAGATGAAAAAAGAAAAAGAAATGGAGGAGGGAGGAGAGAGAGGGCAGCAGCCCTCCTCCAAGGTTGTGCCTGTGTAGGTCTGTTTGATAAAGGAAGAGATGAGGTTGGCACGTGTCAATTAATGGGTGGATGGCTTCCTTGATTCGCGAACGTGCAACCTAACAAGAAGCATAATTGGAAGCATAATTAGAAAGGCTGCAAAGCTGCTTTGTGCTTCCTTTATTTAATCAAATAAATATTTAATTAAATAAATGTTTGATTAAATAAATATATTTTTTCCTCCTCTTAATGATCTTAGGACTTTCACACACATCATCATACTCCCTAGCTTGTATTGATCATGGTTGACCGCGTCGACCATTTAGCCCTTTTGTCGGAATACTTCAATTTGCACAATTTCACACCATTTTTCTTCGGTTTCCACAATTTCGCTTATTTTCTACAAAATCATAAAAATATATTAATTACATAATAATTGACTTAAGGATTAACTTATTTCGAGTGTTTTAGATATAATTACACGCATATAAATACTTGTAATCATAGGCTTTGTTGGATATGGGAAGAGTGATGCTACACTCAGCTAGTCTTACACCAAACTTCTGGGCCGAAGCCATTAGCACTACATGCTATACCTCAAATCGTGCATTTATGAGACCAGGTAGCAGCAAACTCCATATGAGCTTTGGAAAGGTATGAAGCCCAATGTAAGTCATCTTCGTGTCTTTGGAAGTTCTTGTTATATTTATAGAGATAGTGAGTATCTTGCAAAATTTGATACTAGGAGTGATAAAGGCATTTTTCTTGGTTATTCCTTGGATAGTAGAGCTATAGGGTGTACAACAAGCGAACCATGTCTGTTATGGAATTCTATAATGTGTCCATTGATGATTTTGTTGTGAGTACAGTTTACGTCAACCCAGATGAAGATCAATCCTCAGGAAGCCGAGTAAGTGTGGAAATAAAGGAGGAAAATGATGACTTACCTAACGTTCCTATCTTTGAGCCTCCACCAATTTTGAGAACAGGCTTCAAGCAAGTTCAGAAAGATCACTCTACTCAAGATATCGTTGGGAACAACATGGTAAACCGACATAGTAGAAAGCAAAACTGTATATCTCTTTCCACAGCTGAAGCTGAGTATATAGCTGCAGGCAGCCGCTATACTCAAATGCTTTGGATGAAGCAAATACTTCGAGATTACGGGATTTCACAAGGTAAGTTGACTATCTTTTGTGATAACTCAAGTGCCATAAATATTTCCAAGAATCCAGTGCAACACTCACATACTAAGCATATTGACTTGAGATATCACTTTATCCGAGATTTGGTTGAAAAGGATTTACTTGAACTTGCATTTGTCCCAACTGAGCATCAATTAGCAGACTTGTTCACAAAACCCTTGGATAATGCTCGTTTTGAATTACTTAGAAGTGCTATTGGTGTTCTAAGTCATGAAACTCTCCCTTGAGTTAACTGAATCTTTGCATGCATTTACATTGTATGTCATCATATTAGTATAGGTGCATTATTCTTTCTGTTTCTGCATTTTTATTTTCAATTTCTGGAGATTCATGATTGCAAGTGTGGTTTGTATCCCCAACGGTCTGACATATCAATTTGAACTTAGATTGACAAGAGCTTTACTACTTTCCTTAAATCTGATTGTAATGACTAATGAGTTGAATAACATGTTTTGAATTGGTTCTTGCTTCACTTTGTAATCTTGAGCATGAACAACATATTCTTTGTCACCTTATTTGATCACATGCACACATGCTCCTTGTGGTGGTAACTAATACTCTTGGTTGATTTGATCTTTTGTCACACATTTAAAGTTGATACATGTTGTTGTTGCTCCTCGTTAAAAAGGTACAATATTACTGGAGCATGGCCAGACTATTCTCAAAGTAAACAGGCCTTAGTCGTGACAAACGATATGAGGTTTGAGAAGAAAAGGGAATAGTTTGGTCACCCTGGTGGAATGTAAAACTATTGACTCAAGTTGATGTGTCCTCTGGGATGTCGTACCCTAAAGTCATCTGACTTAGGAGCTGCTGACATATAACTCATTACATGGGTCTTAGTTTTCTTATGCAAAACTTTATATTGTGTGAAAGGAAAAAAATATATATATTATGCCCACACGGAGTCATAAGGGGAAATTTAAATTGAATATGGTTATCTCTTTCTCTTCTTATTCGTGATCTAATTTCAAGGCTTCTAAGAGTTTTACACACCCCACCTTACACCACAAAGGTACAGAATACTCGATCATCTTCCTGCTTACTTTGTGGTTGTCAAAAACGATTCACTCATGTGACATATCTTATTGCACTCATGTTTATGGATTTGTGGTCGTGCTCTTGTCTGAAAAGCTATGCTAATTGAATCTGTTCTTAGCATTTGGATACAAACCCAATCATTGTGTGGTTGCATTTCATTATTGCATTCTTCATAACATGATCAATTAAGGGGGAGTTCTATGCGCTTTATCTGATTTGGAATGTGCAGTTGAGATACCCTTCTTGAGCAATTGTCCTCTGTCTTTTGTTATTTTGGTTTCTTTGTTTATTTAAAAAAAAACTAGAATTTTTTTTTTAGTTTACGGTTTGTTTAAGTTCTATGCAGTTAGGTTTTCTTCATTCTTCTCCTTCTCACTTCATGGCCGCCTCCTCCTCTCAAACACTCACCATGCCTCGCACGAAGCACACAGTTAAGCGACCCACCGCTCAGGCCCTCACATCGCCACCGGCACTGCCTCCATCCTTTTGCCAATCTAGGAGGTCTGCTTACCTCAGGCGATTGGGCTCGGACACTGGACCACCCATCTTCGCTGCAAACCCTCAAGACCTCGAGTCGTTTCACTCCTAGGAGCCTCCGTCCATGGCTGGGTCAGATGCTTCCACTGCACTGGCGACTTCGCTTTTGCAGTCTCATTCCGAGACCTCCAGCTCCATCGCACGTTATCGCCCATCTCTGTGCACTGCTGGCACCTCCTCCGTTGCTTCTCCTTCAAAGAAGTCTCAGGTTTCCACTCCAGGCTCTACTCCCTCATCTTCCAGGTCTCATAAACGATCCACCCAAACTAGTAAGGGCTATGTTCTCAAACAATTTGGTACTCAAACTCAACGCCTTAACTTTGAGCGGTATACTCGTGTGCGCCCTATTGTGTATGAGAAGAAATTCGATGTGGCTAATCTAGGACAGTTGTTCGCTAAAATTGTTTAAGTGTTTGTTCATGTTTAAGATTTGGGCGGTAGCCTAATCTTGGTTAATGCAGGTCCGGTGGGCGGACTGCTACTTGAAATGTTCTCAGAGCTTCCGCTAGCTGTAAGTAAAATACAAAGTCGTGTCAGAGGGAGACCGCGATGGATGGTCTTCTCTTCTCCGATTCCTAAGTTAGTCAATGTATTTATGTTGACAGAATAACAGTAGGTAAGAAGTAGATGCGTAATTAATGAGGAGAGAGGAGTGAACCTTTTATAGGTGGGGAAGAGGCTGACCTTGTCACGCCCCGAATTTTGAATAAAGGAATTCAAATCCAAAACGAGAGAACAAACAATTACAAGAAGACTCTTAGAAAATTTTTCATTTAAACTAAGCAACAAACAACCAGAACTCACAATGTCAATACCGACTCGTTTTTTAGAGTCACATATTACACTACAATAGTTTACAAATTAAACTAAATATCAATTCAACGTGTGTTAATGTCTAAAAGTTCGGCGGTAGCTGAACCTTTGTTAACGCTGATCCAGTGGGCGGATCGATACTTGTGATATACTCAAGGTTTCCGCTACCTGTCAAGTAAAATACAAAGGGCGTCAGAGGGAGACCGCGTTGGTCGGTCTTCAACTCTCCGATGCCTAAGTTAGTCAATGTATTTATGTTGACAGAATAACAGTAGGTAAGAAGTAGATGCGTAATTAATGAGGAGAGAGGAGTGAACCTTTTATAGGTGGGGAAGAGGCTGACCTTGTCACGCCCCGAATTTTGAATAAAGGAATTCAAATCCGAAACGCGAGTACAAACAATCACAAGAAGTCTCTTAGAAAATTTTTCATTTAAACTAAGCAACAAACAAACAGAACTCACAATGTCAATACCGACTCGTTTTTTAGAGTCACATATTACACTACAATAGTTTACAAATTAAACTGAATATCAATTCAACGTGTAACCACTCTCACCAACTCACTACACAGCGGAAGACTATAACTATGAGCGCCCTTCTACACCCACGTGACGGAAAGTCCACCTCAGCTTCGATAACGATCATCTGATATTCTAGCCTGCACAATAAACCCTACACCATAGAATAGTGCACCGGGATTGAACAAAACAAACCCGGTAAGGTTTTTAAGCCCGTATGAGTAAACTCAATTAAAGTGACTCACGTCACGCATGCTTATAATTTCTCAACTCGTGAGATTAATTAAAGCAACAATATTTAATTTCACAAAACACAACCAAACATCAAGTCTAACTCGTTAAAGAAATTTCGTCCCGAAATTTAAGCACACTACCAAAAAATCAGGTAAGGCTAACTCGTTCTCAAATCCAGTCCACGTTCTCCTGTAGGTAATGCTCTCGTCATTAAGCCTCCACCCGATATTGAGCAAGTCAATATCCCTCCACCTAAGTTGTTTTGTAGTCCAGTCTGGAAAAACAAGCCAATCATCCACAATAGTCGCATCGACACCCTTTCCAACAGTACCACGATCAACACACTGGATCCATTGTAGTCATCATCTTCATCATAATCACCTCATGTCTTCCGCATAACCAGAACACTATGAGATAAGACAAACCTAATCGTCGAATCTCCACCCTTCACCACCAAGCAATAGGTCCAACAGACCTCGGTCTAAACTTCACGCTGAAGTTAAAAACACATGCCACTAACATAACTTCATCAATCCGCAAATAGAATGACGCACTCACCCTTTGAGTAATTCCTTGTAGCTTCTAGAGCAGTATTAAATCCTCAAAGTAAGACATGTCTAGTACACCAACTGATACAGATACAATACCGAGAATCACCACACTACGACACTCTACCACTCCACCTGGTGGTGAATCAATCATTTCATGAATCAAAACTCTGCAATTGCAGCACATCACACTGACAATACAACAGTCCAGAATCCTGTCCTCACAACAGTATCTGCATCACCTCGCCAATCATACAACCCCAACATTACACAAGAATTGAAAACAACAACATCATTTCAATCACTCAATCAACACATAAATTTGCCACAGTGAAACCATTCCAAATCACAAGGAATTTGTTTCACCAAATCACAAGTACACCAAGGTCTCGATCACCATCAATATAAGGCATGCACAATCACTCATCAATTCCTACCATCTCATAACCAAAATCACCGCAAGGTCTAGCCTCAGCTAACCCACACACGAATCATCACCTGTCATTGTAATTACAATCAAAGTGGTATAGATCCTCTACTACCACAACAATGACCATACTCACACATAAATCAACACATAACATTACACACATAATCATTGTCACATAGACCACCACCCAGTACTGCCATACAAGCACTACAAGTACTGCCATAAAAGCTGCTACAAAAGCACTACTGGCACTGCCACAAAGGCTGCCACACAAGCACTGCTACAAAAGCTGCCTGACACATAAGCACAAAAGCTGCTACAAAAGGCACTGCCACAAAGGCTGCCACAAAAGCATTTCACTACCTAAACAACATTACAATGTATCTCCATAGCAACAATTCTGCATGTTACATCACTACACACCATCACTACAAGGCATTCCACAAAACAAATCTAAATTATAGAATACCACCATTGTACGACAATAGAGATGCATCACTCCGCAAAAGGTAGCTACACATACAAGTCTAACTATAGACATCATGCAAAAACTCATCACCACACAATCAATCTCAATACCACACCAAGAAGTCAAACCACACACAAGGTCAGCATAGATACCTCAGTGTCACCTTAAACTCATAATAGTATGCTGAAAAATGTCCACTAAGACACCATGCAATTAAACAAGATGACTATCCCCTGATAAGCACCTTCCACTCAATACCTCTGCCAATCCAACTTAGGAAGGCACAACTACATTCGATCAAACACTTGTACCGACTTTAGATACAAGCATAGGTCAAACGCCATGACCCCAACAACCAAACGACTACTCCGCACAAAAGGATACGATTTTCCATGAAACCATCCTCGACCACTCCACCATAGTTTAATCCAGAGGTTCCCATTCCTCAAAAGACTACAACTCAAAGAAGCTACACCAAGCTCCTACACTTCACTTACAGAGCCGACCTATGCTCTGACAACTTAACGCTCTAGATGACACCTAACACTCCACATACCCAATGACTATGTCAATACCGAAGAGTATATGATGGGGATCCGCTGCAGACGGGCCATCACTCGAGTAGTACTGACTGTCACCAAATATGTACCTTACGCTCTGATACCAAACTGTCACGCCCCGAATTTGGAATAAAGGAATTCAAATCTGAAACGGGAGAACAAACAATCACAAGAAGACTCTTAGAAAATTTTTCATTTAAACTAAGCAAAAAACAAACTGATCTCACAATGTCAATACCGACTCGTTCTTTAGAGTCACATATTACACTACAATAGTTTACAAATTAAACTGAATATCAATTCAACGTGTAACCACTCTCACCAACTCACTACACAGCGGAAGACTATAAGTATGAGCGCCCTTCTACACCCACGTGACGGAAAGTCCACCTCAGCTTCGATGACAATCATCCGATATTCTAGCCTGCACAATAAACCCTACACCATAGAATAGTGCACCGGGATTGAACAAAACAAACCCGGTAAGCTTTTTAAGCCCGTATGAGTAAACTCAATTAAAGTGACTCACGTCACGCATGCTTATAATTTCTCAACTCGTGAGATGAATTAAAGCAACAATATTTAATTTCACAAAACACAACCAAACATCAAAATCATATCATAACATATCATGTCAACGACAAATCACATTCACTTCCCCTCAACATAAAGCATTTGTCAAGACGATGACCTCACAACTCATTCACAACTCACTACAAGTCTCAAACCACAACCGCACTTACAATTGAATTAAGTAAAATCAGTAATCCCTGCATGGAAACTTAGTTCAGGAGATCACATTAAAAACAAACAATAGAAATCATATAAATCCCTGCATGGAATTTAGTTCAGGAATTTACATTAAAACAAACAATACAAAAAACAGTAATCCCTGCATATAACTTAGTTTAGGAGATTACATTAAAGCAAACAATACAAAGGGCAGTAATCCCTGCATATAACTTAGTTAAGGAGATTACATTAAAACAAACAATTCAAATAAAACCGAAATCAACTCCACACCCTAGAAAGAACTCAAGTCCCTCAATGGACAATAAAAGAAAGGACAACCAAAAGTCTCTTTTATAAATATATACTCATGAGCACGATAACACAAATTATCCCCCAAGCAATAGATTGTACTCAAGAGCACGATAACACGAAGTTATCCCCCAAGTAGTACAATGGCAGACCGACTAGAGCTCTAACTGTATCGTAACCTGTCACCTCGGCCGAGGTTCAGCCTTACGACAATACTTGCCTCAGTAACATGCACCCAAGAGCACGATAACACAAAGTTATCCCCCAAGCCGTACAATGTACTCAAAATCATCACACATGTACTCACACAGATCACCACACATGGCACCACAGGGCACTCACACGGATCATCACACATGTACCCACACAGATTGTCACATAATAATGTTTTCCCATAAAGAGTAAATGCTCGAAATAATAACCAAATCAACTCTTAATCATTACTTCACCAATGTCACACCATCCAATAAATAAATTCCACGTAAATATATATATACGTAGTCATTCACGCAGGAATGACCACTAATACCAACTATAGTTTTATAAATTATTCCTCTCGAAAATCATTTTATATCAAAACATTGTTTTAACTTACCCATGAACCGTTGTCGATCAAGTTCATATATTTTAAAACAAATAATTTGTTTCGAAAATGATTTTGCATGCTAACAACAAAATCTACTAAATTAAATATAGCTAATTTATCGACCGAAACACCGTGAGATTTACTCACCTCTAAATTCCCGCTGCGTCTTCTCTAACAGCCCAATAATCACCAAATCACAACATTCACCAACTCAATCCGTCAAGCACCTAAGCAATAATACTTCACACTTAGTACACGAATCAAAAATGATCCCAACTCCGAAATTGATTCATAACACACTTAAACGACGATCCAACGGTCAGATTCTCACAGATCGCCCTTGGGATCATCCAATCAAAATTATACGAAGATCCAACGGTCGGATCCTCGCGGATTGCAAACCAAAGATAACATGTAAAACTGAAACCCTAACATGCATCAACTTTCTCCAAATTAACCTTATAATATATTAAAACGACCGTATCGATGTGTAGATGGACAAACTGAAAACAAAACACATTTTGGATGACCGACGCGCCACCACACGCTGCCACAAGCGACGGGTCAGCAGGCGGTCAACGGCGGCGGTCAACGCTGAGTCAACCACCTCCGATGCAAAAGTCGTCAACTACAAACTTGTTCAAAATGAAGAGATGAGCCACTTTCATACCTGGAGCTAAGCGAGATTCGCTCTAGATCAAGCTTGGAAGTTGAATTAATCTCGGCCCTCTTATCAGATTTCCAGATTCAACACGGCCCATCAATCTTCAATGCTTGATCTAGCGCTATACACTCCAAATCGTGATGAAAGGCGAGTATGGGGATGATCAACAAGAGGAGACGATTCCAAAAATGTCAACCAATCGGTGAGGGGATGCCGGAAAACCCTTTTTCCGGCCGGGTCCGATCGACTCAACCGTGGTCTTCGATCTCGGTTTGGGGGCGACGGCGGGGCGAGCTGACACCGCAGAGAGGATGATAAGGCTGAGCCGAGTCGGTCTGGTCTGGGTCCGCAGCCGGAGGTCGCGCGACGTTGCCGGAAAACTCGGGTCGGGTTGACGGAGACCCCTCGGGTCCGAGGAGAGAGAACGGAGAGAATTTGGGGGAGAAAATGAGAAAATGGGAAATTTTGGGATTTAATGAAAAATCCCGGAATTTCTCATATTTATAGAAATTTCCCAAATTTTCAATCGCTCATAACTTTCTCATACGAACTCCGATTTCCTCGTTCCACATGTCCACGAACTCGTATCGACGCGCTCTACGACTTTCATGAAGAAAGTTCTCACAGAATCTAAACGTATAAAAAGTCAAACTTTGTAACCCCCTAAAACGTGCACTTCGAATAATTATTCGTCCGAAAATAGTTCCACTCCACCCTCGAACCATGAAATCGTACAAACGAACACTTTATTAATCCCAGGAAACATTTAGGAATTAATAACAAATTTTCGAGGTCTTACAGACCTCTTCCTTGTTTTAGATATGGGACTGATATGCATCAGTTCCCACTTTCCAGTTTGTGGAGCTTCTGATGCTGCGTTGGCGCGGCGCATGGCGGTGCGTCAGCGGTTATCTGGGGTGAGCCGGGGCTAAGCGGTAGCCTGCTTGGCTGTGTTTCCGTAGGTTACACCATTAGCGGTAGTTGGTACCGCTGGTGGTAGCATGAGCGTGGCTCACTATAGCTAATTATGCTTGGCAAATGCTCATGCAAGTACAAGTCCCCCAAGTCCCCAGTGAAGGAGGGCAATCTTGGTTGGGGAATTGCCTAGCGGTTTGAAGCGTTACTTCCGCTAGACTTGCAAAAAGCATAATTAGCGTCAGTGCGTTGTCAACCATGGACTTACTGAGCAAACACTTTATACCCTTTCGGGTGGACCCCTGCTAGGCCCCTTAGGGAGTCCCCCACTCTCCGGCCAAGATAGATCTCCGTTTGGTCGATGTATTATTTGTTGAGGGGAGCTGCACTGAGCAGAGGGTGTTGGGTAGCGAGCCCAATCTTTGATACCCGAGTGGCGGGGGTCAACGTGCCTGATCAGCGTCGTCATAGACTGTTGACGTGTCCCCTTGTCCCGGAGGGACGTAGCTTGACTGCACCTCCGTGTGGCAGTCGTCATCAGAAAGAGGCGTTGCCTCGATAATCGCCGTTGGCGGAAGTCTCTTTGCTGATATTAGGCAGCCTGGTTGCAGCTCCGCGAGTGGTGTTGCGCGCAACGGAGAATGTCTCGCTTGCAAGGTGAAAGGAATAAGTTCCGCTAGCGATGTTGCGCTTAGCGGAGACTGTCTCGCTTGCAAGGTGAAAGGGAGAAGTCTCGCTAGCGGTGTTGCGCTGAGCGGAGACTGTCTCGCTTGCAAGGTGAAAGGAGAGAAGTCCCGCTAGCGGTGTTGCGCTGAGCGGAGACTGTCTCGCTTGCAAGGTGAAATGGGAGAAGTCCCGCTAGCGGTGTTGTGCTGAGCAGAGACTGTCTCACTTGCAAGGTGAAAGGGGAGAAGTCCCGCAAGCAGAGTTGCGCTGAGCGGAGACTCTCTCGCTTGCAAGGTGAAAGGGGAGAAGTCCCGCTAGCGGTGTTGCGCTGAGCGGAGACTATCTCGACGATTGGTGAACTTGCCCTTTGACGGTTACTTCGGATAGACGCTTCGTCTGATGGCTCTCGACACGTGGCCATCATGCATTGGGTTAGCGTGTGGGATAGCGTCTCCGCAGCACACCCGTTTCTTCGCCATTAATGCGAGTAATTATGGATTTTGTAACCGAGGCGTCGCCTAGGTTAATCCGGAGAGTAAGTACGATAGTGGGGCACGTGTATGGCTATCGTGTGATGTCTTTATTCAGCGGACGGCTTGGATTTGTTTGACTTTGACATAAAAGAGAGGGTAACCATAGTGGTTTTGACATCTTCTTCACTTCAAACTCAACTCGTCGTCTTCAAGCCTTGCCTTCTGAGAGCCGAGGACTGTGCCCTACAAATCGAGTGTTGTTCCTTGTAGAAAGAGAATTGTCGCCGGGAAGATAATCACCTCTAAGCTCATCGAAGGTTCTGCTATTTCAGGTTGGTAATCTGAGTCTCGTCCCTGTTTTATTGTCTCTGTCAGTTTCTGCTTTTGGTATTTGAAGTGATTTCTGCCATTTCCCGGTGTGTTATGAGGGTCTAGAATTATTGTTGGGGATGGGTTTAGGTGTTTGACAGAGAGTTGAGGTTAATGGATTTTCTAGATGGCCGAATCTGGGTTTTGGATGCATATGCGCTGTGTTCTTGTTTTGGTACTTTCTGGGTTTTCTGGGTATGGTTGTTCTTGATGTTCTTGGCTAAAATCTAACATAGGGACAGTTTAGATCTTGTTGGAACTGACTGACCTGGGTTTTAGGGTTTTTACGATGGCTAGCGTCATAGAGATCTCAAGCAGTGAGGATTCCGGGTCTGACGTGTCGCTCAGCGGTTCAGATAGGATATTTATTGATTCGTTGCTTCCGTCTGCCACTGCAGGAACCTCACTGTCGGAACTGCTGAACATCCAACCCTTACAAACCATACTGTGGGACGCAGCGATGGGTCGTGTTGGTCATCCGGAGAGTTCTAGGGTAATGGAGGACACTGTCGCCCGTCAGCGGCCCAATGAGAGGCTAGAGAGCAATAGCGCGGCTAGTGGTTCCGTCGATGGGGGAGAGGCTGGAGGAGAAGAGATAGAGTCAGCCTGGGTACTCCGTGACGGTACTGTAGTTGACAAAGCGGGAGGGTCGATGACTGCGGCCGCCGTCAACCTTCTGAAGCGGGTGTTTCGCCTTCCTGGCATAGTGAAGTTGCACTCGCCGACCGCTGATGAGAAGGCTTCCATTCTGCAAGCGGGGTATGCTGCCGTTCATGAGGCCATCTTCCGCCATGGTGTCACCTTTCCGCTACTCCCCAACCTCCAGATCCTGGTATGCGAGTTTGACCTGGCCTTCGAGCAGATTTGCCCCAACATGTGGTGGTTGCTGATGGCGTTGAACTCGCTTTGGCGACTATCTGGGTGTGAAGGGCCGACCGTGGCAGAGGTACTACATTTCTATGAACTTATCTACGTGAGGTGACAAGGGTGTAGCGGACAGGTGAACCTTACCCGCCGACAGGGGGCACCCAAGTTGATAGAGAACTTGAAAGATTTGATGTCTCCTAGGCGGGCGACCTTCTGCATCGCGACCTCGGGGTGGGAGTACGATGCAGGAGCAAACGATGGGGCGCCGACGTTTAGGATTAAGTCGGAGTTCCAACCATTCTGAGGTTGTTGCTAGCCTCCGCTGACCAAAGTTGGCAGAAAATGTTTGTACGATAAGCCTGTATTTTATATCTTTTTCCTAATCACTGCTTCGTTTTCTGTGTAGCGGGTCTGCGTTTTAACTTGACGGGCGAGGAAGAGTGTCGCGTGGCAAGGATCAAATGCTGCTGGCAGAATCCTAACCTGCTAGATCTCCGCCTATTTACCGTCGGGTAAAAAGGCTAGTCGCGAGGCATTCGACAAAGCTATGAATCGCACCGAAATTCAAGATCTTCTGGAAGGCATGTATACTGCCGGGCTGGCTGCGCAGCAGACCACTTTCGATCCGCAGACCCTGGTGGTGAGCCCCTCTGAGACCCCGGTGGTGATGCCAATGCCTCGTCATTCTCATCTCGCTCCCGCTGGCCAAGTCGTGGTGTCGGTCGGGGGTGGCGACGAGCAAGGGGAGAGCGCCTGCCAATCGGCGTAGGCCCCAAAAGGAGAGGGTGGTGCCCACGAAGGAGCCAGCTACTATTGCGGGGTTGGAGCCGCAGACAAAATCGAGGCATGTCGCTGCTGGTGCTACACGGGCGGTTCTTCAGAGGAAGCGGTGGTAGAATGATGCCGATGAGGAAGATGAGGCAGCCGACGCGGAGACCATCGGGGCCCGTCAACAAAAGAAAGCTAAGCAAGCCTCGTAGCCGGTGACTGTGGCTGTCGCTTGAGAGGTGCCGCAGGGCGGTCTAGACTCATTCTCTGCTTATGCGGAGTTTCTAATTGATCCCGAACGGGAATTTCTGTTCCACCTCTGTGAGCGGCTCGTGTTCGGCGGGCTGGATGGGACCGTTCACTCGACGGCCATTCAGCTCGGTGTTTGGACATCTGTCCATCAGGTTGCACGAGATGTTCCTGGCTGCGTCACACCAGCCTCAGGTCGAGCGAAAGCTGAAGGATGAGATCAAAGGTCTCCAGAGGGAGTTTGGGGAGGCCAAAGACAAGCTGGCGGATGTTGAGCGGCGCCTAACCAAGGCAGAATATGACGCGATGGATGCCCGCGGCAAGATGAATGTTGCCATTGAACGGGACCTCGAGCGGAACGACCATGTGTCCAAACTGGAGCAAGACATAGCACTTCTGCGAGAGTCTGCCGCCCAGTCTGCGGAGGTGAAGAGGTTGGAGGGCGAGGTTGCCCGGCTGGAGGTTGAGAGGAGCCGCGCAGAGGCTGCCGCCGTGGAGTTGTTCAAGCAGTCTCCGGAGTATAAGCAAGCTCTGATGGAGGCGGCGAGGCTGGTGCCGCCACTAATTTGGACCTGCTGAACAAGAAGGGCGCCATTGACTGGGTCAAAGCGCCGGTACATCGAGTTAGCCGCTCGTGTCGGCGAGTGGGCCTGTCGTTGATCAGATTGAGGGTGTACGGTCTGGCAGTGGCGAGAGTGATCACGGTCAGCGGACTCCCCCGCCTACCCAGTTAGAAGTCTCCCGGGCCAACTTTATGGTGGCGCACACTTGGCCGGATGGCACTATTGTGACGCCGAGTCCTACCACTCCTGGGTCTGACCAGATGAGCTGCATGGACGCCCAACAGCCGCCGGTGAATAATGAAGAAGTCGCCCCCGCTCCCAACAATCTCTGAAGATTATCTGAGCCTTGTGGCCCTGCTACTGCTTTTGGTTTTTTTTGTAATGCCGCTAAGGCTTCTTGTTTTTGTAACTGGACAATATTTTTGGGTGGGGAGTCCCGACCCCGAATATATGAAGTATTTGCTTATTTGCCTCTGAAATTTTTCCCAAGTGTGGAATTGTGTAATGTTTGCGTTGTTTGAACGTTGCTATACCGCCAAAGCCTTGACTTGTGCTTTGCTAATCAACGAAACATTAAAGGAATTAAAATTGTTCCAAGTGCACGATGTAGAAAACATGGTCCGCCGAATATTGTTGGCGCTGCTAGTTAACTCTTGTGCTTGGACGTGGTGACAATGGTTTGAATAATTCCTCGTTTCATTGATAGATGACAGATCAACGTTTACAAAAGCGGGGTTGTACCCATTGGGTAGCTTCCCTTAGCTAAATATTGAACAAAAATTTAGCTAAGTCAAGATGCTCTTGGGTAGCGGCATGACTATTTTTAATAGTACCGAAGGTCTTTAGTATTCCAAGGGTGGGTTGTTATGATGCCATCCTTGTCCATTAAGTATAAGGTGCCAGGGCTAACGAATTCCACTATTTTGTATGGTCCTTCCCAAGTTGGGCGGAGTGCCGTTGGCGGTGGAATGACTTCCTTCATTAACCAGTCCCCCAGTTGGAGGTTTCGGGCTTTGACTATGGCGTTGTAGAAACACGATACGCGTTGCTTGTTTTGCAAGTTGTGCAAATGGGCCTTGTGGCGTTTCTCCTCAAGGAGATCCTTGTCGAGGTTGACGCCCTCGCCGTTGGTCTCGGAGTAGTAGCCCTCGACCCTAGCGATAGGTTGGGTGACCTCAATGGGTAGGACGGCCTCAGTTCCGAACATCATACAAAATGGTGTTTCACCGGTGGTGGAAGTTGGGGTAGTCCTGATGGCCCATAAAACTTCTGGGAGCTTCTCCGCCCATAAACCCTTGGCATCGTTGAGTTTCTTTTTTAGCAGCTTCTTGATTATCTTGTTTGCTGCTTCGACTTGGCCGTTGGTTTGGGGGTGCGCGACAGATGCAAAACTCATCTTGGTGCCCAAGTTAGCGGTGAAAGATATGAGTTCCTTGTTGTTGAACTGTGTGCCGTTGTCTGTGATGATTGTGTGGGGGACGCCGTAGCGGCAATAAATGTTCTTCCAGAGGAAGTGAGTTACCTTGGAGGTAGTTATTGCCATCAGCGGTTCTACCTCTATCCATTTGTTGTTGTAGTCAATGGCGACAATGATGTATTTGAACTGGCCCTTGGTGGTTGGGAATTTTCCGAGCAAGTCCAGGCCCCATGTGGAGTGGATCCATGGGCCAATAATAATTGACAGTGGTTCCGCCAGGGCGTGGGGGAGGTCAGCGTATTGTTGACACTTGTGGCAAGACCTTGACACCCTTATGGCATCGTCGCCGAGCGTGGGCCAGAAGTAGCCTTGTCACATTGTGCGATTGGCCAGAGATCTGGCGCCCGAGTGGTTTCCACATTCTCCGGCGTGTATCATTGCAAGAACGATTTTTCCCTCTTCTGGGGTCACACACCGGAGGTTGGGGTGGGTGAACCCCTGGCGGTAAAGCTTGCCATTCTGGATGTTATAGCGGGTTGCCCTCCGCTTAAGTTGTCGTGCTTCGACTGTCTGCTGGCAGCGTTCCCTTGAGCTTGTACTCGATAATTTCATCCATCCAGCTGGGATTGACCTCAATGTTGAAAATCTCTGCTAGGATTTTTGTGATGCTTGGCTTGTCAAGGCACTCTACCCTTGTGTCTGCTGGACTTTGGTGTGGTTGAGTGGTTGCCAGTCTTACCAGTGAATTAGCCTTGGCGTTCTTTTCCATGGGGATCTGTGTGATGGTGTGAAATTTGAATTTTTTGAGAAGCGTCTTGACGTAGCCCAAGTATGCCGCTAACTGCTGGTCTTTGGCCTGGAAGCTGTCGTTGACCTGGTTAACGACTAGCTTGGAGTCGTTTAATATGTTGAATTTGTCAGCCCCTGAGTCGATGGTGAGGAGTAAGCCTGCAATGAGCGCTTCATACTCTACCATGTTGTTTGAGGCTGTGAAATTGAACTTTAACGCGTATTCCACGTTCAGTCCCCCTGGCCCTGTCAAGATAACTCCGGTGCCGCAGGCCTTGGCGCAGGCGGAGCCGTCTACATGGAGATTCCAGTCTGACTGCTGCTGGGGGGCTGGTTCCTCAGCGGTTACCATTTCTATGTTGGACTTTGCCCTCCAGTTGGGTTCATCTTGACGCTCGGTGAGCTCAGCAATGAAATCTACCACCGCCTAGCCTTTCATGGCGATCCTTGGCTTGTAGTCAATGTCGAACTCGCTGAGTTCGATGGCCCACTTGCTGAGGCGCCCGGAGTGCTCAGGGTTCTGCATTACTTGCCTCAGCGGCTGGTTTGTTAAGACATGAATTGTGTGGGCCTGGAAGTATTGGCGGAGGCGCCTAGCGGCGACAATGAGTGCGAGAGCGAGCTGCTCCAAGGGGGTATACCTTGTCTCTGCCCCGTTCATGCCTCTGCCGGCGTAGAATACTGGGAGTTCCTCCTGGCCCTCTCGTCGTACAATAGCGCAGCTTACCGCTGATGGTGATACCGCCAGGTATATGTACAGTATCTCCCCTTGCACAGGAATGGAAAGAAGTGGAACTGCTGCTAAGTATTCCTTCAAGCTCTGGAATGCCACCTCACAATCTGGGGTCCAGTCAATTTCTTTCTTGTGGGTCTTCTTCAGAACTTTGAAAAAATGGGAGGCATCTATCAGTGAGTCTGGAGATGAACCGAGAAAGGGAGTTTAGTTTGCCTTGGAGGCTCTGGACGTGCACCTTCCATTTTAGGGCCTTCATGTTGAGGATGGCTTGCACCTTGTCAGGGTTAGCCTCTATGCCCCGCTCACTGACGATGTAACCCAGAAATTTGCTAGCGGTGACGCCGAAGAAACATTTTTCTGGGTTGAGGCGCATACCATAGGCCAAAAGAATGGCGAATATGATGCGTAGATTTTCCACCTGTCCGCTGGCTTTGATGCTCTTGATCAACATGTTGTCCACGTATACCACTATTATTTTGCCAAGGTGTTCCGCGAACATGGCGTTCATCAGCCGCTGGTATGCTGCTCCAGCGTTCTTCAAACCGAAAGGCATGACATTGTAACAGTATAAGCCCTTGTCGGTTGTGAAGGTGGTGCACTCTTGGTCTTCGGGGTGCATCTTAATTTGATTGTATCCTGAGAAGGCATCCATCATGCTGAGCAACTCGTACCCAGCGGTTGCATCGACCAGTTGATCAATGCGGGGTAGTGAGAAGCTATCCTTGGGGCATGCCTTGTTGAGACCCTTGAAGTCTACACACATCCGCCACTTGCCGCTGGGTTTTTTGACCATGACCAAGTTGGAAATCCACTGAGGGTAATTGACTTGGCGGATGAATCCAATGCCCTGAAGCTTGGCGACCTCCTCCCCTAGTGCACGATATCTCTCTTCATCGAAGGCCCTTCGCCGCTGCTTGACCGGATAGAAGGATGGCTTTATGCTCAACTTGTGCGTGATGATTTCAGGGGAGATGCCTGGCATATCAGCGTAGGACCATGCAAAGACGGTGGCATTGTGACAAGACCCGAACAAAAAGTCAACTTTTAGGGCCACTAAAGGTACTAAACCGAAAGTAAAAGTGAAAGTAAAGGTCGTTTACCGTCCAAATGACTAGTAAACGGGTGAATTTGGGTTCGGGACGTTACAATCTCCCCTCCTTATAAAAATTTCGTCCTCGAAATTTCAAATCACCGAAATAGAAGTAGGACGCATATAACAATCCGAAATACAGCATTCTTCAAGAAGATAGTTCGTCGACTAAACAAAAATGACGATCATAGTGTATGAACAAAAATGTGCAAGTCTGCTCAAATCATGTAGAAATTAACTTTAGATCTAGTCCAAGAGTTGGCTAAATAAGATAAAGGAATCAACACACAAAAGGAACAGTCCTCAAGCTGAAATATGGCCAGTCATTGTAATCTGATTGATTTCCACCGTCTAAGGAGTAGACTTATTTCCAAACGTCACAGAGAATCTTCATTAAGTGAGGAATGAAATCGTTAACTCCAACTGGTTCAATATACAACAATCTTAAAACTTAACAACTCTTCCTTAGATTAAACTTCCCATTCAACCTCAAATCTAACTAACAAAACTCTGATGATCCCCCACTATAAAAGCAATGAAAACATGCTAATAATCCAAAATCATCCACGTCCGAAGTCAAATCCCTTGTCTTGCTGAACCCTATAGCACCATAACCTCACACATACATAAATTCCGGTGTAAAAGAAAATTCACTTCAACGGTTGGCTCAGATGATACCTGGTAATGACGTCACAAACCACCTGTTAAAAGTATAGCATTCATAAGTTCCTCACAAAAGTCGCTTAGTGACAATCCAACCCATTCACCATCAATATTGCGATAATCACAAGATGGTCGTTGCTAATCGACAATTCTAAAACAACAACTTCCTTAGCAACTACAAGGACAGCACTTCCTTCCTTGTTTGTTTGTGCTTAAATTCCTAATAGAAGATCGTTCACGTAAAGGTCCCTTAGTTGTCAAGCATAAAAAATGTCAGCCTCGAATGAACCTATAAGTTCTTAATCAAGTAGGTTAAGGGGCCACTACACTTCCACTGCTACTCTGATACCTGACTAAAATCATTGGTCCAGCCTTGAGCTGACGCGGCGAGTTAACTAAGAAAACTCATTTGATAGCTACCTTACTAGCTACACATAAACACCTTCCTCAAAACTTTTTATAAGTACGGTAATATGGAAAACTTTTCTAACTCAAATGTGTCTCAAGATCTCTACTAATTACCAATGCCTCCAATCAAAACTATTAATATTTCTCACAAGTTAATACTCACTTGACTACCATGTCCTGTACCACGTCCTCAATAATCCGGTGCAAGCAAAAATTATAACCACTAGTTCAACTCCAGCTCAACGATTCAAATCCGGAAGAAAATGCATCACCCTCAAGTTGTTCTTAGCCGAGGTTACACTTCTTTAATAGTCATAAACCTGCAATCTGGTTGAATCCATGCCATTCCCGTTGATCTCTGTTGCCCTAAATGGTAATCTTAAGTCGTATACCCAGGTAATTCTCACTACTAAGGGCACCACAAATTTTCTAAGTCTCTTCTCACTAAGAGATAATCCAACACGACTCAACCATATTACAATTTAGTATTTTAATGGTCAGATGGAACCTTGATAAAACTTAAGCCTAATCAACTAATTCAAACTCAATTCTTACTACCTGTTCAAGTCCCCTTACCGTTAGTCAAGTGGTGACCGGTTATCACTCGTACCAACAGCTTCCTATACATTTCCAATTAAGGGTCACCAGGGTGGCAAAACTCGCTCAATTACTCCAACCACTAATATCAAATCACCAACAATTCCAAACTCCTCCAAACGTGACTAAGAAACCCGATGTTTGAAGCAACCTGTGAATGGTTCGATAAGTAAACAAGAGTGCATCGTGTTACGTGAGCGTAGAGCACCCCAAATACTGCAGAGAAGAAAATCGATTCGTGAATTAGGAAAAAGAGATATTAAAGCAACGACGTACTCCACAAATAGGAAAGAAATTCTTCCGTAGTCCCCAAAGGACTTATCGAGGAATCCGTCAATGAATGCTACCAGAATCCCTAAACTTGTTGACTAGCGTCGCCCCGCGAGGAAAACTACTACCAACCTTCACCATAACTTATAGATTTAAACTAAGATCATAACCATATCGTATAGTACTTCCACTTGAATTACTATGGACACCCCGTGGGGTCCCTACGACCATTTCTTGATCCCAAGTTCAACAATTTCGCCCAAATGGATATCCAATGACACTTAATAGTACCCTCATGCGCGACAAAACGATCACAGCCGTCGTAAGACGATCCGAATGTCCTTGATTTCTGAAACCTTTCAATACCTCAATACTTTCTTTTCGTGCTTTTAATCGGTTCCAACTTCCAACTTTCGCTACATAGTTCATCCTCCGCTGACAAAAACACTAGTTTTTTTTAAGATGAAGGACATCCGTCCAACATCACGTATCACCTCCAGCGATACCAAGATCCGAAAGTGGTCCCACCACCCAACAATCAAATTCCAAGTTCAGACAAATAATTTCCAAACTCAACTCCAACATCTTGCCAAGTCATCGTACCTATAAATCTGTGATGGTGACCGAAACTCAATCATACCCACAACTTTCTATTCTTTTCAATCAAGGGTTACCATACGGTAGAAAGATCGATCAAAGTCAGAATTATATCTCAAACAGCTTAACCCTATATCACCAGTAATGGCACCAAGGTAAAAAGATTAACTAAATTCCTCCAAAACAATCCGTTAAATATATTCAACCCGAGCAACAAACAGTTTACTAAGACGACAAAACACCATTCATAAGATCTTTCCTCGTATAACATCATCAAATCACAGAAAACGATACCCGGATCCGATTTCGAACTAATCACCACAAGAATATATATCGTTAACAAACGTGTCACAATACATCTCACCCGATCTCAAAAATTTAGAACTCTGATAAAGCCTTAAAATAACTTCTGAGTAAACTAAGGGAACTTTCTCCCATGAAATATTTCAAACTGTCAAGTAGCACAGCCCCACAAAGACACACACTCACGTACAGTATTCTTTACAAAGAGTTGGTTCAAATCCTCTCCATTATTAACTGACCAAGATCAAACTCTATTGCAAAACTTTAAGTGTCCGTCTGCTTAAACTTAAAACACAAAACGGCTTCAAAACTCACTTAAGTCCATCTCCATACTCAATACGATCCAAAACTTAAGAAGACATATTCATAACTCAAAGAGGCAAAAATCAATTTCCTTTACTTGAACAAAACTTTGTCCACCAGTCATGGTCAGGTCAACAGAACAAAGTGTCCAAAGAGGAAAATTCCAATCTGGTTTTCCTTGTAAATTGCAAGGTATCATTCCAAAATGATGCTCACAACATCAACCACGTATACGTGACACATTCCTCGAAACTCAGTTCAAAGTCAGAACCACTATTACTATTAGATGCTACTGTCCAAATTTGGTGGCCATAGGAGGTGGTGGCCGCCGGCGCGTGGGGCCCACGCGCTGCCACTGTGGGTAGCGCGTGGAGGCGCGTAGAGCAGTGTTTTAATTCCGGTTTTTAGCCCATTAAATCCTATTAATTGTGTAGAGCTTGTATGTGAAATTTGGTAATTTTTGGAGAAACTTAGAATTATATATGGATTTTGAAATTTAAGGTTTCGATTATCGAATTACGAGAATCCGACCGTCGGATATCTCTTTCATTAAATAAACACTTTCATGTGAGGAATCTTAACAGTTTGGATTGAGAACGTTGACAATTAGTAGATTCCTTGAAACATATGTGATTTGGAAGAGTTTTCCACTACATTACAATTATAGGAAGTTTGTGAGGAACAACGCTAGTTAGCTAGTATAAGATACTATAGGTGTAGCTAGCAATGATTTATTATTATTTCTCGCATTTTTGCTATTGATTTAAGATATTCTTGGCGTGTGGGACACGTCGTTGGAAATTCATTTGCGAGAGTTGGGGGAAGCTTTATGTATTTTGGATTTACTGGATTTTCGGTTATGTTTCCCTGTGCCATACTGAGGGGTGATTTTATCATGCTAGCATTGATTTTCCGCCTTTGTGGCGCGGTGATGGGATCACCGTAGCCCTTCCGCCTTTGTGGCGCAGGTTACTGTCTCTGTGATAGTAATTCTGTAGCCCAGTATCCTATCGCTACACTTAGTGGCGTAAGGGTATATTACGGGAGTTATGGGAGTTCTTTAGCCTGGGAGGCTATCACCCAACCAAGCCTGCGTGGCTTATTCGTATGGCTATCATCTTCCCCTACTTATACTATTTTTGACTAGCGGGGACTAGTCTGAGTTTTCTTAACCAGCGGGGCTGGACTTATATTTTCGAGTATTGAAATTTCAATCTTTTACTCTGTTGTTGTGACTAGCGGGGCTAGTCGGTTTTCTGGAGTTCAACGTTTTTCGGATTATTTTTGTAAGTGTTTTATAAATGTTGCATGCATCCGGATTTTATATATATCGAAAAATGTGGGAAAGTATGAAGTTTTATTTTGTTTTATTCATATTAAATTATTTATTTTTGTCCACTCACGCTAACGTTTTTATGTACTTTCCCCTGGGCCCTTCGGTTTCAAATGCCCAGTTTGCAGGCGAATTAGTGGAGGTCGGGCGTACATGACATTTGAGGCATAATTGTCACCACTTCCGCATTGTAGGATCCCTTGATCATTTACTCTACTTTTTTATTTCCTTGTGAATTAGTATTGCTCTGATAACCTTTGGGATTTGTATTGTTAAGTTGAGTTTTGTGTTTTGCGAGTTGGGGAATGTTGTTTGGGGGAGCAGGGTGGCTCCAGGAGAATAAGGATGGGTGATTTAGAAGTGTAAATTTTCTTTCTACAGGTTTTGGGTTGTCCACTTTAGGGGAAGTTCTGCCAAATTTTTGGCAAAATTTCTTCTAAGGTGGGCCCCGCAGGTCCACTTCGGATTTCAGGGTGAAATCCGGGGCGGGTTCTGTCACATTGTCTCGTAGAAATTGAGTGAGTTCTACCGCTATCTCTGGGGCTAGCTGAGCGCCGATGCGAACCGTCCGCTCAGGGTGTTCGTCGGAGATGCTAATAAGCTTCAAGGATGTCTCTGGGTTGACAGGTTCCTTTTTTACATACTTCTCCTCGTCATCCCTAGGGTCTTCAAAAATATTTGTCGACGGTGCATGGTTTCCTACCGTTAGCATCTCATGGCAGCGAGCCGACCGGGCCACGGTTGTTGAATAACATTCTCGAGCCAGTTGTTGACTTCCTTTTACACAGCCTGTCCTGTTGGGTGTAGGGAACTTCATGAGTAGCATGTAGCCGGCTACGATGCATTTTAGCTTGTTGAGCGCCGGTCGTCCGATGATGGCATTATACAAACTGAAGCAGTCGACGACGATGAACTCTGTATGTATCTCCGTTGTGCATGGGCTAGCGCCGATAACTAGTCGCATGTAGTCAGAACTGAGTGGTTGTATGACGTCACCGGAGTAACTGAGCAGCGGCTCATGATCCTAGAGTAATTTTCTATTCTGCTGGAGTTGGTTGTAGCAGCCATGGAAGATGACATTGACAGCGGATCCGCTGTCAACAAAGACCCTTCCCACAGACCATTTATCGAGCATGGCGTCGATCAAGAATGGATCGTGGTGGGGTAGGTGTACTCCACGCTCCTCCTCCTCCAAGAAGGTGATTGGTTCCCATCCAGACCTTGGAAGTTTAGCGGACCTCTCATAGCGGATGTTGCAAATTTTTTTGGGGTGGTTAGCGCATGCATAGCGCTTTCTTGCCCTATGAGACATGTTGGTGATCGGAGCACCGCCGTCGATGGTGTTGATGTGGCGCATGGGCTCGATGTTGGCGACCACAGCTGGCGGCTGATGCACCTTGAACTGTTCCAACTTACCATCACGATACAAAGTCTCAATTGCCGTTTTGAGAGCGTTGCAGTTGTTGGTGTTGTGACCGCTATCCTCGTGGTATTTACACCACTTGCCAGTGTTTCTTGGTTTTCCCACTCTTGGGTACTTTCTTGGGGGTGGTTGTGGGATCTGGTCTTTGCACTGGTCGTATATCTCTTCATACGAGGCCGTGAGGACTGTAAATACTAAGTACCGCTGGGAGGACTCCGTCTGTTTGTTACGTTTATCCCCGTGGGATGATCGGTTGCCCTTATGGTAATTCTGGTCCTTCTGCTGCTTGCTCTGGTAGTTGCCCAGTTGCCACTCTCTCTTCTTATCAGTTGGCGGCGTAGCAAAGGTTTTGTTAGCTATCTCATGTTGGCTGGAAGAGGGCTGGGTGGACTTTGCTGGTGTTGGCGGTGATGGTGGGGTTTCTCCATATGTGATGAACTCTGCCTGTGCATGGATGACGACCTCGCTCATGACATGGTCAAATGCAACATTTGGATGATTGTAATTGAGATGATAGAGAAATGGTCCATTTAGGAGTACTTGCTTGAAGGCTGCCAATGCCATTGTTTTATCAAGATCGCGGCACTGAGATGTTGCCACTCGCCACCTGGTGACGAATGCCTTTAATGTTTCCTCTGCGCCCTGCTTGATGTTGAACAGTTGAGTTGTGTTCTGATGTCCGGCGGCCAATAGGATGAACCGAGACAGGAAAGCGTTTGACAGTGCATGGAATGAGTCAATGGATCCTGGTGGGCACTCAAAGAACCAACTCATTGCCTCACTATCCAACGCTTCGCTGAACAAGTGGCAGAGGGTGGCATCATCAAATCCCTTGTTGTTAGTGACTTTTTTGAAGGTGTCCATGTGGACGAAAGGGTCAGTCATGCCTCTATAATGTGACATCTTTGGTGTCTTTGCATGTGCTGGTCTCACGGCTTGCAGGATCCTGGCGGTGAATGGCCCTGGCCTGGACGCAAAGAGTGGATTTGGAATTGGCGCTGGGGCGCCTGCCTCCGCTCGGATTAGCCTTTGCTCTAATTGTTGCATCCTTTCCAGGATTAGGGCAGTTGTGTCGCCAGCGGGTCCCGCCTGGAGGTTCTGCTGCACCGGCTCCCGCCTAGGGTTAGGCGGATTACCCTCAATTCTAGCCCTAGTCGCGGAGCGGTTGGTGCTTGGTTGCGACTCCGCCTCCTGCTCTAACATTAGTCGGGGCAAGGGGGGTGGGCCCATTCCCACTAGTTCTGATGGGTTCAGCGGCACCTGCATCTGTATGATTGGTGCGGGTACCAATCCGTCGGGATTGGGTCGACTACGTCTGGTGCTCTGCGATTGTTCGCTCTGCGCTGGGTTAGCGTTTGCCTCCAGTGCCTTCTTCAGTTAGTCGAATCTTGACATCAGCGTGGCCATTTGCTTTTGGGCCTTGGCCTTTTCCTTGCGCTCTTGTTCGTGCTTTCTGTTTACCTTGTGGAGGTCCGCCAATGCCAGCTCATACATAGCGGTGAGATCCTGGCCTGGTGGGCGACTACTGCCAGGTCGGGCCTCCGCTACAGTTTGAGTCAGCGGGACTTATGATGAGCCCTGGGGTTCCACGCTAGGGTTGACCGGAGTGTTGAATAGTGCACGGTTAACGTTAGTCGCGGGGTTGTGGGATAGGGGTTGGCGGATTGGTCTGCCTGCTCTTCAGCGTTTCCCCCGTTACAATTAATCATGGTAATTGTTGTGGTGGGATGGCCTTTTGTTCAAGGATTCCCACAGACGACGCCAATGTTAATGTCTAAGATTTGGGCTGTAACCTAATCTTGGTTAACGCGGGTCCTGTGGGCGGACCGCTACTTGTAATGTTCTCAGAGCTTCCGCTAGCTATCAAGTAAAATACAAAGTGGCATCAGAGGGAGACCGCGCTGGGCGGTCTTCTCTTCTCCGATGCCTAAGTTAGTAAATGTATTTATGTTGACAGAATAACAGTAAGTAAAAAGTAGATGCGTAATTAATGAGGAGAGATGAGTGAACCTTTTATAGGTGGGGAAGAGGCTGACCTCTTCCTTGTTTTCGATGTGGGACTGATATGCATCAATTCTTAGTTTGTGGAGCTTCTGATGCCGCTTTGGCACGGCGCGTGGCGGCGCGTCAGCGGTGATCTGGGGTGAGCCGGGGCTCAGGCGGTAGCCTGCTTGGCTGTGTTTCCGTAGGTCACACCGTTGGTGGTAGTTGGTACCGCTGGCGGTAGCATGAGCGTGCACAGTGTTTAATTGGGAAATGCTCATGTAAGTACAGTGTTTAATTGGGAATTTGTGCTTGATGGCTTACATGTGCCTAATCTCACTGTGGTCTGGGAATTCTATGCCTGTTGTTCTCCGAATCTCACTGTGGTCCGAGAATTCTATGCCTGGCTTAGAGGTTGACTTGATTCCTGATATCATTCCTATAGGCTGCAATGTTGATATCAGGGGCGTGTTTGTTCCCTTTACTCCCACCTCCATTCGGAGTGCCATGGGTTTGATTGCTCCTATTGCGGAAAATCATGTGGTCAATGCTGCTCTTGAGGCTCTGACAGTAGATTTTCTTGTGGCTGGGATGTACAAGAACCGTCCGGATGTGACCTTGGAGGAGCTTTCTACATGTGGTCTCACCGAGTGGTACCGATTGCTCGGTCACTTGGTGCGTATTCTTCTTTATCCGTCCTCTCAGTCCAGCAAGTTGTTGGATCATAATTCATATATACATTTGTGCCCTAAAACATGAAAATTACTTGTTCTAAAAGTACAATTTAGTGTTGACTAATCTAATTTCATGTTTTGTAGAAAATCTTGAGAAGAGGAGAAAAACTGAAATTCCGGCAAATTTTACTTACACCACCAATTTTAGTGGCACAAGTACTTCGTGAAGCAATCCAAGAAAAATAGGAGTCTAAATGGAGGAATGAAGCCATGGACCATGAAATACTGATGAAAAGGACTAAGTTTGATCACTTATTTGGCTAGAAATTACAAGGGAAGTCCATGGATATCATTATGCAAAACAGTTGCTGCAAAGCAGAAAACTTTAGTTTATAATCAGCTTATCGGAAACAGTTTTGGAGAGCTTTTCATGCAACATTTCAAGTGAACTCTTGCATAAAGGGCTAGCATTCCTTGAAAACATGATGTTGTAGTACAATGTGAGTCCAAGAGCTGGTCAGAAATGTTATCGAGGCAGCAGGAATTAACGCAATTAGGCTTCCAAGAAGGCAGAAACTGTCAACTTTTCACGAAGCTTTTTGGGAGATCTTTTCAAGAAACTTACTTGGAGTTTTTCTCAAATTTTTTTGATTATTATAGAATATTTGATGTCATAGAGTATGTAGGATTTGAGAACCATACAGACACATGGCAATAGCAAGTCAAACCTAGTCCAAGAAGGAAGCTTCAGAAGCAGAAAATGAATCCTAGTCAAATGAAGGTAACTTAGCCAAGAATCATTTTTAGACGGTTTCGCTGTGCATTTTTGGAAGGTTTATTAAGCTAAAATTATCAAGGAGATCTCTAGAAGAATCGTACACGATTATGGCAAGATTAATCCATCATATTATCCTTTGGATAATAGCCATCCCTATGTACTCTCTCCCATGTTTGTCACCTTGACTTTGGTGAACCAAAACCACTCCAACACTCTTCATTTTCATGCTTTCCATACACAATAAAGAGAGCTAGCTGCTTCTCTCTTCTCCCTTAGCCATATTTTTCTTCTCTACTCTCTTTAATAGCTCATCATTACTTCCCTATTTTTACTCCATATCTTCCATGCCCTTTTCCCTTATTTTCAGAATCTATTACCACCCTCATACTCCACCTCCATGCTTCTTACAAGGCTATGGTTGTTTTCTTTGCCTTCTAATCACCATTTCAAACCTCTCTCTATATATTTAAGCACCTCATCTCACAAGGAAGAAGATATCACCCATACCACCCATTACATCTCTTTTCTTTCTCCATCTCCACCACAAAACCTCCATTTTCACCTCTCAAAATCCAAACCCATACTATCCACACTGCTCTATCTCCTCTATCACCACCACCATTTTTTATCCTCTACCTCCATTAACACCACCACTACTACATCATTTCTTCACTCTCTTTTCTATTTCTCCAACTACTCCACCTATTCACACAATACATAATACAAGCTTCACTATTTTTTATCAACTCTTCAAGAGCAAGAAGGAGAGGGAATCACCAACACCACCATCACCACCAAGACATGAGCTTGGGGTCCATCCAGCACACCACTAAGCCAAATGTGATGCCCCGGAAATTTGTATTTATTTTCTGAGGATTTTTCCGGAATTTAATTTAGTGATTATTGGACTGTTGGATTAATCTAGTTTTGAGTTTTGGTTGGTGGTGGTTGTGCCACCGACTGTGGCGGCATTTTGGCAGCCTTCCGTCCATGTATTTGATAGTTTCTGGTATTATATATCATATACTCGTCGATACGAGCGTTTCGATATATAATACGTAATTTTTGGAGATCGTATGATTATGTTGTGATTTTTACGGTTTCGGACCGTTCGATGATTCGATCCGTGAGGATTTGAGCGTTCGATCGACTTGTGGTTTTGTCACATCGATCGTAAAAGCATTCTAGAGACTTTGGTAGGTCTCGGATGAGGTTTCGCCTCGATTGGCGTTACTTTCAGGGTTGTTGTTCGATTAGGGGATTCGAACTTTAATCACTTGGTGATTCACTGATTTGAGATCATTGGAGATTAGGTGCTTCTCAAGGTGATTTGGACGAGTTGTTGGTGTGAGTGTTAGTTTGGTTATGTATTGAAGACGCATCAGGATTTCGAGGTGAGTAATCTCACAATGTTCATTTACGAACGGGTTTACCTTATCATTTTGATAGTTATTTAGTTAACTGCAAACTATAGTTGGTATTAGTAGCATTCCTGAGTGAATGTCTACGTATATATATATTTACGTGAAATATATATGTGTAGGTGGATTTGTGTGATAAAACAATAATTGTGGGTGCGTTCATTTCATTGTTTTGGGTGTGAGTTTTCGTGAAACAATATTTTGTGAAAGGGTTGATTTCTATTGTTTTGAAAAGTGTTGTGTATTGTGGAACATTTTTAGTTCGCGGGTGGCTTATTTAAATGTGGGTCTTGTACCGGGAGTAATTGATAGGGATCAATTACGGGAAATCTTTTATTTTAGATTCGTGTAACATTTTGGGTCCAGTGCGACTCGTTTAAATGTTTTGGTATTTATACCGTGGATCCAAAGACTTACGAGTTGAGGATCGTGGATCACGAAATGTGATCGTGGGTGGAAAAATTGGGACTTCACTCCTTTGGCCGGGTTAGTGGATACGATCAGTTAGAGCTCTAGTCTGTTCGCCGTGCTTTGTTTCTTGATTGAAATGTGTGAGTTTATCTCGTGCTTTGTTTCTTGATTGAAACGTGTGAGTTTATCTCATGCTTTGTTTCTTGAGTGAAACGTGTGAGTTTATCTCTTGCTTTGTTTCTCGATTGAAACGTGTGAGTTTATCCCCTGATTTGTGTGGGTTTATCTCGTGATTTGCGTGAGTTGTTTCCTTGATTGAAACTTGTGGGTTTATCCCGTGATTTCCGTGAGTTGTTTCTTTGTTTGAAACGTGTGGGTTTATCCCGTAATTTGCGTGAGTTGTTTCTTTGTTTGAAACGTGTGGGTTTATCCCGTGATTTGTGTGAGTTGTTTCCTTGATTGAAACGTGCGGGTTTTATCCCGTGATTTTGTGTGAGTTGTTTTGAGTTACTCATACGAGCTTTCATAAGCTTACCGGGTTTATTGTGTGGCAACCCGGTGCACTATTCAATGGTGTAGGGGTTAATCCTGCAGGTCAGGGTAATCGTGGCTGAAAACTGAAGTAGCGTGCTAGCAGCTTTACGATAGGAAGCCAATTTTGTGACTTTACCGTTATTAAGACTTCCACTTGTAGTAAGCTCTGAGGAGCATTTACTTATTATGTTGTTGCGGCAATTTAATTTGTAAACTCGTGTAATATATAACTCTACGTAGCGAGTATATATTGATATTGTGGGTTCAAGGCATCAGTTTGTACTTGGTTTAAAAAGAAAAAGTTTTCCAGGTATTTTGTATTGATGGCTGAATCATCACGCATGTATAATTATGGGATTATATATCGATTTTTAATTGTGTTAAAAATCAGGGGCGTGACACCAACTCTATCCCTTTTACTCTATATTATATTTTGGTGTTTAATTTGATTATGAAGTTAGTATATGTAATTATGAGTGAGTAGTACTTTGTTGGGGCTAGGGTTGAAAGCCCAAGCTAATCTTGTATGGATTGATGTTATAATATTATGTGATGCAATTTTCTTTAATATGCCTACATGTTAGTTCAAGAGTTGAATGCATATGCTTAGACTTTACCACTTTGAGTATGTGTGTTTGCTATGACATGATATAATGTTTAGAGCTTGGTAACCTTTGAATGTTAAAGCATGAAAGCACACTAGGTGTGTGCATGCAAGGGTTGTGAATTACAATCACTTAGAGATAAGATTGGTTGGTTTGCATGATTTCTTCATCACGAAACTTTATGCACTTAAGGTAATGCACTAGATACCTAACCAACTTTAAATGCATGACCTAAGTAGTTAAGTACTACACATAAGAGGGGTTGCTTGATATCACAAAAGGAGTATGTCCCTTGTTATACCCGAGAAGGATGCTCAAGGAGAGAAATTGGTTAATTAATTTAGCATCATTCATATTGAAATGCATCAATACTTGCAAGGTACATTAGTGGTAGACAATCTAAATTCAAACTTTCATTCATTTGATCATTAGTTTAGTTTAGAGTAATTTAGTTTACATATGAGCATCTAGTTGTTTTCAATTTAAAACTATCTTCAAAAACTAAAATCAAATTACTACTCCATCTTGCACATACTCACCATGAGCCTAGATTTCCTTGTGAAATTAGGTTTGTGATTCTACGTTTGCATATTCTAGCTCTTCTTAGGTTCACACCCTAGCTAGAGAAAGGAATCTGATCCTCGTGGGTTCTACAACTTTCTTAAATCCCTACACTATTACTTATACCCCTTATACTTGATGTGGCTATTTGGCTAACATAAGCTCACATTGGAAGAAGCTCCCCTCATTTATCTGGTCAGCCAACGCGGTCCCTACATTCCTGTTGAGCACTTCATGTACAAAGATATCCTGAAAGCTACTGTTGAGGGTCGTCGAAACAAGAAGGTAGCTTTGGTTTTCCCCTTAGTTATCATTGCAGTTTGCAAAGCCATAGGTGTTCGGTTTGCTGATGATGATGAATATGGTCCAACTTTGAAGGTCTTCTCCAGGAGCTCTCTCCATCGAAGTACTAGTCAGAGGAAGACCAAAGGTATTTCCGTGGAGACCACTGCTCTCACTCGCCTATTCCAGAAGTAGTTTACACTTGTTCATCAGCATCTAGATTGGATTGAGGGAGCCATTCATGCCCTTCAGAATGACCGCCCCTAGACATTTGGCATCCCTATTCAAAGAGGGGGAGAAATGTGATGTGTGATCTTTGTTTCTTAGTTTGTTCTGAACTCATTTTTTAATTTTGATGCTAGACCTCATGTTACCTATTGGATTTACATGCTTTGTTTAAACAGTGGTAACATTATTCTATCTTGTGTATTTTACCAATTGTGTGGTAAGTGTTTCAGGAAAAGTATGGATGATGAATTGTGATATTTCTTCTGTACTTGTTGAGGGGGAGTTTGCATTGATTAGATGTGTTTTGCATAGGAATGCCAAAGGGGGAGATTGTAAGTACAAAAGTTTGTACGTCTTGAGTGTTGGCATTCCCATACAAAAACAAGTGAAGCATTCTATCATAGTTCATCATTAGAAGTTAGGAAAAGCACATTGATACTGTTCCCGTATAAATTCCAGGTAAATGCATTTCATGCATATGCACTGGGATTGCAACATGTATTGCAATCCCCGAGTCAGTCCTACATTTTAGGGAGTTCGTTTTCGGAAAGTATCTTTCGGTTTTTAAATATTATTTTACAAAGATATTTTCCAACTGTTAAAATCGTACCATTGAAGTCCTAATTGATTTAGGATCTCTTTATTTTAATTGAAATTTTTTTATTAAAAGACTATTCCTATTCGGAGTCCAATTAGGGTAAAGTCTTGATTGTTGAGGATTTGTTTTCTCCTCCATATATTTAGAAAAGTAGCGTTCATTTGTGTACGACTTTCACGCAATAATTATTCTGTATCTTGCTTGCTTAGAAAGAGTCACATAGGAGTCCTTGAAACACTTGTTCCGTGTCAAAGTGTCTCATTGTTCATTCACTCATATGCATTGGTTCTCTCGACATCAGTAGAGAAGTCGTTGATGCAAGAAGAGCGATTGTTGAAGATCATTCAATTGAAGAAGACAGTCAAGGTTCAAGACAAAACACACTACAAGAATAAGTTAATCACACGACACTCATCACACGACACATGAGTTTTTGCTGTCGTCTGAGTTAGTCAGACGACAGATTTTTTAAATCGGTCGTTTAATCTCTACTCAGCCAACACATCGTCATTTGGTAAATTTGAGAGAAGTCAGACAACACTAACAACATCTGTTGTCTCAAAAAAAAAAAAAAAAAAATTAATTTACATTTATTTTTTCCACCCAAAACACTCCAAACCTAGCCCGTGTTCCCTCCCTTGGCTAAAAAAAATAGGTCACTCTCCCTCCTTCGCTCTCAGCCTCTCTCCCACTCACCATCGCTCTCACCCTCAATCCCCCTCACCCTCGTCGAGCCTCGCTCTCACTTAGGCTCGTCGACCGCATCTCTCTCCGTCACGCGCGCCTTCAGTCTCTCCTCCATGAGTTCTTTCTCCATCAGTCTCCCTTGGTCGTGACTCCATCAGTCTCCCTTGGTCGTGACTCCATCTCTCTCTCTCTCTCTCTCTCTCTCTGAGGATCCATGGGTTCACTCTTCAGCCTCCATCTCTCTCTCCTTGTAAGTTCTTCTCTTTCAGATTCAGTTAAGTTCTTCCTTTGTTCATTGGGTGATTGGGTTTACTGATATAATTAGGTTTATTTCAAAAATCTACCGCAAAAATTCTCAACTCTTCCCCGTGTTCTTCTCTTGGGCTATCGGATTTCGTGACACAGGGTGGGTGCGCCGGCTTTGTGTGTTTGGTTGAGGACAAAGATGAGCGACTCAGATTGTGATTTTTAATCACAAAATTCAGGTATGACCATATGGTATTGTGGATTCATATAGATTTTGGTAAATTTGTTTAGGTTTTTACATCAAAACTGAACTAGGCCTATCTGAAGCTTAGGATTTATAGCTGGGTATTTGATAATCTAAGATGGTGTCTGTGTGATTTGTAATATTTGGTTCGATTGAGTGTGTTGAATTAGTTTCTAGGTTCACTGGTTTCTGAGTGTATATATAGGTGCTCATTATTGTTGCAAAGTGTGCTAGACTGAATGTGTTCTCTGATTTAAATTAGATTGAATGTGCTTTCTGTAGGCAGCAAATCCAAGCTCCAGCTAATTTAAATATTTCTCTCAAAGGGCACACACCAAATGCTTTCACAAGCATTGTAGTTCTTTTAAAAGATCACACAGTTTTGCTTTTCTGTAGGGCTGGGCGTCCGGACCCGAAAAACCGAAGACCCGAATATATTTTTTCGGTTCGGTCTCGGGCTTCACATATTCGGTCCCGATATTCCTCCATTTGGACGATCTCAGCCTCTGTCTCTCTCGACAACATCTCAGCCCCCGTTTATGGCTTCACCTGCAAATCTAGCATTGCATACCTTTCTTTAAGCATCTTCTCTGTTCTCTCTTATCCAATCTAATCCTCTCTAGCTTCTTCCTCATCAGTTATCGAACTCAGCTCCTTAGCCAAACAAGCATCCATCACCGCAATTTTGAAACCATCTCAGCCACTCAGCCCTTGTTCGTCCCCAATTTCTGAAAACCCAGCCCCATTATCAACGATTCAACCCAGACCTGTTAGCAATTTTGAATGAAAGACTGAAACTCCTGACCTATTAGCAACTCCAACTTTGGGCTCCGGCGGTGGTGGTACCCAATCGGCAGCAGAATAGTATATATATATATATATGAATAGAACTGCAGAAGAAGAAGAATAAGAAGTGTCGAAGAAGACTAGAAAAGAAAGAGGGAGGAAGACAAAAAAGAAAAAAAGAAGAAGAATATATGAATAGAAGTATAGAACTGCAGAAGAAAAAGAAGAAAGTGTCGAGGAAGACCAGAAAGAAAGAGAGAGAGGAAACTAGAAAGTAAAAGAGGGCAGAACCTTTTGTTTTGTTTTATTTCTACCGCTTAGGACAAATAAATATAAACGTCGAACATAATGTTCCTAAAGCGTCTCATGCTCCAGTGGTTGGGAGCAAGGATTTGGTGCAAGAGGTCGGAGGTTCGAACCTCGCCTCTTATTGAATTTCTGTATATTTTGCATATTGGGCCAAAAAAGCCCGAAGACCGAACCGGCCCTTTTGGGATCGGTTTCTGTCGGTTTCCATTTTCGAAAAAGCCCGAACCGATTGTTTCGGGCTCGGTCTCGGTTTTACCAAATTTCGGGCCCGACCCGACCCGAGCCCAGGCCTACTTTTCCGGGTAAGCTTGAATGCCACTGCCATCATGTTTAGATCTGAACACAATTTGATTCGATACCATTTGATTTTATGCATATTTATGGCTTATCTTTCAGCTTTTGGTTTGAATGAAAGTTGAATCGTAGACTCAGTGTTAGTGGTCTAAGTTTGATATTTGGTTCCGAAGTCTATTTAGTTAGAAGTGTGATGCAACATTTAGCATTTTTACTGTTGTAAGAGTAATGAGTAGGGGTTTGAGCCAATATAAGGTGATATTCTTCCTTATCAGTTATTGTTTTTGAATTCATGGGGTTGAAACCTACTATGTCAAAATGAGTCGATGCAATTGTGCTAAGCCGTGATATACTTTGGACCATCGACTTTTGGGTGGTCGAGGATTTTTCGTCTTTCACTTTGTTCCCTCCTTTTTTTTCATCTTACATAATTGGGCTACACGTTCATACAATTCTGAGGCTTTGATATACAAAGCTGTAGCTAAACTTTGCATATGGCCATTGGGATCTTATTAGCAGATCAAGAGTTACGGGCTATACGCACAACACTGGTGGTATAACTTGAAGTCTTAGTGGTGAGAATGATGGTTGAAAGATGTATTGTAGGCCTGCTATTGCTCCCAGTCGGCATGTTTGCAAATGGATTAGGTAAAATAAAATACTTGCTTTGTTCCTTGTTCACTCCATTTTTATTTTTATTTCCGTTGTTTCAGATTAAGTAGTTAAGACTTAAGAGCTCTACTGCTTCTTAGACGAGAGTCGTTGCCTATTTCATGTCTGTTTTTGCAGCTATATATTTTTAAGCTTGTAGATTAAAATTTTTAATCTATTTACGGCAGTGCATCGACCTATCCATATATATGTGTGTGTGTGTTTCTGTGATAAAGGTTGATTTCCTAGTCTTCCCCTTATAAGTTGTTTACAAGTTAGACTTGAATGTCTGGTTTTTTAATTTCAATGGGCATTTTCTATTATAGGTTAATAGATCTGATCAGAACTCAGTGTCAAGCTCAGAAAATGTTATAAGCCATACTGCCCATTTCAAGAATCACAATTGTTCTTTGTTCTTGCTACTTAATTGCATGTAAAGCACCCCTCTGAGGAACCAGGTTTGAGTGGCATTGATAGCTTTGAAGGTCTGCTAGATTTGTATCAGAGGTGAAAAGGCTAATTTGTTCATCACTTTCTACTGTCGCATGAAGATAACTTGTACTGTGCAGCAATTCAATAGCCCAAGGATGCCTTGACCAGTTTCAATTACTCCATGGATCGTAGTGTCTTCCTTGTTAGTAGAGGGTACGTGCCTGCCACCAGTGAGTTCATCACATTCAACTCCCCCTATTAATAAGTTCCCTCTTACTCATTCTCATTTCTATAACCTTGAATAGTTAAATCAATTATGTCACCTTTTTAATAATGAGATGAGCACTTGTACAACATTTTCACACTCTTTAGTTGGAAGTTTCTTGTACAATATGCACCGAGCCATCAAATTACTTTATGTTGTATAGTGTATTGATCTTATATATGGTGTAAGTTTATGATGCTTAAGCTGCCCTTCTGCATAGTGCTTTACAAAATTATAAGGCATGATGTGAGCATCTTTACCTATAAATTTGGTATTTATTCTTATTGGTGCAACATTATATGATTAACAGATAAAAGAGTGTGATTTTTGGCATGGGCACAAGCTTGCTTTCACTTCTTTGTGGCAGTATCCTGGAGGCTATATCTTAACTAAGGATTGCCTAGTGTATGCATTCATTGTACTGGGGCTAGTAACGTCCCTAACAGCTTATGATTATCAGATAAGGATTTGTTGTTAGCTTTGATGCTTGAAATTCAAAAGTCTAAACTTTTAATTGATACGTATGATTGAAATTCATACGTATGTGGCCACTGAAAGTATTTGTTCTTGGACGGATGTTACATAAGGCATGGGGATATAAAGCAGCAAGAAAGCAAGCAGAGTTCAATGATCTCCTAGAGGTGTTATTCACATGACCTGATAGTAAAGAAAGTTACATACCCATCTTTTTATCTTTGTACTTTGATAAAGCTCTCAGAAAGTTGCAGCAATGTTTCTGTTTTTGCAGGTTTCTGTGCTCTGTTTTCTTTGAATTAATTAGCATAGCAAATAATCTCCAAATTCCCTAAAAATTTACCAGTATCCAGTTTAGTGTGTTACCTTAGTGTGTATAACATTTCATTGAAATCGGAGTAGTTTAGCTTAGGTTTTTATTCTCATTTTGGTTTTTGGTCTCAGTCGTAGTTAATCTTAAACTTGGTCTTAATCTTGAACTTGCTCTTTACGTAGAAGTTAGAAAAAAACATTGCTCTTTACATCTCTCATATGATACCCTCTTTACATTTCTCATGTGTTCAGTCATCCACAACTAGCTTTTGGTTTGTCTGAAGACCTTGAACTTGAACTTGCTCTTTACATCTCTCATATGATACCCTCTTTACATTTCTCATGTGTTCAGTCATCCACAACTAGCTTTTGGTTTGTCTGAAGACCTTGAACTTGCTCTTTAAGCCAAGAAGTTACAAGTACAACATGAGAATAACACTGAATGCCTTTTCAAGGTAAAACAATATTGCTTGAATATGCTTCCCTTATGATTCCGAAGCTTTTAATTTGTCTCATAGTTCTATTCTTAATTTGTTATTAAAGACTATTCATCGTAGCAGGCTTGCTATATGTATTGGATGCTATATATAAGTTTGTGGTTCTGAGTTATTGGATAGTTTTCTAAACACTAAGAGCAAATCAATTTGTTTCAGTGGGAGAAAAGAGGGAAAGCAGCATGCATGTACCCAACAACACATTGATGAAGTCGGAAACGAGTAGGCAAAATTTGTTGTTAAAACATATATGTAAGCAATAGTATCGCATCTAGTTAGTGGTTGGTGACTTATTTTGGTAACCTTGATTTTACAAGATAGACAATATTATTACTTGCCAGATTGAGGTTGCTTTTGGTTAGGATTGCTGGATTTGATCATATATGGATTTGGATATGTACTTTTGGAAATGTTTTGGATTGACAATGTATGAAACATATGTAATTGATATATGACAATGTTTTATTTTGGATTTGTTTGGGATATGATTGAACATTCATATTTGCAACAATTGTGCAAAAATAACTGTAGTTTCCAAAGGTATAACACAACAGAAGGGTTCACAAAACCATTGTCTGAGATCCACTTACATATCACATCTAAAAACAACAAATAATACACGTTGTCTGAACTTGATTTCAGACAACAGAAATAACAAATTGATGTTGTGTGATCTCCATTCCGGTAACATGTATAATAAAGTTACTGTCGTCTGATATTGAAATCAGACAACAGATATAACAATAATATGTTGACTAAGATTCATAAACCACAACTAAATATAATAAAAACTGTGGTCTGAGTTCCTATTAGACGACATATCCCATCAGTGGACTGTTATACCTTATGCAAATTCTACAACACAAACAGATTACTAACTGTTGTCTGAGTTCCTATCAGACGATAGATTCCTAAATCTTCTGATGTTTTATTTGCATCAGACACAACTAAAACAACAATGACACTTGTTGGAGATTCATTTCAGACAACAATGTCATTATAACTATGTGGTGTGAAATTCATTTCAGACATCATGTAGTTGTGTTGCTGTTGTCTGAGATATATCACACACAACACAGTTTTCCTAAAACTGTTGAGGTAATATAGCTTTTCTCAACAGTTAATAAACGAACTGTCGTGTGAGTTTGTAACAGACAATAGTTAAACCTAATTATTTTAAGGGCTAAATACAAATTACTACCCTGTTGTTTAGGTCCAAAATCAATTCAGTCCATGAACTTCTAATTTCATCAAAAACACCCCTGCACTTTCAATTTTGATCTAATAGGTGCAATTTGTTAGTTTTCCGACAATTGAGTTATTTAACTTGTTAATGTGCCTCATATATGGCCTATGTTTTATGATGTGGTGTCGAGGTGGTCTGCATAGTCAATTTAGGAGTGAGTCCTACTATTAAAAATAAATAGTTTTTCAACAAATAATCCAACTATAACTTGAACCCATAACAGAATATTAACGAATTGGACCTATTAGATCAAAATTGAAAGTGCAGGGGTGTTTTTGATGAAATTAGAAGTCCAGGGACTGAATTGATTTTGGACCTAAACGACACATACTTAGCTATATATGTTGTGTGAATTTTGAACAGACAATGGTTTTTAACTGTCGTCTGAATGAGGTCAATCAGACGACAGGCTACTAGACAACAGCAGCTTTTTCATTCAGACAACGGTTAATGAACTGTCGTCTGTTTAACTTTGTGGTATAGTGACACCTCATCAGTTAGTCTAGAGATTGTAGCCGAGAGTAGTGCTATTTGTGTTTGTAAAGAAACTTATTCTTCACCATTAGTGGATTGATTTTATTTTGGGTTCTCAAGAGTAAGAGCCCCACATGTTTTTAATCTCAAATTGAGGTTTTCATTGTGTAACCAAAGTTTTGTTGTTCTGTGTGAATTTCGGTTTTCTGCCCAGTAGGGATTGCAACGTATCTATCAATCGTCGATACCTAGAAACACATTCATCCTAATATTTTCAAATGCTTCATGTCAAGAGGAAAGAAGAGTGATTTTTTGGATTGTTGTTGAGATTTCAAATGATTTGATTTGTCATGGTGGTGACTTGTGTTTTCCTTAAAAAGAAAGGGATTTTGATTTTGGGAAATAATCATTGTGTTGAATTGTTGTTCTTGAGTCGGAAAGGTGTTTTGTGGTTATTTGAGTTTACTCACACGAGCTTGCAAAAGCTTAATTGCTAGGTCTTAATTGCTAAGTGGAAAATCTATAATTCCTTAGGTAAATCAACAATGAGCTTTGCCTGATAAGATTAGCGTTCTAACTTGTTGTCTTTGTTTAAATCAATCAAACTTTCACATGTTCTTAATGCGTTAATTGTGTTTTGTTGGGGAATTGATCACTCACTAGCTTTGCATGATTAATAGGGTTAATTATGGTGCGTTCATCTAGTTAATCTAATTAAAGGAAGTAATAAGAACTTATGCATGCGTTCATGGTTTGTTCTTGATTGATTTCTTTCTATGACATGTTTGATTCGAAAATTATGTTTGATAATCTGCTTAATGTGTTAATGGTTGTTAATTATATCTCTACTTCCTCCATTCATCTACTTCTACTTTGATTCAAATTTGTTTGAACACTTGTATAATATTTAGTAGTTATATTTAGATACAAACTTTCGAAATCCCCTATCTTGTAATTCTGTAAATATATTTTGTTTTATACTTTGTGAATAATACTAATTTGTTTAACGTTTTTGAAAGGAAGTATACCCCAATCCCCGGTTTAGAACGATACCCTACTTACTCATACTACAATTCGATGCAGGATTTAAATTGACACTCATTTTGAGCGTATCAAACGAGTAACCGTCGTCAAAGGTGAGTTGTTGCTGTCATGACTTGGATGTAGAAGTATACTCTTGGTTTTAGTCTTCCGCTGTGTAGTGAGTGTGGTGTCTGTGTTTACTTATTGAATTGTTATTCAGTTTAATTTATAAACTCTCTGTAATCTAATATGTGACTCTAAAGAATGAGTCGGTATTGACATTGTGAGCTCGGTTTGTTTTGTTGCTTAGTTTGAATGAAAAATTTCCAAGTGTTTTTTTTTTTTTGAGCTTATTAAGTTATCACGTTTCAGATTCGAATTTCTTTATTCGAAATTCGGGGCGTGACATGGTCTTCCACCTTAACTAGTTCCTAGATACCGAAAAAATATCTTTGTTGTAATTTTTTCTTTGCCCCCTCCAAAGAGACGTTATGGTTTCACACTGTTTATGTTACGTCCCGAACCCAAATTCACCCGTTTACTGGTCATTTGGACGGTAAACGACAACTACTTTCACTTTGACTGTCGTTTCAGCACTTTTAGTGGCCCTAAAAGTTGACTTTTTGTTCGGGTCAGAATTTGAGAAAAGTTTCTTCACGAAAGTTGTAGAGGATGTAAAACCGAGCGCGTGCATATGTGGTGCGTACAAATTGGACTTAGTATGTGAAAGTTATGGCCGAAAATGTAAAAGTTACTGTTCATGGTAATTAATATATATATATATGGAAGTTACTGTTGGTAGATTTCCATTTTCGGAAATTCTACCTAGCTAGCTCGGTAACTCTCTCCTCTTCTTCCCCGACTCTTCCTCCCCTTCGGCCCGTTCTTCTTCCTTCAATTTCTTCCCCCTCCGGCCGACCCACGACGAAGTCCGGGCATCCCCAAGCTCGTCTCCTTCCCCTTGTTGCATATGTGGTGGTGTTTTGCAGAAATTTGGCCGGAGGAGCTCGATTTTGAGCTGGGAAGTTTACTGTAGCAACTTGTGGTTTTTGCCGATTTCCGGCGATTCCGGCCACCTCCGGTCACCATCTTGCCGTCGAAGCTTGGGTTTTCCACGAAGATCATTTCCCCTAAGGCCTTGCATTCCAATTTGCTGTGTGGAGGCCGAATCGACAAAGAACATCTTTGGGTCCGAAGCAATTTTCTGGGCAAACTTCATCAGCTTAATCCGAGCTCTTAAAGGTAAAATTGTGAGATGTTGTAGTTGAATGAATGGTTAGGTTTGTTGAGTAGAAGCTACTGTCTAAATTTGGTGGCCATCGGAGGTGGTGGCCGCCGACGCGTGGGCCCCACTCGCCGCCACTGTGGGTGGCGCGTGGTGGCGCGTAGGGCTGACATTTAATTCCAATTTTTAGCCCATTAAATCCTATAATTTGAGTAGAGCTTGTTTATGAAGTTTGGTAATTTTTGGAGGAGTTTGGAATTGTTTGTGAATTTTGAAAGTGTGGAGTTTCGGTTGTTGATTTGTGGGAATCCGGCCTTCGGATTTCCCTTATTCCGTCATGGAATACCTTAATCGACGGATTGATATAAATGGTGAAGTTTGGCTTGAAGTCGAAAGGAGTTGGAGTTGCTAGTTTACGTGGGGTTTTCGGGATTCATTATAGAATCGTATTGTTTTATCGAATTGTTGTTTACGGAATACAATTGTGTACAGGACGAGATACTGACTCATCGCTCGACGAGGATCCTTACGCTTGGATACCACGCTAGCCGTATACTGTGAGTGGACTTTTGTTTTAAATAATGATGCATGCGTTTATTTTCTTGAATTAATGCTTTACCTAACTAATATATTACTTTCGAGCATACGAATGGATTTCGGAAATTTATTTCGGTTTATCTCGTGGTTTTGCTTTCAATAATGATTTTCTGAGATTGATTATGAATTATCTCGGTTATGACTTTCGGATATTAATTTTGTTATGCTCGGATTCGAATTTATAATTGATGTTGAATTTCGACGAATTATTTTTCCGATGTGATTTCCGGAATTAATTATATTTCTATTCGTTGTTTTGAGATTTTTGGAAATTTTTTCGAAATGGGATTTCGATGCAGGTATTTCTTATTTATCTATCGACTTTCGGTTTTGGCATTGGGAATGCCTTGTTGATGATCTAATTATTTTCTTAGCGTGTGGGACACGCTGTTGATTTATACAACGTTTTACGAGAATTTCTGGGTGCGGTTGGGAATCGTACCCGCGTTTTTCTTTATTCGTGGGACATGGGGAAGCCTTATGGATTTATTGGTTTTGAATAGTTTTTACCCACCATACCTGGGTCGTCATATTTATTGCTAGCTAGCCTATTAGTACTCCTCCCTGCTTACTATGTGTTTGTGGGTGAGTAAGAGCAGAGCATGGGATGCTCCAGAGTGTGGGACACTCCGAGCCTGGGAGGCTCCCTTCTCGTATGGTGATAACTTCTTCCCCATACTTTTTCGTGACTTGACTAGCGGGGCTAGTCCGTTATTTTTGTAACCAGCGGGGCTGGTGTGTTTTCACGAGAATTTTGGATTTCGATGTTATTGTAACCAGCGGGGCTGGTGTGTTTTTACGAGAATCTTGGATTGTTGATAAATGTGTTTTTCTTAAATGTTGCATGCATCGGGTTTTTTTAAAAGGAATAAATGTGGAAAAGCACAAAACCCACTTTTCTTTACAATTATTTATTTATTTATTTTGTCCACTCACGCTAACGTTTTATGTGCTTTTCCCCTGGGCCCTTCGGTTTCAAATGCCCAGTTTGCAGAGTAGCTAGTTCGGCATAGTAGGATTCGGGGCATAGCATCTGCTGCTGTTGTTTTCATATTGTAGGTTAATCGTTGAACCTACTTGTATTATGAATTCTTAATCTTCTTTAGATTGCTCTGATAACCTGTGGGACAATTGTTGTAAAGTTTGGGTGTTGCCCCTGTGTATGTTGAAATGTTCGGTTTTTAGTTGTAAATTGTGGAGTTGTTGGATTTTGGGGAGCAGGGTGGCTCCAGGAGATTATGGATGATTTGTTAGAAGTGTGATTGTAATTCTACAGGTTTTGGGTAGTCCATTTTAGGGGTGACTCTGCCAAATTTTTGGTAGAGTTATTCATAAGGTGGGCCCCACAGGGCCACCTCGGATTTCAGGGTGAAATTCGGGGCAGGTCCTGTCAACTTGGTATCAGAGCATTAGGTTGTTAGGTCCTGTAGACTTCTTTCCTTCCTACTACTCTATATGCTTAATGGCGCCTAGTACCTCCCGAGTGATGGCCCGACCGCGGCGGATCCCCATCATATACTCTTCGGTGCAAGTGTGTTCATTTTGTATATAAAGTAGATAGGTTAATGTCCTAATCCTTGAGCTTTGTTATCCTTCTCTTCTTCAGGTGCTATGCCTCCTAGACGCCGAAACCGCAGGGAGACTACTCCCGCTTCAGGAGATGGGAATGCTCCTGAAGGACTAGCGAACGCCTTGGGGCATATTTTCCAGCAGCTGACTGCAGCGCTTCCTGGTTCCAGAACCGATTTTACCATGGAGCGAGCGAGGAAGCATGGAGCGTATAGTTTCTCCCATGCTCCTGATGCTATGGATGCTCAGAATTGGCTGAACAAGATGGAGAGGGTTTTTACTCAGATTAATTGTCCGGAGGACCGGAAAGTGGGCTTGGCAGTAGACTTTCTCGATGGTGTGGCTTTTGACTGGTGGAATATGACCAGCAGGGATTTAGAGAATGATGGCCCAATCACTTGGGAACAGTTTAAGGAACATTTTACTGAGCGGTATTATGGTACAGCTATCCGTGACAGGATGAAGTATGAGTTCTTACATTTAGAGAAAAGGGACAAGACTGTGACGGAGTTTGAGCAGCGGTTCACCCAGCTAGCCCAGTTTGTGCCTGATTTGGTTGGCACTGAGAGAGAGCGGATCTATAGGTTTGTTGATGGATTGGGGGGTAAGTATCGTGAGCAGTTGACAGGAGTGCCATTCAATACTTACTCTGAGGTAGTTAATGCTGCTCTGCGACTTGAGACCATGTATTTGTCCGGTGTTCGACCTCGAGATGCTGGTGGCCCTAGCCAGGGTCCATCCAAGAGAGCTGCTTCTACTTCTGGTTCAGGATCTTCTGGAGGTGGTAGACGTGTTAGCTCGGATTCAGTCACCCTATCTGATTTTGGAGGACTTAATATGGGAGATGGTCAGTCTGAGTGGCAGTTCAGTGACGGCACTAGTCAGTACAGTGGTACCTCAGAGGGATTCCATACTTGGAGGGATCGTCCCCAGCGTTGGACGAGGGATGTGACGTGCTATCAGTGTCCATACTTGGAGGGATCGTCCCCAGCGTTGGACGAGGGATGTGACGTGCTATCAGTGTGGACAGCAGGGTCATTATAGGAGGGATTGCCCTACTTTGACTCAGGATGTTACTCTAGACGTTGGTCAGGGTTCTAGTTACGCATCAGGAGGTTCATCTAGCGGCACTCCCACTAGTTCTGTCAGGGGCGGTACTCAACGAGGTAGTGGCCGCCGTGGACGTCCAGCAACTCAGACGAGACTTCATGCCATGTTTCAGCAGGAAGATCACGTTCCTCCAGATACTACCGATGGTACGAAATTCTTTCCCTTGTATTATTTTCTTATATTGTTTCACCGGGGAACGCGTAACCAATAGAGTTGGTTTAGTTAAGCGTTTTATTGTTCGTGTGAATTTCGAGGACGAAATTTTATAAGGAGGGGAGATTGTTACGTCCCGAACCCAAATTCACCCGTTTACTGGTCATTTGGACGGTAAACGACAACTACTTTCACTTTGACTGTCGTTTCAGCACTTTTAGTGGCCCTAAAAGTTGACTTTTTGTTCGGGTCAGAATTTGAGAAAAGTTTCTTCACGAAAGTTGTAGAGGATGTTAAACCGAGAGCGTGCATATGTGGTGCGTAAAAATTGGACTTAGTATGTGAAAGTTATGGGCGAAAATGTAAAAGTTACTGTTCATGATAATTAATATATATATATATGGAAGTTACTGTTGGTAGATTTCCATTTTCGGAAATTCTACCTAGCTAGCTCGGTAACTCTCTCCTCTTCTTCCCCGACTCTTCCTCCCCTTCGGCCCGTTCTTCTTCCTTCAATTTCTTCCCCCTCCGGCCGACCCACGACGAAGTCCGGGCATCCCCAAGCTCGTCTCCTTCCCCTTGTTGCATATGTGGTGGTGTTTTGCAGAAATTTGGCCGGAGGAGCTCGATTTTGAGCTGGGAAGTTTACTGTAGCAACTTGTGGTTTTTGCCGATTTCCGGCGATTCCGGCCACCTCCGGTCACCATCTTGCCGTCGAAGCTTGGGTTTTCCACGAAGATCATTTCCCCTAAGGCCTTGCATTCCAATTTGCTGTGTGGAGGCCGAATCGACAAAGAACATCTTTGGGTCCGAAGCAATTTTCTGGGCAAACTTCATCAGCTTAATCCGAGCTCTTAAAGGTAAAATTGTGAGATGTTGTAGTTGAATGAATGGTTAGGTTTGTTGAGTAGAAGCTACTGTCTAAATTTGGTGGCCATCGGAGGTGGTGGCCGCCGACGCGTGAGCCCCACTCGCCGCCACTGTGGGTGGCGCGTTGACAAGACCCGCCCCGAATTTCACCCTGAAATCCGAAGTGGCCCTGCGGGGCCCACCTTAGAAGAAATTCTACCAAAAATTTGGCGGAACTTCCCCTAAAATGGACAGCCCAAAACCTGTAGAAAGAGAATTCACACTTCTAAATCACCCATCCTTATGCTCCTGGAGCCACCCTGCTCCCCAAATCAACATTCCCCAACTCGCAAAACACAAAACTCAACTTAACAATACAAATCCCAAAGGTTATCAGAGCAATACTAATTCACAAGGAAATAAAAAAGTAGAGTAAATGATCAAGGGATCCTACAATGCGGAAGTGGTGACAATTATGCCTCAAATGTCATGTACGCCCGACCTCCACTAATTCGCCTGCAAACTGGGCATTTGAAACCGAAGGGCCCAGGGGAAAGTACATAAAAACGTTAGCGTGAGTGGACAAAAATAAATAATTTAATATGAATAAAACAAAATAAAACTTCATACTTTCCCACATTTTTCGATATATAAAATCCGGATGCATGCAACATTTATAGAACACTTAAGAAAATAATCCGAAAAACGTTGAACTCCAGAAAACCGACTAGCCCCGCTAGTCAAAACAACAAAGTAAAAGATTGAAATTTCAATACTCGAAAATATAAGTCCAGCCCCGCTGGTTAAGAAAACTCAGACTAGTCCCCGCTAGTCAAAAATAGTATAAGTAGGGGAAGATGATAGCCATACGAATAAGCCACGCAGGCTTGGTTGGGTGATAGCCTCCCAGGCTAAAGAACTCCCATAACTCCCGTAATATACCATTACGCCACTAAGTGTAGCGATAGGATACTGGGCTACAGAATTACTGTCACAGAGACAGTAACCTGCGCCACAAAGGCGGAAGGGCTACGGTGATCCCATCACCGCGCCACAAAGGCGGAAAATCAATGCTAGCATGATAAAATCACCCCTCAGTATGGCACAGGGAAACATAACCGAAAATCCAGTAAATCCAAAATACATAAAGCTTCCCCCAACTCTCGCAAATGAATTTCCAACGACGTGTCCCACACGCCAAGAATATCTCAAATCAATAGCAAAAATGCGAGAAATAATAATAAATCATAATCTCCATAATTCGAAACAAAACCAATTCCAAAATCATCATCAAGGCATTCCCAATGCCAAAAATAAACTCATATTCAAAAAATAAATAAGAAATAATTCCATCGAAATCCCATTTCGAAAATCTTTCAGAAATCTCAAATCGATGAATGAAATTAAATATGAAACTCCGGAAATCAACATAAATCACAAACTCGAATCCGAGCATAACGAATTAATATCCGAAATTCATGACCGAGGTAAATCATAATCCATCTCAGAAAATCATTATTGAAAGCCAATCCATGAGATAAACCAATAATCAAATTCCGGAAACAAATAATACGCTTGAAAAGTAATATGATAATTAAATAAAGAATTAATTCAAGAAATAAACGCATGCATCATTATTTAAAACAAAAGTCCACTCACAGTACTATTCCGACGATCACGTATACGAGTTCCTTCATCGAGCCAGGGCTCGGTACGACATCCTGTACACGATTATATTCCGTGAATAATTATTCAACAATTTAATATAATTCCTAAACTCAATTCCTCATAATTTACATCTCCCATTCTCCTCGGATTCAGCCCAAATTATACCACTAATACCAATTCGTTAATTTAAAACAAAAGTCCACTCACAGTACTATTCCGACGATCACGTATACGAGTTCCTTCATCGAGCCAGGGCTCGGTACGACATCCTGTACACGATTATATTCCGTGAATAATTATTCAACAATTTAATATAATTCCTAAACTCAATTCCTCATAATTTACATCTCCCATTCTCCTCGGATTCAGCCCAAATTATACCACTAATACCAATTCGTTAATTTAAAGGTTTCAAAGCAGAACCGAGAGATATCCGACGGTCGGATTCTCGTAATTCGATAATCGAAACCCTAAACTTCAAAAATTCATAATTAATTCCAAGTTTCTCCAAAAATCACCAAACTTCACATACAAGCTCTACAACATTTATAGAATTTAATGGGCTAAAAACTGGAATTAAAACACTGCCCTACACGCCTCCACGCGCCACCAACAGTGGCGGCGCGTGGGCCCCACGCACCGGCGGCCACCACCTCCGATGGCCACCAAATTTGGACAGTAGCATCTACTCAACACACCCAACCATTCATTCAACTACAACAAGTTCCAATTTTACCTGAAAGAGCTCCAATTCGGCCGATGAACACAAGCCCAGAAATTTCTCAAGAACCCTAAAATTTCAATTCATCAATTCGACTTCTACACAACAAATCGTGACACAAGGCCATAGGGGAAATGATCAGTGATGAAAACCGAACCTTCGATGCCAATTTCGTGGCCGGAAACGGCCGGAATCGCCGGAAATCGATGAAAGTTCCGATCGGCTACAGTAACCTTCACAGCTCAATTCCGAGCTCCACCGGTCGAGCCACCGCCAAACACCACCCCAGGCGTGACAAGGAGGAGGAGGCGAACCTGCCGGTGCCCGGATTCCGTCGTGGGTCGGCCGGAGAAGGAAGAAACCGGAGGGAGAAGAAATCGGGCCGAAGAGGAAGAAAATGTCGGGGGAGAAGAGAGAGAAAAGGCCGGGTAAGTTTCCAAAAATGGAAACTTACCACAGTAACTTGGCTATTTATAGAAACTTACCATGAACAGTAACCGTAAACAGTAACTTTACTATTTCGCTTATAACTATCGCATACGAGCTCCGATTTTTACGAACCACATATGCACGCGCTCGGTTTAACGTCCTCTACAACTTCCATGAAGAAACTTTTCTCAAATTTTGACCCGAACAAAAAGTCAACTTTTAGGGCCACTAAAGGTACTAAACCGAAAGTAAAAGTGAAAGTAAAGGTCGTTTACCGTCCAAATGACTAGTAAACGGGTGAATTTGGGTTCGGGACGTTACACGCGTGGTGGCGCGTAGGGCTGACATTTAATTCCAATTTTTAGCCCATTAAATCCTATAATTTGAGTAGAGCTTGTTTATGAAGTTTGGTAATTTTTGGAGGAGTTTGGAATTGTTTGTGAATTTTGAAAGTGTGGAGTTTCGGTTGTTGATTTGTGGGAATCCGGCCTTCGGATTTCCCTTATTCCGTCATGGAATACCTTAATCGACGGATTGATATAAATGGTGAAGTTTGGCTTGAAGTCGAAAGGAGTTGGAGTTGCTAGTTTACGTGGGGTTTTCGGGATTCATTATAGAATCGTATTGTTTTATCGAATTGTTGTTTACGGAATACAATTGTGTACAGGACGAGATACTGACTCATCGCTCGACGAGGATCCTTACGCTTGGATACCACGCTAGCCGTATACTGTGAGTGGACTTTTGTTTTAAATAATGATGCATGCGTTTATTTTCTTGAATTAATGCTTTACCTAATTAATATATTACTTTCGAGCATACGAATGGATTTCGGAAATTTATTTCGGTTTATCTCGTGGTTTTGCTTTCAATAATGATTTTCTGAGATTGATTATGAATTATCTCGGTTATGACTTTCGGATATTAATTTTGTTATGCTCGGATTCGAATTTATAATTGATGTTGAATTTCGACGAATTATTTTTCCGATGTGATTTCCGGAATTAATTATATTTCTATTCGTTGTTTTGAGATTTTTGGAAAGTTTTTCGAAATGGGATTTCGATGCAGGTATTTCTTATTTATCTATCGACTTTCGGTTTTGGCATTGGGAATGCCTTGTTGATGATCTAATTATTTTCTTAGCGTGTGGGACACGCTGTTGATTTATACAACGTTTTACGAGAATTTCTGGGTGCGGTTGGGAATCGTACCCGCGTTTTTCTTTATTCGTGGGACATGGGGAAGCCTTATGGATTTATTGGTTTTGAATAGTTTTTACCCACCATACCTGGGTCGTCATATTTATTGCTAGCTAGCCTATTAGTACTCCTCCCTGCTTACTATGTGTTTGTGGGTGAGTAAGAGCAGAGCATGGGATGCTCCAGAGTGTGGGACACTCCGACCCGAGCCTGGGAGGCTCCCTTCTCGTATGGTGATAACTTCTTCCCCATACTTTTTCGTGACTTGACTAGCGGGGCTAGTCCGTTATTTTTGTAACCAGCGGGGCTGGTGTGTTTTTACGAGAATCTTGGATTGTTGATAAATGTGTTTTTCTTAAATGTTGCATGCATCGGGTTTTTTTAAAAGGAATAAATGTGGAAAAGCACAAAACCCACTTTTCTTTACAATTATTTATTTATTTATTTTGTCCACTCACGCTAACGTTTTATGTGCTTTTCCCCTGGGCCATTCGGTTTCAAATGCCCAGTTTGCAGAGTAGCTAGTTCGGCATAGTAGGATTCGGGGCATAGCATCTGCTGCTGTTGTTTTCATATTGTAGGTTAATCGTTGAACCTACTTGTATTATGAATTCTTAATCTTCTTTAGATTGCTCTGATAACCTGTGGGACAATTGTTGTAAAGTTTGGGTGTTGCCCCTGTGTATGATGAAATGTTCGGTTTTTAGTTGTAAATTGTGGAGTTGTTGGATTTTGGGGAGCAGGGTGGCTCCAGGAGATTATGGATGATTTGTTAGAAGTGTGATTGTAATTCTACAGGTTGTGGGTAGTCCATTTTAGGGGTGACTCTGCCAAATTTTTAGTAGAGTTATTCCTAAGGTGGGCCCCACAGGGCCACCTCGGATTTCAGGGTGAAATTCGGGGCAGGTCCTGTCAGTTTATCTATAATATACATATTACTGGACTGCCATCGTATCAACAATAACGCAACAGATCTCAACAGATAACACAACTATAATGAGAATTAGTACAAGTGCAAGAGAAGGGTCAACAGACAAGGCCTTGTCTGCAATGCACCAACTACATTGTAGACCAACAGATGCCGTGAAGACTTCCGTTAGTTTGACCGCGTCAACTCACATAGGACAGGGAAGATGAAACTGTAAAGTAAGAAGTTACCGCAGGGGCTTTTAGGGGAGAAGGGGAGAGGCAGCTACATCGAGGAGGAGATAAGATTCCAAGACTAAATACCCTTCTCCGTCGTCCTTCATCTCTACAAAACACCAATCTGCGAAGGATATCTCATTTTATCGAGAAGATTGCGAGCTGCAAAGAAAGCCCACTGTATTTTGAAAACCGAGTTTCAGATTATCGAAATAGGGCGAAATAAGGCAAATCCTTTGAAGTATTGGCTGCCGGAAGGAAGGAGTAGACTCAGGTTTTGTGACCAGTTTCAGGTAATATCTCTGCTCCGATTTGTTGTTGTTAGTCGTTTAGTATATGGAGGAAATGTGAAATTGTAGGGAATAGGAAATTGCATATGCCGATTTTGGGATTGAGCTTGGAGTGGTTTGATTTCTGATATGGGAACATGCATTCGATTAATTATGAAAATAGTATAGACATTATGCTTAATGATGAGATTCTGGGTTAGTCTCGATGTTAAGTGTTACATTACAAGTTCCTTGAATTGATATCGTATTTTGATATAACGCCTTGTCGTATTAGATTCTACAATTTTCATATCGAATATAATAGTTTATGCCATGGATTTGATTCAAATTTGGTTGTGTTATTCATGCGTTTGTTTGATTTTGATGAAAGAATCTAGCTTTATGAAAACTTTGGTTATGTTAGTTGGGCTTGGTGGTAGAATCGGTTTCATTGCATATGAGTGTGTTTTTGTATGATTCTGGTGGCTGTTTATCTGATAAACACTCTATTCTGGGTTTAATAGTGTTTTTGGTAGTCAGAAAAAGTGAGTTTTATCTACAACACTTATAATTATCTATGAGCTTTAAAAAAATTTCAGAAGAAAAGTTATCTTTCAGACCTGTGTGTTTTGTTTAGTATGTTTCGTTTTAGTAAATGTCTGTGTTTTGGTTTTGACCAGGCTGTGTATCCATTAAATTTATAGGGCTGCTCCAACTGCGCTGTCGAAGAGACATGCTGATGGTTCATTGCCAATTGAAGATTTCAACATAGTACTTGAAAATCAGAGTGGGAAGAAAGTACAAATGGGATCGGAGACTGATCAGCGGTATGATTTAATCAGGGTTCAGTAATTTCTGTTCTCAAGTTAGATCCTTCTATGAGAAATTAAGGGGATGCAATTCCATTTTGAGTTTGAAGTAAGATTTGAAATGTTGTTTGACAGGGCAATCATGATGAGCCTGATGTTACATACCAATGCAAAGCAACTGATTAAAGCACAAAATTACCAAGATGCAATGGAAGTGCTCAGCATGGAGGAGGTTTGTTACTGGTGCCTTTTTGCAACTGATAGTTTCGTTCATATGAAATTTGCAAGTTACTTGGCTTGTCCATGCTTGTCACAGCAGCTTATGTCTCCTAAACTCTGTGGTTTGTATTTTCTTCCTTTTTTTCATTCTTGTAGGAGGCTTTCTCTCTCTGCGATCCATCGGTTATTAAGGTGAGTGAGTTACTTTATTGTAGACATTGTATTACTATGAAGTACATGCGGCCGTGTAACTTTGACAGTTAAACTATATCAATCTGCCTTTCACTTTGTTAGATTGGTTTCAATGAGTGTATAACATTCGCCATGTTTTGTTTGCTTTCAGCTGGTCGATAATCCTTCGATACTGCAAATCGATATGGTTTGGTGTTATTTCATGCTTAGAGACATAAACTGGCTCTCAGTGGCAGGAATTCGCCTTGAGAAAGCCAGAGAGGGTCTTGAACGAGCTCATGGAAAGGACTCTTCTCGTGTTAGACTCCTTCAGGCAGGTTGTTATCCAGAGCGTGCACTGTGACTACTTCTACTACATATCTGAATGTTTGTCTACACTACGCAGGTCTACTTTGTTGATTCTCATTATAGATATTTGATACTGGAGCTGCTGGAAGGGGTGGCGGCGTATCACAGTGGTCAGGTTGATAAGAGAAGTTCACCCAGGTAATTGGAAAGGAGAAGGGCCATGTCATGCACTGAATGTTTGCCTCTCGTAGATAGGATTATGGAGGTCCAAAATTATAAAATGTACATAAATTTACAGTCAAGTCTTCTCTTCATACAAATGCAAAGTGCACGAATTTTGTTTAAAAAAAAAAAAATGGATGTCCTCTTTCAAGTTTCCACAGAATTTATCATGCACACTATGCTGGTATTCTATGTCTCCCACTTTTCTGAGTGAAACCATTAGTTTCAACGAAATCCAATTAACATGTATTTTCAGGTGCTGGATGAATTTTTGGTTGTGGATTCCAGCTTCAGGTGCTGGATGAATCTCTCTCTCTTGTGATGATCATGGGCTTCAGAGAACGAGATACAAAAAGGGCACTGGGGATGAGCAATCAAGATGTTTCCATCAGCCCTGTATAGTCGTTAGTCATCCTAAGAGTTTCTTGACTTTGCAGGTTTGAAAAGGAGCTTGCTGCTGAAGCACTATGAGGAAATGACAGTGGAGAAGGCATTGGATTTGACAAATCCAGAGACCAATTCTTCCATACAGGTGACTTGAACATTTTTGTTTGAACACTATTTGAATTTTATTTAGAGAATGAAGCACTATGAGGAAATGACAGTGGAGAAGGCATTGGATTTGACAAATACCAATTCTTCCATACAGGTGACTTGAACATTTTTGTTTGAACACTATTTGAATTTTATTTAGAGAATGAACACTATTAAATTTATTTACTTGCAGCAACATCTTGAATCAAGGAAAAGTAAACTACAGTGCCAAGCAGTAGATGCTTCAGTTGAAGCTTTTGTACGCATGGCCTTTGACAGATCATTAGGTACATAAAACAGATGTTATTATACTTGGTTTATGTTTGTGAGGCCAAACCGTGCTCACTCTGATGTTTACAACTTTGTGTTCAGCAGTCTTAGCTTTGCAGGGTGGAGGGACAATGGACCAAGCAATCTGTCAACGGCTCTCGGGACAGGCACCAAACCCCACAGATGCTGCTAACCAATCTGAGGCAATTCCTGCAGTCAATGCTAACAACAATAGTCAATCTGATGTTGCAATTGACATTGCAAATTCTCTTGCGTCAGTGCTTGATAATCAAAATGGTCAAGTTGGAGGTTTTTCAACGTCTAGTAATGCATCAGAGCGTGATTCAGAAAGGGGAAGCCAACTTGCTGAAGAACTAGCACAAGGAGATGCTTTCACTGACTATGATATTGAAGTTAATAGACAAGGTGAAGTCATAAGTGAGTACTTGGCTCTACTGAATTTAGCGGGAACAAAGTGAATATCACTCTGCCAATAAAAATTGCGACTTTAACAACCATGCATGTACATGTATAATAACAATAGGTCAAGGATCTAGTTATGGTGATGGTGTTCCAGATGATCAATGTCTTTGATCCGGCATTTTCCTGACTGTTCCAAGACTAATATTGGTGCCATTTCTGATCAATGTTTATCTAACCCGCCTTTCACCATTTCTGGAATTATAAAAAAGCATATTTGCTGCTTTTAAGTAAATGTGGTATAAACATGGTATAAACATTCTGATTTACTAGTATCAATTCAGGATATGATATCCATCTCGAAATATTACGGCAACAATGTTAAGAGGACAATCAATGACTAGGTTTCTATAAACTTGTGAAAGGTGCAAAAGAAAACAACATTACATAAGGTTGGCTATCATTAGCATTCACAAAATTTTCTGAATTTATAAAATGTTACTTGCCAGATTCATCATTGGAATGAGATTCACTGTCTATGACCATAACCATCTGCTTAATTTTAGATTCTTCATCCTCAACTTGGGTTTCCTTGTAATCCTTGGGAAAGTACATTACAATTAATGGTCTGCCATACCGGTCTCTCTGATAGGAATAATCTGTTGGTTGAAAGTAGCCATTAGATTCACTAAATAGAGAGACAGAGGGATGCTTGCAAAGTGTGGGGCATTTAATTGCAACTGCATACTTGCAGGTGGATATCTCTGTAATTGAACTAATCATAGCTCTCAGCTCTGAGCATACAAATCTCACCTGCCAAATGCATATAGAGTAAGGAGAAGAGGGATAGGAACAGAAAAATGAAAACTAAACAAAGTTCATAGCTTCATATTTCAGTATCTCGAAGCAAGTTTTGTAAGATCACAAGTGGTTCCGTTCGTATATTAATGAGGATAATACCTGTATGAAAAGAGCATGTTGATAATGAGAATGTGTCCATCTATATCAACGATAACAAGAAAATGCACATATATTAATCAATTCAGTTTTATTTCAATTATTCTGCATAAATCAGTTGTCAAAGACAAAGTTTTTACAACTAAAGCAATTAGACCATGATCACAATGCGCTATCGGTTAATATTCACAGTCAAAACAATATTCAAAGTGGAAATACTATACAAACTAATTCCAAAGTCAAAAACTAAACATGGGTTTGTAGCTTTCTGCAAGAAATTACAAACCTTAACATCAATATCGATGCAAAAGTGCAAGCCACAAAAACGGTATTTAAGATCAGGCCATTTTCAGACATAATAAGCAAATTTGGGCAAAAAGGAATACCGATCAAAACACCAAGAAAGATTAACACTCCAAAGCAACCTTAGAAGCAGTACTGAAGAAACAGGAGGGAGATTTGCTGAAAGTACCAGTTGTCTTATTTAGCACCTGCAGTCACAACAGTGAAGATGGCTTCTTCCTCAAACCAGTCACCTAGAATATAGTCGTAAGAAAACATAGACAGGTCCAGTCTTGCATTCTCAAGCACTTTCCAGATCCGAATTAGGTATTTAAAGATCCTGAATTTACAGCAAAAGGATCCAATTCACACCGAATTGATGCTTGGTTTAGAAGAATGCATCCACAAAAAGCAGCAAAGGAAAAAGAAAAAAAAAATATGCCTCAAACTTGGACTGTGACTAACCTCAAAACCTTCAGTGTCTGGGTGATTCTTCTTCTTCTTCAGAGTAAGATCAAGGACTCAAAATCGATCAAACCTTTCACCCCGTAATCACTGCAGGCAGAAGAGAAGATTTCAAGACAGTCAATGATATGCAATTGTCAAAATTCCAAATACATACAACCTCTATAATTCTAGACACAAACTAACAATCAAGAACACTTTCGGTCAAACCATAGCACATCAAAATCAAACACCAAGGTCTAGCTGAACCAATAACCTCAAACCACATTCCAAGCTAAGCAATTCATAACGGTACCCCCATGAAAACTCTGCTGCTATGCAGATGGACTTGAAATTCAAACAACTGTCCCTGAGGAACATCATAGTTGTCAAAGCAGCAGCTAATCTGCAAGTAAAAAAGCTCCAGAAAATCAAACAGATGTTAGCACCCTAAGACACACACCAATGTACATCTTGATCTCTAGCAAAAGCTAGAAACTACTTTAATTATATTGGCAGTCTCAAAGCTCCAGAGTCCAAAAGTATGAATTGATTTTGCAGAAACAAATAGTGAGATTGTAAAGCAAACAACAAATGCAGATAGATTTCATAATAAAAACCACAATTTCAGACAACCCAAACCAAACACTCACCTCTTTTCCTGCTAAAAACTATTCCCCAAACTCGATTAAAATTTTCGAATCCACCTCTCCGGAAACAAACCCAAATCCTCCCCCGCGAAGTCCACCACAATCTTGAATCCCTCCTCTTCTCTTTCTCACCCCAGACTACGATGATTTCTGCTTCTCCTTTAACCTGTGAAAACCTTTGTTGCAATACATAGATACGGTAGTTGAGTAGAAGGCACAGGCGAAGAGGAATCAAGGTATGAGAAGTAGATGTAGGTGTAGATCAGTGGATACAAAATCCTAATCACGGGGTCACTTAAGCAAAGAATGCCAGAAAAGCCAGCATGCAGAGGGAATTAGATCGGAAGAAGGAGAACAAGTATTTGGATATTGATTGTGGGGCAAAACGGAGACCGGTTCAACACCGTAATGGGCTGGTTGATGCGGCGGAGCTCCAGGATCATCTAAGTCCTCGCTTCTCCGTGGCTTCGATGAATAAGCTGCCAAACCAGATAAATGTCGAGCCAAGGCTGTAACCCTCACATCCCAGATGCCAATATACCAGAAACCCCTTATCCTTTTACCATGACAGCACGGAATTTACAGTTAACAGAAGGTTAACAGTCAACAAAATTTCGCCAGTTTCTGTGGAGGAGAAGAGGCCACGTCAGTGGGCCCCCTTTGGTCTACATTTGTGTTGGTTCATTGCAGCCCACTCCTTATACATATACTAAAGTTGGTGGGATGGTTACTGTTACTAAGCCGGTAACAGTAGCGGCTCGAGCCAAGCCGGTTATCGAAATTACTGTTTTGTCCTCATTTTGTAAAAATTTACATCGTTGCCATTTGCCCTGGGTGTGTAGGCTTCTATCGGGAAGCCTCTATCGCTGTAGAATCAACTCTTCCAGATGATCAGTCCCAGCCACCGATAAAAGCTTGATAGAGTTTGGGTTTCAACACAGAGAGAGAGAGAGAGAGAGAGAGAGAGAGCACTTGCTTAAAAGAAAACAAGTGGAAGGTATTTGTGAGACTTTGATTTGTTGTTTATGTTTCAAAAAATTCATTCATCTCAAGTTGGTTTCTTGCGGTTCCCACTCTTTCATTGATATTGATATGAAGGTTTTTCTGGGTTTTTTTTTTCTTGCTGGGAAATCAGTGTTCTTTTTGGTGTTTGGTCTAATGATTTTGGTTCATTTTGGGTTTGATTGGCAGATTCTTTCTCTGCTATTTGAACGATCTGTAAATTCTGATGCCCCGAATCGTCACAAGCAGGTGATTTTGGTTACTTTGGCTGCGAATGTGAAAGTTTATTGCTTTGCAAATGTTTGATGTCTGTGGCAATCCCAATAGTACCAGTTCACATCTGTTACCATGTTCAATTTACCATTAGCTCTGCAATTATGTCATTTGTTCAAACCAAATACATCTTTCACATTTGGAACTGGTACTATTAGGATTGTCCCGTTTTCATTATCTAACCAAATATAACATATGTCAACAATTTGCATGACAATATATTTGAATTTAGACTATACAATATCATTCAAGAAAAACGGAACTAACAGGACTATAGGATCAACCACCAAGAAGTTGAGTAATAATTATATTCTAATTGTAGGTCTAGGCCGAGTTTAAGTTTCTGTAAGCATGTGCCAAGACTCAGAATGAAAATACATGAATATACTTAATGCAGGTTTAGAATGCCTTTGTGCAGAGGAAGAGGAGGAGGACGAAGACGTAGAGGGCGATGATGTTGACGTTATTCAGATTGAAGTGACTAAAGACTAAGAAGAAGACGTTGAAGTTGCTGTGAAGCTTAAAACTTGGCAATTTCGAAGATTGGCTTCAGCTTTAAAGCCCGGTTGCCGCAAAATCAGTGTAAGTGTAATTTCTTTGTTAACTGAAAAGCTGTGGGATTTTCCATAGAATTTGAATTCTTCTGGTCTAAGTGGAAATTGATAAATTGAGTTGCTCAGTTTTCTGGAATGTATCTTATTGGTTTCTCAGCTTATTGTATACACCATGCATTATATGGAAGTCATACTTTCAACTGATTTTGCGTACTGAAAGTGACTTATATGCATGGGAACAATGACTGGTGGCTGGGTCTATTATTCAAATCTCCAAAAATGCAATGTGTTGGTGCATTTCAAAATCTACCAATGGTAATGCCATACGTTGACATTCTGTATTCAGCACTAAGGAAGGCTAAGAAAATTGCACCAACAAAAGGTATTTGTAACTGGCATGTGGTTTTGCTGCTCTTTTTTTTTTTTTTTTTTGGTTTGTTTCAAGCATTTGCTAATATTGCAAAGAGAGAAAGAAATAGAGGTGCAAAGCAACTTGATGCATTGATGAAAGTTTGTTCGTAACTTTGTTTCTACAACTTGAGTGATATGCATAGTTCATTTCAATTACCCCTACTTGACTGTTTATGATATGATATTATAGGTGTTGGGAAAGGTGGATGCTTTGAGGAAAAAGTTGTGTCTGTTGGAAAGGAACATGCATCTATTTGTGCCAAGGTTGATATCTTGGTTGTTGAGTACTTATGATACAATATCAACGATTTCAGAGGTGAATATTGTGCAAGTTAACATGACATTTTAGTCATGAATTTTGGTCTGAAATAATCGGTATGTTGTTTTGCATGTTTTAGGAGAAATATTGGTTTTGGTTGGGAGATATTAGATTTTTGTAATGTCAAGAAACTGCCGTGCTTTATTAATTGAATTGTGTCAGATTAAAAGATTCTATCCTTGGGTTAATAATATTTTCTTCATCTTCTAAAGTTCTTCATTTCAAACAATTCCAATTGTTTTGAAGAGTGAGTAAATCAAATTGTTATTTATCTACATAAGCACATTGCTCACCGCACCTCACAATGTAAAAAGAACCTAGCTAGAGTACATTACTACAAATAGATCGATTGATGATAAAATCCGCAGCAACGCGCGGACGCATTTTCTAGTTTCTACTATTTCAAGTGTGGCGTGCCTCTGAACTTAATGCTTAAAAATAGAAAAAAAAAAAAAATGGTGAACCTTCTCTTGCACCGTATGACACAATTTTTTTTTTTTTCCAGCATATAGAAGATCGTTTTTTTTTTTTGTCAAAGCTTCAAAACATTTCTTCTCTAGTCCATTTTTTCTTTAAAATAGACCACCTTAATTTTTTTACAATTACTAATCAAACCAGATCCCATTAATAAAACCTGCTTTAATACAACCAACTGTAGCATTTGTCCAAAAAAAAAAAATTTACAATAACTGTAGCTGAAAATGCATACCATATGATATTTAAAATTGATAACATCTAAGCTTTGTGCATCAAACTCTTCCTGGTGGTTTAGTTGGATCATGTCCTGGGTTTGGTCCTACTTCTGAGTAGTCCATGGTTTCCAAACCAATCCTCCTGTCAATAACTTCAGTTCCCAAAGCAACTTGACGCACTTCATCCATTAAATAATTCTGGGTAACCAATATGTATATAGAGACCTCAAATTAGAATTATTTGCAAATTAAACAAGACAGTGAGAACAAATCAGAGAGATTAATTACCTGGTGATCTTGTAGATCGTCTTTATTTATGTTGATGCTTCCTATAACCCCGGCCAAAAAAGAACAAAAAAATAGATTATGTATTCTTGGTAATAAAAGGGAGTCATAAAATTGCATATGAAAAGGCTACAAGTCTTACTCGTTGTTGGAGCTGAAGCAGATAAGAGGAGATATGTGAAACTCAAAAGAGGAACTAGTTGTAGCATAAGATTAGACTTCTGGTCAATCACCATGCTTCTCAAAGGCAGGTTCGATGTATTCAAAGAAGATAAGAGAAAGGGGAGGTCAGAGGTTGATGATAAGTATCAATTGGAATCATGTGGGGGGATGATGCTTTGTATAGGTGTAATTGCAAACGCTAAATGGAGGACAATTAAAAAATACGGATCGATATAGTTTTTCTCCTTACAAAAAAAAAAAAAATAGTTGTTTTTTCTTTGGTCAACCAGAGATTACGTAAAGCCCAAAGGCAAGAGAACAAACAGCAAGACTGTTACAACTTACAAGCAACGGCCCAGTTACAAGGCCGACATTGTCCAAAGTCGAAAATAATCAACAAGACTAGAGGAAATAAATCAACGAAAGACTAACACATTATTTCGAAATTTTTTGAACCGATAGGTAGACAATTAGCAGCGAATAAGATATGATCAATGGGCAGTGGCGGAGTCAGAAATTAATCTTATGTGGGGCACTCAGAAGTTTTAAAAGAAAAAAACCTATAAGAAAGAATAGTGTTAATGTTTAAAAAAGAAAGAAATTATAGAAAATATAAGTCTCCTGTTTAGACCATGTTTCAAACCCATGACCAGCCACAAGACTAGAGGAAATAAATCAACGAAAGACTAACACATTATTTCGAAATTTTTTGAACTGATAGGTAGACAATTAGCAGTGAATAAGCTAGACAGATAAAGAACTCTAGTTCTGGATCCCAAGATACCATCAATGGGCAGTGGTGGAGTCAGAAACTAATCTTATGTGGGGCACTCGGAAGTTTTAAAAGAAAAAAAACTATAAGAAAGAATAGTGTTAATGTTGAAAAAAGAAAAGAAAGAAATTATAGAAAATATAAGTCTACTATTTAGACCATGTTTCAAACCCAGGACTAGCCACAACATATAAAGAACCTTTACCACTAGGGCAAATTGGGTTTTGGTTATAGGGTAAAGTTATGGTATGTTAACATTTCTTATACATCAACTATTTTTACCACTTTAAGGACTCATGTTACCACTTTGAGGACTAATATTACTATTTTGAGGACTCATATGGTAAACTAAGAAAATTTACCACTTTAAGGACTCATGTTACTACTTTGAGGACTAATATTATTATTTTGAGGACTCATGTGGTAACTAAGAAAATTTACCACTTGAAGGACTCATGTTACCACTTTGAGGACTAATATTACTATTTTGAGGACTCATTTTACCACTTTTAAGGCAATTGTATGCATGTCATACGTTAACACATTGTAGAATTTTCCTTGGTTATATTGGGAAACTCTATATTATATAGATCTAATACCAGACAGATTTAAAAAAAAAAAAAAAAAAAATTCACAGTGGGTCTCGTGCCCCTACGTGGCTCCCCCTCTGCCAGTGGGTACCTGCTTTGCACCTCTGACGCTCAAGTTAGTCACAAAACAATGATGATGCGAGAGAAGGGGAGAGAGTCATGCATGAAATGAGGGTATGACCCTTTATTTGTAGTGGAATGCTATCGTGTCGTGATATATTCAAAACGAGTGCCAATTTAAACCCTGAAAAGAAACATTGTTAGTATAGAATAAGCAGGGATCGTTCAAACCGGGAATTGATGGTACGTACAACACACGAAATTATCAAGAACTTACAACAATTTCACATGAAAATAGAGAACAAGAACATGAAATTAAGCAACAAAAACAACAAGTATATATAGACATAATTTCGAAATAAGAAGAGACACAAGTTAGAATTAATTTGGGGATCCTATTCCTACTTATATACATTTTACAAGTCATAGTCAAGTTAGGAATCCACATACAACAAGGATTACTAGTCATACACTAATTAGGAAACCAAATACAAGTAGGAAACAAAATCCCTAAAAAACACAATTCCTAAAAAACACAAAATAAGTTCCTAAAATCCACCAAAACAATACAAAACACCAAAGTAATTCCTAAGAAACACACATTATTTTCGGCCAAGAATTAATTCCTAACACTTATTTATGATTCCTAACTTAGATTTTCAGATTATTAACTCTATTATTTACGTTTACATGCATCCTAAAAAACCTAAATCGATTTACACATTTACACAAAAACAAAAACGCAAGAACAAGGGGGTTTTAGAGATTAAAACATAAAATTTCAGAAAATAATAAAGAAAGAAAACGTTTTTATATACATAGGTGGGAAAAGAAGAATCTTTGGAAAACAATTCATCAAGAACAATTCAAGATCAATCCATTCATGCATCCCTTAATCCTTTACTGATTAACATGGAAAGTTATCAACCAAGAAACACGATCAAAGCAACCAATGTCCCTTTTTACTTTCTTCTTTAATCAATTGAGTTAGCAAAGCACCAAAAAAAATTATTTTGAAAAGCATCACACAATCAAAGCAACCGCGTTGAAAATCAGTTTTCAAATCAAGAAGTTCGAGAAAGAGTTGATAAACATGCAAATCCAAGCACTCAAAGCAAGTCAATTCAAAGCATGCATAATCTGATCTCAACTCAAAGCAAGCTTTTACTACTTATTCGAATTAGGGTTTACAAAGCATAAAACCTAATTACTAGCTCAATTACATGCAAGTATTCCTATGTTTGCAACCAAGAGAATAGTTAACATGCGAATTTAAATAAAATAATATTATATTTCCATATTTCGGCAATTTTCAAAGATCAGAACACATGAACACATCAAACATTGAAAAGAACATCAAAATTGAATCCAAAAATTAGATTATCAAATCATAATTTCGGTTTACACAACAGAAATTCCAAAGCAGATTTTCTAACTACAAAAAGACTAAACCGTGAAGAATACATGGAAGAGGTGGTATGAACAACCCTTAGTCACGTCCCAAAGATCCAAAGCAGCTCCAAGGTGGTGCACAAGTGATGACCACGGCAAGGAAGATGGATGGTCACAGTAAAGCTTTTTGAAGATTGTGAAAAAACCTGAAAACTAGAGAGAACAAATGAGAATCGAAATTGTGGAGAATATGTGGTAACCTTGAAACGTCATAAATATTATGTTTATATAGGAGGACATCCCAAGGCTCTCTCAATTCTTTCCTACTTGAGTTCTCCTAGTTCGTGTTGATTCGAGCTTTCCTTCTAATTTTCTGATTGGTTGACACATCCCTTGACCAATAAAATAATTCCACATCATCAAGAACACATCACCATCTCCAATTTGTGTCTCCTAGCCTTTCTTGAAGTCTTCACATCAAGAATAATGTAGAAACTTCATGAAATTCATGGCAAAAGCAAGTAGTTTCCAACTTGGATTCTATTCTCCATATTAATTCCAAATCCGAATCCCTTTGGTGTTTTCCACGGCACACACTTTGCACATGACTTTCACGCCATTTCTAGATGCTTCATGAATCTTCCAAGACGTCTCCTAGCTTCCACAAGACTCCTAGTGCGAGTAGAACTCCATATGCAATCAGGTTTCCTAGTCGAATAAGAATTTCTTTCCCGAGATGCTTCTACACTCTTCCGGAACCTTCTTGAGCAATCCTTATCCAACAGGGACTCCTTGTCACACTAGGTTTCCTTATCTTAGTAGAATTGAGTTTTCTTGTTCAAGTAGAAATCCTAGTCCAAGTCAGCTACAGACTCCTACTCCAACCGGGATTCCTATTCATAGTCAAACTGGGAGAATTTCCATTTCTCCATTTTTCTTCATTTATGCGCCACTTGCACTTCCCTTAGTCATTTTTGGACTTTGAGACTCTATTTTACCTATAAAACACTAACTAAGTTAAATTGATCAAGTTAAAGGAAATGACTTAGCAAAATATAGGGTTAAACATTATAAACGTCGCATTTTATGCTCTTATCATGTCGTATGGATGGATTGGGTGTGTCTGAGCCTATTTCTTCTCTTCTAAATGGTGTTAGCTTTCCCTAATGTGTGTTAAACAGTGACAAGTGTGACCTCTGGTCTACCAATTTACCAATATTGTCTAAACTTAACCACCCGTTAAGTGTTGGGTTAAATAAAAGGCCTTGGTACAATTAGGTGTGATCCATTATCACGCCTCGATTTTCAAGCACAATTAATAAACAAATTAAATCAGAACAAATACTTTGGGCGTGATGGTTCACACATCAACACTAAATACCTGAAATTTTTTTCTCTTGAAACAAGTACGAGATGATGCACAGAACCCACAATGTCAATATAGACTCGTTCTTTAGAGTCATATATTACATTATACTAAGTTTAATTTACAAATTAAGTGAAACAACAATCATTAAGTAAACACACTCGTCACACTCACTATACAGTGGGAGACTAACAATTGCGAAACAACAATTAGGTTTTTAAACCTACAACTGCTACGGCAAGAGACCTCTCGGCTTCAACCACGCTCACCCTAACCTGCAGGATAAACCCCTACACCATGGAATAGTGCACCGGGTTACAACAACAAACCCTATAAGCTTATAAAGCTCGTGTGAGTAAACTCAAATTAACAAAGAAGAAGCACATGCTTAAGTCATCTCAACCTAACAAAATCAATAAGCATATATCAAAACTACAACCATCAATTTCACATCCTTTAATATCATGCTCATGTAAGTCAACTCATGACTAAAACTCACATGTCTAACTCTCAATATAGCATCCAATTACACAAAACTTCAACTAAAGCAATTCCAACTCAAGTAACGTTTTAAAACATTTTAAAACGCAACAACAATGTACAAAATCAACCTTTATTTGTCTAAAAAAAAGTAAATATCAGTGACATTTCAAATCATTTTTAGTCTCAATGACAAATCCAAGTAATCACACTTCTTTTCTCTCGATAGAAAGTATTTATCATCACTGTAACATTATAAATAATTTCACAACTCACTAGAAATCTCAAATCACAACTACACTCACAATTTAAAACTAAGTAAAACCAGTTTTCCTACATAGAAAATTAGCTCAGGAGATCACCTAAAATCACAATTCAAAATCATAGTAATCCTTGCATAGAGTTTAGTTCTAGAGACTACATTAAAATCACACCAATAGAAATCATAGTAATCTCTGCATAAAATTTAGTTCAGGAGATTGAGATTACATTAAAATCAATAAGAATCATAGTAACCCCTGCATAAAGTATAGTTCAAGAGATTACATAAAAATCAATCAATTCTGAAAACAGTAATCATTGTAAGAATTTAGTTCAGGAGATTACGACAAAATCAAGCAATTTAATACCAGAAATAAACTAAAAATTAATACTCATTCATCTACTAATAACACCAATCACCATTTCCTCAATCCTCAACATCAATCACTCAACAATAACCCATATCCTTTACACAACAATTACCACGTACACCAATTATCACCACTTTGGTACTTCTACACAGAATATTACCACATTGGTTATTACCATTCGATACACAATTTTACCATTCTCAAAACAATATAAATGATAGCCTTAAAATATTGTTTCCTCGATTCCAACAATCTCAAAATAATATCGAACACAATTTCAAAATATTATTTTCACAACTCAAAACCAATACCAAAATCATACATACTTTTTTCAAAACTCAAAGCCGACAATACCGTCTTTTCCTTCCAAATTCATTTATTTTCCTCACAATCACATTGCACAATAATAGTAAACAAATTTCACAACTCGAAAATCATTTTATAGCAAAATTTCATTTTAACTTGCCCATGAACCATGGATGATCAAGTTCATATATTTCAAAACAAATATTTATTTGCGACAGATATGATTTTACAGCTAACAAATATCTTTACTATAAACTATCATATAACTAATTTATCACTCAAAACAACGTGAGATTTACTCACCTCCAAATCCCGCTGTGTCTTCACACACAAACAGAGATAAGCACATAATCATCAAACTCCGCTCAAACAATATCCTCAAACACCTAATCACATCAAAGTCAGACCCAATATAACACAAAGTACAAAAGCATTTTCGAAATATGTGAACTAAAAACCGAGGACTACATCAATGGAGAGGAAACTTCACCCAAAACCACCCAAGGTCTCCGAAACACTTTTAGGATCATATCGCCCAAACAAAAGGACGATCCAACGGTCAGATCTGTCACGGATAAAAAATCATAAGAACTGAAACCGAAAATAACCTAACTCGCCCAAAAGATCATGCAAACCCAAAACTAAATATATATACCTACATATTCGTATCGATGAACTGACGCTAGCAGGGCAACCAACTGCTCAAAAAGAGGTCTGATGCACCGTTATGTACTGCCACAAGCTGCTGTGCATGAGCCCTAAGCACCTCTGGTCAAACTCACCTCCAGGGTGATTAGCTTCGACCAACTTGTAGTTCACAACACGAGAAACAACTTTCATAACTGGAACCAAGGCCAAATTCAGCCTAGATC